>NC_072445.2:67320000-67952500 GCF_028878055.3 Symphalangus syndactylus | reverse complement strand
TATTTACTATAGCAAAGGAGAAATATGAAAATAATTATTACACTTATTTTTAATAAATAATTTGTTCAGCCTGGGCAACATAGGGAGACCCTATCTCTAAGAAATTTTAAAAATTAGCTGGGTGTGGTGGTACACACCTGTGGTCCCAGCTACTTGGGAGGTTGAAGTGAGAGGATCACTTGAGCCCAGGAGTTGCGTGAGGCTGCAGTGAGCTATGATCGTGCCGCTGCACTCCAACCTGGGTGACAAAGTGAGAACCTGTTTCAAAAATAAAAAAAAAAAACACCAAAAAACTAATTTGTAACTTATAAACACAACTAGAAAAATAACACAAAATCATTTTACAGATAACGCTTTCTTATAATAGTCTGAGAATTTTGGGTGAGACTAATTTCATGACAGTGAATAATTTTGGCCCCTGGACAGTGGTTGCAGATAACAAGACGCTTCCAGGAAAGTCTAAAATCATTTACATTTTCCTATCTTAGGCAGCTTACGTGATTGAAATGAGAGAAACAGATAAAAATAATCTCTCAGGGTTTCTTCTTTTTCTTTCTTTTTTCTTTTCTTCTTTTTTTCTTTTTTGAAACGGAGTCTCTTTGTGTTACCCACACTGGAGTGCAGTGGCGTGATCTTGACTCTGCTCACTGCAACCTACACCTCCCAGGTTCAAGCGATTCTCCTGCCTTGGCCTCCTGAGTAGTTAGGACTACAGGTGTGCCTCACCATGCCCAGCTATTTTTTTGTATTTTTAGTAGAGACAGGGTTTCACGATGTTGGCCAAGCTGGTCTCGAACTCCTGACCTCAAGCAATCTGCCCTCCTCAGCCTCCCAAAGTGCTGGGATTACAAGCAAGCCACCGTGCCTGGCCAGGGTTTCTTTTAGTCCTTTTATTTTCTGCCAAATAATGGAAGAAACCTAGCATTAAAATTTCAGCTGTGCAACACAGCTTCATCCTCCAGAGGGCAGAATTCCATCATTTACAAAATACAAATCACTGGCTTCCGCTGAGACAAATGCCAGGACATCATGTAATTTCTCCTCTTCAGTCAAGCTTAGTCCTCCTCACTGGGGTAGCTAGAATGTCTATAATTTAATTTTCTCTTGCAAATATCCATGTAAGCAGTCCGCTGGGGACTTCCTCTGACCTCTTCTTTCCCCCTCATTTCACCAGCTTCCTTTCAGTGCCTCACCTTAGAAGGCTCATTTTCTTTCAGGTCTGTCCCTGATATTGCCTCTTTCTAGATGACTCACCCCTTCTTCTAATTCTGGTCTCAGCTCAATGCCACCTCTTCCCTGAGACCTTCCCTGGTTTCTGTTCTCATTCCGAGTTACTTTCTGTTTGCTTTGTAACCTCAGTCACCATCAGAAACTGGTTGCCTATCTCCTTCAATAGAACACAACAGCAGGAGAACAAGGCTTTGACCCGGTTGTTCACTGCTGCATCCCCCAGTACCTAAAACACCTGGCATATAATAGTTGTTTAGGAAATTTTGCTGAATAAGTGAATGAAGGTTATATCTCAGAACAGACTAAGTCCTGTGGACAGATGATATGGCATTGCTCAGTTCAGTTTCTTGATGAATGATAAGGAGAATAAAAAGCTCTCTAAACTGTATGGATAGAATAACTATAATTTGAATGAAAATGGAGCCCCAACAAGAGGAATTCAGGTCCCAGTATAAATAGCAAGATACAGGAAACAAAGTACATGACAGAAACCATCTGCATGGCATAATCACGGTGCAAAAAAGTTTGCCTGGGAATTCAGAACGAAGAAAGAGGCGTTTACCGAAGCCTCCAATTATTACTCTGAGGACAAGATAAACAAGAGTAAGCTGATATTATAATAAAGGATTGGCCGGGCGCAGTGGCCCACGCCTGTAATCCCAGCACTTTGGGAGGCTGAGGCGGGTGGATCACCTGAGGTCAGGAGTTCAAGACCAGCCTGGCCAACATGGAGAAACCCCATCTCTACTAAAAATACAAAATTAGCCAGGCGTGGTGGTGTGCACCTGTAATCCCAGCTACTCAGGAGGCTGAGGCTCGAGAATTGCTTGAACCTGGGAGGCGAAGGTTGCGGTGAGCCAAGATTGCGCCACTGCACTCCAGCCTGGACAACAAGAATGAAACTCCGTCTCAAAAAAAAAAAAAAAGGGATTGTTAGCTGGCTATAGAAATGACCTAAAATTGCCAGGTGCAGTGGCTCATGCCTGTAATCCCAGCACTTTGGGAGGCTGAGGCGGGTGGATCATCTGAGGTCAGGAGTTCGAGACCAGGCTGGCCAACATGGTAAAACCCTGTCTCTACTAAAAATACAAAAATTACCTGGGCATGGTGGCGTATGCCTGTAATCCCAGCTACTCCAGAGGCTGAGGCAGGAGAATCGCTGGAACCCGGGAGGCGGAGTTTGTAGAGAGTCAAGACTGTGCCACTGCACTCCAGCTTGGGCAACAGAGTGAGACTCTGTCTCAAAAAAAAAAAAAAAAAAAAAAGAAATGACCTAAAACTGTGGCTCACTTGGGAGGGAGGTCTCTCAAGGTATACCACAGGGCTCTGCCTGTGTGTGGTCCTGTCTCACCCTCTCACAAACAACTTTGATGGAAGCATAGAGGGCCACAAGGAAGAAATTTTCAAATGGCACAAGCCTATTGCAGTGGATGACAGAATCGAGATTTGAAAGAACTCTGCTAGCTGAAATGTCATCCCAGACCAATATGAAGAAATGTAATAATGACGATATAGATGTTTTAAATTTAGATTTAAAAAAATCAATTCTGCCAATGCCAGAAGTGGGAGGCCTATTTTAGTAGCACTTCACATGAAGAAAAATCTGAAATTTTAACTGACCACAAACTCAATATTCACCAATATGGTGAGGAAGGTTTTAGCACTGATAGAAGCTTAGCAGCCACATCCAGTAAGGGGGTAGGGGTCATGCCCCACACTCTGGCCTGACCTGTTTAGAGAAGGCTTTCAGATGTGGGTGCCACCCACAGTCAGAGGGAGATGAGGGTGATATTCTGTGGGGGTATTTCGGAAGGAATTGGATTTGCTTCACTCAGAGGGTAAGTCTCTGAAATGAGAGAAAGCCATCAGGTAGATCTGGACAATACAATACGGAAACTCGAAGGAAGCTTTCGTGGCAAGAGGACCTGGGTCTGAATCCCAGTGCTGCCTCTTACTGGTTGGGTCCTTGAGGCGAATTTTCATATCCTCACAGACCCAGCTGCATCATCTATGACTGGGGATAGTAATGGCAATCTCCTAAGGTTTTTGGGTAGATTAAACGAAGTGTCTGTAAAGGTTAGGATCAATCTAGATACAGTCCGGAAGGCGGTTAAGAGCACTTGCGTCATCTGTAGAGCACGTGCAGTAACTGGTTGTTGGAGCTCAGGCTGCCTAAGTGTGTTTCAGGTGTGGCAACAGGAAGCTGAATGCAAATGAGAGCACGTCGCAGGAGCCACAACCTCTAGCTCGACCCACTAGCGACACACGGCACAGTTCACGACAGACACTTACCAACCAGTAAGACTGGCGAGCCTCTGCCCTTCTGGGTGAGAGACAGACCAGAATGTTTGTTCCAACACAGCTGGGTGGGGAACACCTAGTCAACCTTCCACAAGTGTAGATGCTGTCGCATGGAGCACTGTGTCATGGACAGCAGGCTCCTTCTGCATGGCTCTGGGGACTAATGATGGATGTGTCGGAAGCAGTGTGATGTCCAGAACTTTCTCGTACACAGACGGGAAGCCCTCCATAGAAAGGCGATGCTCGTTTTTGTCACCGAAGCCAACTTGATAATCTACCCAGGGATAGTAAAGAGGAAATTTCTACTTTGGACCAAAGAGTGCATGAGTTAACATCAAAGTTCTAAATGTTCTTCTTAATTCTAAAGTGTCTATGAATTCAAGTTGGGCTACATTTTTGTAAGGAACCCCCAAGAACCCAGCACTCTGGACAGGTTCAAGGGACAAAGCAGTGGCAGAGGCATCTGCTTTTTAAAAGCACCTGGGGCCAGGCGCAGTGGCTCACGCCTCTAATCCCAGCACTTCGGGAGGTCGAGGCAGGTGGATCATCTGAGGTCAGGAGTTCGAGACCAGGTTGGCCAACATGGTGAGACCCCTCCCCCGCCGCCTGTCTCTACTAAAAATACAAAAAGTTAGCCGGACGTAGTGGTGCACGCCTGTAATCCCAGCTACTCGGGAGAGGAGAATCGCTTGAACCCAGGAGGCAGAGGTTGCAGTGAGCTGAGATCATGCCCCTGCACTCCAGCCTGGGCAATAGTGTAAGACTCCGTCTCAAAAAAATAAATTAATTAATTAAAAAATATATATATATATATGTATACGCATCTGGGAGCCTTGATGCAGGACTCTGTGTAACAGCTGCATTGTAGGGATGGCTCAGACCTGAGCTCCACACCAGGGTGCTCAGCTCCCACCCCAAGTGTTGACCTGGAGATCTGCTGGGGGACAGCCTTTGGGACCCTTTCCCCGTCTCTTCTGACATTTCCTTTACAGGAAAAGCAGAGCAGAATATGTAACTCATTTCATTTCCTTAAGCACGCTCTCTTCAGTATATGTTTTTTAATCGTTTTTAATTTTTATTTTAGTTTTTTGAGACCAAGTCTCGCTCTGTTGCCCAGGCTGGAATGCAGTGGCACGATCTCAGCTCACTGCAACCTCCATCTCCCAGGTTCTAGCAATTGTCCTGCCTCAGCCTCCCAAGTAGCTGGGATAATTTTTTGTGTTTTTTACTAGAGACAGAGTTTCGCCATGTTGCCCAGGCTGGTCTCGAACTCCGGACCTCAGATGATCCACCCACCTCAGCCTCCCAAAGTGCTGGGATTAGAGGCATGAGCCACCACACCCAGCCTGTTTATGATACTATAAATTTCAAGGCTACTTAGAGTTTCAGTAAGTTCTAGCTAAAATGTAAAAATTTAAGTCTTTTTTTTTTTTTTTCTTTTGGAGACAGAGTCTTGCTCTGTCACCCAGGCTGGAGTGCAGTGGTGCCATCATAGCTCTCACTATAGCCTGGACCTCCTGGGCTCAAGTGATCCTTCTGCCTTAGCCTCCTGAGTAGCTGGGACTACAGGTGTACATGCCACTGTGCCTGGTTAATTTTTTTTTTTTTTTTTGTAGAGACAGCGTCTTGCTATGTTGCCCCGGCTGGTCTCAAATTCCTGGGCTCACGTGATCCTCCCACTTCGGCCTCCCAAAGCACTAGGATTACAGGTGTGTGTCAGCCGCTGTTTTGGGTCCCTATACGCATTTAAAAAAAGACAGAGAGAGAGAGGGACAAATAAAATTTAGCCCTGTAAGCAGGAATGAACTCAGTGAGAGGGACAAATAAAATTTAGCCATGTAAGCAGGAATGAACTCAGTGCCCAATCCCTCTCCCATCTGCAGAGGTCGGGTGGGGCTGAACGTTCTAGCCCTTTAAATATGGACTTGATCGCTCCGGCATGGCCAGCCCCTCTCTTGACGCTCTCTAAAGGCCCACTTTGAGGCACCTCATTGGCATAAGCTCAGGCATGGTCGGAAGGAGCTCTTTACAAATAAACAGACACCCTTATCACTCGGGAAATTCCAGGAATTTTTGAAGCTCTGTGCCAGGAACCAAGGACTAAGACCAAATATATTTTTATTTTTATTTTATTTGTTATTTATTTATTTATTTATTTTGAGACGGAGTTTCGCTCTTGTTGCCCGGGCTGGAGTGCAATGGTGTGATCTCTGCTCACTGCAACTTCCACCTCCCGGGTTCAAGGGATTCTTGTGCCTCAGCTTCCTGAGTAGCTGGGATTACAGGCACCCGCCACCACGTCCAGCTAAGTTGTTGTTTTTTGTTTTTGTTTTTGTTTTTTTTGAGAGATGGAGTCTGGCTCTGTCACCCAGGCTGGAGTGCAGTGGCGCTATCTCGGCTCACTGCAAGCTCCGCCTCCCGGGTTTGAGCGATTCTCCTGCCTCAGCTTCCCAAGTAGCTGGGACCACAGACGTTTGCCACCACTCCCAGTTAATTTTTGTATGTTTTTAGTAGAATTGGGGTTTCACTATATGTTGGCCAGCCTGGTCTCAAACTCCTGACCTCAGGTGATCTGCCCACCTCGGCCTCCCAAAGTGTTGGGATTATAGTCGTGAGCCACCGCGCCTGGCCAATTTTTTGTATTTTTTGTAGAGACAGGGTTTCACCATATTGGCCAGGTTGGTCTTGAATTCCTGGCCTCAGGTTATCTGCCTGCCTGGGCCTCCCAAAGTGCTGGATTACAGGTATGACCCACCACACCCAGCCCAAATATATTTATATATTTATATATATATATTTTAATATCCCACACCTACACTCCGGGATAACTCAGCTCTTACAGGCACTAATCATGGGTCACACCAGCCATTATCCAGTTCAGCCCATTTCATTTGACAGACACCTGGTGAACAGAGACCTGCAGGGACTCTTGTCCGCATTTGCCCAGTTAGCTGATAGCACAGTGTGCAAAGTCTGTCTGCAGCAGGTCATAATTTCACAGCTCTGCCACATGCATGTATATCACTGTGTCAAGCATGTTCACATGGTATTGTGCTGACACATGTTGATGGGGTGTGGTACAGACCCTCTGTGTGAAGCGTGTTCACGCAGTGCGGTGCTGACTCTCTGTGTGAAGCGTGTTGACACGGTGTGGTGCTGACCCTCTGTATGAAGGATGTTCACACAGTGTGATGCTGACTCTCTGTATGAAGCGTGTTCACCTGGTGCAGGGCAGACTCTGCATGAAGCATGTTCACATAGTGCAGGGCTGACACTCTGTCTGAAGCATGTTCACACTGTGCGGTGCTGACCCTCTGTATGAAGCGTGTTCACATGGTGCAGTGCTGACTTTCTGTATGAAGCATGTTCACACGGTGCAGTGCTGACATGTATGAAGCATGTTCACACAATGAGGTGCTGACCTTCTGTATGAAGTGTGTTCACACGGTGCAGTGCTGACCCTCTGTATGAAGTGTGTTCACACCATGCAGTGCTGACTCTCTGTATGAAGTGTGTTCACACAGTGAGGTGCTGACCTTCTGTATGAAGCGTGTTCACACGGTGCAGTGCTGACCCTCTGTATGAAGTGTGTTCACACCATGCAGTGCTGACTCTCTGTATGAAGTGTGTTCACACAGTGAGGTGCTGACCTTCTGTATGAAGTGTGTTCGCACGGTGCAGTGCTGACCCTCTGTATGAAGCGTGTTCACACAGTGCAGTGCTGACTCTCTGTATGAAGTGTGTTCACACAGTGAGGTGCTGACCTTCTGTATGAAGCGTGTTCACACGGTGCAGTGCTGACCCTCTGTATGAAGCATGTTCACACCATGTAGTGCTGACTTTCTGTATGAAGTGTGTTCACACAGTGAGGTGCTGACCTTCTGTATGAAGCATGTTCACATAGTGCGGTGTTGACTCTGAAGTGTGTTCACACGGTGCAGTGCTGACTCTCTGTATGAAGCATGTTCATGTAGTGCAGTGCTGACTCTCTGTATGAAGCATGTTCATGTAGTGCAGTGCTGACTCTCTGTATGAAGTGTGTTCACACAGTGAGGTGCTGGCCTTATGTATGAAGCATGTTCACACAGTGCAGTGCTGACCTGTATGAAGCATGTTCCCAGAATACAGTGCTGACCTTCTGTATGAAGCATGTTCACACAATGCAGTGCTGACCTGTATGAAGCATGTTCACACAGTGCATGTGAAACCAGAACTGATAGCAAACCCAAGCAGGAGTCTTGACCAAGAACTTCCCTCCTGGGAATGCACCACGATATCACCACACCGAAGGCCAGGCTGGCAAACAGGGACATTTAAGTGACATTTAAGCTCGTGGTGGCCCTATGAGGAGTCATTGCTGACTGAGATGGGATTTTAAGGTGTTGCCTGCCTGTGTGTTCTCAGAAGCCCTCTCCTGAAGCCCCGCCCCTTCCCCTGATCCTCTCCTGGGACCCCCTCCCCTTTCCCTGACCCTCTCCTGGGACCCCCTCCCCTTTCCCTGATCCTCTCCTGGGACCCCCTCCCCTTTCCCTGACCCTCTCCTGGGACCCCCTCCCCTTTCCCTGACACTCTCCTAGAGCCCCCTCCCCTCTCCCTGTCCCTCTCCTGAAGTCCCCTCCCCTGACCCTCTCCTGGGACGCCCTCCCCTTTCCCTGACCCTCTCCTGGGACCCCCTCCCCTTTCCCTGACCCTCTCCTGAAACGCCCTGCCTGCACCATTGTCTTATATTTTTCTCATGGTTAGACTGGGGTTATGGTTTTTTTGGGGAAAGGCCACAGAGGTAAAGTGCCATCTCATTGTGTCATATCCAGGGTACATGCCATCAACATGACTAATCAGCACTGACGCGGTGATGACCTGGGGGACGCAGTGTTGCTCAGGTTCCCCCACTGCGCCTCCGCAACTCCGGTAGTGACAAACTGCTCTACCCCCCGCCATCCATTTTCTTAATTGTTCAATTGCTAGTATCACATTTCATCAAGAGACGCCTAGCAGAGTCCAACCAAGACTCTATTATAGAGAAACCAGGCAAGAAATACTGTCTCGTCGCAACTTGAGGAGACAATATTTCTTGCCTGGTTTCCCTATCATGGGAACTGAAAGCCCCGAGTCCCCCACAGTTTTGTTTCCTCAATCGAGCTAATTACTGAGGTTGCTTAGCAGCCTCCGGAGTGAGCACAGCGGAAACTATCATTAGGGAACTTGGAACGTTTCTCTGAAATGCCAACAGTAAATGTTTCGGCATTTTCAAAACATTTAGAAAATTCCCTGTTCAGTTACAAAAGTGAATCCAAACCTTACCCTACAGAAGTTAAACTGCTCCCTCCTCCGGATAAAATTACCTTTGTAATTTCTTTTTATAACCTACAGCCTATTGTGCTTGGGTTTCCAAATGGTTTAAAGTTCCCTTGTCCCTTACTTTGTGTCAATGGGGTGTTTGTGCCTTAAAGGGAAGATCCTGTGTCTTAAAGGAAACCAGAACTGATAGTGGAACCAAGCAGAAGTCTTGACCAAGCACTTCCCTCCTGGGAATGCACCATAGTATCACCACACTGAAGGCCAGGCTGGCAAACAGGGATGCGCATGCAGGGGAGACGAGAACTTCTCCCGTGAGAACAGCACAGTCCAGCCATATGAACCCACAGCTCAGGAAGTATTGTTCACTTTTACTGTTCTCTCTTAGGGAAGGGCATTCTCAAAACGTTTCCACACAAGCAGACCATCCCTTTTATTTTCCCACATCATCTGTCTCCTTTCCTTCTGCTTTCAAAATGTTTCAAGTGTATTTACAAGAGTTGAGCAACACAGGCATCTTTACCTGGGGTCTTTATCCACAGAGCAGAGGACAGGAAGTCGTCACTACAGAGATGAAGCGATGTATGGTTTGACCCCGTGGAGGACTTTGTTAGGGTGGAGGTGTGAGTGTAAATATGGGACATCCAGGGCAGTGGAGGGGTAACCACTGGAGAGGAAGTCTGGGGACAGTTTGGGAGCAGCCAAATATAAAATAAGCATTTCTGCTCTAAATCCAAATGAACATTCTACGCTGCTATAATCTCCAGTATACCTCAGAGATCCTAAAGTTTCCTGAAGTTGTCTGAAAGTCACAGCCTCTGTAAAGTGAAAGTGCACACATACCTGTAAGCTCTGAGCTCAGGATTTCACATGAGGTCCTTTGTTCTGGAGGCAGGGGGGTTCTCCCTGCTGCTGGCTGAGGTCACTGCATTCACAGTGTGACAGGAGACAGCGAAACACAGCAAAGCAGCTGGAGGGATTGCCTTGTAGAGTGAAAAACCTTCCGCAGAACAGAACGCTCTCTATCCTGCTGTGCTGGAGAACGAAAAGGGATGGGTGGACTGCGTGAAACCTCTCTATGGGGCTTGCAGGTTCTGACACTGTGACTGCCGAGACCACAGCTGCCTTTGTGCCTTCCTCTCTGACCTCCATGAAGGGCTAGCACACAAACTTGGACAGGGACGGCTCTATCTCTTAGGTGATATTCTGGAAAAGTCAGTCTTGACTTAGTCAAAGGCATCAGTAATTCCCAAACAGCTGAGAGCAGACTCCATGCTGCAGTTTCCTTCTAACTTGAATCGAGAAGAGAGACTTCCACATCTTTGCTATCCATTGCGCCTAGCTTTGTCCACTCGCTGACTTCTTCATATATAAGCTCATTTTCCACCTGGAAGAAAAGAGGAGAGAGCCCTAGGGCCCCAGCATTGGGTCAGCACCGAGGCCTACACTGCTCCCCCCATTCCCACCTAGGACCATGGTACCCAAGTCCTCTGTCCCTGTGGGAGGCTTTCACAGAGGTTCACATGGGCCCAGGCCACTATGATTTTCTGAGTCTCCTTGCTTAATAAAGAGAATGAAGTGCCAAACATTGTGGTATGTTTTAAAATTTTGTATTTAACAAGTGATCTTTCAAAAATGCAATGCAATCTAATTGTGCTATTCCGAAGTTAAGCATAGGATTTAGAATTATGGCATTTCTTTCATGGAACATGAGCTTAACTTTTATCATTAAAGTAATTTCTGTCCATCTTTTCAGTGTATCTGTCTCTGTGACTCTAAGTATAGTAAGATTACTAAGAAATGATTTCAACATTTTAACTTTGAGGCCCTATGTGAGGCCCAAGATAAGCCCCACGCACCCCCATTCCCAGCCACAGGCTCTGCTGCCTGGCACCTCAAGGTCTGGACCCTGTACAGGGCCCCCACATGTCCTGACACAAGCTCCCATGTGTCACCTGTGCCTAGTAGAGAGGTGTATATTGCAACAAAAACTACAAATCAAAACAGGGCTGCGGCTCAAGAATCTTCAAGTTTCCTGTACCCCACCACTGGTTTAAGACAAGGATCAAGTTCATTTCAAGTAACTTATTAGTTACTAGTTAGTAATTGGTGGTAATTTCTATTTTTTCTTTTTTTTTTTTTTGAGATGGAGTCTCACTCTGTTGCCCAGGCTGGAGTGCAGTGGCACAATCTTGGTTCACTGCAAGCTCCACCTCCTGAGTTCAAGCCATTCTCCTGCCTCAGCCTCCCCAAGTATCTGGGACTACAGGTGCCTGCCACCATGCCTGGCTAATTTTTGTATTTCTAGTAGAGACAGGGTTTCAGCATGTTGGCCAGGCTGGGCTCGAACTCCTGACCTAAGGTGATCCGCCCACCTTGGCCTCCCAAAGTGCTGAGATTACAGGCATGAGCCACTGTGCCCAGCCGGTAATTTCATAGATTATCAGCTACCCTGCACATATTCACGTATTGCTTGTCAGTTGACAGGAAAGAGTCTTATCTTATTGGCCAAGAATTTAGCCGACATCTTTGATCCCATCAGCGGTTTTGCACTTGATATTTGAATAGTTTCAAAATGCTAGGAGGTTTTGATATTTTCTTTCACCTCAAAATGAAAATGAAACATGGTCCAAAAAGTTTACGCTAAGACCAAATGGCCAGTGCAATTTGTACAAGGAGTTAACACTGTCCTTTTGGATTTTCAGAAAAAGAGCACGTAACCTTTATGGAGACTGAAACCATAGCCATTTCCATGGAAGGCTGGGGCAAGAAGCCCTATTTTCAATTTGCTCACACGGGGGCTCTTCATGGGAAGGCCAGACTGCCATGGATGAAACATACAGCGGGGATGTATCTGAACACTGTTCTCCTGGCCTGTGAAACAGACCAAGAAGTCCCCTTGGAGCTAGAGGGGCCTCTGTGAGCCCTGAGAGATGCTGGAGCCCAAGGAAGACATGGGAGGAGGCGCTAAACAGTGTCCCAGGAAGTCATATAAAGAAAACATCAGGCCGGGCGCG
This sequence comes from Symphalangus syndactylus, assembly GCF_028878055.3. Taxonomy (NCBI): domain Eukaryota; kingdom Metazoa; phylum Chordata; class Mammalia; order Primates; family Hylobatidae; genus Symphalangus; species Symphalangus syndactylus. The sequence continues at coordinate 67,940,657 of NC_072445.2, read as the reverse complement.
GTGGCTCACACTTGTAATCCCAGCACTTTGGGAGGCCGAGTGGGTGGATCACGAGGTCAGGAGATCGAGACCACGGTGAAACCCCGTCTCTACTAAAAATACAAAAAAATTAGCCGGGCGTGGTGGCGGGCGCCTGTAGTCCCAGCTACTCGGAGAGGCTGAGTCAGGAGAATGGTGTGAACCCTGGAGGCGGAGCTTGCAGTGAGCCGAGATTGCGCCACTGCACTGCAGCCTGGGCGACGGAGCGAGACTCCGTCTCAAAAAAAAAAAAAAAAAAAAAAGAAAACATCATTGGCTGCACTGCTGCAAATATGTGTCTGGGAGTTTGGGCCAGGGTGAGAGGGTTGCAGGCTCTGGGCGAGGTTTAGGAAGCAGGAAAGAGGAGTGGACCCGCTGGAAGCCAGAGGACAAGGTGGATGGGGTACAAGGAAAGGGGTCCGCCAAGGGCAGCCTGGGAGGACCCTCATTGATCATGAAAAAAATGAGCAAAGGGGCACAAATGTCTTTTCAAAAAAGATGCCAAAGGTTGGCCTCAGCAAAGTCCCCTGAAGCATCCATCCCTTTTGCTTTCCCTGAAAAGCTAGATTCTGCGCGTGGGGTGGGGCATCCGGACTTGGTGGCTTTCCTTCTGAGCTTTCTCCGCCTGAGTCATCTGCAAAGGGCAAGGCTGCAGGTGGGAGAGGCCAGTGTGACGTGACCGCCGGCCACGGTCCCTACACCCCTCTCTGAGGGCTGTCCCCTCCACCTCATGCCATGACAGGAAACTTTATGACCTGTTCACCAGAAAATCACGTAAGGATTGGAAAGCACCTGTCTATAAATAAAGGCAAGGGGGCTGCCATTTTTAAATTGGGGGTGAGACTGGTAGTGTGCTCTCGAGTGGGCAGGGATTTATAGAAACTCAGAGGCAGGGATATCAGGAGCTGTACATGGGCAAAGGCCCGGGTTCTTGGAGGCCGGCCAGCGTTGGTGGGCCTTCCTGAGGACAGAGTACTTGAGACATAGAACAACAGACATAAGCAAGGTTATGATAAAGCTGCAAACCGTTTTCCTGTTTTCATGGGGGTGTAAAGCTAAGGCAGCACTGAATTAAACTCTCGAAGTGGGAGGAGAGATCACTGTTGAGGTAGGAGAGGGGATATGGAAAAGTCTGCGTTAGGACTCAGCTGTGTCTGCAGCCAAGGCAAGGGTGATTAATAGATAACTGGCCTTAAGAATTGCTATCTTTGCTTCTCTTCCTGTCTCCCCCTCCCCCTTCCTCCCTGTTTCTCCCTTCCTCTCACCCCCTCTACTTCCTGTACTTTTTTTTTTTTTTTTTTGAGTCAGAGTCTTGCTTTGTTGCCCAGCCTGGAGTGCAGTGGCGGGATCTGGGCTCACTGCGACCTCTGCCTCCCGGGTTCAAGCAATTCTCCTGCCTCAGCCTCCCGAGTAGCTGGGATTACAGGCACACGCAACCATGCCTGGCTAATTTTTGTAATGTTAGTAGAGATGGGGTTTCACCATATTGGTCAGGCTGGTCTTGATTTCTTGACCTCGTGATCTGCCCACCTCAGCCTCCCAAAGTGCTGGGATTACAGGCATAAACCACTGTGACTGGCCTCTTCTTTCTTTTATCATGCTTCTAGAAAAAGAGAGTTCTGCCTCAAGGTCTGGGAAAAATAATTTGGTTTCATTTTGTTTTCTCCAGCTGACAGTGGTTCTCCGAGTGAATGCCCCTTTCTCATGGCCCTGCCTCTGTTTGACCCACCCTACCTCTTCCCCCACACCCAAACCAGCCTCCTTCTGCTGCCAGATCATCCTCGGAGCCAGAGATCCCCGCTGGTTTGGACAATAAACATTTGTTGTGTACTTTCTATTACAGTGCCAAATATCAGGTTAGGTTCTGGGAAGATGAGAAAGGATTAAACAGTGTCCCAGCCTCCAAGGACATCATGTGACTCCACTGATCATAAATGATGGCCCTGGAAAAAGTTCCAACTCCTCTTCAGTATGGCTCCAGCTGAATGGCTCTGTCCCCTGCCCCTTCTCTGTCTGGGCTGGTCCCTCCGGTAACCATCTAACGGGTCTTCTCTCTCCACAGCGTCACTCATGCAGGCCCTTCAGCGTAGTGCAGCCTCGCAGATGCTCAGCTTAGCAGCACTTTGCTTGAGCTTTTGGGTTTAACCTCCATCCTCTTCCTGTTGTATCTCTGCGTCATCAAACATCTAAATTTAAGTCTCCTATCTGTGTGATCTTAGACAAGTGTCTAGTGGAATATTAGGCAGGTTTCTAAACCTTTGTCCTCCATTCCTCATTTGTGAAAGGAAGATCATGGCTTCCGCTTTGCCCATGGCTTAGAGTTATTCTAAAAATCAAGTAACATGATAAAAAAACAACAACAACAAATAATCAAGATAACAAGGGTTGGTCAGGCTGTGGAGGAAGGGAACACCTGCACACTGTTGCTGGGAATTTAAATTAGTACAAGCATTCAGGGAAACAGTACGGAAGTCCCGCAAAAAGTTAAAAATAGAATTACCATATGATCCAGCAATTTCACTACTGAGTATATCTCCAAAGGAAATGAAATCCTTACCCTGAAGTGGTATCTACACTCCCATGTTCATTGCAGCACTATTCACAATGGCCAAGATATGTAAACAAGCCAAGTGTCTGTCCATGAATGAATGGCTACAGAAAGTGTGGTGTACATATATCTGGTGGAATATTATCCAATCTTAAAAAAGAAAAATATTCTGTCATTTTTGACGTGAACTTAGAAAATATTATGCTAAGTGAAATAAGCCAGGCCCAGGCACAGAAAGACAAATACTGAGTGATTTCATTTATATTTGGAATCTAAACTAGTAGAACTCATGAAAGCAGAGAGTAGAAGGGGGCTTGCCACGGGCTGGGGAACATGGGAATGGGGAGATGTTGGTCAAAGTGTATAAAGTTTTAATTATGGGCCAAGCATTGTGGCTCACACCTGTAATCTCAGTACTTTGAGTGGCTGAAGTGGAAAGATCACTTGAACACAGGTGGTGGAGGTGGCAGTGAGCTGAGATCACACCACTGCATTTCAGCCTGGGTGACAGACGGAGACTCTGCCTCAAAAAAAAAGTTTGAGTTACTCAAAGTTCACACATTTTGGAAATCCAAGGTACAGCATGGCTATGAAGGTTCATGAGAATGTATGCTTGAGATTTGCTAAGAGTAGATCCTGAATGTTCTCATCACACACACAGACACACACAATGTTAAGTATATGTGGTGAAGGATATGTTAATTTGCTTGACTATGGTGATCATTTCACAATGTATCTGTGTATTTCTATGGTTTAAATGTTTGTCCCCTCCCAAACTCATGTTGAAATTTAATTGCCACTGTAACAGTATTAAGAGGTGAGACCTTTAAGAGGTGATCAGATCATGAGGGCTCTGCCCATATGAATGGATTAATGCATTTATCTGTGGAGTGGATTCCTTATAAAAGGACAAGTTGGGCCTTCTTTTGTCTCTCTCATCCTCTCTCGCCTTCCACCTTCCACCATGGGATGAGGCAGCAAGAAGGCCCTCACCAGATGCCAGACCCTCAATCTTGGATTCCCTGCCTCCAGAACTGTGAGGAAATAAATTTCTGTTCTTTATAAATTACTTAGTCTGTGGCACTCTGTTATAGCAGCACAAAACGGACTAAGACATATATCAAAACATCACATTTTACATTGCAAATGTATACAATTTTTGTCAACTATACCTCAAGAAAGCTGGAAAAAATCAAATAGTCAAATGGATCTAAAGTGTTTCTAAGTGGCAAAAGTGATTTACACACCTATTTTGTTACCATGTTCTATGTCATATTGAAGGTGGACTTGCCTTTCCACCTTTGGAGTGGATTGTAAACTCCTTGAAGAATGGTCTTCCCCCAGTATTCAGCACACAGGAGTACCCAAGACATTTCTGTAGACTTCCTCCGAATTAAAGCTGATGTCAGCAACACTTCAGGTGTCACCAGAGGGTAGGCAGGGCTGCAGTCACCCACCTTCAAGGATGATGCTCCAGTCATACCCAGTGTGAAAGGTGTCCCTTGGAGCCATGCAAGCGAATGAGGTGGCCCCAAGAACAGGATCCTAACATCTCAGGAAGTCCGTCGGCCTTGCTTGGCCACAACTTGAGTTGCACTTAATTTTTAAACTATCACTAATCCCCCAAAATAGGTGGTGAGAAGTGGGTATTTTATATATGAGTGTAACGGGTTTGTTCTCATTCTAAAAGAAAGCGGATGTTACTGAAATCAGATGACCACAACCAGATTGATGGAAAGGGGAAGGCAAAATGTTTTAACTTGTTAAAAATATAAACTTGACTCAGAATACTCACATGATTCAGCTAAAGAGAAAATCATCTCTGGTGTTTAAGGCACTCATTTGCATTTAAAAACCCAGAAGGGATCATTGTGACTGATTGTTGATATTAATATTTGTATTGACTGTCTAGGGCTGCCATACATAACAAAGTACTTTAGGCTGGGCAGCTTAAACAACAGAAAGGTATTTACTGTCTCAGTTCTGAGGGCCTCAAGTCTAAGATCAAGGTGTCAGTAAGGTGGGTTCCTTCTTGGGACTCAGAGGGAGAACATGTTCCAGGCCTCTCTCCTTAGCTTGCAGATGGCCCTCCTCTCTCTGTAGCTCTTTAGTGTCTTCCCTCTGCATGTGTCCGTGTCCAAATTACCCCTTTTATAAGGACACCAGTCATATCGGGTGACCTAATCACCTCATTTTGCCTCAGTTACCCCTGTAAAAACCCTGTCTCCAAATACAGTCACATTCCAAGATACTGGAGGTTAGGAATTTAACATATGAATCGAGGGGAGTGAAGAACAACCCAATTCAGCCCATGACAGTGTCCTAGTGTTTCAAGACAGTTTCTGCACAGACAGATCGTTCTATCCTTACCTTGCTAATTTTAAAAGACTCCCCACCCCACACACAAGTTGCTGTTGTTGTTTATTTAATAAAACTGTGTAGATCACTTTCCTTTGAAACACTGATGGACAGCTGTGGAAGGTGGGGTATCTGGGATTACATGCTGACATCCAACCTCGCTGGACCTATCCTGCCCCAGGCATTGCACCAAGGACTCAGATACACTCATGGATTTAATCATCCAAACACATCTCCTAGGAGGAAGGCCATACATGATCCCCCCAGGCTGAGGCTTAAGGTTCCCCAAGGGGAGGCAGACTTGACACACTGAATGCAGGATCACTCCCAGTTGCCCTGTAAGCCAAAGAGCTTACAGGGCAGAATTACCTTTTCATCTTTATATCCCCAGGGCCTGGGCCAAAGTCAACATTCCTACATGTTTATTAAACTAAGCTGAACTGGAAGAAACTGCTCCAAATACCACTGGATTCTTTGGCCGCCATGCCCTGAGCTATGAGACATATGCCTCCTCCATCATTTAGTAAGCGATAACTAAAGAAATGTTTGGGCTGGGTGCAGTGGCTCACACCTGTAATCCCAACACTTTGGGAGGCCGAGGAGGGTGAATCACTTGAGGACAGGAGTTTGAGACTAGCCTGGCCAACATGGTGAAACCCCGTCTCTACTAAAAATACACAAAAAAATTAACTGGGCGTGGTGGTGCATGACTGTAATCCCAGCTATTCGGGAGGCTGAGGCAGGAGAATTGCTTGATCCCAGAAGGCGGAGGTTGCAGTGAGCTCTGTTTCAAAAAAAAAAAAAAAAAAAAAAGAAAAGAAAAGAAAAAAAATGATTTGCTGATAACTGTTGTTCTAAAGTTGTTTTTTGTCTCCCAGAATAATTAAAAATTGATTGCTTTTCCTTACCTAATAATTTTCTTATCTACCACATACCAATCTATATGTAGTAGAAATAGTTGTGGAAATAAATTTCTGTCCTTTATAAAGTACAATGCTGTTAACAACAGAAAACATAAAAATTGAAGACCCCACCCTCTGTCGCTTTCACCACCTAAGCATTTGTGTGTATTGCATGGACACCTCTGCAAAGGATGGCCCCTCTGGCTTGGCCTGATACAATTTCTGGCAAGATTCTTTAAAGTTTTGGGGGAAAGACCCATCCTTCTTATGCCTGCATAGGAATGAGAATTCTATTCATTGCTACAATCTTTCTTGTTTCCCCATAGTCAACAACTTTTCTGAGAAATGAAAACCCTAAAAATTGTCCTGATGAATCAGCTACCAACAGAGTGTTAAGGAGAAGTGAGGGCAACGGCAGCAACGGACCGGGCATAACCAAATGGATACAGGGCAGCCTGTTGTGGGGAGTGTCAATCCTAAAATAATCCGCCCATTTGTCCATCTTATTCCATGACCAGATTTTAAGCTCCTTGAAGATGGGATTCTATCATGATTTTGTGATCCCTCCCTTCACCTTGCAACACCTAGAATAGAACTCACCAAGCATTTGTCTCCGAGGAAGAAAGGAATCTTTCTTTCCCTCCCTCCCCGCTTCCCCTCCTCTCCGCTTCTCTTTCTCAGGATCTCACTCTGTCACCCACGATGCAGTGCAGTGGTGCAACCTCAGTTGACTGCAGCTTCCTGAGTAGCTGGGATTACAGGCGTGTGCCATCACGCCCGGCTAATTTTATTTTTTGTAGAGACAAGGTCTCACTATGTTGCCCAGGATGGTCTCAAACTCCTGGCCTCAAGTGATCCACACTGGCTTCCCAAAGTTCTGGGATTACAGGTGTAAGCCACCAGTCTGGGCCAGGAAGGAAACTTTTTATCTGAGGAATATGAGCCCCTTTAAGTCATCAGGTCCGGACAGGCATTGAAATGTGACAGTAGTCACATCTCACTCACCGCTCGAGCTATGTATGTATGTAATCTGCCTGCTATGTGGACTCTTGACCCAATGCCACCACCAATAGCTATAAATTAACCTAACGATGGCATATGCTGGACAACATAACTTATACCCTATGGTTCAACTATAGCCAATCACTAATCAATGTTATTTCTGTAAACCAATGAGAATTCTTAACCAACAATGTTGGTAATTGCCTCCTCTCCTGATTCATCCTTTGTTCTCTGGGCACTTCCCAAGACAACGTTGGAAGTGTTTCCCAAGCAGCTATTCTCAACCCTGACCCAAATAAACTCTCATATTAATTTTGCCTCAGTTTCTTCCTTTCAGTCGACAACTCCTAGTAGTTTTCATCCCTTTTCAGGCTTCCTAAGAGGTTACTTTCATTTAGGTTCGTGATATAATAAAAAATATATCTGGTGTTTATCCTCAGTTCCTGGCACAGAGCTCCTAAAACCCTTGGAATGTCCTGAGTAATGCGAGTGTGTTTTGCTATTCAAAATGAGCCGCTTTGGCTACACCTGAGCTTATGCTGATGAGGCAGCTCTTGGTGATCCCCTGGGGAGGGAAGAAGGGCTGGGAATTGAGTTCAGCCACCAAGGGCCAGTGAATTAGTAACACCTATGTAATGGAACCTCCATAAAAATCCAAAAGACCAGGTTGAGGGAGCATGTGGGTTAATGAACAGACAGGTGCAGAGGGTGGAGTACCTAGAGAGGGCATGGAAGCTCTCTGCATGCACCCCCCACCCCCCTTAACTTGCCCTCTGCATCTCTTCCACTGGTTGTTTCTGCATTGTAGCCTTTATAATAAACTGGTGATAATAATAAAGTGCTTTCTTGAGTTCTGTGAGTCATTCTAGTAAATTATTAAGCCTGAGGGAGGTTATGGGAATCCCCAAATTTGTACTTGGCCAGGGAGCAGTGTGAATAGCCTGGGTACCCCATTTGGGACAGGTGTCTGAAGAGGGGGCAGTCTTGGGGGCTCAGCCCTCTAACTGGACGTAAGTATTGTCAGAATTGAATTGAATTGTTGGACAGCCAGTTGGTGTCAAAGAACTGATTGGTGTGTGGAAAAAAAAACTCTTAAAGGTCTTTACTCCCACTTACTGGTAGTGTTGCTAAGTTCATAATGCCTTTTTCTTATCAGTCATGGCTTCATTAGGCTTGACTTACTGGTCTTACTTGCCTAGATTGGTCTTGAACTCCTGGGCTCAAGCGATCTTCCTGCCTTGGCCTCCCAAAGTGCTGGGATTGCGGGTGTAAGCTACCATGCCCAGCTTCAGTATTTTTAATACACACAATAAAACTTATTACCTTAAAAATTAAGCATCTCATGTTAGTCCGAAAGAAGTTCCAAATGAGTTAACGCAAAAACACAAAATTATAAAAGCTCTAAGGAAAAAGACAAGTGAATATTTATATAATCTGAGTGTCAAGACGACTTTCTATGCAAGACTCTGAAGGAAGAAAACAAAAAAATGCTAAAGTGGACTATTTAAATAGAGTTCTTTACTTAAAACATTAATAACACTAAAATGTAAATTAAAAGCACGGGAATTATCTTGCAATATGTATATAACATTGAGAAAAATCTATTGATAGTGCTTAAAAACTGCAAGACAAAAAAATGAATATCCCGGCCGGGCGCAGTGGCTGAAGCCTGTAATCCTAGCACTTTGGGAGGCCGAGGTGGGCGGATCACGAGGTCAGGAGTTCGAGACCATCCTGGCCAACATAGTGAAACCCTGTCTCTACTAAAGATACAAAAAAATTAGCAGGGTGTGGTGGCGGGCGCCTGTAGTCCCAGCTACTCGGGAGGCTGAGGCAGAATGGCGTGAACCCGGGAGGCGGAGCTTGCAGTGAGCCGAGATGGTGCCACTGCACTCCAGCCTGGGTGACAGAGCCAGACTCTGTCTCAAAAAAATAAATAAATAAATAAAAAATGAATATCCCAAAGACAAAAGTAGGCAAATAAAAATAGGCTAATTCTAAAAGTATGAGTGAGTAATAAATGAAAATTTAAATAATGATGACATGCAATTTTCCTCCCATCAAATTATCAAAGTGATATTTGTAATGGTAAAAATATAAATAGCTGGAATGTCTGTTTTTACATGATTGAATAATACATTATGGTTAAGTTACCTAATGGATCACAAGGTAGCCATTATAAATGATGCCAGAGACACGTATTGACAGACATTTAACAAAGCCCATGCGATTTTCTGTTGCATGAAATATGCATAGGCACAAGAGCTCTAATTTAGCAGCTAAAAACATGAAGATCCAGAAATATTTTATTTCATGCATCTTTTCTTCTCCCAACACTATTCTGGCTGAAATCAACTAAAATGAGTATCAACAGCAACCTTGTTCATGGGATATTGTACAAGAATGAGCTCTTAAGTCAATGTGTCAGAAAATGAAGGAGACAGAATGCTCAGAGGTGGTGTTCTGGATTAAAAGAATTTTAGGCAACATCACAATCAAATTTGATGCATAACCCTTGAATGGATTCTTGCTCAAATAAACAAGCTATAAAAGGTATCTCCAAGACCGCTGGAAAATTTGAATATGGATTATGAGAAACTAATTGTTCATTTTAATAAGTATGAGGTATTATGGTTACATAGGAAAATGCCCTTTAAAAAATAAAAAATGCACATTTAGGGGTATATAAAAAATGTATTCGGGGTAAAAACTAATGATGTATATAATTCACTTTTTTTTTAAATGTCCAATCCAATATTAAGTTCATGTGCCAAATGTTTCATTTTAAATGTTTTAGAATTTTTTGGGGGGATGGAGGCTCGCTGTCGCCCAAGCTGGAATGCGGTGGCGCAATCTCGGATCATTGCAAGGTCTGCGTCCCCGGTTCACGCCATTCTCCTACCTCAACCTCCCAACAATTTTTTTTGAGTTTCTATTTTTCTGTTGGTTTTCTATCTGTTCACTCGCTATGCCATCTACTTCTTAAATCCTTTTAACGTATTTCTGAGTTGCATTGCAGTCTTTAATTTCAACATTTGTGTCACTTTCGTGTTTTTATTATTTTTTCCTGGTTATGGGTCATACTTACACTACATAGGTTTAGTAACCTTTTAAAATATGCTGACATTTCGGCATGTAGTTGAATCCAGAGGTCCCAAGCCTCAGGACTAGGGCTAGTATAGCCCTGGAAAATTACTCTGAACTATTCCTAATAAAACCAAGCTTCCACAAGATCAAACCAACCACCAATTTCATATACATTGTCCACTTTACGGTTAATAACAATGGGAGGATAACTCTGATACTCGTTACTCCGTCTTGGCTGGAACTACAAGTAACAAATTAGGCTCTCAGCCTCGTTACCACCCTATGACATGAGGGATTGGGCTACATAAGGGTTCCTCCACCCATAGTATGCATCAGAATCCTTCACCCAGAAATTCCCATTCTCAAAATTCCTAGTCTCAGGTGGGGCTTGTAAATTCAGAGGTCTCACAAATCCTCAATTCCAATATTGCCCATACAAAGAACCACTTTATTGGAGCCAGGTTTGATTCAACCCCAATAAGACATTGAAACCACCCGGGAAAGTCTTAAAAAACACCAATGCTTAGGGTCCAGTCTGAAGTAATTAAACTTAAAGGAAAGTAGTATGTCCGAAATTTGTGGGTTCTTTATCCCACGTAATTGAAAAAGCCACACACCCTAGCAATGAGTATTACAGTTTCTAAGGAGAGTATATCCAGGGCTTATTCCTTCTGACAGCCTGAACGCATTGCTTTTTTCTGTTAGCTCATTCATGACCTCACCAGCTTCAAAAATTAATCTGGACTTTCATAATGAACATTAACAGCTCTAAAAAGCAACACACTTCCTATAAGCAACACCAAACTTTAAGACCCAAAGCCAAACCACCCAAACCACAACACTCATAGAAAACAACCCCAACAGCTTACCCTGTAAGTTCAGGCAGCCTGCTTTTATTCCCTTATCTAGCCCCACCCACATCCTGCTAATGGTCCATTTTACAGATAGCTGATTGGTCCATTTTACAGAGCGCTGATAGGTCCATTTTACAGATAGCTGATTGGTCCATTTTACAGAGCGCTGATAGGTCCACTTTACAGAGAGCTGATTGGCCCGTTTTGACAGGGTGCTGATTGGCGCCTTTACAATCCTGAGCTAGAGCTTGACACAGTGCTGATTGGTGCATTTACAATCCTTTAGCTAGACATAAAAGTTCTCCAAGTCCCCACTAGATTAGCTAGACACAGGGCACTGATTGGTGCGTTTACAAACCTTGAGCTAGACACAGGCTGCTGATTGGTGTGTTTACAAACTTTGAGCTAGACACAGAGTGCTGACTGGTGTATTTACAATCCTTTAGCTAGACATAAAAGTTCTCCAAGTCCCCACCCGACTCAGGAACCCAGGTGGCTTTGTCTAGCGGATCCCACGGCTTTGGCTGAGCTGCTCCCAATGGTGCACACCTGCACTCCTCAGCCCTTGGGCAATTGATGGGACCAGGCGCTGCGGAGCAGTGGGCTGCGCCAGTCGGGGAGGCTCGGGCGCGCGCCAGAGCCCACCACCGGGGTGGGGGGCTGGGGCATGGGGGGCTGTAGGTCCTGAGCCCTGCCCTGCAGGGAGGTGGCTGAGGCCCAGCGAGAATTCTAGCGTGGCGCGGGCGGGCCAGCAGTGCTGGGGAACCCCGCGTGCCCTCCGCAGCTGCTGGCACAGGTGCTAAGCCCCTTACTGCCCGGCGCCGCCGGCCGGCTGGCTGCTCTGAGTGCGGGGCCTGCTGAGCCCGCCCAGCCCCGCGCCCACCTGGAACTCATGCTGGCCTGTGAGCGTGGCGCGCAGCCCCGGTTCCCGCCCGCGCCTCTCTCGCCACACCTTCTCTTCCTCCACGCCTCCCGGCAAGAAGAGGGAGCCGGCTCTGGCCTGGCCAGCTCAGAGAGGGGCTTCCACAGTGCAGCGGCGGGCTGAAGGGTTCCTCAAGCGCGGTCAGAGTGGACGCCGTGTCCTCGCTAGCGAGTGAGGGCTGCTAGCACGTTGTCACCTCTCAGTAGGATTTTTCTTTGTTTTTTTAATACAAGAGCAGTCTTTAAAATTGTCCCATTCATGCTTACTACTGTATCTGGGAGGCCAAAGACAACTGACCTCATGTGCATACATAATTATTTTCTTTGTATTTATTTAATCATATTGACTGTTACAACTACATGCAAGACAAAAATGCAAACACTGCAATGAGTACACTGAAAAAAGAGAAAATATCAAGGCCTAAATAGAATTAATAGCTTCCCCCAGCGATTTTTTTAACGTAGCTAAAGTTGAGAACCCCTGGGCTGGATAGCCTCTAGTATCCATTCAGCTCTGACTTCCTACAATTCCAGGACACACAGGGTGGAATTTGCAAAGGGAAAGGAGGGACAGGGAAGTTGATGGGACAAGGAAAGTTTGTCAAGTAGAGTCCCCAATTCCAAAAGACAGCACACAGGAGCATCCCAGCAGAGATGGCATCCAAGAGAGGACTCTCAAAACTGCATCAGTTTCAAATTAGGCAGAAGGTCCTCAGAGTCCTGAAGTTGTCACCTACAGTGTATGATTATGCCCATAGTTAGAATTGTTTCTCAGGTCAGGCACATTTTCTCTGTCTACAATATGAGTTTCCAGTGTAAAAGTTGGATTCATTTCCTTGAATGTACTCTTATGCAATCCTGGAAATTTTTTGAGCTAGAAAATTCTCCAGAGATACAGCCAACATTTTCGTGCTACTAGACAAATACATTACAGTTTATAAAGCACTTTCACATGCGTATTTTGCTGGATTACAAACACCTCGTGTGGTAGGCCAAGCTGATATTTTCTCTCTTTTATAAGGCTCTGAGAAGTTACGTGGCTTAGGAAAGATTCCACAGTGAATCAGAGGCAGTACCTGGACTTTAAAGCTCATAGGGCCGGGTGCGGTGGCTCACGCCTATAATCCCAGCACTTTGGGAGGCCAAGGCAGGTGGATCACGAGGTTGGGAGTTCGAGACCAGCCTGGCCAACATGGTGAAACCCCATCTCTACTAAAAATACAAAAATTAGCTAGGCATGCTGGCGCGTGCCTTTAATCCCAGCTACTTGGGAGGCTGAGGCGGGGGAATTGCTTGAATCCAGGAGGCGGGGGTTGCAGTGAGCTATCACGCCACTGCACTCCAGCCTGTGCGACAGAGCAAGGCTCCATCTTCGGAAAAATAATAATAATAAAGCAAAAAATAAAAAAAGCTCATTAGCTCACTCGAAGCCTACTGCCTTCCCACAAGGCAATGAAACCTTTGAGTTTATATAAAAAAATGAGCCATGGAAGAAATTATCACAGGTGTGCAAAGTCCTAACACATTTTTCATTTCCTTTCCTATTCCAGCAGCACTGGCAAGAGTGCTGATAGTCTCTCCATAACCTGTGGAAGGAAATATCTAATCTGTTTCAGTCAGGAGAAGCTGGATACTCTGTGGTAACAAAGAATCCGCCAAATCTCAGTGGTTGCAGACAACAAGGTGTCATTTGTGCTTCAGGCTACAAGTCCATCATGAATAGGCAGGGACACTTGGGTACCCAAGCAAGTAGAGTAGCTATCACCTCGTATGTTGCTGATGTCATGCCAGAGGAACAAAAAGAATTCTAGAGGATCTCAAACTTTCCATTAAATACTTCAGTGTGTGTCACTTCTACACACAACTTGTTGGCCAGAACTGGTCACAAAGCCCCAAAAGGGAGCCAAAAAGAACCATCCTACTGTGTTAGTCCATTCTTATGCTGCTAAAAAAGACATACCTGTTCTCATGCTGGGTAATTTATAAAGAAAAGAGATTTAATTGACTCACAGTTTCACATGACTGGGGAAGCCTCAGGAAACTTACAATAATGACCGAAGGGGAAGCAAACACATTCTTGTTCACATGGCAGCAGGAAGAGAATGAGAGAAGTGCAGAGCAAAAAGGGGAAAAGCCCCTCACAAAACCGTCACATCTCATGAGAACTTACAATCATAAGAACAGTATGGGGGAACCACCCTATGATTCAATCACCTCCCATGAGGTCCCTCCCCTAACACGTGGGGATTAAAGTTTGGATTACAATTCAAGATGAGATTTGGGTGGGGACATGGACCCAGACCTTATCACTTACCATGTGCTGGAAGGGAAGAAATCCAGAAATTTCTGGCAAACAACTCTAATGGCTACAAACAATTCCTCCTCCTTATGCCGTGGAGGTCTCCTTGCTTGGGCCATTTGGGCAGCCACATTTCCTTACACTTCCAGGAAGAACATGGCCAGGGCAGAGGAGACACTTGGGACAGACAAAAGCACATTGCATGAAGGGTTTTCTTCGTATGGCTCCTTTAAAAGATGGTGGATGGAGCTATTTGCTTCAGAGAGGGTGCTCATGGTGGAGGGTCTGGAAACAGAGCACAGGGAGGAGTGTTTGATAGTTTGTCATCCTCGAGGAGAACAAGCAGCTTCTCAGATGGAGCCAGCAGAATGTTGGAGGGGTTGGGGGAGGAGGAGCAGCTCTTGGCTATTGTACAGCCCAGGGAATTTGGGGGAGGAAGGGGTGACTGGGAGGCAGACTCCTCTTCTTCACTCACAGGCAGGGCATTGGGACCACTAGACAAGGCTGGGTGACAGGGAGGCAGGAGGCTATGCTTGCCAGGGGGACAGCAATGCAACTGACAGTTTCCAGAGGCCATCTGACATCAGGGAGGAAAAGTAAGGCAAGTTAGAGCCAAAATCACTGCTCCTTTTTCTCCCCACTCACCTGCAGCCATACTTCTCCCTGCCCTGCCCAGAACTCAGGACCTTCCCTTACGCTGCCTCTGCTGTCCAAAGACAACTCATCACATGCTCCAGAACCATCGCCTCTCCCCTAAACACCTGCATTAACTAACTCATTAATTAACTGCTTTTTTCTTTCTCCTCCTACTTCTTTTCTTCACCACCTTGACAGAAAATTTCATTCTCCACTCTCTGTAGTATTAACTGTGCATTAAGAAGAACAGCAATCTGATTAAACTAATTTTAAATAATCACAAACTAGGCCAGGCACAGTGGCTCATGCCTATAATCCCAGCACTTTGGGAGGCCAAGGTGAGCGGATCGCTTGAGCTCAGGAGTCTGAGACCAGCCTGGGCAACGTGATAAACCCTGTCTCCACCAAAAATACAAAAAACTAGCCTGGCATGGTGGTGCGTGCCTGAAGTACCAGCTACTCAGGAGGCTGAGGTGGGAGGATCGCCTGAGCCTGGGAAGCAGAGGCTGTAGTGAGCCAAGATTGTGCCACTGCACACCACCTGGTGTGACAGAGTAAGACCCTGTCTCAATTTTTAAAAATTAAAAAAAAATAAAAAATATGACATAATGAAATGACTAAACATTGTAAATACATCAATTTACCCAAGTAATTTATGTGCTTAATGGCATGCTAATCCTTCTCCCGAAAAAACTCAAAGTTAAAAAAATTACTTTGGGTATTAACAAATTATTCTAAAGTTCACTTAGAAGAATAAAAATGGAAAAACAGGAATGAACACTAGGGAAAAATAAATTCACAAATGATATCCAGAAATTAATAAAATTATGCTTTCTCCTGAAAACACAAAATCAAATTCCATATGAACTACTTGAATCATTACAAAAATAAAACTTCGGAAAACTTATTTTACTAGTTTATGGATGGAAAAGTACTTCTAAGAATGGAAGTGGTATCAGAACTCACAAAGGGAAATCCAGATTTGATTATAGAGGAAAACATTGTTTATTAATGAAAAAATTTAAAAGCTATAAAAGAATGAGAGAAAACAAGAGGGATGTCTTTAATAGAGAGACACGTGAAAATGAAGCAAAAAAGGTGCGTGCATGATAATTTATTGATGAGAAAATTCAACAGCCAGTAAACGCACAAAAAAACTTTCACCACTAACTAAAAATGGAATGAGTATCCACATATTACATCCAGAATCAGTGAGTTCTTCATCTCACTGACTTCAAGAAAGAAGCCACACACCCTGGCACTGAGCGTTACACCCCTTAAGGCAGCGCGCCTGGAGTTGTTCATTCCTCCTGGTGCGTTCTACAGTCTTGCTAGCTTCAGGAGTGAAGCTGCAGACCTTCGCAGGGAGTGTTACAGGTCTTAACGCAGCCGTAGAACCCAAAACTGAGCAGCAGCAAAAACTTGTCGCAAAGACCTAAGAAACAAAGACTTCACACTGCGGAAAGAAACCGGAACGAATTGCCACTGCTTGCTCCGCAGCCTGCTTTTATTCGCTTATCTGGCCCCACCCACATCCTGCTGATTGGTAGAGCCGAGTGGTCTGTTTTGACAGGGTGCTGATTGGTGCGTTTACAATCCCTGAGCTAGATACAAAGGTTCTCCACCTCCCCACCAGAGTAGCTAGATACAGAGTCTCACACAAAGGTTGTCTAAGGCCCCACCAGAGTAGCTAGATACGGAGTGTTGATTGGTGCGTTCACAAACCCTGAGCTACAGTCAGGGTGCCAATTGGTGTGTTTACAAACCTTGAGCTAGATACAGAGTGCCAATTGGTGTATTTACAATCCCTGAGCTAGACATAAAGGTTCTCCAAGGCCCCACCAGAATAGCTAGATACAGAGTGTCAATTGGTGCATTCACAGACCCTGAGTTAGACACAGGGTGCTGATTGGTGTATTTACAATCCCTGAGCTAGACATAAAGTCTCCACCAGACTCAGGAGCCCAGCTGGCTTCACCCAGTGGATCCCGCACCAGGGCTGCAGGTGGAGCTGCCCGCCAGTCCCGCGCCGTGCGCTCGCACTCCTCAGCCCTTGGGTGGTCGATGGGACTGGGTGCTGTGGAGCAGGGGGCGGTGCTTTGCCGGGGAGGCTCGGGCCGCACAGGAGCCTGTGGAGGGGGTGGGAGGCTCAGGCACGGCGGGCTGCAGGTCCCGGGCCCTGCCCCGCGGGAAGGCAACTAAGGCCTGGTGAGAAACCGAGCACAGCGCCAGTGGGCTGGCACTGCTGGGGGACCCAGTACACCCTCTGCAGCCACTGGCCCGGGTGCTAAGCCCCTCATTGCCCGGGGCCGGCAGGGCCGGCCGGCTGCTCCGAGTGCAGGGCCCGCCAAGCCCACGCCCACCCGGAACTCCAGCTGGCCCGCAAGCGCGGTGTGCAGCCCCGGTTCCCGCTCGCGCCTCTCCCTCCACACCTCCCTGCAAGCTGAGGCAGCCGGCTCCCGCCTTGGCCAGCTCGGAAAGGGGCTCCCACAGTGCAGCGGTGGCTGAAGGGCTCCTCAAGCGCCGCCAAAGTGGGAGCCCAGGCAGAGGAGGCGCCGAGAGCGAGGGCTGTGAGGACTGCCAGCATGCTGTCACCTCTCAATATGATACATCATGTTGCAGAGGCTTATAATTTACATAAAAGATACTGAACTAGGGCTGGGCTCAGTGGCTCATGCCTGTAATCCTAGCACTTTGGGAGGCCGAGGTAGGCGGATTGCTTGAGGCCAGGAGTTCAAGACCAACACGGCCAATGTGGTGAAACCCCGTCTCTACTGAAAAATACAAAATTAGCCAGGTGTGGTGGTGGGTGCCTGTAGTCCCAGTTACTTGGGAGGCTGAGGCAAGAGAATTGCTTAAATCCAGGAGGAGGTTGCAGTGAGCCCAGATCATGCCACTACACACTCCAGCCTGGGTGACAGAGTGAGGCACTGTCTCAAAAGATATTGAACTTGGCACTTGACATCCAAGATGTCCACTTGGCCTTTTTCTAAGTGTACTTCACTTTCTTTTCATTCCTCCTCTAAAGCTTTTTAATAAACACTTTTGCTCTAAAAACAAATGTCTTTCATCTCATTTTTTATTCAGCATTATCTATCAAAGCGACTGGATGTCCCATCTAATTTGTACTTTAGTTTGTAGCCCATTACATAGGAAATGCAAATAAAAAACACAATGAGATACCACTTCACACCCACTAAGATGGCCATAACTTATTTTTTTTTTTAAAAAAAAAGGAGAAGGAAAATAATAAGTGTTGGTGAGGATGTGGAGAGAAATTGGAATTCTCATACATTGCTGGTGGGAATGTGGAATGGTTCAACTGCTGTGGAAAACAGTTTATCTGTTCCTCAAAAAGCTAAACAGAATTAACATATGACCCAGCAGTTCCACTCCTAGATATATACCCAAGAGAATGCAAAATAGGCATTCAAACAAATACAGATACACAAACATTCATAGCAGCACTATTCCCAATAGCCAAAAGTCAGAAACAACCCAAAGTCCATCAATGAATGAGTGGACAAATAAATTGTGCTATAAACACATAATACAATTTTATTTAGCCATAAAAATGAAGTGTTGATACATGCCACTATGTAAATAAATCTCAAAAACTTGTACTAAGTGAAAGAAGTCAGACACAAAAGGTCTCATACAATTTATATAAAATATCAAGAATAGATAAATGTGCAGACACAGAAAGCAGATTGGTGGTTGCTGGAGGCTGGAAGAAGGAAGGAATGGAGAGTATCTGCTTAATAGGATGGGGTTTCCTTTTAGAGGAGAAAAATTTTTTTGGAACTTTAAATAAAGGTGGTGGTTACACAACGTTGTTAATGTGGCACTGAACTTCTCACTTTAAAATAGTTAATTTTATGTTACGTGAATTTTACCTCAATAAAAAAATTCTTAAAAAAATAAACTCAGTGATATCCAACCATTAAAAAAACAAGTTACGTAGTTCATATATAATCAACTTACTTATTACTGCACTATGAGGGGCATCCAGATATGTAAGACAGAGTCGCAACCCTTGGTTGTTGGAGGACTATCTAAGGATACAGAGATTAATAAAAGAACTACCATGAAAGAAGTGCCCTCCAAGTACAAAGAGAGTTCAAATACGTACATCTGGTTGCGGAGAAAGGAAAAACTTCTCAAAGAAGAATTTGAAATGAGCTTTAAGGGTTGAATGGAATTTTTACTGTTAGACTTAAAGGTAGAGAAATACAATAGCATAAAGAAAGATGTGATCCCTACAAGAGGATTACATGGTAAGTTGAAAGACATTACACAGTCCAACCTGGTCGTTGTCAAAGCTATATACGTTGGGCACAGAACTGAAGACCAGGTGTCAAAGGAGCATGGCTCTGTCCCCTTTTGTGTCCCCAGTGCCTAACGCAGTGTTTGGTGCATGCTTGGTGATTGGTAAATGTCAAAAAAAAAAAGATAAAAGATAAAATATAAATGTACATTTTAAAACCTTTTTTAAAAGGCTAAGCACCAGGAAATCTATAAAATAGTAGCAGTATCTAGCACCATTTACTACCACTGAGGCAGCGGGTTAAGGCATGTATTTGCGGTATCAGGAAAGCACGGGGTCGCCAGAGTGAATTGCATGTGGAACTCTAGAGAAGCTTTGCTTGCCATCCTATGGGATTTGGACTGCAATTTTAATACAACAGGGAATCATTATGGTCTATTTTCTCAAGATTCTGATTAAGTAGCATAAATGAGTGGTCAGTATGGAAGAGCTGAGTGTGGAGCATCATGAATTCATGCTGGCAAATCATGAAGGCAGATGGGTAAGGAATCTGCCCTCATCTTTACACGTGGCTTTCTAGGCCCATCCTCTTGGAGCTGTAGTGGGGATCTGGGGACACAGCAAGAGGGAAACGGCCGAGTGCATGGTAGGTGCACCCTTTATGGAGATGAGAACCTGCCACAGAACAGAAGGCTGTTGGCTCTGTTGTGCCTGATGAAGAAGAGGAAAGGGCGGTCAGCACAGAACCTGGGGCCAGACTCTATGCAGCACTCTGCAACCACGAAGCAGCTCGAGGCTGCCGCTGCCTCACTGCCTTCTTCATTCACCTCCACAAAACTCTTGTGCACGAACTTGGACAGACACAGGTCTCTCTCTGCTGACATTGCTGACAAGTCAGCCTTGCCCTGTTGGAAGGCATCAACAATTCCCAAATGCCGAAGCACAGATTCCATGTCATAATCCTCTTGCAGTTTAAATTTTGGAAGGAGAACTTCAACCTCAGTACTCTTCATACAGTCTGGCTTGGTCCAGGCTGTGAGTTTCTCAAAAGTGAGACTTTTTTCCACCTGAAAGACCAGAATTAGACTTCAGTGCACATCTACAAGCGCAGGCACTCACACAGTTCCCTTCCTCCTCTTGCACGTAGGTGTTGTTCACATAGGATCAGTGGCCCCTTCATCTGCCAGAAGCTTGTGAGCACTCTTACTTGTCCTATGTCCCATGTGCCACTTCCTTGACAAGGGGGAGAGACACCAAGCAGCCAGAGGCAGGAAGGCTGTGTCTGTCCTCTCCTTATCCAACAACTCCGGAGACATCTTGTATTGTGACAAGTGTCAATGCCCAGGCGACTATGTTTTTTTCAAACATAGTCTTTTTAAAGACAACAAACCATTGCTAGTAAAGAAAAGGATTGGAAACGAAAGGGCAGGATTATCTGCCCCAGAGAGATTCTGCATAGTTTCTGGAGCAGAGAGGTTACGAGAGCATTATCCGCCCCAGAGAGATTCTGCATAGTTTCTGGAGCAGAGAGGTTACGAGAGCATTATCCGCCCCAGAGAGGTTCTGCATAGTTTCTGGAGCAGAGAGGTTACGAGAGGATTATCTGCCCCAGAGAGGTTCTGCATAGTTTCTGGAGCAGAGAGGTTACAAGAGGATTATCTGCCCCAGAGAGCTTCTGCATAGTTTCTGGAGCAGAGAGGTTACGAGAGGATTATCTGCCCCAGAGAGCTTCTGCATAGTTTCTGGAGCAGAGAGGTTACGAGAGGATTATCTGCCCCAGAGAGGTTCTGCATAGTTTCTGGAGCAGAGAGGTTACGAGAGGATTATCTGCCCCAGAGAGCTTCTGCATAGTTTCTGGAGCATAGTTTCAGGAAGGTGGGCAGAGGGAGAGCCAATGGCTGCTGCGCGCACAAACCTCTTAAGTCATGGGGTTCCACTCCCTGCCATTTGCCATGGTTGACTCTCTCACCCCAGGGATCCATGCTGAAAGGAAGCCGAGTACCTGGATGTGCCCTCAGAGGCTGCCTCTGGTCCCACCCTCCCTCTGAGCACTGGACTTCACACCTCCCTGGATGCCCCCTTCCAGCCTTGTTAGGTGAAAGTTAAGACTTCCTCATTCTCTATTTCAGGTTCCTAGACTTTAAAAGCATAATGCTAAGAATGATGATTATAATAATGGATCACATTTGTAGAGAGTTTACTAGTTGCCAGGCAATGTGGTAAGCCTGTTACCTGAATTACCCACATTTTATCCTCATCATAACTCTACGAGGCAATAACCCTAAGCAGTCATTTATGCTTTTAGAGTTAAAAGTCTGCCATTCGTCAAACTAGCAGGATTTTTATAAGCTTCCTCCTACCTGATTTATTTTAAAAGGCATTTTAACTGCCCCCCACCCCTTCTAGCGATGAAAAAACAGAGGACTGAGATGTGTAGTTTGGCAGATCACGCAGACAACATTGGGAAAAGTCAGCCTTGAACAAAAGTTTGATCCCAACGCCAAGTGCCTGCGCAGTGTGCGTCTGCCGCATCGCCAGCTCGGAAGGTAAATATGAGGTGGAAGTGGCGCTCCAGTTCTGCCCGCAAAGGTGTCCCTGGGTTCTTCCCACAGCCCAGGTCTTACCGTGCTGAGCTCCACGCCATCGTCAGGCAGCAGCACCAGCAGGCTCAGCTCCTTCCCGGCGTAGGGCAGCTCCAGCAGCTGCGCGCGCACCTCGCCCACGTGGGCAAGCTTAAACGGGGCCTCCTGATACATCATCTGCACAGGCCTTTGCTCCTCCTGGGGGAAGGATTATTGAAAGACGCAATTAAAAGTTTCAAAGGAGCTGCAGTTGCCTCCAAGAGTGTTTTCAGCACCTGTGATGGAAACCGCCACATTCATGCCCCAGTTAACACTAAAAAAAAAAAAAAAAGTCAACCAGTTCCTCCGTATCATCATTGCAAGCAGACACAGTACCACCCTGGGAAAGGTTTTATTCTGCAAAATAAAATGTGATACTCTACATTTTCCAGAGGAGAAAGATGTTTCTCATTTAAATTGTGCTCAGCAAATAGATCTAAGAAGCAATATAATCAAATGAAATTAAATACAAATTTGTTTTGATTTAATTAGAAAAAAATGTGTATTGTTTTTCCTATTTATCCAACCCAACACATGAGAAAAAAAATCATAAAGTGGGATGAAACTTATAGTTCCACAACAGCATGACAGGGAGTATAAATGGATACACTCTCTCAGAAAGAGTAATGACCTACATATGTAGTAATGTATTTTAACCCCATCTTTTCAATTCTGATACTCTAAGGAAATCACTTTTTTAAAATACAGAAGAGCCATATGCACACAGAAGTTCAGCAAAGTATTACATTTATTAATGTAATGCTTTTAAAAATTGATACAGATCATTTATTATAAAAATTAAAATAGTTATAAAACCAGGGTTAGAAGAGTTCTCCTCCTCCCACCCTTTGCAACTAGAGAACTAATTTTTTTAAGTTAAAGTACACCTTACAAAAAATGCAGGAGGGGCCGGGCGCGGTGGCTCACGCTTGTAATCCCAGCACTTTGGGAGGCCGAGGCGGGCGGATCACGAGGTCAGGAGATCGAGACCACGGTGAAACCCCGTCTCTACTAAAAATACAAAAATACAAAAAAATTAGCCGGGCGTGGTGGCAGGCGCCTGTAGTCCCAGCTACTCGGAGAGGCTGAGGCAGGAGAATGGCGTGAACCCGGGAGGCGGAGCTCGCAGTGAGCCGAGATCGCACCACTGCACTCCAGCCTGGGCGAGACTCCATCTCAAAAAAAAAAAAAAAAAAATGCAGGAGGGTTACCTGCCTTTGTTTCTTAATTGCATTAAAATGGTATCTTTTTAGGGGCTGGAGGATTTGGCAAATTATTCTAATGCCTGCCTTAATTAAGTTTTACTTCAATGTCAAAACTAAGGTCTTTGTCACGAAGTTTTAATATTAAAAAGCTGTAAATACTGAATTAATGATAATTAGTTAACAATTCAAATCAAAACTTACTTTAATTTTAAAAATAACTGGCCGGGTGCGGTGGCTCACGCTTGTAATCCCAGCACTTTGGGAGGCCGAGGCGGGCGGATCACGAGGTCAGGAGATCGAGACCACGGTGAAACCCCGTCTCTACTAAAAATATAAAAAAATTAGCCGGGCGTGGTCGCGGGCGCCTGTAGTCCCAGCCGCTCGGAGAGGCTGAGGCAGGAGAATGGCGTGAACCCAGGAGGCGGAGCTTGCAGTGAGCCGAGATGGCGCCACTGCACTCCAACCTGGGCGACAGAGCAAGACTCCGTCTCAAAAAAAAAAAAATTTAAAAAATGAGGAATTAAAGACAGGTTTTCACCTTCTCTCCCCCTACCCTGCCCTATACTGCCTCTCACTCCCACATATCACACTACCTTAACACTTTTTTTTTTTTTTTTGCTTTCTAGCCAAGTAAATTGGGCTTATTGGAAGATCTTGTTTCCAAAACTAGGTGGCAGCAATGGTTTATGAGAAATTATCAAAGGCAGTTAAGAGCAGTGATAAAACACTACATATATATATATACATATATGCAGCAAATATCTTTTATCCCTTCCGTTTTTTTCTACTGAGTTAAGAAATTCATTCAGAAATACTTTGCTTCAAATTCCTTTTGGCTTATGCTTATGTCACTTACGCTTTTACAGAGTTAAATCTTTCCATTCAACTTCATCAAACTAGCAGGATTTAAAAAGCTTCCCCCACCTGGTTTATTTTAAAGGGCATTTCCCTCGTGTATGTTTCGTCAAACGGTTCATTCCACTTTCCTTTGAAGTAGATGGCATTGACAAGAACCAGCCTGGTTTCTGCATCAATTGAGCTACTTGGCAACAACTCTTCAATTTTACCTTTCAAGAAAAGTAGAGACTACATTCAGTTGCTTTTTATAAGAACCTGATGCATTCGATGATCCTGGATTATTAGTGGAGAAGCAAACTTCTGTTTTCAAATTTGCTGAGTTTGGGTTGTTATGTACAGAAATGAAAACAGCACATATGAGTGGTATTCATGATTACTGACACCTTGAGAACATCCACCAAGTTAAGGATGGTGAAAGACACCTAAGTCACTTGAGGAAAGCAGGTTGGTAGAAAGTAGAAAAATTACACCAGGTTGGAGAACAAGACCAGCAGGAAATGTGACAGGCTGAAGGGGTGTTTGTCTCACGTGGTTAATTGGAGTGTTTGATCCAATCCTTCATGATCACACCTAGTTCTAATACTCTGTGACTACACATGGACATGTCAGAAGCAGCCAGAATGGACGGCTCAAAGCAGGAAGAGCTGACATTGGGCACATGGGGAGTTTCCAGAAGCTTTTGGAGGAGATATTCCTGCCGAATCCCCTCAACAAAGCACTAGGCATCCCTGGAAAAGAGGATGTGGGCAAGCAAAGATCACCCCTTCTTTCCCTGGAGATCAAGTGGTGCTGTTTCAATGAACTGAGGGCATCCCTGCTAACTCACTGCCTCAAGAGAGCATCCGTGGTAAATACTCCAAGCAGGAATGCGGGAAACAATTGCTGAGACTTTAAGCGAAGAACATCTCCCATTCTTTACCGTCTCATTTATTCACAGAAATGGAAATGTTCCCAGTGGTACTAAGCGTAATTGGCGCAGAGGAGTCTGAATGGTTCATCAGACCATCATTGGTCTTCGAGGCCAAGACTGGGAACACGTCACTTTCTGAAATGTAGATGAATAAGGTTCAACCCCAAATGGAGGGTATTTTCAGTCTGTGGAACTGATCAGCCCTGAGAGAGGGTCTGCAGTTAACCAACCAAATGTAGGCTTATCAAGTCAAACTAAAGGAGCTTAAGTGGAAGACATGAAAAGTCAGGAGTGACCTTAGCAGTAAAGGTAATGGTGATGGAGGTCCCCCAGAACCTAGGAAGAGGCAGCCCAAGTGTATACCTCAGGCAACATCTGTCCATCAATCTCCTTCTCACAGAGACAATGGAGTCACCTGACATGTGAATGCTACAGGCCAGGGAGAATATATTTGAATGTAAGTTATTAAACTGGAAACGTGGCCTAAGATTCTTTTGACATTTGTTTTTTAGTTTGTTTTTTGTTTCTGAGACAGGCTGGAGTGCAGTGGCATAATCTCAGCTCACTACAACTTCTGCCTCCCAGGTTCAAGTGATTCTCATGTCTCAGCCTCCCAAGCAGCTGGGATTATGGGCATGGGCCACCACACCTGGCTAATTTTTGTATTTTTAGTAGAGATGGGGGTCCCGCCATGTTGGTCAGGCTGGTCTCGAACTCCTGACCTCAAGTGATATGCTCGCTTTGGCCTTCTAAATTGCTGGGATTACAGGCGAGAGTCACCGTGCCTGGCCGCCTTTTGACATTTGTATTAGCTACTCCGGTCCTGGGAGAATAGACAAAAGTAAATCTCTGTTGCTGAAAACCTGAATGTCTGATCAGAACCTTTATGAGTCCATCAAGGTTCAGTATGCCAGGAGGCCCTGCCAGTCAACACTACTCTGACCATCTGAAACACCCGTGAAATTAGAGGGGGCGGAGTGGAGAGGTGGAGGTGGGTGAGGAGAGAGAGAGGGAGGGATAGGAGGGAGAGGAGGAGGAGGGAGGATATAAGAAGAGGGAAGGAGGAATAGGAAGAGCCACAGGAGGAGGAGGGGTTGGGAGGAAGGTGGAATAACTTGTCATTCTGACCTTCAGTCTTTTTTGAGACCCAGGTGTTGATGTGTTTCCTGGACTCTTCTGCAGCTTTGATAAAGGAAAGCTCTTTCAGCTCAGCATGGTAGAATTGAAGACAGGATTCCTTAAACGTCTTTGGAGAGAAAAATGTTCAGTGAGGCTGCATTGCTAAATACAAATGTCAGCAAACTTCCAAAAATTCTAAATATGTTATCTTTTTTTAATAAAAAGAATATACATAACTCTTTAAAAGTGATCATATGAAGATATGTTAAAATATCAGAGTTTGTGAATAGGTATGTATTGAACCCTGAATAACCAGAAATGAACTTGAGAATTTTACCTTTCAAGAAAAGTAGAGACTACTTTTGCAATACTAATGCAAGGCATAATTATAGAATTGTGGTCTTTAAAGAAAAAAGAAGTTTAGGCTGGGAGTGGTGGCTCACATCTGTAATCCCAACAGGCAGGAGGATCACTTGAGACCAGGAGTTTAAGATCAGCCTGGGCAACGTAGTGAGACCCCATCTTAGAAAAAAAAATAGTGCAATTTTTTTAATTGGTTAACATAAATTTCTCAATTTCTCTAGGGTCTTTCTCCCAGACTCTATATCACGAGGTATGTTGAATACAACTTTTATTGTTCTATTGATTCAACTTACTGAGAGGAATTGACAAGTTTTCTCTCCAAAGAGCCTGTTGGCCGTTCTCAGCAGGTACTGTGTGCCAGGCTTGTTCACTTCAGTGAGAAGCGACTGGAAACCCTGATGAATGTCTTCTTCTGTGTTTAAAGACAGTGCCTGTTGTGAAAAATAATTTTAAAAGTTATCAAGATAGCTCTTTGATGGATGAGGAAAGGAGAGAGAGGGGACAGAAAACAGGCGAGTAAAAGATGTAGCCATCCTGCCTGAATGCATCTCGCTCGTTTAAAGATGAGTAACACAAAAAAAATGACAAGGGTGAGAAAAGCTCAGAAAAGAGGTTGTGATAAAATCTTGCATCCAAAGGAAAATATAAATGCACACTGGTGGGAAAATTACCTCTAAAATTTATAGTAAAAAAAAAAAGATGCAGTTAAAAGTTAAAAGCAGAAAAAATGCAAGGAAAAATAGACAGAAATACAATCATCAGAATCCTCAAAAGGAAACAAGGATATTAAATGAGCAATGTGATTAATAAGACAATAACATGGTTATTGAAATTGTACCCTACAGGGACTATATGTGTATTACTTAAATATTTCAAAAAATATAACATATATTGGGCCATAAGAAAAGTCTCAAAGTCTCAATACATTCTGAAATACAGAATTGTATAGATTATATTCTCTAACTTCAATGTAGTAACAAAAAATCAGCATTATAAATAAAATGCCAACAAAATGAAAATGACCTACAAATTATTACTGAAAACACTTTTCTAAATATAATTAACTCTTCAAAGTAACAATTAAAATACTCTTCTAGGCCAGGCACAGTGGCTCATGCCTGCAATCCCAGCACTTTGGGAGGCCAAGGCAGGAGGATTGTTTGAGTCCAAGAGTTTGAGGCTAGCCTGGGCAATATTGCAAGATCCCATCTCCAATTAGCTGGGCATGATGGTGTGTGCCTGTGGTCCCGGCTACTTGGAAGGCTGAGATGGGAGGATTGCTGGAGCCCAGGACTTTGAGGCTGCAGTGAGCTATGATCAAGCTGCTGCACTCCAGCCTAGGAGACAGAGCAAGACCATGTCAAAAAAAAAAAAAAAAAAAAAACCCTCTTCTAAACAATATTTAAAATGTTCTTCTAGGCTGGGCACAGTGGCTCATGCCTGTAATCCCAGCACTTTGGGGGGCCAAGGGGGGCAGATCACTTTAGGTCAGGAGTTCAAGACCAGCCTGGCCAACATGGCGAAACCCTGTCTCTACTAAAAATACGAAAATTAGCCAGGTGTGGTGATGCTTGCCGGTAATCCCAGCTACTTGGGAGGCTGAGGCAGGAGAATCACTTGAACCCAGGAGGCAGAGGTTGCAATGAGCCAAGATCATACTATTGCATTCCAGCCTGGGCAACAGAGCAAGACTCCTTCTCAAAAAACAAACAAACAAAAAATATTCTTCTAAATAAGTATACAACACATGATTTAGAAAATAATCAAAATATGGGTGATATATATTCGACCAAAGAGTTTGGCCACAGATAAGTTAAAACATTGCATTATTTTCAATATTACCAAGAAAGTAATAAAATGCTAAAACTTTAAAATTATTATGTTAGAAAAGATACAGAAAAACTCCTAAGGAATTTTGGGACAAACACAAAATGATCAATGAATCCAAGAGCTGGTTCTTTAAAATAAAACACAAATACATACAAAACAGACAGCCACCCACTACATGTAAGAAAAAGCACCCCAAAGGAAACTTATATGTGAAAAAGAGGTTATAGCAATATAAACAAAGGGAATGTTAGAACAAAAACTCTATATAATTATTTTCAGTAAAGTACAGATTGTAAGTTACCAAATGCCAGTCAAAAATATGAATACTAGCCAGGCACGGTGACGTGTGCCTGTAATCCCAGCTACTCGGGAGGCTGAGGCAGGAGAATCACTTGAACTCGGGAGTTGGAGGTCACAGCGAGCTGAGATAGCACCACTGCACTCCAGCCTGGGTGACAGAGTGAGACTCTATCTCAAAAAACAAAACAAAACAAAACAAAACAAAACAAAACAAACAAAAGACAGAATCTATCAGTCACAATGAATGAACCAAAAAAAAAAAAAAAAAAAAAAAAAAGAGGGAGAGAGAGAGAATTACTTCTAAAAAGGCTTAGATGATCTTTTGAGGGATTTTTTTTCCTAATATTCAAGCAATTTCTATTTCTCATGCAATACACACTGTTCTATAACATAGAAAAAAGAGGAAGCTACTAAATTTACTTTAGACAGCTCATAGACTGTTGATAAGAAACCCTGTCAAAAATAGAACAGAACCAAAAGCTAAGACCAATTTCACCTAAGGCTGTGACACCACTATTACTATTCATAGCCAACACATGTTGAGCACTTGCTTTGCATGGACTGACTCACTGAATCCTCACATCAGCTGAAAAAACATTTATAAAAGTAAAGATACCATATAACCACCAAAGTACAAAATGTCAAGTGAAAATAGGGAAATAGGGCCGGGCACGGTGGCTCACGCCTGTAATCCCAGCACTTTGGGAGGCCAAGGTAGGTGGATCATGAGGTCAGGAGATCGAAACCATCCTGGCTAACACAGTGAACCCCTGTCTCTACTAAAAATAAAAATTAGCTGGGTGTGGGGGCGGGCACCTGTGGTCCCAGCTACTCGGGAGGCTGAGGTGGGAGAATGGTGTGAACTCGGGAGGTGTAGCTTGCAGTAAGCTGAGATCGCACCACTGCACTCCAGCCTGGGCAACAGAGCAAGACTCTGTCTCAAAAAAAAAAAAAAAAAAAAAGGAAGAAAAAAAAGAAAATGGGGGAAACGAACTGGAGAACTGGAGGAAGATGCTTTACATTATCAAGGGTGGTTGTCTCTGTTTGATAGATCCATAGGGATTTTTTTTCCTCCCTTCTACTTTTATGTTTTTAAAAATTTTTATAGTGGATTTTTACCAGTTATATAAGGAAGGAAAAATAAATAATTCTTTAAAATATTTCTGCTGCCATTAACGCTTCCCCGCATGTTACAGGTAGCAACGTGTACTCAGTATGTTTGGTGTCTCACGAGCATGCAGTTGAACACTGGAGCCATGGAGAGAGCTCAGTCTCACAGCTAACAAGGTACCCAGACAATTTTGGTGCTCTCAAAAAAGCTTTCTACAAGGGTTTATCAGAAAAAGATCATAAAGATTTAAGCATAAGGAACTTCAAAATCAAAATGGAGTCACTAATGTTAAAAAAACAAAACCAAAAACCTTTGACAAACAGACAGCGAAGGCCATGAAGAGAGGGTCCTCATGCTTGAATGCCTGATAAAACTATCACAAAGGACTCTGTAAAAACCCACACTCTTGCACAAAGACCATCACAGCCTTACACAACAAAATACTTGTGCAAGGACATCTACCCAGGAACTCCCCGTCCAACCTCACACTGGCATCACCTTCGTTATTGATCTTTTTGCCAAAAATAATTATTTCAAAGGAATTATGTAATCCTCTTTACTTTTTCCTTTAAAAATCTTAGTGTTATTTCACCTCCCTGAATATGCACATAGCTTGCCATGGCATGCGTATTTTCATTGCAATGCCCTATTTCCAAATATATATATCTTTTAGAGAGCCTCTCTGTGCTTATTATTAAGGCTGGTAGCCTTTACACATCAACCTTCCCTTCTTCACACAATGAGCTGGGAAATTATTGAAATGAGTAATTCACTACTGAAAAGTGTCATCAAAGAAAAAGACAGTCATACTGAACAAAGGACAACTCCGATGATGAAGGCGTGTCCAGGGGCCTGTGCTCAGGGATGACGCAAGCTTTCAGTTTCATCTCAGGTATATGTCTCCTCTCCTTTCCACAAACGTCTGGGGACAAGCACTGATCTTGAATCATTTCCACAGGTTCTCTGAGTGTTGGTGAGACTGAGCTGAGCAGCACCTGCACAGTGTGCAGCTGTAACTAAGCACTTGCCCTGGGGTCCTCCTTGCAAATTTCTGTTGATGCCCTCCCTGAGCTGTTGATGCCCTCCCTGAGCTGTTGATGCCCTCCCTGAGCTGTTGGTACAGAAACAACTTGAAATAGGTATTAACCTTCCTTACCAATGAAAGCTTATAGTTACAAAGTCTCTTGCTCCAAAAAAGAGGTAGGTCTTTGCAACTTATGTTTCAAATAATTTCAGTATGATTTTCTAAAGAAAGGTTCCGTGCTAGGACAAAACAGCTTGGATGGTCTTTTCCAAGGGATTAACCGAGGGAAGTTTCCCCCGAATAAATCTCGGTGGAGCAGAGTTCCTGCCTCCCTGCCCTGCCCACTTCTTCCCCAGTGGACCCCCGCCTCCCCGAAATGGCCAGTGCACACTCGGGCTCCACTCCTGCCCTCCTTTCTCAGTGGCCCTGGAGTGTGAGTGTGAAGCTGGTGACAGAGCACGCAGCCCAGGCCAGTTCCGGCTCCTGGGGGACGGGCAAGCTTACCTGGGCCATCTGGGTTGCGGTGTTTCCCTTTGCCCCTAGGAGAACCATGGCCAGGGCAGAGGAGATGCTCACAGGAGAACAGAACACGTTGCGCGAAGGGTTATCTTGACACAGTGTCTTTAAAAGGCGTATGGCAAAAGTATCACTTGCGTTAGAAAGAGTTTCCATGATGCAGGGCCTGGAAGTGAAGAATAAAGAGAAATGCAGTTTCGACACTCCCTGAATGTTACTGACCTACTTACTACAGGGCAATTTTGGAATCGTACTTTTTGTTTTCTTCTCAAAGTTCATAAGTATTTTAAATTGGAGAAAAATTTATTTTCTGTTAGTATCCGGCCAAAAACTAAGTCCAAATATTAAGGTAATTAGCTAAGTGTGGTGATGGCAGCAGCTCAAACAAGCAATAGCAACAGAACTGGCTCGCCTGCGGAGCTTGCTCTCTCTCTCTCTCACACACACACACACACACACACACACAGAGCTGGAAGCAGTGAACTCCAATCCAATTCTTTCCGTAAGGACCAGATCGTCCCATCTGAGGAGGAGAATGGGGTCAGGCAGGAGGAGGAAAATGCTGTTCTTATTCTTGCATATGCATTTACAAAGAGTCCTTGTGAGATTTTCAACTGAGCACCAGCCTGTGGCCTCCCTGTCATTCAGCTGATACACAAAAGACACTGAGATGCTGAATCTGACCCAGAGACAGACAGCTGTGAGGCAAGGAGCTGTCGTCCACGGAGGCGAGTGAGCGCGTCCTGGACAGCCGGGGTGGAGCCAGTCTGCTCCCAGTCAGCCAGCCTGCCCCAGGCCCACACGGCCTGATATCCCAGTAAGTCCATTCAGAGCTCCTGCCTATCACTAGCATCTGGACATCATGTGACCCTTGAACACTGAAAGTGGGACTTAGACAATTGTGTGTTGTTTTTGCTTCGTTTTGTTCTGTCTTTAATGTGCTTGCTAACTCAGAAACATCTATTTGGGAGCTTTACTCATTACTCCCAGCAAAAGCCATGAGTGTAGGTTGTGCATGAGAGGAAGGAACTGATCCCTGAAGAACGCCAGAATGGAAAGGCAAGAAACAGCCCAAGGTGAGGAGTAAAACAGGGGAGAACAAGGAGGTGGTGCCTGTGAAGCCACTGGAGGCCAAAGTGTGAATGTGAGGGGGTGGGTCTCTTGGTCACAGGTCTGAAACCAAATGAACCCCCACCCCCAGACTGCAGTTCCCAGTGCACTTGGAAATGAGACCCTCACTCCTCCAGGTGAGCCTGGGAGACCTCCCTGACTCCTTTCCATCTCCCCCTCCTCCCACACATCCATCCCCAAGGCCTGCCCTCTACGCCCACATTTCTTCCCACTTCGGGTCCTGTGCCTGGCCTAACGCCCAGGTCCCCTCCTGAGCCTCTGGTCTCCCTAGAGCCACTCTCCCCATTTTTGGGACACCTCATTTGTGCTCCCCAAAACGCCACGCAAAGCACTGGAGAGCCTTGGACAATGAACACAACCCACTCTCCCCAGCCACCACGCCACAGCCACACAGCACCTCAGAAATCGGTGTCTTGTCCTTCCTCCTAAATCTCTCTGGGCTCTTAGGATCTGCTCAAAGCCACCTTGTTAAAATGGCTTCTTCTCGGCCGGGCGCGGTGACTCACGCCTGTAATCCCAGCACTTTGGGAGGCCGACGCGGGCGGATCATGAGGTCAGGAGATCGAGACCATGCTTGCTAACACGGTGAAACCCCGTTTCTACTAAAAGTACAAAAAATGAGCCGGGCGTGGCGGTGGGCACCTGTAGTCCCAGCTACTCGGGAGGCTGAGGCAGGAGAATGACCTGAACCCCGGGGGGCAGAGCTTGCAGTGAGCCGAGATTGCGCCACTGTACTCCAGCCTGAGCTACAGAGCAAGACTCCATCTCAGGAAAAAAAAAAACAAAAAACGGTTTCTTCGCCACCTGCCCCCTCCCTTGATCCAGCCTCACTCAGGTCACAGCCTCCACCTCTGGCCATCCTGAACCCCTCCCAAAGTCACCTCTTCGCAAACACTGTTGGTCCCCCTTAGAAGGCCCCACGTCCATCACGGGATTAATTCCACTCACCCTCAAACACCGCGGCCCGGAGGCTCTGATTCCCACCCTGGAGGAGGTTCTCTTAACCCCGCTGGCGCGACCCTCCCCAGCACGACCCTTCCTTCCGAAGGTGATTCCTCATCTTGCTGGCAGGCCCCACAGACCACAGGCCCTGCAGGCGAGGGCTGAGCCTGGCTCCGCAGATTCTCAGGACCCCATTCGTTTAGCTGAATTATTGAAAGAATTAAGATGGATAAAAGTGCTCAGATTTGAAACTCGAGACTGGTGGCTTTATTTTTTTTTGGTGGTGGGGGTGGTGGTTTTTTTGTGTTTTTTGTTTTTTTGTTTTGAGACGAAGTCTCGCTCTGTCTGCCAGGCCGGAGTGCAGTGGCGCAATCCCAGCTCACTGCAACCTCTGCCTCCCGAGTTCAAGTGATTTTCCTGCCTCAGCACGTAGCTGACATTATTACAGGCGTGGACCACCATGCCCGGCTATTTTTTGTATTTTTAGTAGAGACCGGTTTTCACCACGTTTGTCAGGCTGGTCTCGAACTCCTGATCTCCAAGGATCCGACAGCCTCGGCCTCCCAAAGTGCTGGGATTACAGGCGTGAGCCACTGCGCCCGGCAGAGACTGGTGACTTTAAAGGACAGTGAAGAAGCAGGACAGACGTCATCCTGCGGATCCCAGAGTAGAGCAGAGCAGTGAGAAAACAGGGCCGGCAGGTGGCGGGGAGGCTGCAGGGGAGGGCTTCGGCCGGGGAAGGGCAGTAAGGAGACATCCGGGAGGGAGGTGTTCGCGCTGGCTGTGGGCCGCCAAGGCGGAGACCGGCTGCGCGCTCCAAGGCACCCCCAGAGACCGTTGCTGACCCCACCGAGAAGGCACCGAGTCCCCGGGGCTCTTGGCTGAACGACCTCTCCTGTCCTCCAGTCCCATCTCTCGGTGGCAGCCGGGGGCTTGAAGCTCGCCACGCCCGTGCTCCACCCCGGCCCTGCGCGGGGACGCCCTCACCTGCCACCTAGTCCAGCGCTGCTGCCGTCTCCGTGCCGCGCTCCGAGCCTGGACGCCGATCCCCGAGGCGCAGTACCCGGCCCTGCTGCTGCGCTCGCCGCGGACTCCCGCTAGGGCCTCTGCAGGCACCGCTTTTATACCGCAGGTCGGGCGCCTCCCACGCTTTCTGCCTTTAGGCGGAGCCTGGCGGGACCAGCGGGGGCGGCGCGCGTGGTGGCCGGGGTCAGAGCTAGGAGCAGGGTCAGGTCAAGGTCCCCCCAGTCCTCCCGGCCCAGGGCGGTGTCCGCGAATGCTCCCGCCGGTCTGAGGCCAGCCAGGTTCCCAAGGCGCAGCGCCCGGCCTCGCCCACCCCCAGCGCCAGGGCCTCTTCAGGACCGGGTTCTGAACCTGACATCCCAGAGAAGTAGGTTGGGAGCCTGTGGCGTCGAGGGCCTCCGCGCCAAGAAACAAGGGGTCTGCGGGAAAAAAGACAGAGCCTGGAACTCTGGGCTTTTCTACTTAAGGAAGCGAAGGTCGGGTGACAGCCGAGCTCCATGTTCCAGTGGGAAGGCCCCATGGGTCTGTGTTCCACGCCTCTTGTCATGAATATGAGGGATTCACTTAGAACCAAAGCATTTGTTCCAGGTCCCACCACTAACTAGTAGTAGTCCTGGGCCCAGAACCAGGCGTCCTCACTCCTAGTACCCGAGCCCTTCTCTAGCAACAGGTGCTTGGGCCGCGGTGTGGTGTAAGCAGCCCCATTTTCCCGCAAAGTGATGGGAAGAGACACTGAGTCACACGGGCTCAGGACACTCCTTGTGTCCTCTATCAGGGGGTCCAGAGGCAGGGACTCGGGGGAGTTGATGCAGCAGTTCATGATGTCATCAGATATCCCCCCACCCCCTTCCATCTCAGGCTGGACGCAATTGGAAGCATTTCACGTTGGCACGGTGACATCCAGAGGAAGGGAACAGACAAATGGCTCTCTGGAGCACGGAGCGTCTCCCAGAAGCCGTGCCCTCCTGTTTCAAATTGACCAGAATTAGAGCTTTCTCCTGAGGGCCTGAATTAGGGAGAGGCAAGTCAGGTGCCTAAGGCACAAAGTTTCAGAAGGGCCACACGCATAGGTGCCAACCCTGCATTTGTGCGGCCCTGAGAATCAGAGCCTGCTTCAATTTGACACCCTAGGTGCCTAGCTTGTTTTTTAAAATAAGACCTTTATTAAAAGACAATTCACGGACCATAATATTCATCCTTTTAAAGCATACAATTCAATAGTTCTTGGTATATTGACAAAGCTGTCCAACTCTCACCACTATCTAACTCCAGGTTTTCATTACCCTAAAAGGAACTGTGATACCCATTAGCAATTATTCTCCATTTCCTCCTTCCCACAATCCCTGGCTTCTGGGAGAGGCTCCGTCCTCCGGATGTCTTTTCTGGCCCTGCGGGTTGACGGACTGTGAAGATTTCGTGCAAGTTGAATCATACAATATGTGGTCTTCCCTGACTGCCTTCTTTCACTTAGCATAATGTTTTCAAGGGTCATTCTTGATGGTTCCAGGTAGAATTTGTCAGTACTTTCTTTTTATAACTGAATAATACTTATAAAAATATTATAAAATCAAAAGGGAAATCAGAATGTATTTTGAAATTAATAAAAATGAAAATAAAAACATCAAAAGTTGTAGGATGTTATTAAATCAGTACTTTGGGGAAATTTTACAGCATGAAATGCCTATATTAGGAGAGAAGAAAGGCTTCAAATCAATGACCTCAGTTCCTACCTTCAAAAACTAGAAAAAGTATAAATACATTGAACAGAAAATCAGTAGAAAAGAAGAAATAATAAAGATTAGAGAATAAATCAATGATATAGAAAACTTTATAATGATAGAGAATTGATTAAACAAAAAGCTGTTATTATTTATTCATTTATTTTTTTTTTTTGAGGTGGAGTCTTGCTCTATCACCTAGGCTGGAGAGCAATGGCGTGATCTTGGCTCACTGCAACCTCCACCTCCCAATTCCAGCGATTCTCCTGCCTCAGCCTCCCAAGTAGCTGGGACTATAGGCATGTGTCACCATATCTGGCTAATTTTTGTATTTTTAGTAGAGATGGGGTTTCACCGTGTTGGCCAGGCTGGTCACGAACTCCCGACCTCAGGTGATCCTCCTGCCTCAGCCTCCCAAAGTGCTGGGATTACAGGCGTGAACCACTGTGCCTGGCCATACCCATAAATTTTAAGGCAACAAATGGGGCATCGTTGTCAGTGCCATTGCAAGAAAGTGTCTGAGTAAACGTGGACCATGATGGCATAGTGCAAACATGGTAGTTGCCTCTGTGCCCCAAGGCCTAGAGGAAACATACTTTCAACCCAAATCATATAACCAGCGATGGAAAATGGGTTTAGCAAAGGATAAAAAAACAGAACTATGAAAACAAAAGTTATTTCAGTTTTTCCTTTCCTTTCTCCGCTTTCCCCCATTAAAAGTTGTATGGGGGGCATGAAATTTTGTTCAGAAATAGCTAAGAATCAAGAGATTTTGCAATTGCGTATATTTTTCATTTAAAATATCTTCTACTTTATTACTTTAAGAAAGTCACAACATATCACAAATATTTATTCATCTGATTGCTCATAACGGTTTTCCCAGATAGAAGATACACAGGGCCCCAGAGGAAGCATTTTTCCAGGATTTTCCAACACTGTCCAGAGGAAGGGAGTCTTTGATCCTCACACCAGGTCCAAGGATTTTTCAAAAATCACTACTTCATGATCAGACAAGTCCAAGAGAAATAACAGAATCATGTTGCTGGCCTGAAAACCTGGCAAACATGTGTAACCAGACCTCCGTCACTGAGGACCCACCCAGCAGCAACTTCCTTCCTAGCTCCAAGTTCACTGCAAATAAAGTCCTTCACCACCAATGACCCAGCCGTTGTGCGTCTCTGGACTCTTCTGTATCTTTAGCAAACGCCACATTTTCCAGCTCTGCGTGTGGGCATCTGACACACTTCCTTAAAGGCCTGCAAAGAGCAAAATATGGAGCGTGGCCCTACTCATTCTGCAAAGGTTTCCACAACTTTGAAAACATTTGCCTGCCCCCAACATGTTCCTATCATGCTTGTGACACAGTCCAGGCTCCATTCTAAGACTCACGCATTCGGTTAACAAAAATAATTGGCTTCCTGCCATGGGCTTGGCTTGGCACTTGCTGGGAACTTGGTACCAAGTTGAAGACACAGTATCTGGTCCAAGGGGGCAGCAGTCTGGGGGAGAGACGGCGAGCACACCGAGGTACTTCCAAAGTGCCCTGAACACCCCCAGAACGCCCCAGCCCAACACTTAAGCTCCACAGGGACTTTCTGCTAAATCTTCTGTCTCCCACACCAGACTGTGAGCCTCAGGACAGCCTAACCCTCCTTTACTAATTTTTATATTAGCACACTGTACATTTGGCCCCTGGTACCTCAGGTTCCGCATCCACAGATGCAACCAACTGCAGATGGAAAATATTCGGAAAAAAAAATTTTTAAAAATCAAAACATAATACAAATTTTAAAACAATACAGTATAATGGCTATTTTTACAGCATTTACATTGTATTAGGTATTATACATAATCGAGAGATGATTTCAAGCGTATGGGAGGATGTTACACAGGTTACATTTGCAAAGGTTACATGCAAACACTACACCATATTATATTAGGGACTTGAGCAACCGCAGAGCTCAGTGTTCGCTAGGATCCTGGAATCCGTCAGATACCAAGAGACAACTGTATTTGTTGAAGAGTATTTATTGAATGATTGAGAGGCTTCATACTGGGATTAGATGATCAAGAAATAGAGATCTACAAGTGGGCAAACAGGGAAATGGCATTTTAGATCTGCATCACCGAGGTGGCTTGAGAGAACAGAGACAAGGAAGTTCCCTGAAGATGAACTTGGAAGGGTCTGGAGGTTGTGTGTGTGTGCTTGAGTACGTGTGTCGAGGTTGTGTATGTGTGTGTGTGTGTGCTCGAGTACGTGTGTTGGGAGGGGGATAAGAAGAACACAGCAGCAGATGAGCCTTGAAACGTATGTTGTCAAATCAAAAAGGCCTGTATGCAAACATTTGAAGCCCAGCGCTGACTCCCTTCCATGATCACCTGGTTTCAGCTATAATGGGCTTGGCACTAGCCTCCCATCCTCTGCCCATCTTCCTGTTCTCAAATAATCTTGGTTCTACAGAAGAGGATGTAAAGGGGAGAAGGGGCTAGGCAACAAGAAAGGTGGCAGGTGGACCCCTGGGTCCCCAGGTATTCTCCAATAGTCAAAGATCAGGCCAATGTTCAAAAACGATTCCTGGGATCGCTGGTGCTTATCCACCCAAAGGGCCCAGAATCTGCCCCAGTGGGATTTAAGCCCAGAGCAGGCAAACTCCACAGGAGAGTCGCCGGCAGCACTGATGACAGGGATGTATTTGAATCTTACAGAAGAACTCTTGGAATCCAGCTAGTCAGGTGGCCAGGATCACCCCAAGCAGCTCACTGATCTCAGATAACACCATCCTGCATGCTACCTGGTAGAATTTGTTTGAGCCTCATGTATTGCATTATGGAAGGGTTTTTCTGGACTGTAAGTACACGTTTAGGTAAATAAAAGCCACTGAAATTAAAAGCCTCAGTTTAAAGAACAGATTTTTTATTTACAAAAACTATTCTGTCAGTAATGGGGGTTTATGAGACAAAGGGAGGTTTCAGGCTGTGCTTGGAGCGTGGTTAAGAGGCAGTTAGGATGGTAGTGTAGAAGCTAAAGGGGGATTGTGAACCCAAGCAGTAGCAGAGATGACTCAGAAAGGGGGCGAATGTAAGAGGCCTTGAGAGGAAACCAGTCCAGCACCCAGAGGTGAGATGGGGGAGGAGGGCCTGATGGCTGAGCCTTGTGCTGCATGCTGGAAGACGGGGTTTAAGGAGGAGACGCAGATTTGGGTGCAGGAGAATGGACATATTGAAATTGACATCGGAAGAGAGTTATCAAAAAATAAACAAGAGAGATGTAATTTAGAAGCAGTATTAAAGATCAAAATTAGACCAGGCCCAGTGGCTCACTTGAGGTCAGGAGTTCAAGACCAGCCTGGCCAACAGGGTGAAACCCCATCTCTACTACAAATACAAAAATTAGCTGGGCATGGTGGCATGCGCCTGTAATCCCAGCTACTCAGGAGGCTGAGGCAGGAGAATCGCTTGAACCCAGGAAGTGGAGGTTGCAGCAAGCGAAGATCGCACCACTGCACTCCAGCCTGGGCAACGGAGTGAGACTCTGTCTCAAAAAATAAATAAATAAAAATAAATTATAATTACACAAGTGCAATTCTAAGTACATGTGATGGCAGTAAAATTTATGTGTATTCTCTACTCTTCCGTAGTTCCTCTTTTATTTTCCTTTTCATTGATTGTACTACTTACTAAAATGTGTTTTTTTCTCCAAAGCCTGTCAGCAAATTCTAAGATATATTCACTTCAGTGGGAAGTGACTGGAAGTCTTGGTGAACATCTTTATCTTTGTTTAAACAAAGTGCCTGGTAATATTAAACAGCAATGCCAACTTTGAACATTGCCCTCTTAATTCCCCTAAAGAGGGACCTCCAAATGAATCTCTACACAGAAAATTAGGTAGGCTCCTATCATGAAATGCTTTAATTGTCTAGCGCAGGGTTTCTCAACCGACGCATTGCTGACATGTGGAGCCTGATCATTCTTTGCACTGGGGGCTGTCCTGTGCAATGTAGGACGTTCAGCAGCATCCCTGGCCTCCACCCCCTCCATGCCAAGCACACCTACCCCTCAATGATGATAACCAAAAATGTCTCCAGACATTGCCAAATATCCTCCAGGCCAGGGCACAGTTGACCACTAGGTGAGAACCATGGGTCTGGCAGATTTATTCATGCCAGGAAGCCTTGATAACGGGAGGAAGACAGAACAGGAGTCTTCAGGTTTAAATCGAACATGGCCCCAGGGAGCACAAAAAGAGCAGACATAAAACTGAAAATGTTTCACCAGTAATTTTACAGAAGTTCTCCAGATAACACTATGATTTAAATGTCAAGCCACAGTGAAAATTAAGGTTGTTCCTCTATCTCCGGCCCTTCCACCAGAAGCTGGGAGAAACAGCTGCAGGGGGATCTTCAGCTGAGGTCTGTGGATGCAGTTCGAGAGGTCAGCCAGACACCGCTAATGTGACTTGCACAACATTGCACAGGTGGGTAACACGCGGAGACACTGCCCCAGATCACCAGAGAAACCTGAGACTCAGAAAGGTTAAGGACTGCTTCCCTAAAGCAGTGCCCACTACCTCATTTGTACATATGGTTCCCATCAGCCATTTTGGAGCAGTCAGAATATATTTGCCCTCTAAGCTCCAGAAGATATACATTCTCATTTGTGTTTTTTTCTTTTTTCACGTATTCATTATCATCCACTAAAAATAACCCATTTTATGGAATGTTCATTTACAGCTGCAATTCTATTTTAAACACATTTTTTAGCAAAAGTTTAAAACGTAAAATTGAAATTCTTTGTCTTTTTGTGGAATAGAATTGTAGCTTTACCTTACTTAATCAAAGATGCAATTTTGCTGTGATTTATGGATGCTTTTGTCTAGAGAAAATAACTTCGTCACTTGATTTGTCCCACAAACACTACAGCAGATTCCCCATCCTGCACAGTTCACCTTTCTATCCATTTCTGCCCCCTGCTATCATGAGGTCCTTCCTGCCACCTACAGGCCAACCCAGCTCTCACCGGCTGATGTGAAGGTATGAAAAGGCCCGTCTGTGGAAGCACAGGAGAAAAACATGCCATCATTCTCCCCATGTGATAGGCGCATTTCCACCTGTCCCCATGAGCACCATGGCCATGGCACAGGAGATGCTCAGGGGCAAGAAAAACACATTTCAGGAGCTGCTCTCAACACCCTCCTCCTTAATGAACTGATGGCAAAAGTGCCATCTGGGCAGGGCACAGTGGCTCACGTCTGTAATCCCAGCACTTTGGGAGGTTGAGGCAGGTGGATCATTTGAGGTCAGGAGTTCGAGACCAGCCCGGCCAACATGGTGAAACCCCGTCTCTACTAAAAATACAAAAAGTTAGCCAGGCGTGGTGGCGCACACCTGTAATCCCAGCTACTCGGGAGGCTAAGGCAGGAGAATCACCTGAATCCAGGAGGTGGAGGTTGCAGTGAACTGAGATCGCACCACTGCACTCCAGCTTGGGTGAAAGAGTGAGACTCTGTCTCAAAAAAAACAAAAACAAAAAAAAAACAAGTGCCATCTGCACCTGAATTCATCCATCAGGGAAGATCTGGATCAGAAACACATCAACCAAGCCCTCTATGGCCACCTAGTCATCAGTCCCCAGTCAGTGCACACTGGGGTGTAGCCAGCGGAATAATGCCCCTTCCCAAAGATGTCTTACCTCCTAATCTCCAAAACCAGTGACTGTCTTACATGGCAAAAGGGATTTTGCCGATGTGATCCCTCTAGTTAAGAATCTTGAGATGGGAGACGTGCTGGTTATCTGGTATTATGTTCATTCTGTTATAGTAATCAGGTTCTTGTGGCCTGTGTGCTAACTTATATCAAAAGGTTTCACAATGACCTGGTAGCCAATTTGCAATGCTTAAATATGGTTTATTGCCAGAGACTCACACATACCCAATCGATCAAGCAAACATTCACAATACAATTTTTTTTTTCATTGCTTCTTTTCCTGTGAGTGATGGGAATGACATGACACAATTACTAAAGGCAGTAATGAGGGGAATGGCAAACCCAGGCAGTGGCTCAGGCCAGCACAGCAGACATTCCTCTCACACAGAGCCTCTGGGCAGCCCGTCTCACCAGGAGGAGGCATCTAAATTCCTACAGGCAGGAATTCTCAAGGTGCCTCTGACAGTGTCAGTTCCTTGCTGTTTTTATGGTTTTCCCCGGGTGTGTCCGTCATCATCATCTCAGCCACCTTTTGGCTCCATTTTCTATCGGTTGCTTTTAGGTCTGAGGTGGTACATGCCACAGCAAATGTAATCTCATCTGTTACACATGTTTATCGCCTTAAAGAAAAATAACTATGAGCTCAGGCTCAGTCTAGTACACATACGCTTACCACTTTAAGGAGTAAACAGCTTCACTGTGGCTTCATGCCACTTGAAAACCAAAAAGTATCTGAGGCAAGTCTGAATCAATTTAGAGGTTTATTTTGCCAAGGTTAAGGGCATGCCGATGACACGGCCTCAGGACATCCTGAGAACAGGTGCCCAAGGTCAGGACACAGCTTGGTTTTATACATTTTAGGGAGACGTGAGACATCAATCAATATGTGTAAGATGTAGATTGGTTTGGTTTGGAAAGGCAGGACAACTGGAAGCAGGGGCTTCCAGGTCATAGGCAAACCCAGAGATTTTTTGAATCAATAGAAAGGAATGTCTGGATGATGATAAGGGGTTGTGGACACCAAGCTTTTATCATGCAGTTGAAGCCTCCAGGCAGCAGGTGTGAGAGATAATAAACCGTAAATGTTTCTTATCAGACTTAAAGAGTCTGCTCTATCAGTAATTCCAAAATGGAAGAGCGCATAATGAGGCATGTCCAGCTCCCCGTCCCATCATGGCCTGAACTAGTTTTGCAAGTTAGCTTTGGAATGCCTTTGCCAAGAGGACGGGTCCATATAGAGGACTGAGGGCTTAGAATTTTATTTTTGGTTTACAGACATAACACAAGCCACTCCACTTTTAGACATTAGGATCACAAATCATTCTTATAGATCATCTGGGTGGGCTCAATGTGATCACAGGTCCTCATGAGAGAGGGAGAAGGAGGGTCACAGCCAGAGGAGACGTGAGGACAGAGGCAGAGGTCAGGGTGATCCGGAGCCACAAGCCATGGAACACAGGCGGCCTCTGGAAGCTGGAAAAGGCCAGGAAGCAGATTCTCCCTGGAGGCTTCGGAAGAACTCACCCAGCTGACCCGTTTCGGAGTTCTGACTTCTAGAGCTGTACGGTGTAAAGCTGGGTTGTTTTCAGCCATTTGAGGTGTGAGGTAATTTGTGATGGCAGCAACAGGAAACGAATACACTGGCTTAGTCAGAGTAGCCAATACGAGGCCTCAGCAACAGGACTGCGGCAGGGCTCACAGGCACCCTCAGAGACCAGCTAGCTGTGCCCGCCCCTAGTGCAAACACGCACTGCCCTAAGTTCTTCACGTGCCTCTCAGCTAACCCTCACTATCACACACTGAGGCCCTGCAGTAAGTACCCACCAAGATGAGGAGACTGAGTTTGTTCCAGATCTCCTAGGTGGCCGGTGTCAATGAAGTCAGGGTTGGAAACTGTGATTTGATTCCACAGCCTGCATCCTTGATCATTCCATAAAATCCCCTGATTGCTGCTAGCTCCTTCTCAATTTGATGTCACTAATATAATTTATAACCACTGTTCTGTGAATAAATAATGTAATTCTCTGTTAATAAAAACTACATCTTTTTTTGTTTGTTTGTTTTGGAGACAGTCTCACTCTGTCACCTAGGCAGAGTGCAGTGGCACCATCTCAGTTCACTACAACCTCTGCCTCCCGGGCTCAAGTGATTCTCCTGCCTTAGCCTCCCAAGTAGCTGTGATTACAGGCATGCGCCACCAGGCCCGGCTAATTTTTGTATTTTTAGTAGAGATGAGGTTTCAGCATCTTGTTCAGGCTGGTTTTGGACTCCTGACCTCAGGTGATCTACCTGCCTCGGCCTCCCAAAGTGCTGGGATTACAGGTGTGAGCCACCGTGCCCGGCCAAAGCTACAGTTCTAAAAAATAAAACTAAAAACTACATTTCTGTCACCATGTCATATGAAACAGCTGGACAGATCTCACCAAATCTGAAGGGTCCATTTGAGATGTAAAATAAGGGCTATGTTGACGAGACGGTTACTTTAAATCTGGGAGAGTCCACAGAGAGGTACCATTTCCCCCGGAGCTGCTGAAACTAGGCTAGCGAGCTGTCCAGGGCAGCCTTGGCATAGACATCAAATATGAAGCCCAAATCCCACGTGGAAACTTGAGTTGGAGGTGTTGATCTGGGGCCAGTGGACATATCTCTTGGGGCAGGTCCAGGAGGTACGCTTCCATGGCTGGAAACCATGTGTACCCTGGAAGGTAGAAGGAAAAGATGTGCCTGAGAGAAACTTTATTACTAAATTAAAAGTTACTACAGGTTACTATCAGCTATTATAATTTTAGCAAATTTTTATAAGTCTAACATTAATTATTTCTTTTTCTCCTAGACAAAGTCTTGCTCTGTCACCTAGACTGGACTGCAGTGGCACGATCTCGGCTCACTGCAACCTCTGCCTTCCAAGTTCAAGCAAGTCTCCTGCCTCAGCCTCCCGAGTAGCTGGGACCACAGACCTGCACCACCACACCCAGCTAATTTTTGTATTTTTGGTAGAGCTGGGGTTTCGCCATGATGCCCAGGCTGGTGTCGAACTCCTGACCTCAAGTGATCCACTTGCCTTGACCTCCCAAAGTGCTAGGATTACAGGCGTGAGCCACACCTGGCCTAATTATATCTTTCTATTAAGCCTTACCTAATAATAGTAGAGTAGGATTCTCTTTGGCTGGGTCACTATTCAATAAAATATTAAAGTTCATCTATGTGCCTCTGTTTCCCAAAGTCTCTTTGCTGTTACTATCGAGGACATTTTAGGAAATGAAGAGACGAATCATCCACAATCCAATAACCCTGCAAGCTATTTTTCTATATTATGTCATCCTCTTTTTTCATATGCATGTATATTTTGCTCACATTTTTTAAAGCCACATAAGAAATATATGTTTCCATTTGGAAAATTAGAAAATATGCAAAGCAAGAATTACGGAAAACTCCATGCAGAGGTAAGGATCATCATGCATGTGCTGACTTTTATAAACAGGTGTATCATCCCCTGATCTTGCTTCTTCCACATCCCCAGTGGACTGCACAGTGCCTCACCCTGCAGTTGTGAGGCTATACTACCTTAAGCCTTAGCAGGGGTCTTCTGAGTCTCTCAGGGGCACGGTGGGAA
Organism: Symphalangus syndactylus; assembly: GCF_028878055.3. Taxonomy (NCBI): domain Eukaryota; kingdom Metazoa; phylum Chordata; class Mammalia; order Primates; family Hylobatidae; genus Symphalangus; species Symphalangus syndactylus. The sequence continues at coordinate 67,895,779 of NC_072445.2, read as the reverse complement.
GGAAAAGGAGCTGAGTGGATGGGGCAGGAGATGGGAGACAATTATTTCAAAGAGTGCACCTCCACTGTCAGATGTTTTGTTTTAGCTTCCTGCTAAAATATTTTTTAAAAGGGAGTGCCTCACACTTAAAAAAGGTGTGAAGGCCATTTTTAAATACAGAAAAACAAACAGCCCAATAAGTGCAAATTCTTTCACATTTCAATGCGTGGAAATGTCAGCCAAGAAAATGCCATCTAGTGATATTTGCAAAACAGTACCCTACACATAATAGGTCATGATTCTAGAACAAAATGTGAAAGTTCATCCATTGTCCTCAAATAATCAAGCCTCTGGGGAGCCTTCCAGGGCAGCAGCTGCTAGAAGGTTGGTGTCTGTAGTGTTTCCAGCACAGCAGGGTCTGGTCTGTGTCCAGGCTGCTTCTGCCATGCTCAATTTCACCTTACTCTTGAAGGAAATAAAAAGCTAGGAAGCCAGAAGGAACACTCACACTGAGGGCACTGGCCCACCAGGGATGGCATTAGCAAAAGAGACTCAATGAGGAAGAGAAAATAGAGTTGACAGAGACCCAAATACCATTTGAATTTGACTCTACCTGCAAGTGGAGCTTTGCCATCCAGGTGAGGCAGTCGGAAACCTAGGCTGGAGAGTGTGTGTGTGCGTGTGTGGAATCATCCTGTCGGAACAGGCAAAGGAATGAACTGGAGTACCCATCAATGTTGACTCTTCATTAAACTGCTCTTAATTCCTCACGTACTTCTGACCTCTCCCGTCTTCCCTCTTCCTCCCTCTCACTTCCTGCTCTTTCCTTTCCAGCCTGTAGGTACTGGTCATTATCTACCCCATAGCAATGACACACACATGCACACACACACACAAGTGTGCCTTGGGGGTATGTCCCAGCTCACACTGGTTAGGCTGACACTGGAAGGAGACAACAGGGTGACTCTCTTCTCCATCCCCATCAGGTTCTTCCTGGTACTCCACTCCCATTTGCATATTAAAGATTGTAAGAGAGTTGGAACTTTGGACATGGATGGACCTCTCCCAATAAATCTAGAAGGCATTCATTCCAACAGCATACAAAACAATACTGGTGGGTGCCCATGCCACAACACTATGGCACCATAAATATACTGCAATAGGAAAAGTTTGATTTCCAGCCATTGAACTTGACATTGAGATTCCAGCCTGGGTGCAGTAGGGTGAGCCTGTAGTCCCAACTACTCTGGAGACTGAGGCAGGAAGAGCACTTGAGTCCAGGAGTTCAAATCCAGTCTGAGCAGTATAATGAGACCCCCTTCTCTAAAAAACAAATAAATACGTACATTGGCATCAAACTAGTTTCCTTTTTACACATAAAAAAACAAGGTGGCTGCACTCCTCTCGCCCACACACACTCCTGCTGATGAGTTTACTCCAAGAGCACTGATGCAGACCTTCCCTTACATTTTTGTGGGGGAAGAAAATGATCTGGAACTCACACCAGAGGGGAGGGCACATACAGGAATTCGCCGTTGCGGGTCAGCCACATGTTCGCCCACAGCAGGAAGAGCCAGCTTTGGGGGAGCCAGTGTCTGCTGTCTCCTGTCAGAGGGGCAGTGGCGAGACCCTCAGGAAGCCCCAAACTTCCCAGGAACCCTCTTGGCAGGGCAGCCGGTTTCAGGCATCTGAACTCTATCTCCTGTCTGGAGAGTCATGAGTGCTTTTAAACAAATGTTGGATGCAATTACTTTGGAGTTTTAGGGAAACCGTATGGACGGCCGTCCGATGTGGAAAAGCTAGGGCGCCTGTCAGCAGTCCACGGCCATAGACCTGCAGCTGCCGGGATGCAGCTGGAGAATTAGGACAAGAGCTGCTGCCACGGCTAGCACAGGTCAGCGGCGGGCGGAGGCGAGGACTGCTCTGAGAGGCTCCAGCAACATTTACACCCAGGGAAGCCCAGTGGGAGTGGGGTGTTCCACTGGAGGCACGTGGGACATCCCAGCTGCACCTGTAAGCAAGGACAGCCCAGGACATTCAAATATAAATATAGGTAGTGTCAGAGGAGCTGGAACCACAGCAACTCCATCTTGAACAGGGGCTGGGTAAAATGAGGCTGACACCTACTGGGCTGCGTTCCCAGGAATTTAGGCCTTCTCCGAAGGCCAGCACAAGACACATGTCACCAAGACCTGCTGATAAAACAGGATGCAGGGCCCAGTGCAGTGGCTTACACCTGTAATCCCTGAATTTTGGGAGACCAAGGCAGGTAGATTGCTTGAGCCCAGGAGTTTGAGACCAGCCTGAACAACATAGCAAAACCCTGTTGCAACAACAACAAAAATTTAAAAATTAGCCAGGCGTGGTGGCACACGCCTGTAGTCCCAGCTACTCAAGAGGCCAAGGTGGGAGGATCACTTGAGTCCAGAAGGTCGAAGCTGCAGTGAGCCATGATTGCGCCACTGCACTCTAGCCTGGTGCTACAGTGCACTCTAGTCTCAAAAAAATAAATAGAAACAGGATGCAGGCCGGGCGCGGTGGCTCACGCTTGTAATCCCAGCACTTTGGGAGGCCGAGGCGGGCGGATCACGAGGTCAGGAGATGGAGACCACGGTGAAACCCTGTCTCTACTAAAAATACAAAAAAAATTAGCCGGGCGTGGTGGCGGGCGCCTGTAGTCCCAGCTACTCAGAGAGGCTGAAGCAGGAGAATGGCGTGAACCCGGGAGGCGGAGCTTGCAGTGAGCTGAGATCGCGCCACTGCACTTCAGCCTGGGTGACAGAGCGAGACTCCGTCTCAAAAAAATAAAAATAAGTAAAAATAAAAAGAATTGCCAAACTGGCAAGGTATTTTTTTATAATATTTCTTATTTTACCTTCATCAAGACTAAGAGCTTTAACTATGAACAATGTTAATTAGCCAAATGTCTTCAATTTTCTATCAGGTTTTAAAGAATATTTTATTATCTAAACTCTTTCAACTTTCTATTTTTTTTTGGTATGTGCATGAAGACAGACACAGAGAAACAGAAAAAATTACATATGATTTACACAGACCATCTATAACATGCTTGGATTTTCTGTTTTGTCCTAAATTTTCTCTCTGTTTTTTAATAATTAGTCATTTTGCTTTAGGACAAAAATTCACCATACAAGATCCTTTCTCATACAAAATTATTATTTTTCTTTATAACCTTCCTTAACAAAACATCTTCACATACATAACTTTCTTCCCATCTCTCTTCCCTACTTACTGGTTCCTTACTACGCTTTTCATAAATAACATTTTCAAGTCCATAATTTGAATTAACCTTTAGATAACTTCTAAATCAGACAAAATTGTCTCACTAAGAACACATCTTCTCTGGCACATTTTATATACAGAATTATATATTCACTATAATTCCTATCCTCAGTAACCTTAAATTTTAGTGAAAACCTAGGAAGCAAGAAGTCCTGAGCTGCCTATCAGATATTAGCATTTTATAGATGAGAACCATTTGACAGTTTGAAGGGGGCCCAGCCCCTCCACACCTCTATTTATCGTCAGGTGGGACAAGAGACTGAGAAAAGAAATAAGACACAGAGACGAAGTATAGAGAAAGCACAGTGGGCCCAGGGGACTGGCGCTCAGCATACAGAGGACCTGCACCAGCACCGGCCTCTGAGCTCCCTCAGCATTTACTGATCATTATTTTTACTATCTTATGAGGGGAGTGTAGCAGGGCAACACGTGAGGAGAAGGTCAGCAGGGAAACATGTGAGCAAAGGAATCTGTATCATTAATAAGTTCAGGGAAAGGTACTGTGCCTAGATGTGCACGTAGGCCAGATTTGTGTTTCACTTTACGTAAACATCTCAGTGTAGCAAAGGGTAACAAAGCAGTATTGTCGCCAGCTTATCTTGCCTCTAGCCACAGGGTGGTGTTCTCCTATCTCAGAACAGAACGAATGGGCTTTACACTGAGACATTCCATTCCCAGGGACGAGCAGGAGACAGAAGCCTTCCTCTTATCTCAGCTGCAAAGAGGCCTCCTTCTTTCACTACTGTCCCCAGCACAGACTCTTTACGGGTGTCGGCCTGGGGAATGGTAAGGTCTTTCCTTTCCAATGAGGCCATATCTCAGGCTGTCTCAGTGGAGGGAATCCCAGGCCTTCTCAGGCAGAGAGGTCCCTGCAGCTTTCTGCAGTGCATTGTGTCCCTGGTTAATCAAGAATGGAGAATGGCGATGACTTTTACCAAGCATACTGCCTGCAAACATACTGTTCACAAGGCACATCCCACACAGCCCTAAATCCATTAAACTTAGATTCAATACAGCACATGTTTCTATGAGCACAGGGTTGGGGCTAAAGTTACAGGTTAACAGCATCTCAAAGCAGAAACAATTTTTCTTAGTACAGATCAGAATGGAGTTTCTTATGTCTTCCTTTTCTATATAGACACAGTAATAATCTGATGTCTCTTTCTTTTCCCCACAACAATTTTTAGAAACATGTTTCCCCATATCATAACCTCTTCTTAATTGGAAATGTCCCAGACATCCAATGAGCACCAAAATAATTTTAAGACTTTAAATTACAAAAAAAGACCACTTACAACATTTATCCTATATACATGTACTCAGTTATTTCATTTTAAACACTTTACCTAGATTACTTCTGAAAACTGAGATATTAGACACAGCTAGTCATCATTTAAAGTTAGTAATTTCCTTGCAAATAATTTTTTTAATAGCCAGTGAACATCAGGTGCTCACAGAAGTAAGAACCTTAAAGTTAAATATTTGGATATTTTTGCCAGTAACTCAGAAGATTTAGCTAACAACATTAAATTAGTCTTATCAAAAAAGGCACACAAACCAAGATCATTTCATTTTGGCTGGGTTTATGGTTTTATAACCCTCTATATCAAACTGTGACACCTCAAAATATCTAGCAGAGACAAACATAAAACCTAGGCAGAAATGTATGCTGACAATTCTGAAGACATTTTAAAGCCAACTTGTTTAGTAAAGATTTTTTTTAAGTCACATAAGCTTGAAAAAATACTTTGGATTTACTTATGAGCGCTCTTTCATTTATAAGCCAATTTGGTAGACACAACATATAATATAATAAATGTACATACGTAAACACATCTAGACATATATACACACACAGAAACAAAAATCCAATAGCTTTTACCTCAGAACTCTAGTCATGAGATAGCAAAATAAACTCACTGGTTTCCATGGCTACACCTGTTTTCCTGGATAGGTAATCCAACGAAGGCCGTGAACCAAAATTTTGAGTAAAGCAATTTTCATGGCAGTTTGATTTTTAAAGGCCAAAACCTCCTCAGACTTCAAAGAACAGTGGGGGCAAACAGCCCCACAGAAGAACATCACCTGAAACCTGCTAACCAGGCCCAACCCTGCTTAGAGACGTAAACGCCTGGATACAGGGACCTCCATCCCACTTTCTCATTCAACAGCAAATTACAGATCCCAAAGACTATTGGGGCTAAACAGTAAACAGTATTACAAAAGAATATTAGTTTATCAAATTCAGATTTCCCATGACTGTATCGATACACACCAAACAATCCCCAAAACACAATCCAACTGATGCAGCAACAAACAAGCCCCAAGTGTCCAAACTGAAGCAGCTGGACCAGCTGGTGCTTCCTGTCTCCATTGGTTGGGCTTGATCAATCCGCAAACAAAAATTCCTTTGGAATTTCTCACTTGAGAGCAGCCAATCCTGCTGTCTGGTACCCACAAAAGACATTCACTTGGCTGGGTGCGGTGGCTCACGCCTGTAATCCCAGCACTTTGGGAGGCCAAGGCAAGTGGATCACTTGAGGTCAGGAGTTCAAGACCAGCCTGGCCAACATGACAAAACTCTGTCTTTACTGAAAATGCACCACAAGAGGTGGTGCGCACCTGTAGTCCCAGCTGCTTGGGAGGCTGAGGCAGGAGAATTGCTTGAACCTGGGAGGTGGAGGTTGCAGTGAGCCGAGATCACACCACTGTACTCCAGCCTAGGTGACAGAGCAAGACTCCATCAAAAAAAAAAAAAAAAAAGACACTCACTTTCCCAGATACATACACAACACACAATTATACACCAACCCACAAGAGTGTGTGGCCCAGGCTGGAGTGCAGTGGTGCGATCATAGTGTCACTAGAAAAAGAGGTCCTGATCCAGACCCCAGGAGAGGGTTCTTGGATCTCATGCAGGAAGAAATTCAAGGCAAGTCTCAGGGTGCAGTGAGAAGACATTGTTTATTGAAAGCTATTCAGATACAGAGTACAGCGTCCTCAGAATGCAAGAGGAGGAATTTATCATTAAGTTCGTCTTATGTAGCAGGTCTTGTCTCTGTAAAACTAAGCTAAGCCATGTCTATGTGTGGGTAGGTTGACAGCATGACAAAATTTATTATTCTGTTGATTTAAAGAAAACTATCCTTCTTTTTTTTTTTAGTTTTAGTGTGTATGTACATAAAAGCATAAATATAAGTATCTTGAAAGCAGCCAGGCGTGGTGGCTCATGCCTGTAATCCCAGCACTTTGGGAGACCAAGACGGGCAGATCACAAGGTCAAGAGTTCAAAAGCAGCCTGGCCAACATGGTGAAACCCTGTCTCTACTAAAAAATACAAAAATTAGCCAGGCATGGTGACACGCGCCTGTAGTCTCAGCTACTAGGGAGGCTGAGGCAGGAGAATCGCTGGAACCCAGGAGGCAGAGGTTGTAGTGAGCTGACATTGTGCCACTTGCACTCCAGCCTGGGCGACAGAGCAAGACTCTGTCTCAAACAATAATAATAATTATCTTGAAAGCATATATTGCTATGGGCATTGGGACACCTTGACTTTCTGTTGCTGTAGGACTGTGTCCCTGCAGGTGTCTTTAAGCTGTTTCCTTAAGTGTAAATATCTTACGACTATGGGTGGTGACTGGAAAGGAATGTGCCTCGTTAGTCTCAAGATGAAGCTGAACTTAAAATGGCCTTACTCTGGCTCTTCTGGGCTCCTGCTTCCCTAACAACAGCCCGCTTCGGCCTCAAACTCCTAGACTCAAGCAATCCTCCCACCTCAGCCTCCCAAAGCACTGGGATTATATGGGTTGATTTAAGTAAGATAAAAACATTGATAAAAGCTTACTAAGCCTTGATGTTTGATTGTCAATCTATGTCTAATTATAATATTTAAGATTTTATATGTTTATATTTTTAATTATTTGAAACCAACCAAACCTCTTCTTTTTGGAAGTTTTTTGTTTGTTTTTGTTTTGAGATGGAGTCTCGCTCTGTTGCCCAGGCTGGAGTGCAATGGCACAATCTCAGCTCACTGCAACCTCCGCCTCCCACGTTCAAGCAATTCTCCTGCCTCAGGCTCTCAAGTAGCTGGGATTACAGGCACATGCTGCCACGCCGGGCTAATTTTTTGTACTTTAGTAGAGACGGGGTTTCACCGTGTTGCCCAGGCTGGTCTCGAACTCCTGAGCTCAGGCAATATCCGCCTCGGCCTCCCAAAGTGCTGGGATTACAGGCCTGAGCCACCACGCCCAGCCCTTGGAAGAGTTTTTTAAAGGTTATAAAATTACACTTCCAAGTGTTAAAAATGAGTATATGAGTTTTAACATCATTTTGTAGCAATAACATCATTTAACAAGGGAAAGAAAAACTTTTAAATAGGTGTTTTAAAATGATCACTCCACCCTCTTTCGAAAAGCAGTTCTTGATAAGATGCATCTTTACCTACAAGGGCAATCAATTATAGTTTTTCAAAAATATTTGCTAGGTATTCTACTAACAACCACTTTTCACAGAACAGGTCATTACATTTGGAACTCTTGCTATTCAAAAAGAAAAAAATGTAAATATCAAATTAACCAACCCTCTTTTTAAAGATCATTAGCAGATGAAAGCAGGCCACTAAAGAGAAATGTTGGAGAATGCTTGCTGACCCAGGAATGTGTGGAACCCAGTGGACCTCAATTCGAAAAGCATCACATTAATTAGTTTGTCTGATTCTTCTGTTTGAAGGAGCTTGTGAGAGAAACAAGTGTTTCGAACATGATCCCACCTGGAAGCTGCCATTAGTGTGTCTCCTTAGTGCCTTGTCGAATGAGAAACCCTATTAATTCCAGGGGCATTACCTGGAAGTATTAAATGACAAGGAGTTGGGTGGCAGTTACGGAGGCCTGTTTGTCTTCTAAATGTATCCATTCCTTTTTGGGGTGCTTTGATTGCATGCAATGCAGACAGGAAAATTAAATAGGAAATATAATCCTCATCTCCTCTTGGAATACGGCATGTCAGTAGGATGACCATACAACTAACCTTGTCTGGGACAGTCCCAGTTATACCTGTTGCCTTGGTGTCCTGCCTGGGTCAGCATTTGTCACAGGCTTTTCATTTTCAATGAAGTATTGTTAGTAACAGCTACAGGAGGGGGGTTGGCAGGCCTTTACTTTGTACTGTGAGCTCCCACTACAGTTACACTTGTCAGGGTCCACTCAGGAGACCAAGCCACATCAGTTATGTGAACAGAGGAGAATATAAAGGATTGTTAGTTAGGAAAAGGGGCACAGAAGCAGCATGTGAAAAAGGGGCAGCTGTTACCCACAGGCCCAATGAGAGTGGATGAGGAAAGACTAAAGTGTTAGGAGATCTTTACCCCACCCCCACCTCGGGCTGAAACTCAGATCTTTTTGAAGAGGATGCAGCTGCCACAGAAACATGCAGCTGCCGCTGGCAGAGGGCATGGGTCAGAGTGGGCTGCCAGGAGCTGTCTGCCATTGCCAGAGGGTGTGGCAGGCCAGAGCCGTCTGCAGAAGCAAAAGGCCAGGTAGGGACACAGCTGCCTGAGGTTACAGCTGTTGCGACTGCAGAAATGGCTGCTGCGTGGAGAAAACATGAGCATGAGGCTAGAGATGATCTGTGTGGGCTGCTGGACCCTGCACTGAGTGGTTACAGGAGAACCAGAACCTGGAAGGACAGGTGTCTTTCTACTGGGCTTTCCTGGCAGTGTCTCACTGGCGTCCTCTAGTGACGAAGCGTAGCATTGTGCCATCTAGGGAAGTGATGGCAACTCCAGGGTTACAGATGTGTCATGAGAGGAGGCTCTAGAGCCAAGAGGCAATAAATTGGTAAGTGACTCAGCAGGTGTAGGACGCTCACTGTAATCTGTGGTTAAATCTGACAGGCAACTTGTGAGTCTGATCCTTTCCAGAAGTCTCCCCCTTCAAGGACAGGACATAAGGAACTCACTGATAAAACAACTTAATCCTTGTTCACAGGCAGCTAGGGACAGCTACGTCCTTCTGGACTCTAGTACTGAGGAGATAATTATTTGGGACTGCTTTCCCCTGACAGCCACTTGGTTGTAACGTGGCTCATGCTGTGGCTTTTGAGAAGCCATCATTTGGCAGGGTCAGTTGGAAACGTGGAAAAGTAGTTTAGGTACATAGTTTAAACTATAATTTAGGCATATTTAAAGAGGTTATATAAAATAGAAGCATATTTAAATAGAGGAAATAGAGGCTATAAATTATTATAGAAATAAGCCCAAACTCTCTTGCTACAGTGGTTTTGTTATTCATTATATAGGAAAATCTACAGCCATTTATTTATTCTATTGTTTGACTATACTTTTTTACTTAATTTTATTTATTTTGAGACAGTCTCACTGTGTCACTCAGGCTGGAATGCAGTCGCACCATCTCGGCTCACCACAACCTCCACTTCTCAGGTTCAAGCGATTCTCCTGCCTCAGCTTCCTGAGCGCTGGGATTACAGGCGCCCGCCACCATGACTGGCTAATTTTTTGTTTTAGTAGAGACACGGTTTCGCCATGCTGGCCAGGCTGGTCTCGAGCTCCTGACCTCAGGTGATCCACCTACCTCGGCCTCCCAAAGTGCTGGAATTACAGGCAAGAGCCACCGCACCCAGCCTGTTTGGCTATACTTTAATTTTTCAATAAATCCTTTTAGCAAACAGTGAGCTCAAAAATTAAGTACTGAATTTTCATATCACAAGCGGTGGAATGTTTAGTGTGCACAAAATGTTGCTGCTTACCACCCACCAGTGGTACCATAGGGCTATCTCTGACCATGTAAAAACTGTAAGATGCTAATCTATAAGGAAATACTAGCACCTCCTTCAAAAGTTAGAAGTTATTTTAAGAAAATTCTGGCCAGGCGTGGTGGCTCACCCCTGTAATCCCAGCACTTTGGGAGGCTGAGGCAGGTGGATCACAAGGTCAGGAGTTTGAGACCAGCCTGGCCAATATGGTGAAACCCTGTCTCTACTAAAAATACAAAAATTAGCCAGATGTGGTGGCAGATGCCTATAGTCCCAGCTACTCTGGAGGCTGAGGCAGGAGAATCGCCTGAACCCGGGAGGCGGAGGTTTCAGTGAGTCAAGATAAACGTCACTGAACTCCAGCCTGGGCGACAGAGTGAGACTCAGTCTCCAAAAAGAAAAAAAGAAAATTCTGTCCAAAGATAACAATCTATCAAGTGCATTGCAGAGGATATATTTATATACTAGTTTGTAAAGCAGGCTGTTCATGTGATCAAATGACTGCTATTTGAAGTTAATTTCTGTCATTTTCAAAAAGTAAAGCAATACATGGAAGAACTGGCTCCACTAGCAGAAGAAAAACTTTCATTTTGTTCAAATAGGTTTCATCAGATGTTTCAAATTAAAAAGCAGTGTAAGTTTTTCATCTAATTCATGGATAGAATTAAAAATACGCTTTTAGAAGTTCCCTTTCCCACAGGGAAAATATATATTATGTTGTGAATAAATGCTGTTAAAAATTTAGTTAAGCCTGAGCAACAGAGTGAGACTCCATCTCAAAAAAAATTGGTTAAAATGTGTATCGGGGAAGATTTTCATACAAATCAAATTTTGATGAGTCACAACCTAGGAGTTGGTTAAGATGAACACAAATTTTGAATTTTATTAATCAAGCTGTAATATTCTTCTGTTCAAAATAGCATTTGTAGTTATCAAAATTTATAAATTTTATTTATATAGTTACAACTACAAAATATTTGTGATGAAGTTGCTGGGAAATACAAGTATTATATGATATTGATGATGTATTGATGGCAGCACCTGCTTTTCCTCTTTGCTGCCCACGAACAATTGAAATGCAGCTGTGTGTGCTCTTTTGGAGAACGATTTTAAATCAGCCTAAATGTTCTGTAATGTTATTAACCTTCTTTGAACTGAGTCCTCTAAATTTCGGGTGCATTTTATTCAAAATCAGTTAGAAATATTTAGTCAAAATACTCAGAATGAAGCACCCAAAAATGTAATTTTGGAGGCTTTTAGTTACTTGAAATCACTGAAAACAAAGTTTGCAAACAGGAAGATATTCAAAGTTCTACAAAAACAAAGGAGAAACTAATAAAACAGCATCAGCTTAATAGTGAATAGGACTTAACTTTCTGAAATTCTATAATTGAATTTTGGCATATCTTGACTTGGAGGAAGAATCTTTAGATGGACTTCCTATTTTTAATTGGATAAATTTATAGGCTATATTAGAATGCAGTGAAACTGGGATGTCCAGAAAGTTTGCTGCACAAAACTTTGGTGAAAACTTCAAAAGGATTATTTAAGTAAGTCATTTGATAAGCTTTGTCTGATAAAAGTATTTGGAAAAGAAACACATTGTATGCAGGCAAAGATTGTAACTGTGGAAATATTCAGACTGAAATACTTGTACATTTTAATATGAGAAAAATTAGAATTGAGACAGTTCTTCATTTGTCATTTTTGCTCTGGGCTTACCACGTCTCTCAGCTCCTGAAGGATGTTTTCTCCATAAAAATTCCATAGTCTAACAGCAGGAACAGCTACATAATTTACAGGACCCATTGCAAAATGAAAATGCAGGATCCTCTGTTCAAAAACTATAAATAATTTCAAAATGATGACAGTAAAACATCCATCCAAGTGTCCCTGTGAATGTGGGGCCCTGCATGGCTGCATAGGTCACACAGGAGCTATGGTCAACAGACAAGAGTCAACTGACCATGATAGTAATTTTACACTTATTGACAATAAAGTGCATTTTATAAAAGCTTTCTTAATAAGATCCTATTGAAAAATACCTTATTGAAGAAAAATACCAGTGATGTTTGATAGAGGTAGATTCAGTTAATAAATGAATTACAGTATATGAATATGGACCAAAAATAATGTCTTAATAAGCTTAGGTTGCCATACAAAATACCATAAACAGGGCAGCTTAAACAACAGAAACGTATTTGCTTACAGTTCTGGAGACCAGAAAGTCGAAAATCAGGATGCCAGTGAGAGGTGACAGCATAAAGGCAGCTCTCGCTCGTTCTCGGCGCCTCCTCGGCCTTGGCGCCCATTCTGGCCGCGCTTGAGGAGCCCTTTAGCCTGCCGCTGCACCGTGGGAGCCCTTCTCTGGGCTGGTCGAGGCCGGAGCCGGCTCCCTAGGCTTGCGGGGAGGTGTGGAGGGAGAGGCACGGGCGGGAACCGGGGCTGCGCGCCGCGCTTGCGGGCCAGCTAGAGTTCCGGGCGGGCGTGGCCTTGGCGGGCCCCGCACTCGGAGCGGCCGGCCGGCCCTGCAGGCCCCGGGCAGTGAGGAACTTAGCACCCAGGCCAACAGCTGCGGAGGGTGCGCCGCGTTTGCCAGCAATGCTGGCCCACCGGCGCTGTGCTCGATTTCTCACCGGGCCTTAGCTGCCTCCCTGCGGGGTAGGGCTTGGGACCTGCAGCCCACCATGCCTGAGTCTCCTCCCTCCCACCCCCGCCATGGGCTCGTGAGCGGCCTGAGCCTCCCCAACGAGGGCCGCCCCCTGCTCCACGGCGCCCGGTCCCATCGACGGCCCAAGGGCTGAGGAGTGCGGGCGCACGGCGTGGGACCAGCAGGCAGCTCCACCTGCGGTCCCGGTGCGAGATCCATTAGGTGAAGCCAGCTGGGCTCCTGAGTCTACTGGGGACTTGGAGAATCCTTATGTCTAGCTAAGGGATTGTGAATACACCAATCGGCACTCTGTATCTAGCTCCAGGTTTGTAAATGCACCAATCAGCACCCTGTGTCTAGCTGATCTGGTGGGGACTTGGAGAATCTTTATGGGTAGCTAAGGGATTGTAAATACACCAGTGGGCACTCTGTATCTAGTTAATCTGGTGGGGACTTGGAGAATCTTTATGTCTAGCTAAGGGATTATGCATACACCAATCAGCACTCTGTATCTAGCTCCAGGTTTGTAAATGCACCAATCAGCACCCTGTGTCTAGCTGATCTGGTGGGGACTTGGAGAATCTTTATGGGTAGCTAAGGGATTGTAAATACACCAGTGGGCACTCTGTATCTAGTTAATCTGGTGGGGACTTGGAGAATCTTTATGTCTAGCTAAGGGATTATGCATACACCAATCAGCACTCTGTATCTAGCTCAAGGTTTGTAAATGCACCAATCAGCACTCTGTGTCTAGCTGATCTGGTGGGGACTTGGAGAATCTTTGTGTCGGGCTAAGGGATTGTGAGTACACCAATCAGCACTCTGTATCTAGCTCAAAGTTTGTAAATGCACCAATCAGCCCTCTGTGTCTAGCTGAGCTGGTGGGGACTCGGAGAAACTTTATGTCAAGCTAAGGGATTGTGAATACATCAATCGGCACTCTGTATCCAGCTCGAGGTTTATAAATGCACCAATCATTACCCTGTGTCTAGCTCAAGGTTTGTAAATGCACCAATCAGTGCTCTGTGTCTAGCTAATCTGGTGGGGACTTGGAGAATTTTTGTGTCTAGCTCAGGGATTGTAAATGAACCAATCAGCACCCTGGCAAAACGGACCAATCAGCTTTCTGTATAATGGACCAATCAGCAGGATGTGGGTGGGGACAGATAAGGGAATAAAAGCAGGCTGCGCCTCCCCGCCCAACGGTAACCTGCATCAGATATGTTTTCATATTGTGGAAGCTTTTGTTTGCTTGTTCTTTTTCAATAAATGCTGTTTCTGCTGTTGGGGTTCATGCTGCCAATATGAGCTATAACACTCATTGGGATGAGCTGTAGTCTCTCTTCTGAAACCAGCAAGATCACTAACCCACCTGCAGTGAGCGAGCAACCCCGGATGCGTGCCACGTTATAGAGCTGTTAGCGCTCACTATGATATGTCTTGAAGTTTCACTGTTGAGCCAGTGAGATCGCAAGCCCACCAGAACGAGGTAAACATAGAACATGTTGCCTATAACTAACATGGCAAGGGTCTGTGGCTTCATTGTTGAAGTCATGTGCGACCAACAAACCCACTATATTCCACACCCCTCCCCAGCACAGTGGTTTTTGGTGATACCTTTGTTTTTGGCCACCTTCTTACTGTGTTCTCACATGACGGATAGAGACTCTTTCTCTTATAAAGCTGTGAATTATATCACATTAGGGTCCCATCTTTACCTCATCCTGGGTTATCTCCTTGTGGGCCCTAACAACACGATTACATGGGAAGTTAAGGCTTCAACATACGAATTTGTGGAGGAGGGATGGGCACAATTCACTCCATAGCAAGTAAATCTGTACTTTTAAAATATTTATTTTTAAACTTTTTGATAAAAAAAACTTTTTTAAAAAACGTACTTTTAAAGAACTATTTGGCAATTTTAGATCCTCTAATGAAAATCGCAGTCAATTTTTAAAAAATTGACACGTGAAAGTTGAATAGCCTTTTGCAATGTGACGTTTTGATATATGGATACATGGTAGTGAAACGGGGAAAGTTTCCTTGTTCCTTTCACAGGACATGTGATGGGGGTGTGGCTCACTTCAGTGTCCTGCTGTTCCAACCTTTAGGGGAGAATACAGACAGGCAGGCTGTGGGGCTCCAACCCCACGGCAGTGTCTAGGGGTGAATGTTTACACCTCCTGAAGCCCCACTGAGCATGTGTTACAGGGTGTTATTTTAGTTAAGCCATCCATAGGTGGCTTGTGTTAACCAGTTTCATCAGACCCCTACCTTATTGCAAGTAGTCCCGGCTACTCGGGAGGCTGAGGCAGGAGAATCGCTTGAACCCTGGAGGCAAAGGTTGCAGTCAGCCGAGATCGCGCCACTGCACTCCAGCCTGGGCGACAGAGCGAGACTCCGTCCAAAAAAAAAAAAAAAATCGAAGCGGAAGAAGCACTTGATTTTTGAAGTCTCCTGCTTGACCCTCTTCCAAGCCTACTTTCTCCAATAAACTTTCACATTGCTTAAAATAAACGTTCCCGTGCCTGTCTCTCATTTGAATTCTTTCCTTTAAAAGTACAAAGTGGGCCGGGCGCAGTGGCTCACGCCTGTAATTCCAGCACTTTGGGAAGCCGAGGCGGGCGGATCACAAGGTCAGCAGATGGAGACCATCCTGGCTAACACAGTGAAACCCCGTCTCTACTAAAAATACAAAAAATTAGCCGGGCGAGGTGGCGGGCGCCTGTAGTCCCGGCTACTCGGGGAGGCTGAGGCAGGAGAATGGCGTAAAGCCCGGGGGGCGGAGCCTTCAGTGAGCCGAGATCGTGCCACTGCACTCCAGCCTGGGCGACAGCGAGACTCTGTCTCAAAAAAGAAAAAGGTGACAGTATGCTGGCAGTCCTCACAGCCCTGGCTCGCTCTCACGCCTCCTCTGCCTGGGCTCCCGCTTTGGCTGCATTTGAGGAGCCCTTCAGCCCACCGCTGCACTGTAGCTCTTTTCTGGGCTGGCCAAGGCCGGAGCCGGCTCCCTCAGCTTGCAGGGAGGTGTGGAGGGAGAGGCGCGAGCGGGAACCCGGGCTGCGCGCCGCGCTTGCGGGCCAGGTGGAGTTCCGGGTGGGCGTGGGCTTGGCGGGCCCCTCACTCAGAGCAGCTGGCTGGCCCTGCCGGCCCCCGGCAATGAGGAGCTTAGCACCCGGGCCAGCGGCTGCGGAGGGTGTACTGGGTCCCCCAGCAGTGCCAGCCCACCGGCGCTGCGCTTGAATCCTCATCGGGCGTTAGCTGCCTTCCCGCGGGGCAGGGCTTGGGACCTGCAGCCCGCCATGCCTGAGCCTCCCACCCTCTCCATGGGCTCCTGTGCGGCCAGAGCCTCCCCGATGAGCACCGCCCCCGGCTCCACGGCACCCAGTCCCATCGACCACCCAAAGGTTGAGAGCTGCGGGCACACGGCTTGGGACTGGCAGGCAGCTCCACCTACAGCCCCAGTGCGGGATCCCCGGGGTGAAGCCAGCTGGGCTCCTGAGTCTGGTGGAGACGTGGAGAACCTTTATGTCTAGCCCAGGGATTGTAAACACACCAATCAGCACCCTGTGTCTAGCTCAGGGTTTGTGAATGCACCAATCAGCACCCTGTGTCTAGCTCAGGGTTTGTGAATGCACCAATCAACACTCTGTATCTAGCTACTCTGGTGGGGCCTTGGAGAACCTTTGTGTCAACTCTCTATATCTAGCTAATCTGGTGGGGATGTGGAGAACCTTTGTGTCTAGTTCGGGGATTGTAAACGCACCAATCAGCGCCCTGTCAAAACAGACCACTGGGCTCTACCAATCAGCAGGATGTGGGTGGGGTCAGATAAGAGAATAAAAGCAGGCTGCGCACCGCCGCCTCCCCCGGCAGTAGTGGCAACCTGCTTGGGTTCAGTTTTACACTGTGGTAGCTTTGTTGTTTTGCTCTCTTTGTGATACCTCTATGCTGTTGTTCACTACTCGGGTCCGCGCTGCATCTATGAGCTGTAATACTCTGTGAAGGTCTGCAGCTTTGCTCCTGAACTAGCGTAAACCGCCAGTTTATCAGAAGGAAGAAGCTCCAGGTGTGCCACGTTAAGATCTGTAACACTTCACGTGAGGGTCCGTGGTTTCATTCTTGAAGTCAGACCAAGAACCCACCAATTCTGAACACATAAAGGTCTAAGATTCCTACAAAGTCACCACCCTTAAGTTCCGCCAGATAGCTGTGGACACACGTGGTTAACAAGAACATTTCAAATCTTAGTTGTTTTTAAGTATATGTTTTTACTTGCAAGCAGCATGATTTAACAATAAGTAAATTTAAAAGATAAAACCGAAGTTGAGTGTTGGCATGTCAGTAGTCCCAGCTATGTGGGAGGCTCAGGTGGGAAGATTGTTGGAGCCCTGGAATTTGAGACCAGCCTGGGCAATAAAACAAGCCCCCATCTCAAAGTAAATAAAACCTTAATTCTGTTCATTTTCCCCTTTCATTTTCAGATTTCCCATTTTGACTACACTTCACATGCAGCACATTATATAGAAGTACACAGCAGATCCCCCCTTATCTGCAAAGGATATGTTCAGAGATCTCCAGTGGATGCCTGAAACAATGGATAGTACTGACTCCTATATATACTATTTTTTTCCTTACATATTTATATGATAGTTTATAAATTAGGCACAGTAAGAGATTAACAACTCAAAATGAGTTATATGCAATATAATATATGCAATAAAGTTGAAATATGGTCTAACTCTAAAGTATTTGAAGAGATTTGTTCTGAGCCAAATGTGACCATGGCCTGTGACACAGCCCCAGGAGATCCTGAGAACATGTGCCCAAGGTAGTGGTGGTCGGGGGAGCTTACAGATCACAGGTGGATTCCAAGATTTTCTCGTTGAAAGTTCATCTAAAGACCTGAAATCGATAGAAGGGAGTGTGTGGGTTAAGATAAGGTGTTGTGACCAAGGGTCTTATTCTGCAGATGAAGCCTCCAGGCTTCAGAGAGCAGGCTTCAGAGAGCATCTATTGTAAATGTCTCTTATCAGACTCTCCTGGATCAGGAGAAAGACCCGGAAAGGGATGGAGATTCTCTACAAAACTGTAGATTTTCCCCACAAGAGGCAGCTTTGCAGGGCCATTTCAAAATATGTCAAAGAAATATGTTTTGGGGTAAAATAATTCAATTTCTTTCAGGGCCCGTTATCGGTCATGTCGGTAGCTTATTGCTAGATAGAGTCTGTTTTGTCAGTGTTAAGGTCTGTTTTAATGTAATGCTGGTCAGCTGTGCCTGAATTCCAAAGGGAGGAAGGTAGAATGAGGCATGTCTGAGCCCCTCCTCCGTATTTCACATCGTGGCCTGAACTAGTGTTTCGGGTTTACTTTAGAATGCCTTTGGCTGAGAGGAGGGGTCCATTTGTTTGGGGGGCTTAGAATTTTATTTTTTGGCCAGGCACGGTGGCTCATGCATATAATCCCAGCACTTTGGGAGGCTGAAGCGGACGGATCACCTGAGTTCGGGAGTTCGAGACCAGCCTAACCAACATGGAGAAACCCTGTGTCTACTAAAAATACACAATTATCCGGGCATGGTGGCGCATGCCTGTAATCCCAGATACTCGGAAGGCTGAGGCAGGAGAATCGCTTGAACCAGGGAGGTGGAAGTTGCAGTGAGCCAAGATCACGCTGCACTGCAGCCTGGGGGACAAGAGCGAAACTCCGTCTCAAAAAAATAAGTTATGTAAATATGATCTCTCTTTCTCCCTCACACCCACAGTACTGTACTCACCTATTTTTGGACCATGGGTAACTGAAACACTGGAAAGTGAAACCTTCCATAACTGGTAACTACTGTGTAGGTGCCATATAGGATTCCTAATGAATCCTAATGAATTGTGGATTCCTAATGAGGAAAAAGGAGTTAGGCTGGCAGGACTAGGGGAAAGCAAAGAGAGAAAGCAGATAAGCTACAGGTTCGCTTTTCTTTATGGCCCAAAACATATGACCCACCTGTGCAAATAATGTACATAACTCACAAACTTCCTGCTTATCATCAAACACTTCAACTTATCATCAAACACCTCTGCTGACAGAAGAATGCAAGCGAGCTCCCTACTGCCTTGGAGTTATCAATCAGCCCGAGAACCATCCTCTAAAACCCTCAGCAAGCCTTTGTTCCCTTGCACTGAGCTCTCTTGCTGATTTTGCCCATTTTGACCTTACGACGTATATCATACTTTCTCTAATAAATCTGCCTTTCTTTACCTACAACTGTCTTCTACTCCAGCACCTATGGCCCTGGTAGGTGCTGCTCACCCGTGACAGGGTTCGCATACTGAAAAAAACACAAGTTCTGACTATGTTTTCAGAAAAAAAAAATGCAGGTTGTTCTTTAATCAGATTTCCGCTGAGCGCTTATCTGTTTCCTCTAAGAATAAGGGGGAAAGGAAGTGTTATTTCTAAAAAGGATATTTTAAATGACCTCCAAGTTCACTGAGAAGCCATAGCACTTACTTTCAACTTGAATTTCCCTTTGCAGCCCGTCACCTTTTAGCAAAGTCTCATGAGCGTGCATCTGGCTGCCCTGTGCAGAGAGACAGGGGCTGGGGGGCAAGCATAGGAGGGCCTGAGGAGCTAAATCCCCAGCTGCCCTTGACCATCAAGCGGGTGTATTTTAAGAGCTAAATTAGGAGGTTCTGGGTTTTAAGTAAGAAAGGGGAAATTGGCCAGACGCAGTGGCTCACTCCTGTAATCCCAGCACCTTGGGAGGCCAAGGTGGGTGGATCACTTGAGGCAAGGAGTTTGAGACTAGCCTGGCCAACATGGCAAAACCCTGTCTCTACAAAAACAATACAAACATTAGCCGGGTGTGGTGGTCCAGGCCTGTAATCCCAGCTATGTAGGAGGCTGAGGCACAAGAATCACTTGAACCTGGGAGGCGGAGGTTGCAGTGAGCTGAGGTCGTGCCACTGAATTCCAGCCTGCGTGACAGAGTGAGAGTCTGTCTCAAAAAAAAAAAAAAAAAAAGAGGATATTTTACTAGAAACATACATAAAGTTACTGTGTTTTCAAGTTTGCCAAAAATTGAACTTGAACTTGTACGCGTGGCCAGATGAAACGGCCAGAATAGACACGATTACTAGCCTAATGGCTGGCCTGTCCTTCCAGAAAGTCTCCAAAAATGACACAGAAAAGTGAAATCAAACTTCGTTTCATTTATTCTTCCCTTTAAGATATAGTTTTCTGTCCCAAGTGTACAATTTTATAGTTGTGAAATTCGAGAATAATGGTAATATAATTGCCCTTGATTCTATAAAAGTATCTAAATGACTAAGAGAATAGGTTAATTACTTAGACTGGGAACACTTTTGGAAGGATAAAAAAATTCATCCAAACTTTTGTCTACAGATTAAAAACAACAATAATAGAGCTGATATCCACCTCAAAAGGTTGCTTTGGAAATGTAATGTTATTCAGTGTATGTAAAGCCCTTTGCATTTGGCAGGGCTGACTGAAAAAACAACCCTATCAATTAATGGGACTGTGGCTTGTGTCTATCAGCTGCCGTGTTCTCCTTTAGAATGAGACAGCTATTTCTGCATCAAGGGATATGATCCTACGATCTTGCTTCTTTATTCTATAATGGAACAGATGTGGCATGCATTTTATCATGCTGCATCCACTTCATATTACTGGGTTAAGCTTACTTCCCATACATCATTCCCTTCCCATACATAATTTCCAAACACAACCTTACCAAGCTTGTGCTCGTCAATATGCAATGAACTAAAGAGTGTTTCCTCTCTTTTATTTCTTGCATCTGTTAAGATTGGAATGATTTGTGCCCTGAGAGCCGCATGCAGTATCCACGTGGGAACTGGATGTGTGCCCTGTTCACCCAGATGCAAACGGTCTCAGCGCGTGAGTGAATAGAAGCAAGGCCCAGTGTGTGCGCAATCTAGGCAGGCCTGAGCCAGTGATTCCACTCTCCTTCCCCAAGACTATCCACCGCAGCTTCAGGAGGAACGCTAAGAGGTCCAAGGCCCTTATTGAAAATGAGTGCACCCAAGGATCCTGCCACCATCTGCATGACCACGGTCAGCCTCCTGGCCGGGCTCAGAGGGCCATCCAGCCCAGAACCATGTCTACACAGACTGGCGAAGGCTGAGTCCTTTCAGGGAGAGTGAATCGAAATGAGAAGAACAGCATGAACCCAGGGGAGAGAAGGGTAAGGGTGGGAGGCATATGAGGAAGAGCAGGTGAGGATATAGTGAGTTGCAGAGAAAGAACAGATCTCCCTGGCACAAACAATCCCACGGGATTTGCGTATAATAGAAACCCTTACTTCCCTGTACACAGTTGAAAAATATTTTTCTGGCCAGGCACGGTGGCTCACGCCTGTGAGGATCATTTGTCAGGAGTTTTAGACCAGCCTGGCCAACAGGGCGAAACCGCATCGCTACTGAAAAAAATACAAAAATTAGCCAGGCGTGGTGGTGCATGCCTGTAACCCCAGCCACTCGGGAGGCTGAGGCATGAGAATCGCTTGAACCCAGGAGGCAGAGGTTGCAGTGAGCCGAGATTGAATCATGGCACTCCAGCCCACATGATGAAGCAAGATTGTCTCTAAAATCCCCCCAATGTCTTCTCGTGCCATTTCCTAAAAGACGTAGAGGCATTACTCAGATGGTTGTGCCTTTTACTGTATTATAATCAAATTAAGAGTGACAGATAACCCTTCAAAGGTGATGTCACAGACAGCTAAGGGGCGGTAACTCAGCAGGGACCAGGGAGCCTTCCAGAGCGGGATGTGTGGTCTTGGTTGTTTTCCTCCCCTGTCAGAGATCAGTAACACATATTGAGAGGTGACAGCATGCTGGCAGTCCTCACGGCCCTCGCTCGCTCTCGGCACCTCCTCTGCCTTGGCTCCCACTTTGGTGGCACTTGAGGAGCCCTTCAGCCCACCGCTGCACTGTGGAAGCCCCTTTCTGAGCTGGCCAAGGCCAGAGCCGGCTCCCTCAGCTTGCAGGGAGATGTGGAGAGAGAGGCGTGAGCTGGAACCGGGGTTGCACGCGGCGCTTGCGGGCCAGCTGGAGTTCCGGGTGGGCGTGGCCTTAGCGGGCCCCTCACTCAGAGCAGCTGGCTGGCCCTGCCGGCCCAGGGCAATGAGGGGCTTAGCACCCAGGCCGGCGGCTGCGGAGGGTGTACTGGGTCCCCCAGCAGTGCCAGCCCACCAGCGCTGCGCTCGATTTCTCACCGGGCCTTAGCTGCTTTCCCACGGGGCAGGGCTCAGGACCTGCAGCCCGCCATGCCTGAGCCTCCCACCCCCTCCATGGGCTCCTGTGCCGCCGGAGCCTCCCCGATGAGCGCTACCCTCTGCTCCACGGCGCCCAGTCCCGTCGACCACCCAAGGGCTGAAGAGTGCGAGCGCACGGCAGGGGACTGGAAAGCAGCTCCACCTGCAGCCCTGGTGCAGGATCCACTGGGTGAAGCCAGCTGGGCTCCTGAGTCTGGTGATATGGAGAACCTTTATGTCTAGCTCCGGGATTGTAAATACACCAATCGGCACCCTGTGTCTAGCTCAGGGTCTGTGAATGCACCAATCGACACTCTGTATCTAGCTGCTCTGGTGGGGCCTTAGAGAACCTTTATGTCTAGCTCAAGGATTGTAAATACACCAATTGACACTCTGTATCTAGCTCAAGGTTTGCAGACACACAAATCAGCACCCTGTATCTAGCTCGGAGTTTGTGAGTGCACCAATCAACACTCAGCGTCTGGCTGCTCTGGTGGGGCCTTGGAGAACTCTTGTGTTGATACTCCGTGTCTAACTGATCTGATGGGGATGTGGAGCACCTTTATATCTAGCTCAGGGATTGTAAACGCACCAATCAGCGCCCTGTCAAAACAGACCACTCGGCTCTACCAATCAGCAGGACGTGGGTGGGGCCAGATAAGAGAATAAAAGCAGGCTGCCCAAAACTAGCAGTGGTAAACTGCTCGGTTCTCTTTCTGTGTGATGACTGCTTTGTTGTTTTGCTCTTTGGCTCCATGTTGATTTTTATGAGTTGTAATACTTACCATGGAAGTCTGCAGTTTCACTTTTGAAGCCACCAAAACCATGATCCCAGTAAGAGAAACAGATAATTCTAGGTATGCTGCGTTAAGAGTTGTAACACTCACTCCGAAGGTCTGTAGCTTTATTTCTGAGCTAGTAAATCCACAGACCCGCCAGCAGGAAGAAACATAGGACACGCTGTCTTTAAAAGTGTAACACTCAACCGTGAGGGTCTGTGGCTTCATTCTTGAAGTCACTGAGACTAATAAACCCACTAATTCTACACCAAATAGGATCCTGAATGTTCATCTTAACTCACTAGTGATACCATCCTTATAACTGGGGAAAGGGAATGATACCTGAAGGATTAGAGACTTCCATTTACCCCACTCCCTGGCCCTAAGCAAAGATGTGGACCCTGTGCCTCAGCCCAAGAGCTGGACACGGCAGTGGCTGCCAGCTGCAGTGCAGAAGCTGTCTCCATCATGCTGAAAGCATCACATAAATGGATCCTGCCCCACCCTCAGCCTTTGTTTCAAGTCCCCTTGTCCCCATTCTTTAAAAAATACCAGGAATGAGCTAGGCACGGTGGCTCACGCCTGTAATTCCAGCACTTTGGGAGGCCGAGGTGGGAGGATCACAAGGTCAGGAGATTGAGACCATTCTGGCTAACACGGTGAAACCCTGTCTCTACTAAAAATACAAAAAATTAGCAGAGTGTGGTCATGGGTGCCTGCAGTCCCAGCTGCTGGAGAGGCTGAGGCAGGAAAATGGTGTGAACCCTGGAGGGAGAGCTTGCAGTGAGCTGAGATCATGCCACTGCACTCCAGCCTGGGCGAGAGAGCGAGACTGTCTCAATAAGAGAAAAAAAAAAAAAAAAAAACAGGAATGAGCCAGGTGCAGTGACTCACGTCTATAATCCCAGCACTTTGGGAGGCCAAGGTGGGTGGATAACAAGGTCAGGAGTTCAAGACCAGCCTGGCCAACATAGCAAAACCCTGTCTCTACTAAAAATACAAAAGATTAGCTGAGGCCGGGTGCAGTGGCTCACACCTGTAATCCCAGCACTTTGGGAGGCCGAGGCGGGCTGGATCACCTGAGGTCAGAAATTTGAGACCAGCCCAGCCAACATTGTGAAACCTTGTCTCTACTAAAAATGCAAAAATTGTCCGGGCGCATGCCTATAATCCCAGCTACTCTACTTGGGAGGCTGAGGCAGGAGAATCGCTTGAACCTGTGAGGTGGGGCTTGCAGTGAGCCGAAATTGTGCCACTGCACTCCAGGCTGGGCAACAGGGCGAGACTCCATCTCAAAACAAACAAACAAAAACAGAAAACAGGCCAGGCGCGGTGGCTCACGCTTGTAATCTCAGCACTTTGGGAGGCCGAGGTGGGCGGATCACGAGGTCAGGAGATCGAGACCACGGTGAAACCCCGTCTCTACTAAAAATACAAAAAAATTAACCGGGCGTGGTTGCGGGCGCCTGTAGTCCCAGCTACTCGGAGAGGCTGAGGCAGGAGAATGGCGTGAACCCGGGAGGCGGAGCTTGCAGTGAGCCGAGATGGCGCCACTGCACGCCAGCCTGGGCGACAGAGCGAGACTCCGTCTCAAAAAAACAAAAAAAAACAAAAAACAAGAATGCTGTGCAGAGCAGGGAGTATGAGGGACAAAACCAGCACTGCCTGGCCCTTCTTTCCCCTGCTCTCCCACTCATCCTTGCCACGTCTCCTGCTGCTCCTGAGTGCCATCCGTCACCCCAGCCTGGACACTAAGTGGAAAGAGGACCAGGAAGAGTGAGAGCACATGAGAGCACAGTTGCACCAGGTAAAGGAGGAGAGGCCAGCCTCCCACTGCCTGCAAAAGAAGTCCTTCCTGCCTCCCTGGAACACTATGCGGCTCCATTTGAGCCTGACCCGTCCTTCTGCTCCTGAATGGCTGGGTGCAGGGATCGCATTTCCAGCAAGTAACTCAAATGGCCCCAGAAACCTTAGCTGTCTTTTCTGTCTGAAATACTTCAGCAAAACAGAAAGGCACCTGGTGCTGACTCGTGAAGTCGCTGTAAACTCCGTTGCTATAAAGGGAACACTACCATCATTTGACATTTTTGGAAGTGGGCAGTGTGTGTGTGTGAACAGGCATGTGACCCACCACTCCCCAGGGAAGCAGAAACACCCACAGGGAAGGGGACTGCTGTCACCCTCGTCTGGTTCACCTGCTCCCCCCACCTCCGTGGCAGGCTTCCGGAGAGCTTGCGGTAATTTTGGAATTGAGCTCCCTGCACCTCCCTGTAGCACCCCATTCTCTCCCTAGAAGTGGGATGAGACTCCACTACTGAGTAGAGGAGACAGAGAAGCACCATTTGTCTTCTTGTGCCCAGGAAGAGTCACCACACCACCGACCTCAAGGGCAGCTGTCTGCCCACAGTGAAGTTGTGGGGTCCCCATGGCTGTGGGGGGTGGGCAACACCTCCCCCAAGCAAGGGTGAGCTAAGTGGTCATTGCCGCCCCTACTAACATAACCCAGACCCAGAGCAGCAATTTCAGATCCTAGGCAACATCTCCCACACAGACACAAACGCACGGAGTGAACACGGCATCCCACAATTGGGTCCTTTATTTTTCAACTGCCACCACTGCACGGATAAGGTACTTGGGTTGCAGGCACACTGTGGAGTGTCAGGGGACAGAGAGGAGAGGGGCTGCACACAGACTGCCCTGTCCTCACGGAGAGGAAAAGCGGCCGCAGAAGAGAATCCCGTTGGTCTTGCTGTGCTGGATGAAGAAAAGGAAGGGATGGTCCGCGCAGAAGCGGGGGAAGAATCTGGCGCACCGCATCATCATGATGGCAGCTGTGGCGGCTGCAGCCTCCGTGCCTTCCTCGTTGACCTCCACAAAGGACTTGTGCACGACCTTGGACAGAGACAGGTCTGTCTGGGACATTCCAGAGAAGTCTGCCTTGCCCAGCTCGAAGGCATCAGTCATGCCCAGGCTGCGCAGGACACTCTCCATGTCGTAGCTCTCCTCCAGTTTAAACCGCGGGAGGGACACTTTCACCTCCTCTTCATCCATCATGTCCAGCCTCGTCCATTCTACAAACTTCTCGTAAGTGAGTTCTTTCTCCACCTAGAGGGAGAGAGTTGAAGATTTTAAGACCTAGGGTGCTGCTGCCCAGCAGGGCCCTGTGCTATGCTGTGGATGCCAGACGCCAGCGGCAGCATGGCTATGGTCAGCAGCGGTCCAGTGTTAAACGGCTGACCGCAAAGTGGGGACAGCAGCCACAGCAGACACCCCCGAGTGGCTCCTCGCCAGCACGCCTCGCTCGCAGCTTAGCTGTTACCGTTCTCAAGTCGGTGGTCTCGTCCGGAAGCATGATGATCATATTCAGTTCCTTGCCAACATATGGAAGCACCAAGATTTGGGTAAATATTTCTCCTATATAGGTCTTCTTAAAAGTAGACTGCTTAAACATCATTTGCACAGGTTTCTCCTCATTCTACAAAGAAAACAGATAAACATTAAGTTGAAACAAGACCCCACTGACACATGGGACAAATTTGTCGGAGCCGGCCACTCTCTGCAGGGAGAAACGGAGCTCGGTTTCTCCCCAGCTTCCAGAACACCCGGCAGCGCCTGCTCTGCGGTCTTCACTACCTCAACCTCCAGAAACTGGGGTGCCCAGGGCCCAAACCCAGCATGTCTTTCCTCTCATTGATCACATTCAGTCTCATGACTTTAAACACAATATCATACCAAACTTACCTCCAGCCTGGGCCTCCACCCTGTCCTTGGGACTCCTGCATTTTATTGCCCACCTGACACCTACGTTTGGACATAAAAGAAACTCCCAATGCCACCTGTAATGCGGCACTCCGTAGATCCTCCAAGTCGGCTCTGTCTACTACAACTCTGCCCATCTCAGCTGAAGACAGTGCCACCGTCCAGTGGTCAAAAGCCCTGGAGTGCCCCTGACTCCTATCTTTCTCTCACACCCTGTGTCTGACTCACTGGCAAATTATATTGGCTCTACCTCGAAAATATAACAAAATCTGACCTGTTCCTTCCGCCTCTGCTACCAGCCTAGCCCTGGAATATTGTGATAATATGATTGTGATGGTTCCCAGCACAACAGCCAGAGGGACCCGGTAGAACCTGAGGCAGATCACATTGTTCTTTGGCTGGACACCCTTCCCTGGCTCCCTATTTACGCGGAGCAGGAGCTGAAAGTCCCTAAAAAGCCTGGAATTGTGATAAGAGCTCGTCCCCGGTTCCCTCTCCCTTTGCTTATCTGCTATAGTCACTGAGGCCTCCTCACTGCACTGCCAGCAAACCCAGTTCATCTCATCTCTATGCAGTAAGCTTGTCCTCCAGAACCCGGAGAGTGAGCTTCTGCCTCTTTATGGTCTTTGTTTGAAAATCACCTTGGCAGAGAAGCTGCTCTTGATAGATCTAACCTGACACTACACCCCTACCCCAAACACAGCTTCCTATCCCCTCCCTTGGTATGTCTCTGTACCATTTGCCACTGTCTAATACGCTCCTATTTTCTTATGTATGCTTGCTGTCTCTCCCTTAAGAAAACATAAGCTTCACCAGGGCAAGCATGCTTTGCTGGTTTTGTGCACGACTGAAAAATACCTAGCACCATGCCTGATGCATAGACGACACTCAGTCAGGTTGGGCATGGTGGCTCATGCCTGTAATCCCACCACTTTGGGAGGCCGAGGCAGACGGATCACCTGAGGTCAGGAGATCGAGAGCAGCCTGGCCAACATGGTGAAACCCCACCTCTACTAAAAATACAAAAATTAGCTGGGCGTGGTGGTGTGCTCCTGTAATCCCAGCTACTCGGAAGGCTGAGGTAGGAGAATCACTTGAACCCGGGAGGCAGAGGTTGCAGTGACCCAAGATTGCACCACTGCACTCAGCCTGGGAGACAGACTGAGACCCCATCTCAAAAAAAAAAAAAAAAAGGCACTCAGTCAATCTCCGCTGAATAAATGATAAATGCATACACAAATTAATGAGCTGGGATGCTGAAAAGGCCAGGCAACATTTACACATCTCACCAGAAAAACCTGCACTGGCCAGCAACCCCAGCCAGCCAATGAGAAAGACTAGAGGCCAGGAGCCACACCGCATCCAACAATCCTCCTCCGTTCCTAACTCCGAGCTGCTCCTGTGAGTTGAGGAAATACCCTGCAATAGGCACAGTCAAAGACGCCATATGGTCCCCAGTCTCTGGTGTAGCACATTCTTCTGTTAAATGGAATAAACAAAATACACTGTGGCAGCAGCTTTCTGCTTTCCCGTGGTAGAGGCTCGCCTGGGCTGGCCCTTAGCCTTTGGCTAGAGCAGTCTCCTGGGCCTCGGCTGCCCCACTCACTTCCTTGGCCAGCAGCAGGCATGTTTCTTCCATAAATGACCAGACAGGAATGATTTTCCGGTTTGTGGCTACATATACCGTCTCTGTCACAATGACTCAATGTTGTTACAGAATGAAATAAGTAAGTAGATAAGCATGGGCCAGGCGCGGTGGCTCATGCCTGTAATCCCAGCACTTTGGGAGGCCGAGGCAGGTGGATCACCTGAGGTCAGGAGTTCGAGACCAAACTGACCAACGTGGTGAAACCCCGTCTCTACTAAAAATGCAAAAATTAGCCAGGCGTGGTGGCACACACCTGTAATCCCAGCTACTCAAAAGGCTGCAGCAGGAGAATCACCTGAACCCGGGAGCCGGAGGCTGCAGTGATCCGAGATGGCACCACTGCACTCCAGCCTGGGCAACAAGAGAGAAACCCTGTCTTGGAAAAATAAAAATAAAAAAAAAAAAAATAAGCATGGCTGTGTTTCAATAAACCTTTAAAAAAAAATTAGGTGGTGGGCTGGCTTTGCTGTAGGCTGAAGTTTGCTGGCCCCTGCCTTCAGTAATTCCTCCCTGCACCCCTTCAGGGTCCAAAGCCTCCAATCTTATAAAACGATCTAACCTTAGTGACTGAATGATTCTCTAAATACACAATTATATAGACAAGTTCCAGTTTATATGGAAGGAAATGAAATTAAAATAAGAATCTGTATCAACTCAAAATCTGTGCCCTTGGAGGTACACCCCTGCCCTCAGGCTGGTACACTCAATACTGCAGCCCCTTCCTTCACCCTTCTTCACTGCAGAGCTCGGAAAGCATGACAGGATTCCACATCTCCCCAAAAAACAAGACCTATAGTTCTGACCTACACCATATAGAAAGAAGCTTTCCCTTTCTGAAAGCCAGAACCACTAAGGGGAAGGTTTAGGCTCTCCTCCCCTCCCCTTGTTCCTCCCCCTCCCTGCCGCTCGGACTGCTGAAGCCAGCTCAGCCACCTTGTGACCATGAGGAAGAAGGCCACATGGTGAGGATGGTGGGGCCAGCTCCCTGGGATCATCACCCCAGTGCCAGACCAGCCCAGGTCTCACCTGCCTCCAGACCTCCTGGCAGGGGAGGTGAGCTCCTAGGAGCTAAACCATGGTGAACTGGGGTTTCTGTTATCTGTAATCAAACAAAGCCCTCGTACATCTTGTTAATCATGAAATTTTAAAGAGAGAAATTATTTTGCCAGGGGAAAATAGGACAGTTCATTTCAGAATAAAGCTTCAAAGAAAATAATTCTTTCTGAATTGCGTGGAGAATAGACAATGAAAATAAATTTCTTGAGAAACTGAAGGCTCAAGTTCAAGTTAGCCTGAAAGATCTAACTATGGTCAATGATCAAGAATACACTGTAATTAATCTATTCTGTCTACTTTGTCTATGTTCAAAAATCTCTATAGTTAAAGAAAAACAAAACAAGAGACAATAAAGAAGATTCAGTGAGAGGAAGATAGAGGGCCATCAGCAAATGACATCTTCCAAGTGGAGGTGGTTAATCTCAGTGTCTACGTGTTTGGTTTGGTGGTTTTAAAACAAACATCTGTACTTATCCTTACTATCAAGAGAGGACTGAATATCACTCATTGGTTCAGCATTTACTAAGCACCAGCTACGTGTCTGGCACTTGTCAGACAGTCCTCCCTGCTCAGCCTCAATTCAGCAGGGTGAGTTGTTCCGCTCCTGCAGTGTGGCACGGAGGCCAGCAGGAGGCGCGGTAGCTTCCCGGGACGCCTCCAGAAAGAAAGGAGTGTGTAGGTCCTGATGGGAATGAAGCTAGAGAAAAGGAGGAAATGTCCGCTAGAAGATGGCACACCATATATGGAGTCTGAGCTTTAAGACCTTGATCGAGCCTGAGGGCTGCAGCTTCAGGCTTGCCCTGTAGGTGGCAGGGCGGATGCCAGGAGCCCAGGGACACGAGGCCACCCGATGGATGACAAGCAGGAGAGGCAGGGACAGAAAGGCCCCACGGGTGCAGACGCGAGAGGCCGGCCTGCGAGTCGGAGACGCTCGTGTGAACACAGGCGCTGCTCCTGTCACGGCACCTTACTCGCCTTGCTGACTTTAAACAGTCTCTCCTCAGTGTTCTCCTTGTCAAACTGTTCATTCCAGTTTCCTTTGAAATAGACAGCATTCACCAGAACCAGCCTTGTCAATGGATCCACTGAGCCCGGAGAGAGCAACTCCGCAATTTTACCTGAGCGGAAGAATTAAAGACCGCGTTAGATAGGAGCGGCTGCTGATTCTCAACACATCAGGAATTGGCTGGGGCCTTCTCCTTCAGCAGTCAAGTGCACGGATAGAGTTCCACTGTCCCCCAAATAGAAAGGGATACGTGTCCTTAAAGCAAAGCAACAAAATCTCCTGGTAAGAAAAATATGATCATTTGAATAAAACACACAAAGTGAACAAATACATGTTAATTATGCAGGATGAGTTCATAACACGAGATAGGAAGCAATCATGGGTGCCTATGACGTAAAGACAGGAACTTAAAGGATTATCAAAAAGGTGGGCAGTCAAAAGATGTTCTTTACAAGCTTAAAGAACAGTTAGGCCAGACACAGTGGCTCACACCTATAATTCCAGCACTTTGGGAGGCTGAGGTGTGAGGATCACTTGAGGCCAGGAGTTTGAGACCAGCCTGGACAACACAGTGAGGCCTTGTCTCTTAAAAAAAAATTTATTAAAATTAGATGGGCATGGTGGTGCTACTTGTAGTCCCAATTACTTGGGAGACTGAAGCAGGAGGACCGCTTGAGCCCAAGAATTGAGGCTGTAATCCCAGCACTTTGGGAGGCCAAGGTGGGCGGATCACGAGGTCAAGAGATTGAGATCATCCTGGCCAACATGGTGAAACCCCGTCTCTACTAAAAAATACAAAAATTAGCCGGGCATGGTGGTGCATGCCTGTGATCCCAGCTACTTGGGAGGCTGAGACAGGAGAATCACTTGAACCTGGGAGGCAGAGGTTGCATTGAGCCGAGATTGCACCATTGCACTCCAGCCTGGGTAATAAGAGCAAAACTCCATCTCAAAGAAAAAAAAAAAAAGAATTGAAGCTGCAGTGAGCTGTGATTGTGCTACTGCATTCCAGCCTAGGTGACAGAGGGAGAACTTGTCTCAAAAAAAAAAAAAAAAAAAGTTTAAGAACCACAGATGGGCCGGGCGCAGTGGCTCATGCTTGTAATCCCAGCACTTTGGGAAGCCGAGGCGGGCAGATCACGAGGTCAGGAGATCGAGACCACGGTGAAACCCCATCTCTACTAAAAATACAAAAAAATTAGCCGGGCGTGGTGGCGGGCGCCTGTAGTCCCAGCTACTCGGAGAGGCTGAGGCAGGAGAATGGCGTGAACCCGGGAGGCGGAGCTTGCAGTGAGCTGAGATTGCGCCACTGCACTCCAGCCTGGACGACAGAGCGAGACTCCGTCTCAAAAAAAAAAAGAACCACAGATGGACCAGGGCATGACCCAGTGTCCCACAGCAATGCATGAAAACTGTAGACTGTACTACCCAAGAGGGAGGCAGCTTGAGATCCATACTGTGAATTTTTTATGTTATTTTTGAAAGGAAAAACTTAACATTAACACATTAACTCCCTCCTCAAAATTAAAATGTAGATTGGTCCAGAAGAGGTGCACCAAACACTGAAAGACATCACGGGTACACCAAGGAAACAGGGAGAAACCAGAAAGAACAGAACACATTGAGCATTTCCAAAATGTCAAATAATGGCAACTGATTTCAGAAGCAGATTTTTTAAGTTTGCAGTTATTCAGAGAAAAAAAAAATTCCTGTTTACAATTGACAGTCTTGTGAAGGAACTGACAATAAAATGGATTAAGATGTTATTATAAAAGTAGAATAACAATACATTTTCACCTTCTGTCTTTTCAGCTACCCAGGTGTTTATGTGTTTTCTGGACTTCTCTACGGCGCTGATAAAGTCAAGCTCCTCCATCTCTGCTTGGTAGAATTTTTGGCAGGAATCTCTAAAAGACTAGGATAGACAGAGTGACATAACTGCCTGGCTACAAAAATGATGAACACCAACAGCCTACTTCTTCATTGCACCAAATCAGAAAATCTATAATTTTATGATTGACATACATAATTTACAAATAAATATGAAGACTTAACCTAAAATACAACTTCCTACCTTTAGCTATATTTAATTCTAGCTTAAAAACTAAGTCAAGGTCAGGTACTGTGGCTTACACTTGTAATCCCAGCACTTTGGGAGGCCGAGGCGGGTGGATCATGTGAGCTCAGGAGTTCGAGACCAGCCTGGCCAACATGGCAAAAGCCCGTCTCTACTAAAAATACAAAAATTAGCCATGTATGGTGGCATGCACCTGTAATCCCAGCTACTCGGGAGGCTGAGGCAGGAGAATCACTTGATCCAAGAAGGCGGAGGTTGCAGTAAGCCGAGATCAGGCCACCACACCACACTCCAGCCTGGGTGACAGAGCGAGACTCTGCCTCAAAAAAAAAAACTAAGTTGAATCAGTCTCTGAATATCAAACAAACTCCACCAACTGCTGGATCCTTTAAGGGAGCAGCCATGCATCAAGGAGCTGCCTGAGAATATGCTGACAAGACAGTTCAAAAGCGTGAAGTAGATCCACCTTACTGAAATGCAGAGAATTTAAAACATATTGGCAGGTGAAAAGAAACAAACAACAAAAGCCTACGTATGGCATAATGGCATTTAGAGCCACACACTTCCTGCTGGACCCCAGCCCCCACCACCTGGCCACCTTTATTTCTTTAGTGAATAAGAGCAAGTATGACTTACTGAGAGGAAATCACAAGACTTTTCCCCAAAGAGCCTGTTGGCCATCCTAAGCAAGTACTGTGTGCCAGTCTTGTTCACTTCGGTGAGAAGAGACTGGAAGCCCTGGTGGATGTCTCCACCACCACCACTTTTATTGAAAGAAAGTACCTGAAATCAAAAACAGAATGAAAACACATCATTTCTGTATGCTCTGACTTCAGGAAATGGGGCAACCCCAAACTCAGCCTAACAACCATCCAGACCCTTACTACTGCTTAAAAGATCCATCTGAGGCTGGGCGCAGCAGCTCACGCCTGTAATCTCAGCACTTTGGGAGGCCAAGGCGGGAGGATCACCTGAGGTCAGGAGTTCAAGACCAGCCTGGCCAACATGGCGAAACCCCATCTCTACTAAATACACAAAAATGAGCTGGGCCTGGTGGTGCGTACCTGTAATCCCAGCTACTCGGGAAGCTGAGGAAGGAGAATCACTTGAACCTGGGAGGCGGAGGTTGCAGTGAGCCGAGATCGTGCCACTGCACTCCAGCCTGGCGACAGAGTGAGACTCAGTCTCAAAAAAAAAAAACAGATCCATCCGATTAAAGGCCAGAAGGGTCTTGAAAGCCCCTCCCTGTACCCTGTCAGTGCTGGCATGAGCTGCAATGCCCTCCACAAACCCAGGCTCCTGATGCTCAGTACTTGGAGTCTGGTGGCAAACAAGGGTGCCAACCAGACCTCCTGTCTATGCAAATGCAGGCCACTCCTGGTGTCAGAAGGGGCAGGCTCCCTCCTGCTCATGGGTCTGGAATGCCCGTCACTGGCTCTGACTAATGATACAGTAGGTAGCATTCAATAGAAGTGATGCCGTTCCAGGCCTAGGCCCTTTTTAAGAGGCCTGACAGCTGCCATGTTCACTCTCTTGTACCCTGGCCACCACGACAAAAGGAAGTCCAAGCTATCCTGCCGAAGGCCACATGGAAAGCCCTGGAGAAGGTGCCACCACCTGTGGGGAGAGTTGCTTGAAGAATCAAGGCCTACAGCCAGGTGCAGTGGCTCACACCTGCAATCCCAGCACTTTGGGAGGCCAAGGCAGGTGGATCACCTGATGTTGGGAATTTGAGACCAGCCTGACCAACGTGGAGAAACCCCATCTCTACTAAAAATACAAAATTAGCCTGGCATGATGGTGCATGCCTGTAATCCCAGATACTCGGGAGGCTGAGGCAGGAGAATCGCTTGAAGTTTGAACCCGGGAGGCGGAGGTTGCTGTAAGCCGAGATCATGCAATTGTGCTCCAGCCTGGGCAACAAGAGCAAAACTCTGTCTCAAAAAAAAAAAAGAATCGAGGTCTCAGGCGTGAGAGAGGCCTTCTTGAACCTTCTGGGCCAGGTGTCCACTGAAACTGCTGCATGAGTGACCCGCACTGCTTCCTGGGAGCAGTCCTGCCCACTCAGGCCACGGAATCTGAGAAATAATCAATCACTGTTATTTCCAGCCACTAAGTTTGGGATGGTTTGTTTTGTGACAACAGCTGACACATGCAGCCATCCAGAAGTGGAATTCTGCCATAACCAAAACCTAAAACATGTGGCCCCGGCCTTGGACCCAGGCAGCTGGCAGAGTCTGGACGGACAGGACGAAATGACTCCTGGGGGCTGGAGAAAGGAGGGCTGTGTGTGTACCAGCTGAAGAAGTGGAAAGAAGGTCACCTGCAGTGACAGGGAGGATGGAGTGTTTCCCCCGTGAACTCCTGCATTTGGCTAAGGGGTTCAGGAGGAAGCTGGCTTCTTTTTGCTGCCTAGGATAACACATGGGAAGAGAAAGATGGAGGAATCTGGCTTCTTTTTGCTGCCTAGGATAACACATGGGAAGAGAAAGATGAAGGAACTGTTCCCTTTTCAAGCAGAATTTAAAGGAACTATTTCCAATCCAGGATGTACTGGGTGGAGAATAAAAATGTTTCTTCTTCGCAGCCTCTCCAGCTGGCAAAAGATTCTAAAAGAGATGGCCTCAGGGCAAAGATCAAATCCCAGATTTGATGGCCTCAAGGGTGAGGTCCAAATCCACTTTGTTAAACCTTAGAAGATTCAGACAGCATCTTACAGACCATCTGGCAGGCTCTCCCTTGGCACCCTGACTCCCAACCCAACACGGAGCACTCAGGATGGGGGTGGGGTTCAGTGGGGGTGCTTTTGTCCAGGGAAGCAGAATTTTAAGTTGATAGAAATCCCACAGTGGTTTTCAAGCACTTATAACAGCTTGGACTAAATGGGAGAGACGGCTCAAAGTGCAGGGAGGCCTCTGGGTGCCCACGTTCTACAGGTGGGAGGTAGGCTGGGAGGGCAGCAAGCACGGGCCATTTCTTACAGAACAGGAAAGGAGCTGCCAAGAGCCAACACCAGGACACAGAGGGCAGAGCACAGCCAGGGCAGCAGCGGAGAAGGGACAATTCTGGGAAGCTGCAGTGGAGGCTCATCAAGGAACGCCCTGCACCCAGGGCTCAGAGGTGGACAATACGTGCCAGGCTGGGTTTGGGAATTGCCACTGTTTGGTGACGGCCACATGCCTCCCACACCTACTGTGATGGGCTGCATGTGTCCCCCCAAATTTACACACTGAAGTCCCAACTCCAGTGTCTCAAGATGGAACTGCATTTGCAGATAGGGCCTTTACAGGGGTGATTAAGGTAACATAAGGCTGTTAGGTTGGGCTTTAATCCAATAGGACTCATGTCCTTATAAGAAAGAGGAGACGAGGACACAGACACACACGCAGAGATGATCACGTGACGACACAGGGAGAAAACAGTGTCTACAAGCCGAGGAGAAAGGCTGCAGGAGAAACCAACCCTGCCTACACCTGGATCTCAGACTCCCAGGAAACCACCAGGTCCAGAGGGCAGACCACAGCAGTCACGGGTGGCCCCGACCAGCCACGTCTCTGGTGTGCACACCCTCGCTCAGCCCCTCTCAGGTGCGGAGATGCGCCTGCCTTTAGCAGTGGGGCCTTGGCAAGCAGGGCACACGTGGAGGCTTGATAGGCACTTGTTTGAAGCCTGTCTTCTGCGAGCACCTCCTCTCAGAACCCAGCCGCCTGGCCTACGGGAGCCAAGGCAACCCTGCTGAAGGAAGCATGTGGAAGGCCCCGGTGGAGAAGGCCACAGAGAAGAACACCCCAGCGCCCTGCTGAGCCCCCGCTGACGCAGCCCCACAAGGGACCCATCCAGTGCCAAGTGGTGCAGAAGCACCACTCAATCCGCCCGGATTCAACAACCCGAAAGCTGCTAAGCTGGGAGAGCTGGTTACACAACTAACCAGAACACTACTGAAAACATGTTTAGCTGACAAATGCCATTCTAAGAAGGCTTTACACATAAATGAGAAAACAAAGACTCCTAACCACCAAAAAGCAGATGACAGTACCCAAAGATCATCACAGGACTCAACCTGAACCTTGTGACTTTACAACCATCTACAAACTCGCAAACAAGCTAAGCCATGTGATGATGAAATCATTCATTCCTCTGAATTGGGCACCCCCTCTCCACCCCAGTGGGTCATTCAGGGTGTTGTCCCCAGGGTGCTCCAGCCTGGGTGGCATGCCCTTCCCTGTAAACTCTCCACCCCCACCCCGCAATACTGCACAGTCATCCATCTCGAGCAATCCCTTTGGGATCTGCAATGTGGAGGACCAGCTCACTTGACAGGTAACAGCACCTGTGGCTGCCCTGAAGCTGTACCTGGGCCATCTGTGCAGCGGTGTTTCCCTTTGCCCCCATGTAGACCATAGCCAGGGCACAGGACATGCTCATGGGTGAGAAAAACACATTCTTCGAGTTGTCTTTACCCAGCGTTTTCAAAAGGTTTAAGGCAAAGATGCCATTTGCTTCTGCGAGAACATCCATGATGGCAGACCTGGAACAAGATTTAAAATCAGTATCACATAAGCACAGCTTCCACGCGACTGCATCTCACGCGCCTTACTGACAGTCACCGCCGATGCTGTGGTTCGGCGGGCAAGCAGAAACACACACAGAACTCTGGGTGTTTCTTTTTAGGACCCTCCACATTATTTTGTGTGTTTCTAATGTTAAGTGTGGAAAACGAAAGAGTTCTATGTGAAATGCAGCCCTGTTTTGTGAGGACTCCTCCCTGCACGCCTGCCCGCGCGTGGAGAAAGTGCGGGAGGAGGCACCCTTTCCTGGAGTCACTTCCTTGGGGCGGAATTATAGAAGGGGCATGTATGACTTTTGCTTCTATGTTTGTATTCTTTGCTGTGTTTTGTGGGCTTAAATGTACTGTTTTAATTTGAAAAATTTTTTTAGCTGTCACTATTGAATTGTGCTTCTCAACTTCTATTAAGGATGCCTTTATTGCCTACTAATTTTAACCATTTAAAGACTGGTTTAATGGAAACTTGGACTTCCTGCTTTGTCCCTCTGTTTCCTTGTGCAATGTGTATGTGTCTGTGTGTGTGTGTGTGTTGTGTATGTGTGTGTTTAATATATCTGAGCAGCGTAACATATAAATGCGAGTTAAACATTATTTTCAGGCCAGGCGCAGTGGCTCACATCTGTACTCCCAGCACTTTGGGAGGCCGAGGCGGGCAGATCACCAGGTCAGGAGTTTGAGACCAGCCTGGTCAGCATGGTGAGACCCCATCGCTACTAAAAATGCAAAAATTAGCCAGATATGGAGCCTGGGAGGCGGAGGCTGCAGTCAGCCAAAATTGCACCACTGCACTCCAGCCCGGCAAAAAAAAAAAAAAATATATATATATATATATATTTTCTTTCTTTGGATGCCTTGGCCTAATCCGAAGTGCAGTAAGCCTGGAAATGTAAGGTGTGTGGTCTTCCACGGGACCGTACAACATCTGCTTGGGTGCCCTTATTATTACATATATGGAAAAGAATGTTGGTTCTATTCATTCTAATTTCACTCTACTGTTACTGGTCTGTGTTAAGTGTTTCATGCTGAATTGTAATAAAATGCATTGGAATTGGCCGTAACTTAAAATACTTAGTTTACATAGTCGAGTATGACCAAAGTACTTTTCTCTTTGGTGGCACATCACAATGGATGCAATTACTCAGATACGGTCCTGAAATGAGAACAAACGCCCTCTATGCTGATAACAGCAGTCACTGGTGTTAATCCCAGCACACATAAAAGCCCCAGCAATACAAGGCCGGCCCAGGACCTTAACTAGAAGGTCACTGAACACATCAGATCTCATCGCATCAGGCCTGACCCCCACCAGAAAGGATGCAGCAGCTGCAGGGCTGTCCTTAGGCACGAGAGCATCCCAGAAAGCAAAAGTGCCCAAAAAATGGACTCAGGTGCCCCCACCCCTCGCATCTGAGTATTCCTGACAGCATGTGAACATTAATTATTAATTTTCTGTACCTCAGTTTTCCAAAGCCAATCTTTAGGACAAATAAAAAAAAAAGGAAGAAAATAATTTAAATGCCAATTTGTAGTTAAAGTTTCCTCTTTGCCTTGAAGACATCAAAGCTTGTAATAGTTTGCCTGTAGGGAGTTTAACTCAAACACAGAGGGGTAAGGAGATCGCGGCTGGTCCACACGATTGTCTCCACAGGTCTGGAAAACGCTGCGAATCGGCCAAGCCCAGCACGGCCAGTCCAGTGAACACACGCAGGGGGCCCGGATGACCGCGTTTGGCGCCGACCCCTCTGCCTCTCTCCGCCTCCCGCCCGGCTCCCAACACTCGGCGCCCCTAGACTGAGCACGCGTCCTCCGGGTCGCGGAGCGGGCGAGCGGTCACCGAGGCCGCGGGGCCGACTGGGGTCACCTGTGGCCCG
The DNA here is from genome assembly GCF_028878055.3 of Symphalangus syndactylus. Taxonomy (NCBI): domain Eukaryota; kingdom Metazoa; phylum Chordata; class Mammalia; order Primates; family Hylobatidae; genus Symphalangus; species Symphalangus syndactylus. The sequence goes on along the minus strand of NC_072445.2, from coordinate 67,857,033 downwards.
GAAGGCTCTGCGCCGCCCCCATCCCGCGCCGGCCGCCTCTTCCGTGGCCGCTGGGCCTATGCGCCCGGGGTCCTCGGCGTCACCGACCGGGCTCGCGGCCACACACGACTCACCCGGCCGCGTCGCCGTTCTCTGCCGCTGCGAGGCTCCGGAAGGGAATCCAAGCCGGACGCTCGCCCGGGCCCCCGCCCCGCTGGGACTGCTGGGGTCACAGCCCCGCGCGGCCACGCCCCATTCTCGGGGCTCCTGCGTCCCCGCGCGCCGTGGACCAACGCGTGCGTTCCTGGCCCCGCGCGACCCCCACCGTACCCCCTCCCCCCTCGCGCCCCCGGCTTTCCGGACTTGGGAGCGACAAACCCAAGCTGGCGTGTCCGAGCGGCTCCCAAGCCAGACACGTACTCCAGAGCGGGAAGCGACGCCGGAGCCGCCCCGGACCTCAAATACCCGCGGGGAGGCGGGCGGAGTCCCGGGTCCCGAGCTAGCGACGCCCGTCCGGAGCGCGGAGGGAGAGGCGGGGCGGGACCTGCGGGTCAACCCCACCCGCCGGCCAGAGGGGCCGCGAGTGCTGCCTGGAGGCCTTGACTTTGACGACTGTGCAGGGCCCCACCAGCGTGTTTATGGTGCCTCTGTAGAGACTGAATGCCTGCCTTTTTCCAGAAAGGGGCCAGCTCCTGATCCATGGCCATTCATTGGGGAGTGCAGAACACGCATTTAAAAATGAGCGGACCAGAGACAGGTTACAAAGACTTTGCTGATAAAACAGCTTGCGGCAAAGAAGCCAGCCAGGGGCGGGCGCGGGACTCACGCCGGTAATCCCAACACTGGGAGGCCGAGGCAGCGGATCACTGGAGGTCAGGAGTTCCAGACCAGCCTGGCCAACATGGCAAAAGCCCGTCTCTACTAAAAATACAAAAATTAGCCGAGTGTAGTGGCGTGTGCCTGTAATCTCAGTTGCTGGGGAAGCTGAGGCAGGAGAATCACTTGAACCCAGGAGGCAGAGGTTGCAGTGAGCCGAGATGTCGCCACTGCGCTCCAGTCTGGTCCGTCTCAAAAAAAAAAAAAAGCAGACTAAAGAGCTTTTGCAAGGCAAAAGGAATAGTCAAGCAGAGTAAACAGACAACCCACAGAGTGGGAGAAAATCTTCACAATCTATACATCCGACAAAGCAGTAATATCCAGAATCTACAAGAAACTCAAACAAATTAGCAAGAAAAAAAAATCCCATCAAACAGTGGGCTGGCATGAATACACAGTTCTCAAAAGAGGATATACAAATGGCCAACAAACATGAAAAAATGCTCAACATCACTAATGATTAGGGAAATGCACATCAAAACCACAATGGGATACCACCTTACTCCCGCAAGAGTGGCCATAATCAAAAAATCAAAAACTCAAAAAATAATAGATGTTGGCGTGGATTTGGTGAAAAGGGAACACCTCTACACTGCTGATGGAAATGTAAACTAGTACAACCACCGTGGAAAATAGTATGGCGATTCCTTAAATAACTAAAAATAGAACTACCATTTGATCCAGCAATCCCACTACTGGGTATCTATCCGGAGGAAAATAAGTCATTATACAAAAAAGATACTTGCACATGTTAATAGCAGCACAATTCGTAATTGCAAAAACATGAAACCAACCCAAATGCCCATCGATCAAAGGGTGGATAAAGAAACTGTGGTATGCGTATACGATGGAATGCTACTCAGCCATAAAAAGGAATGAATTAATGGCATTCGCAACCTGGATGGGATTGGAGACCATTGTTCTAAGTGAAGTAACTCAGGAATGGAAAACCAAACATTGTATGTTCTCACTCATAAGTGGGACCTAAACTATGAGGATGCAAACGCATAAGAATGATACAATGGACTTTGGGGACTTGGGGGAAAAGGGTGGGAAAGGAGTGAGGGATAAAGGCTACAAATTGAGTTCAGTGTATACTGCTAAGGTGATAGATGCACCAGAATCTCACAAATCACCACTAAAGAACTTACTTGGCAGGGCGTGATGGCTCATGCCTGTAATCTCAGCACTTTGGGAGGCCAAGGCAGGCAGATCATGAGGTCATGAGTTCGAGACCAGCCTGGCCAGCATGGTGAAACCCAGTCGCTACTAAAAATATAAAAAATTAGGCATGGTGGTGCACACCTGGAGTGCCAGCTACTGAGGAGGCTGAGGCAGGAGAATTGCTTGAATCCAGCAGGCGGAGGTTGGTTGCAGTGAGCTGAGATCATGCCACTGCACTCCAGCCTGGGCAACAGAGCAAGACTCCTCTCAGAAAAAAAAAAAAAAAACTTGCCGTGTAACCAGATACCGCGTGTTCTCCAAAAACCTATGGAAATAAAAAACTAAAATATATATCTATTAAATTTAAAAATAAATATATAAATGAGCAGAGCCCACACTATTGAGCCATGTGTTCAAGGACTTCCAGTTCTCTCCAGGCCCATAGGAATTAGACCCCAGAGTACTGACAGGTTAGCCAAGTAGGTATGAAAACTCCATCTGCCATCTCAGACGGAGCAGTCTTGAAAAACAGAAACATCTAGTGTAAATGGAAGTACGGAAAATGCTAGCCAGGTGTTTTACATGAGTTCAATTTTGAGAACTCAAGCTCTTTTACTCCCTCTGTCCTTACCCTAAGGCAGAGTTTCTCAACATCGACACTGTTGACCACATGAACACGATAACTTGTGGTTGTGGGGGCTGTCCTGACATCACAGATGTTTCACAAAATCTCTGGCAGAGATTCACCAAGTGGATGCCAGTAGCAAACCACACGCCCCTCCCTAGTTGTGGCTTAATTAGTCTTTAGTGATATAAATTGCGAATATTTCCCCCAGCTTGTCATCTGTTTTCTGACATTGCTTCTGGTAATTTTGGCATACACTCTTTCAATGTAGTCAACTTTAATGATTTTTCCTTTATTGTTTTTGAGTCATCGTTAGAAAAACTTTCTCTATTCACAAGGAGCAATCTCTTTAAAAACAAAAAAATTCTCCAGATTATAGAGTTCACCAATGTTTTCTTCTAGTATTTGTACAGTTTTATTTTTTATATTTAGACTGCTGATCCCTTTAAAGTTTATTCTGGTGTATGGGAAATATAGATCCAATTTTAACTCGCTTTCAAGTGACTTTCGGTTTTTCCACCTGTTTACTGAAGAACCATTTTCACTAATGTCTTCACATGCCACCTATGTTATGTATCAAATAGGTACATATACTTCGATCTGATTCTGAACTTTCTATTTGGTTTGTTGGTCAGATTCTTTCAATTATAAAGGTTTTCTCATATGATTTAATATCTCGTGCAGCACGTTCTCCTTACTGCTCTTCTGCTTCAGATTTTCCTGGCTATCCTTGTTGCTTTTTCTCCCATACAAACTTTTTTTTTTGAGCTGGAGTCTCACTCTGTCACCCAAGCTGGAGTGCAGTCTTGGCTCACTGCAACCTCCATATCCTGAGTTCAAGTGATTCTCATGCCTCAGCCTCCCCAAGTAGCTGGGATTACAGGCGCCCGCCACCACACCCAGCTAATTTTTGTATTTTTAGTAGAGATGGGGATTCACATGTTGGCCAGGCTGGTCTCAAACTCCTGAACTCATGATCCGCCCTCCTCAGCCTCCCAAAGTGCTGGGATTACAGGTGTCAGCCACTGTGCCCGGCCTCTCCCATACAAACTTCAGAGTCAACTTGTTTAGCTCTAAAGAAAAAAATCTTGTTGGCAAGGTATGGTGGCTCACACCTGTAATCTTAGCACTTCGGGAAGCCAAGGCAGGCAGATCACTTGAGGTCAGGAGTTCGAGACCAGCCTGGCCAACATAGTGAAACCCCCATCTCTACTAATACAAATTAGCTGGATCTGGTGGGGTGTGCCTGTAATTCCAGCTGCTCGGGAGGCTGAAGCAGAATTGCTTGAACCTGGGAGGCAGAAGTTAGTGAGCCAAGATAGTGCCATTACACTCAAGCCTGGGTGACGAAGCAAGACCCTGTCTCAAAAAAAATGTAATTAAAAAAAATAAAACTATAGCAAAACACACCAGGTGCAGTGGCTCACACCTATAATCCCAGGACTTTGGGAGGCAGAGGTGAGTGATCACCAGAGTGAGACTCCGTCTCAAAAAAATAAAAATAACATCTTGTTGGTAATCTATTAGAAACATTAAATTTACATATTACCCTGTTATAAATTAACATTTGTACTATTTAGTCATTCTACCCAAGAACATGCTGGGTCCATTCATTCAAGTAATTTTTTTCCTTTGAAGTTTTGCGTCGAATTGGTGGATTCTTAGTTTTACTGACTTCAAGAATGAAGGTGCAAACCCTTAACAGTCACATGCCTGGAATTGGTGGGTTCCTACTCTTACTGACTTCAAGAATGAAGCCACAGACCCTCACAGTGAGTGTTATAGTTCTAAAGGTGGTATATAACCGGAGCTTGTTCCTTCTGATATTTGGATGCGTTCAGTTTTTCCCTTGTAGGGGGTTTGCGGTCTCGCTGAGCTCAGGAGTGAAGCTACAGACTGCTATGGTGAGTGTTACAATTCTTAAGGTAAACCGGTCTAGAGTTGTTCATTCACTCCCAGTGGGCTCATGGTCTAACACTGGCTTCAGAAATGAAGCTACGGACTTTTACAGTGAGTGTTACAGCTCACAAAAATCAGCATAGATCAAAACAGTGAAAGAACAAAGCTTCCACAGTGTGGATAACGGACTGGAGCAGGTTGCCGTTGCTGACTCGGGCAGCCTCCTTTTATTCTCTTATCTGGCCCCACCCACATCATGCTGATTGGTAGAGCCGAGTGGTCTGTTCTGACAGGGCGCTGATTGGTGCATTTACCATCCCTGAGCTAGACATAAAAGTCCTCCACATCCCCATCAGATCAGTTAGATACAGAGTATTGACACAAAGGTTCTCCAAGCCTCCACCAGGGCAGCCAGACAGAGTGTCAATTGGTGCATTCACAAACCTCAAGCTAGACACAGGGTGCTGATTGGTGTGTTTGCTAAACCTTGAGCTAGATACAGAGTGCCGGTTGGTGTATTTACAATCCCTGAGCTAGACATAAAGGTTCACCAAGGCCCCACCAGAGCAGCTAGATACAGAGTGCTGATTGGTGCATTCACAGACCCTGAGCTAGACACAGGGTGCTGATTGGTGTATTTACAATCCCGGAGCTAGACATAAAGGTTCTCCACATCTCCACCAGACTCAGGAGCCCAGCTGGCTTCACCCAGTGGATCTTGCACTGGGGCTGCAGCTGGAGCTGCCCGCCAGTCCCGCGCTGTGCACTTGCACTCCTCAGCCCTTGGGTGGTCGATGGGACAGGGCGCTGTGGAGCAGGGGGTGGAGCTCATCGGGGAGGCTCGGGTAGCACAGGAGCCCATGGAGGGGGTGGGAGGCTCAGGCATGGCGGGCTGCAGGTCCTGAGCCCTGCCCCGGGAGAAGGCAGCTAAGGCTGGGTGAGAAATCGAGCACAGCATCCGTGGGCTGGCATTGCTGGGGTACCCAGTACACCCTCCGCAGCCGCTGGCCCAGGTGCTAAGCCCCTCATTGCCAGGGGCCAGCTGGCTGCTGTGAGTGACGGGCCCACCAAACCGACGCCCACCTGGAACTCCAGCTGGCCTGGAAGTGTGGCACGCAGCCCCTATTCCTGCTCGCACCTCTCCCTCCACACCTCCCTGCAAGCTGAGGGAGCCAGCTCCGGCCTTGGCCAGCCCAGAAAGGAGCTCCCACAGTGCAGTGGTGGGCTAAAGGGCTCAAGCGCCGCCAAAATGGGAGACCAGGCAGAGGAGGTGCCAAGAGCAAGCACGGGCTGTGAAGACTGACAGCACGCTATCACCTCTCAGTGAGTGTTACAGATCTTAAGGTGCCACATTAAGAGTTACTCATTCCTTCTGATGTTCAAATGTGGTGTTTCTTCCTTTTGTTAGGTTTAATGGTCTTGCTGACTCAGGAGTGAAGCTGCAGACCTTCATGGTGAGTGTCGCAGGTTTTTAGGTGGCACCTCTGAAATCATTCATTTTACTCCCAGTAGGCTTGTGATCTTCCTGGCTTCAGAAGTGAAACCGTAGATCTTTGCTATGAGTTTTAATAGCTCACAAAAGTAGTATGGACTCAGAGTTAACAACAGCAAGATTTACTGCAAAGAGAGGAAGAGAGAAAAGGGAAAAAAAAAGACAAGAAGAAAAAGGAAAAAAAAAAAAGGAAAAAAAAAAACTCCCACCACGCAGAATAAAACACAAGCATGTTTGCCACTGCTAGCTTGTGAACCCTGCTTTTATTCTCTTATCTGGCCCCACCTACGTCCTGCTGATTGGTAGAGCTCAGTGGTCTGTTTTGACAGGACGCTGATTGGCGCGTTTACAATCCCTGAGCTAGACACAAAGGCTCTCCACCTCCCCACCAGATTAGTTAGATACAGAGTATGGACACAAGTTCTCCAAGGCCCCACCAGAGTAGCTAGATACATAGTGTCAATTGGTGCATTCACAAACCCTGAGCTAGACTTAGGGTGCTGATTGGTGTGTTTACAAACCTTGAGCTAGATACAGAGTGCGGATTGGTGTATTTACAATCCCTGGGCTAGACACAAAGGTTCTCCAAGGTCCCACCAGAGTAGCTAGAAACAGAGTGTCGATTGGTGCATTCACAGACCCTGAGCTAGATACAGAATGCCGATTGGTGTATTTACAATCCCTCAGCTAGACATAAAGATTCTCCACGTCTCCACCAGACTCAGGAGCCCAGCTGGCTTCACCCAGTGGATCCCGCACCGGGGCTGCAGGTAGAGCTGCCTGCCAGTCTTGCGTCGTGCGCTCAGCACTCCTCAGTCCTTGGGTGGTCGGTGGGACTGGGCCCCCTGGAGCAGGGGGTGGAGCTCATCGGGGAGGCTCGGGTAGCACAGGAGCCCATGGAGGGGGTGGGAGGCTCAGGCATGGCGGGCTGCAGTTTTGAGGCCTGCCCCGCGGGAAGGCAGTTAAGGCCCGGTGAGAAATCGAGCGCAGCGCCGGTGGGCTGGCCCTGCTGGGGGACCCAGTACACCCTCCGCAGCCACTGGCCCCGGTGCTAAGCCCCTCATTGCCTGGGGCCGGCAGGGCCAGCTGGCTGCTCCAAGTGCAGGGCCTGCCAAGCCCACGCCCACCCCGGAACTCCAGCTGGCCCGCAAGCGCGGCGCGCAGCCCCAGTTCCCGCTCGGGCCTCTCCCTCCACACCTCCCTGCAAGCTGAGGGAGACGGCTCTGGCCTTGGCCAGCCCAGAAAGGGGCTCCCACAGTGCAGTGGTGGCTGAAGGGCTTCTCAAGTGCCGCCAAAGTGGGAGCCCAGGCAGAGGAGGCGCAGAGAGCGAGCGAGGGCTGTGAGGATTGTCAGCATGCTGTCACCTCTCAGTTTTGTTCATGTAAGATTTGCACATTTCTTGTTTAGTTTATTTCTAGTTATTTTATCTCTTTGTTGATATTGTATGTAAGCAAGTTTCTTATATTTTCCAACTAGCTTGTTTGTGGATGAGAAAATTAATTGTTTTTATGTATTTATAATCTACTGCCTTACTGAATTTTTTTTCTATTCGTATTTTTTATTGATTCTTTTAAGTCATCTATAGCTATACTATATCACCTATAAATATAAATAGTTGTACTTCTTTCTCCAGTGTTCATCTCTCTAATCGTTTTCCCTTGTTTGATTGCATTGGCTGATACCAATGGAGTACATTGCCTGACCAATTGTGTTAGTATCTACGAAATGAAAGTGTGAGCCCATATGGCTTCAGCAAAGGGCAAGTCATTCCTAACCTCAATGGCTTCTTCTCAAAATAGGTTTACTGGGCAGGGAGACCTAGGAAGGGGTTCTGTAGTCTGGCATTCTCTGCCATCCCGCCTGGATTTAAATAAGGTTGAAGAACTATTTCCAAATTACGTAGGTCAATAATTCTGAGCTCAGCATCCTCCTAGAGAGACATATCTGGCATAAAGTTGTTTCATACATGTTTATCCCATTTTCATTACATCGTATTCTAACAGGCTTATAATGAAAAGCAACCAAAACCAAAAGTAACCACGTTTTTAGTAATAAATGAGATGAGTGCACAGTTGGAGAACTACTCTGATGAGTGGTTCTGATGCTCATGGGACAAAGGCCTGGGTTTTCGTTGTCTGTAATCAAACGTGAAAAAGCAGTTTGATGTGGCACCACTGGAAATGCGCACAGGCCATTTCTTCCCCTCTTTAGCCATTTTCAGAGGGGAAAGGAGAGGGGATGCTGGCATTCTCCAAAAAAGACCCCGGGAAAACCCGTCTCCAGAGCCTCCTGCCTGAAGGTAACATTCAGGCTCTTCTATATTTTTGTCTTTTCTGTCTTTCTCATTTAATAAGGAATTGGTCAATCATGCAATATACCCTTGGGGTTAACCTCCCGGTGGAGAGCCTTGCCCTCTCTCTGGACCCAGAGTGAGGAAGGAAAGATGAGCAGGGGTGAATCAATGGACTTCTGAGTCTCATTTTAGTTTTCCTCAGAACTTTTCAGGGACTGCGCCTTCACTCAAGAAATTTCCCAGGCAGCTGTCTTGAAAACTGAGTTCAGGGTGCCTCTAAGCTATCAGTGCCAGGTGGTGGCTGGAGGAGAGGTTAACACCACTGTTAGAGGACACTAGAGAGCTGAAGGCAGGCGTCTCGTCCGTTTGCAGACGATCACACTCGCAATTGTTATTGCATGGAACTTGGTGATTCATTGGTGTTTAATGTTCAGAAAATTCATTTCAAACATAAGATGTCATAACAAAGACCTGACTTCAGGGAAAGTCTTTTTCTTTCCCACCTGCTTAATTGGTCCCTGCTGCTAAGCATGACTGAAAACACATGGGTTTTACTTAGTAATAGCGTGACATTTTCTTTTCTCAGACTTCTCCGGATGTGGGCTAGTTCAGTTTTGGTTTGGAAGGACTTCAGTGCTCCATGTAAAATAAAAGTAAACAAAGCCTTTTTGGTGTGTAAACCAAAAAGTATCTGAGACAAGTATCAATTTAGAAGTTTATTTTGCCAAGGTTAAGGACGTGCCCGTGACACAGACTCGGGAGGTCCTGAGAACACGTGCCTAAGGTGGTTGGGGTACTGCTTGGTTTTATACATTTTATGGAGACATAAGACATCAATCAATAGATATAAGATGTACATTGGTTCGGTTTGAAAAGGTGAAACAACTATAAGCGGGTGGGGAGGCTCCAGGTCATAGGTAGATTCAAAGATGTTCTGATTTGCAATTGGTTTGAAAGAGTTTATCTGAAGACCTGGAATCAACTGAAGGAAGTGGCTGGGTTACGTTAAGGGGTTGTGGTGACCAAGGTTCTTATTATAAAGATAAAGCCTCCAGGTAGAAGGTTTCAGAGAGGATAGATTGTAAATGTCTCTTATCAGACTTAAAATGTGCCAAACTTGTAGTTAATTCTCTCCTGGATCAGGAAAAAACATGGAAAAGGGAAGGGGGTTCTCTACAGAATGTAGATTTCCCCCACCAGAGACAGCTTTGCAGGGCCATTTCAAAACATGCCAAAGAAATATATTTTGGGGTAAAATACTTCAGTTTCTTTCAGGGCCTGCTATTTGTCAGGTGATGCTATTCTAGGGCCAGGCTGGAATTCGGTGTCTGCTACAAAAAAAAAAAAAAAAAAAAAAAAGTGTTTCATTAGTATTAAGATCTCTATTTTAACATTCATGTTGGTCAGTTGTGTCTGAATTCCAAAGTGAGGAAGGCATGTCCTGCCCACTCTTCCCGTAATGGCCTGAACTAGTTTTTGAGGTTAACTTTGGAACGCCCTTGGCCAAGAGAAGGGGTCCATTCAGATGCTTGCAGAGCTCAAGAGTTTTATTAGTTTACAGCTGTTTACAAGACAGTCTGAATTTACAATCAGGAAATGGAAATAGAGATTTACCAGCTTCAGCATGTGTCCCTGAAGCTTAAAAAAATAAAAATATAAAAGATTTACTAGGGATCTTGGTCATGGGTACTAAACACATCTCATTTACTTTTGAATTTGGAATTGTTACAAGTAAATATTTTGTATTGCTCCACTTTATTTTTTAAAACAGTTCCCCTTTCAAATGTTAGAAATCATAGATTGAGAAAAACACGTTCAAAAAGAAAGTGCAACCCACAACCAGCTCATCTAACACAAATCGGGTTTGGTGTAAGAACACAGCACTGTTACTCACCCATGACCAAATCAAAGAACAGCAACTAAGAGATCACTCTGAATGAGTGCACTCTGTTCTGCTGACATATCAGCTCTAACACAAAAAGGGAGAAAAGAAGTTCTCCCGAATAACTGTGACTATTGCACTGTGACACTTACATTATGTAATACTATCATTCTCCTTGTAACTTTCTCAGAATTTCATGGATTAACAAACTCATAAAACTTGAAGAGCAATTCTACCTTGATGTTAATGGTAAAGATGGATTTGTATTTATTTAGCAATACTTAAAAAAAAAACTAGGTCACAGTGAATTGAACCAAGGAAGGCTCAGTGTCTAAATGGTAAATAAATAATAAACTGGGGCCATGGATGAGTAAAAAACTTACCCTAATGGATTAAACCATCCATGATTAGGTCAATTGCTTAGTTTACTGTATTTGATTAATTGAATATTTATCATACAACTACAATGCAAACATTGAGATTGGTCCAGAGCTAGAACCCCTCCCCTCCAACAGAGGACATAAGTTCCTAGGCAACTACCTACACCGAATTTGTTTTCCTTATAGATAATGTAAACCAAAAATAAAATTCGAAGTACCCCAGCCAACTGAATGGACCTCTTCACCAAGGGCATTCCAAAGTTAGTGTGAAAAACTAGTTCAGGCCATGATGAAAAGTGAGGCCAAACATGCCTCATTCTCATATACCTGCCTTTGAAATTCTGGCACAATTCCTCATCTTAATGCAGACATTGTCTTCTATTGATTCTATCTGCATGACAGGAACCTTAGTCTCCGCAACCCCTTATCTTAACCCAGACACCCAGACATTCCCTTCTACTGATTCTAAATCTTTAGATAACAACTTAACCCTTTTCAACTAATTGCCATTTAGAACTTTTTGTTTGTTTGTTTTGGAGACAGGGTCTCACTCTTGCCCAGGCTGGAGTGCAGTGGCATGATCTTGGCTTGACTTCCCAGACTCAAGCAATCCTACCACCATAGCCTCCCAAGTAGCTGGGACTACAGTCACGCCACCACGCCAGACTAATTTTTTTATTTTCTGTGGAGACAATGTCCCACTATGTTGCCAGGCTGGTCTTGAACTCCTGGGCTCAACTGATCCTCCTGCCTCTGCCTCTCAATGTGCTGGGATTATAGGCGTGAACCACTATGCCTGGCCAGAAAATTCTTGAATTCACCTATGACCTGGAAGCCCCCACTTCTGGTTGTCTGCCTTTCTGGACCGAACCAGCATACATTTTACATGTATTGATTGATATCTTATGTTTCCCTAAATTGTATAAATCCAAGCTGTAGCCCGGCTACCTTGGGCACATGTTCTCAGGATTTCCTAGGGTTGAGCATTTCCTGCATCAGGAGTCATTGGTCACTCATATTTGGCTCAGAATAAATCTTTTCGACTATTTTACAGAGTTTACCTCTTTTCATCAACAATAGTAAACATTGCAATGTTTCCTAGGTACAACAGAAAAATTATCCAAATGATATATAGCAATGCCAATCAGCAATGTTTCTATATATACATTTGTCAGAGGCATTTGAACCAGACCTACTCCATCTTGAATACGGGTAGGTCAAATAAGGCTGTGCTTTAATAAGTATCATGGATCATCAAATATGAGAGCTACTGGGCTGTATTCCCAGGAGGTTAGGCATTCTTAGCCACAGGATGAGATTAAAGGTCAGCACAAGATACAGGTCACAAAGACTTTGCTGATAAAACAGCTTGAGGTAAAGAAGCTAGCCAGAACCCACCAAAACCAGGATGATGACCAAAGTGACCTCTGGTCCTCCTCACTGCTCATTATACAGTAATTATAATGCATTAGCATGCTAGGAGACATTCCTGCCAGCACCAGAACAGCTTACAAATGCCATGGCAATGTTAGGAAGTTACCCTATATGCTCTAAAAAGGGAAGGAACCCTCAGTTCTGGGAGTTGCCCACCTCTTTCCTGGAAAACTCATGAATAATCCCCTCCTTGTTTAGCATATAATCAAGTGATAACCATAAGTATACTCAGTTGAGCAGCTCTTGCTGCTGCTCTGCCTACAGAGTAGCCACTCTTGTTTCTTTACTTCTCTAATAAGCTTTTTTTCACTTTACTCCATAAGCTTGCCCCAAATTCTTTCTTGTGAGAGGTCCAAGAACCCTCTCTTGGGGTCTGGATTGGGACCCCTTTCTGGTAACAGAAACCCCTTTCTAGCTCTCATATCTGATGGCCTATTAAAAAAAAAATGGTAGCAGCCACACCCAGTGACTTGCTTGGTAAACCTGATTGGGTCATGGATCACTTCTAAAGGAAACCTAGCAGGCAGGCAGCAGAGAACCTGTTATGAGGCCATGAATACGGACAAAATGCATGTAACCTCTCCTGCCAGTGTAAGGAAGTCAAGGAAGAGAGTTTAAAATCAGATGCTGTTCAAAGTGGTGCAAGACACAAGGAACAGAGATTGGATGAGACCACAGGCAATAGGCAAATAAAAGATGCACTCTCTTCCTCTGAGAGGTGGTGACCCACTTTCCTAAGAGAAAAGTGTTTGGAAGACTGAGGTCCCAATGTTTTCTGCCCCAGGAAAGCTTCTGGAACAACACTTCAGGGGCTGCTGACAGGCTGCTCTGCTTCTCACCAGCCATGAGCGTCCAACCACAAAGCAGGCCCCAGGCTTCTCTGTGTCTCCTCTACAAGGACAGGCTGGGGAAGACCCTAAGCTCCACTCCCTGCACCATCCCTAGCTTGTGAGAGCAGCCACCACGCTCCCTGCTCCTGCATTTATTGCAAAGAGCCCAGCTTCCTTCCAGAATTTTCTGGGACTAGAGCAAACAACCTGCCTAATTTTCTGAAATATCTTAGTGGAGGGTTGAGGGACACTGGAACTTACTTTTCTGAGTGGTCACTCCCCAGCTTTCCTTCCAGATTTGCAGGGACTATAAGTGCTGGAGCCTTTCTTCTCTTACATGTGAGAGTAGACCTGGAATTGGGGTAAAGCCATGGTCCTTCAATCTAGCCCTAATATTGGCTTTGCTGCCTGCTCCCTGGAATTTTGAAGCAAGTCCAGCATGGACTTGCCTCTCCCACTCATACAACTCAAGTAGTTCATTCAAGTGGGTGAAAGACCCAGAAATGTAACCAGGCCACACTCTCCTATGCCTGGAATTTGTAAACCCTTCCCACAGCAAATGCATATACTTGAAGTCCCTCCCTCACTAAGTAACAGAGCTGGAAAACCATATGAGACAAACTAGTGACTAGTTCCCCATAACTTCGTGCACTAATCTTTGTTGCACGAGCATTGTATCAGATCACCGAGAGTTGAGAAATAGAATTGCAGGAAACATGGTCCTTCCTTTCTCAGGAGCTCAGATGGCTGGGAAAGGCACTGTGCCCACAGAATGGCCTGTGCCTGCTCTAACAGGGCACACACGCACCCGTGAGAACAGAAGCCTGGAAGAACGGCCCTGTGGGCCTCAGGATGTGTTCCCTGGGGCATCAGCTGAGCTCAGTCTCGTAGGAAGAGTAATTTTCCAGAGTTGAGAAAGAACAAACAAGTGACAAAGATTCCTAGCTTGACCAAACATTAGTCAGGTTTCTTTCTTTTCTTTCTTTCTTTCTTTTCTTTCTTTCTTTCTTTCTTTCTTTCTTTCTTTCTTTCTTTCTTTCTTTCTTTTTCTTTCTTTCTTTTTCTTTCTTTCTTTTTCTTTTCTTTCTTTTTCTTTCTCTCTTTTTTCTTTCTGTCTCTTTTTCTTTCTTTTCTTTCTTTCTCTCTTTCTTTCTTTCTTTCTTTCTTTCTTTCTTTCTTTCTTTCTCAGTCTCTCTCTCCCTTTCTTATTGAGATGGAGTCTCGCTCTGTCACTCAGGCTGGAGTACAATGGTGCGATATCGGCTCACTGCAATCTCTGCCTCCCAGGTTCAAGCGATTCTCCTGCCTCAGCTTCCTGAGTAGCTGAGATTACAGGCATGCACCACCATGCCTGGCTAATTTTTGTATTTTTGCTAGAAATGGGGTTTCACCATGTTGGCCAGACTGGTCTCGAACTCCTGACTTCAGGCGATCCACCCATCTCAGCCTCCCAAAGCGCTGGTGGCGTGAGCCACTGCACCTGGCCTATTAGTCAGGTTTCTGAAACTTCTATTAGGTCTACCTGTGCACTTCCATGTAAAATCTAGTTTTAGCAAAGAACTGCCCAGTTTCAGTGTGCAAGCACCCTTGATATCTGATCAGGCTCCTCATCCTCCACCACCTCCCAGGGGCTGTCTGATCACCCTGACCTGCCTTCCGCAAGAATTCTGTGAGGTCAGTTTAGCCAGAATCCCTCTGACCCTCTTAGTCACTTTCCATCCACTGACCCCACCCTGCTCCTTGGCTATAAATCCCCACTTCCTCCGGCTGTATTTCTGGTTGAGCCCAATCTCTCTCCTGCACTACAAGACTCTGTTACAGCAGTTTCTAACCCTGTCGAGCTGGTCCTGAATAAAGACTCCTTTACTGTGCTTTAATAAGTATCACGGATCATCAAATTATTTATTTATTTATTTATTTATTTATTTATTTATTTCCAACGGCAACAGAAAGGTGCAGTGTGACAGCTCACGGGGCAAAGGGTGAGTATGCTTTAAGGGAGGAGAGAAGGGTGTGGGCTGGGGAGAGGCCCCCAGGGAGGTTGGGTAGGGCTGGATGGTGTGTCAGGGATGGGCTGGGAAAGCCCATCTTGTGCTGTTCTAGGAAATTTGGGTTTTATCCCTCAGACATTGGGGAACCAGCACAGGATTTTAATAAGTGGAGAGGATTGCTCTTTTTTCCCCTCCTTGCCCCCATTTTTCCATCCTTTCTTCTTTTCCTCCTCCCTCCCCTGCCCCAACCCCCTGTCTCACTCTGTAGTCCAGGCTGGAGTATAGTAGTGTGATTATAACTTGCAGCAGCCTCTACCTCCTGGGCTCAGGCAATCCTCCTGCCTCAGCCTCCAGAGCAGGGACTACTGGCATGTGCCACCACACAACACCTTCCTTCTTTTCTTCCTTCCCAACTCCAGCATCAGGCCTTAGGATGGGCAGGGTGCAGAAGACAGTGACAGCAGGGGGCTGTTTAGAAATTGGCCTCAGGAGCCCAGAGCACAGGTAATTTGGGACTTAGCCAGGCACTGGCAATGGTGATGCCTGTGAGGCAGAGAGCTAATTAGGGGGCAGAAATCATAGGCTATACTGAACAAGTGGATTTTGAGAGAGAAGGGCAGAGTTCCAGTTCCAGATGGTTTATATTTATTCTAACTCAGAGAACTGGGTACATGAAAGAGAGTATATAGGGGGAGGAGGATCAGATTTCGGGGTCAAATAATCGATTTGAGTGAAAAGGGGCTTAGAGTGCTGGTGAACATTTAGGTGAAGATGTCCAGAGGACAGGTAGAAATTACGACAAAGGTAAGAGCTATCGATGCTAAGTGAAGCTGGGGGAGAAACTCCTTGATCCAGCAACAAACATTTTAAAAGCTTGAAAAAGAGCACATGGCAAAGAGGACAGAGAAGGAGAAGACAGAAGAAACAGAACCAGGTCAGCATCCGCTGCTGGTGCTGAGAGGAAGAGGAGAGTCAGAATTGAAAAGGGCATTTCTCATTCCCAAGTCATTAGTTACCAAGGGACAGTAGGTGGGATGAGCAAAAACTGAGTCAGATCCAGGCCTGGAGACACATGGAGAGAGCTGTCTTAGAATACTCTTTCAAGAAACTTGGATGAATGAGAAGGCGAACTAAAGCTGGAGGTGGGACTGTGGCTTTTGAGATAGGAGACTTGGCTGTGACCCATACAATGTGTGAGGAGAGGCATCACACCTCTTCCACACCTAAAAGTTGATACTCTCCTATTTAAAATCTCAGTTAAGGCCAGGTGCGGTGGCTCATGCCTGTAATCCCAGCATTTTTGGAGGCCGAGGCGGGCGGATCACTTGCGGTCAGGAGTTTGAGACCAGCCTGGTCAACATGATGAAACCCCGTCTCCACTAAAAATACAAAAAAAAAAAAAAGCCAGGCATGGTGGTGTGTGCCTATAATCCCAGCTACTCAGGAGGCTGAGGCAGGAGAATCATTTGAACCTGAGAGGTGGAGGTTGCAGTGAGCCAAGATCACACCACTGCACTCCAGCCTAGGTGACAGAGTGAGACTCCGTTTCAAAAAATAATTAATTAATTAGCCAGGCGTGGTGGCAGGCACCTGTAATCCCAGCTACTTGGGAGGCTGAGCAGGAGAATCGCTTTAACCTGGGAAGCTGAGGTTGCAGTGAGCCGAGGTCGCGCCATTGCACTCCAGCCTGGGTGTCACAGCGAGACTCCATATCAAAAGTAATAAAAATAAAATCTGAGTTAAATTTAAATAATTGTGTTGCTCTGGAGATTTTTTTTTAAATATCACTGGTTATAAGAATTTGAGGAATAGCTAAATAACAAAAGAGAGGTTCTCGCTCTGTCTCTCTTCCTTTTTTCATAACAAGAGAAGCTCATCTTATCTGGTCTGGAATCACTTGGGTGACATTTCAAAATGCAAATTAAGAGCCAGGTGGGCAGGTCCCCAATGCCTTGGGATGGGCCGCAGCTGACTGGGCAGGCTCCCTTGAGCTCCCAGGACTTTGCTGAAGGGAGTGGGGTCAATCTGCATGAGGAGCTCAGGAAAACTGCTCCTCAGGTGCCAAGTTAGAGACACCTAGTGAGCGTCACCAGAGTAGTTTTGACCAGGGATACAAAGCTCCTGTGACAACAAAGCTCCTAAAACTGAAAAAGCACGAAAACAAAAATGGTTGTGAACAGGGCTCAGCGATTATGAGGCTACATTCAGCTGGTGTGTGTCTGGTGCCATGGTGGACACACCCCTGGGACCCTGCCGCCCTGGCACAGGGGGTGCTGTGGGAGACACAGGCTGGAATTGGACTGCATTGCAGCCACGTGGCCTTGGAGACCCAGAAGGGTGCCTCCTTGGGCAAACTTAATGTTCTCCCTAAAAGGATCCCTTTGAAGATCCGCGTGGCTTTCACACAAAGGGCCTGGGGTTTAATTCCAAAACGTAGGCTTGGGTATTACAGAATAAAAGCAAAAGAGGGCACAAGATATGCATTTTCATTATGTCTACTTAGTGAAGGGTGGGCAGACATTTTCATTATTTTGGGGGTTTTTGTTTGTTTTTGAGACAGAGTCTTGTTCTGTTGCCCAGGCTGGAGTGCAGTGGTGAGATCTCGGCTCACTACAACCTCCACCTCCTGGGTTCAAGCGATTCTCCTGCGTCAGCCTCCTGAGTAGCTGTGATTACAGGTGCCCATCACCATGCCTGGCTAATTTTTGTATTTTTAGTAGAGACGGGGTCTCACCATGTTAGCCAGGCTGGTCTCAAACTCCTGACCTCAGGTGATCCACCTGCCTCAGCCTCCCAAAGTGCTGGGATTACAGGCATGAGCCCCCATGCCCGGCCCATTTTCATTATTTTTAAACAAAGGCGAGCAATTCACTTTCTTGGTGCCCACCTGAAGTAGAGAACCCCAACCCCTTACCATGAAAACAGATCATCTGTTCACTGAGCCCCAAGGACAAAGCAACCAGGGTCAATTGAGGGGCTACTGCAGCCTTCCTCTCTGACTCCTCCCACCTAACCATTCCCTCAATACACACACTCCTTTCTTTCCCAAGTCTATTGCCTCTTCCGAAAGCAAGGTAAGATCCGTCCAAGAACAGTGGGGATTTCTTATCCTTTCTGTTACCTAAGCAACCTGAGGGCAAAGTCCTTTAGATCACTGGCAGTGCTGTTCTTTGGGTAACTTGATCTTTGTTTATCAGCTTCAATAACTTTATTATACGAAATACCTAGCCTTGATGAAATATCGATGACTAACTGTGGTGTAACTAATTGTTTCATTCATTCTACAAACTTTTTTTTTTTTGGAGACGGAGTCTCACTCTGTCGCACAGGCTGGAGTGCAGTGGCGCGATCTCAGCTTACTGCAACTTCCACCTCCTGGGTTTGAGCAATTCTCCTGTCTCAGCCTCCTGAGTAGCTGGGATTACAGGCGCGTACCACCACACCTGGCTATTTTTTGTATTTTTAGTAGAGATGAGGTTTCACCATGTGGGTCAGGCTGGTCTCAAACTCCTGACCTCGTGATCTGCCCACCTTGGCCTCACAAAGTGCTAGGATTACAGGCATGAGTCACCGCGCCCGGCCTCATTTTACAAACTGTTATTCTGCACTCACTATAGGCTGGGAGCTACACTAGGGACTGCAGACATGAAGACAGGCGTCATGGTCCCCGGGCTCAACATGTCAGACAGATGTGCGAACAAGTGAAATATGATGTGATATGTGCTTTAATGGTGCTAAGGATAAAAGGATAAGTGGTAAGAAAAAGTAGCAACAATACATCTGACTGGAGAATCAAGAAAGGTGTCATAGAGTCCCTAACACTTGAGCTGAGAATGAGTAAGAGCATGAGCTGGCCAGGTGACACACAGGAGGAGCATATGCCAACCTAGGAGACTGGGAAATGGGCCCAAATATATACGTTTGAGGAAACAAATAGCTTACTATATAATTAAATATGAGGCAGTTTAGACTGGGCTCTTATGGATAAGTCACACCCATAAGTTTTATTTCATCTTATAGGCAGTGGAGAGCCTCTGGAAGATTCTGAGCTTTGTGGTCTCATCATCAGAACTATGTATAGCAACCATCCCAACCTTTTTGGCACCAAGGACGGGTTTTGTGGAAAACTATTTTTCCTTGGACAGCAGAGGATGGTTTCGGGATGATTCAAGCACATTACACTTACTGTGCACTTTATTTTCAGTGGGAGCCCTGAGCTTGTTTTCCTGCAACTATATGGCCCCATCTGGGGGTGGTGAAGACAATGGCAGATTATCAGGTATTAGATTCTCATAAGGAGTGCACAGCCCAGATCCCTCATGTGTGCAGTTCACAGTAGGGTTTGTGCTCCTAGAAGAATCTAATGCTGCCTGATCTGATAGGAGGCGGAGCTCGTGGTAATACAAGCAATGGGGAGCAACTGCAAATACAGATAAAGCTTCACTAGCTCACCTGCTAGTGGCTCACTTCTTGCTGTGTGTCTTGGTTCCTAACAGGCTACAGACCAGTCTGGTCTGTGGCCCAGGGGTTGGGGACTCCTGGTGTATGGAAAAGACTACTCTGCAGCATTGTAGACAAATATGATGAGGGTGAGCTGTCAGCAGAGACAGGCACAGATGGCAGAGCTATTTAAAAAGGAGGATAGATGACCAGGCACAGTGGCTCATGCCTGTAATCCCAGCACTTTGGGAGGCAGAGGCGGGCAGATCACGAGGTCAGGAGTTCAAGACCAGCCTGGCCAACATGGCAAAACCCCATCTCTGCTAAAAATACAAAAATTAGCTGGGCGTGGTGGCGTGTGCCTGTAATCCCAGCTACTCAGTAGGCTGAGGCAGGAGAATCACTTGAACCCGGGAGGCAAAGGTTGCAGTGAGCCGAGATCGTGCCATTGCACTCTAGCCTGGGCTACAGAGCAAGACTCCGACTGAAAAAAAAAAGGAGGATAGACAGGGCTTGGGGATTGGTGGATGGGTAGATAAGGAAGGAGGAGTCTAGCATGACTCTCAGACTACTGACTTGGACCAGCAGGGGAATGGCTGTGACAATAAATAAGATTGGGAAAACAGTAAGGTGAGCAAATTTAGAGGAGAAAATGAATTTCCTTTTGGCATGGTTTGGAAGGCTCGGGAGAGAGGTCTAGGCACCAGATGTTAACATGAGTTGAAATGGATATAGCTGAAGTCATGGGTGTGGTGAGGTTTTGCAGGGAGAGCAGGGATCCCCAGCAAGGCCAGTGCATAAGGGAGAACAGAGAAAAAAAGAACCAGAAAGAGACAAGGAGAGGCCAGAGAGGTGTGCAAAGAACCAGGGAAGAGAGTTATTCACAACCAACAAAAGGGGAGAGTTTTAGGGAAGGAGCTGAGCAGTTTAGGGCTCCAGGTGGGGCAGGAGTGAGTGGCCACGGTGGAGCGGCAGTGGTCTTCAAATTGGTCTGGGTAGGTTCTGATGGGTCAGATTGGTCAGTCCTCTCCAGGACACTGAAGGCTGCAGTGGCGTGACTGGATGCTGGTGGAGGGATGCATGGCGGGGAAGCTGAGTCAGATGCTAAAATCCTCCAAGCATGCGCCTGAAATGGCCAAGGGAAATGAAGGTGGAGGCTGCTGTCGCCTGGTGGCCTGGGAAGGGCCAAGAGCCAGGGAGCTGGAGGGAGGAGAGAACGTGCGACCTCAGCACAGAGCACTGTAGGGGAGGCGGGGCTCGAGGGAGATGGCGCCGCGCTCCCGGATGAACAGAGAAAGCGACAGGGTGAGTCGCAGGGCACATTGTGGGATGAGTCACCGAGAGCAAGGCATGGACTCCGGGAAGATGGGGGAGACGAGCCGGGAAAGACTTGCATCGGCGATGTGAGCTGAGCTACACCGAGACAAAAGCGGCTCGGGGCTCCTGAAAGCAACAGGCACCGCCGGTCCGTGCCAAGGGGCTACTTCCTGCGCGCAGTAGGAGACCCCAGGCCAACCCCAATCCCCGGCCCGCCCGGGATGAGGGGGGCTGCGGGGGGGCTCCTCCAGGGAGGACGGTTCCAGGGTCCCTCGGCCGCCGCCCACTCCCGGGGGCGTTCCTTCCTCCCAGCTGCGCCCGGAGCGCCTGCTGCCTGGCAAGAGCCCGCCCCTCTGCGCCCAGCCTGCTGCAGCGAAGTGCGCCTGGGTGCCCTCGGCCGAGCCAGCAGCCCACGGTCGGCGCCGCACTGCCCCCTGGTGGCGCAGCGCTCCTGCGACCCGGCTCAACATGCCTGGGAGGTGTCCAGGAGGACGCCGCTGGGGCCTGGGGGCTCTCAGCGTGGGGCCTGGGGGCTCTCAGCGTGGAGCCTGGGGGCTCTCAGCGTGGGGCCTGGGGGCTCTCAGCGTGGGGCCTTGGGGGATGAGGCTGGGCCCGCGGGAAACTGGGCTGGGGCGAGAAGGCTCGCAGGACTTCTTGCCACAGAATGTTTCGATGCTGTTTTTAATTCTGCAAATGTAAGCCTTTCCACTTTAGGTCCAAGCTCAGCCCAGAGGACTGTTCTATAATACATACACTTCAGTTTAAAAATGTTGCAAATGTTAACATGTGTCCTTGTAACAAACTCAAGCAATCCAGAATTATAGAAAGCAAAGAATGAAATGTACTTCTCCTTTCTCCCCCAGACGCCCTTGCATACATTAAGATATGTATATATGGAAATGTCACCGGGAGTCCCGGTTATCCCAAAAGGGTTCTTTCCTGCTGTGTGGTGAGGCCAATGCACGAAACCGGAAGGGAGTGTCAAGCAGTGCAGGCTTTATTCAGTGGCTATGGAATTGGAAGATCTGAAATCAGCTTGTTAGAGCTGGGAAGTTACAGACGTAGGGTGTCTTTAATGAAGGGGCTGGGCATTAAGGGTAAGCGGGGGAATATTCACGCTTTTCTTGGGAAAGAACAGAGATTTTCCTGGAATCAAGGAACCCCTTTTTTTCTGTCCCTTCTTGGTCTCTTCCAGTCGTTGTCATGGCGACCGTCAATCGTCATGGCGCTGGTGGGAGTGTTGCTTAGCATGAGAAGAGGATGATAATGACGCCAGAGGTTTTTCAGAGGTGCCATCTTGGATTTCGCCAGCTTCAGCTGGTTTCGTCCTAAGAAGGAACTTCAAAACACAGGCATTCTCTTTCCTGAAAATCAGCAGAGTTAAAGCTGAGTAGGAATTTAGCTCTGTCCCATATGCTATCGCATTGGGCAGCAAAAGCAGGGTAGGGTCCAGCGAAATCAGCAGGCACTGCAATAGGTAACAGACCCAGCTACATTTATGCAGCATTTTTACAAAAATGAAACCATACTACCTGTAAAGATAGGCTAACAAACAACAAAACTAGCAGGAACCAAGATTCCTACTGACACTACCCTTCGTTTTAATTTTCCCTGACAGCAAATGAGGTTAACAGAGCATAATTATCATCTACCGTGACCCTTTCAAAAAGACAGGCTGTATACATTTGCACTAAGAGAAGAAATCGTGTAATGTCAGCAAATTTCCCCCACTTAAAGCTTCTCTATTTAAAAAGCTTCACGCACACACGCATGCATGTGTCTTCAAGATGAACACAATTTATTTTGCAGTCATTCTTTGCACCAGTTCCCAATTTTTCCCACTAGCTTGCAAGCTCCATGACTCGAGGAGACCAGGGGATCAGAGTTTGTTTTTGCTGAGAAATGAGTCCTTTATTCCCCAAATAGTGACTGACACAGAGAAGGTACTCAGTAAATACTTTTTAAAGGAATGCCTGCCTGACTGAATCTTAATGATCTGAGGCTTCTAGTGTGATACCCTACCTTGTTTTAACCTGAAGTGATTTTCCCTTAGCTAAGAGAGCCAGACAGACTGCATCCTGGCTCCTTCACTTGCCGCCCCTTACCCACCCCCTTCATCAAGGACTTAACTTGTGCAAGCTGACTCCCAGCACATCAAGAATGCAATTAACTGATAAGATACTGTGGCAAGCTATATGCGCAGTTCCCAGGAATTCGCCCGGTTAATAGCACCCAGAGCCCCTGCGTTTGTGTCCTGTTGATAACGCCCAAAGCCTGCGTCTATCACCTTATGATAGACTTAAAGCCTCTGCACCTGGAACTGTTTACTTTCCTGTAACCGTTTATCCTTTTAACTTTTTGCCTACTTTACTTCTGTAAGATTGTTTCAACTAGACTCCCCCGCTCCCCTTTCTAAACAAAAGTATAAAAGAAAATCTATCTCCTTCTTTGGGGCCAAGAGAATTTTGAGCGCCAGCCGTCTTGCGGTTGCCGGCTAATAAAGGACCCCTGAATTTGTCTCAGAGTGTGGCGTTTCTCTATAACTCGCTCGGTTACAACGCTAGGTTAATCTTTTTCCTTTAACTGTTTATTTCAAATATATTATGTTTAAGACCTTCTAACTGGTCAGCCTGCAGGATAGTATTGTGCTGGGCTTGCTTTATTCCGGTTTGGTTTCCATGATCCCACTTCACGTATTACTTGCTTCTCTTTTGAATTCACAATGATACACAACTTTTAATTTGTTAGAACACAAACATAAGGAATTTTTTTCCATTGTAATGTGAGATATGACAGAGGCAAAATGTTTCTTAAAGACATAATTAAAATAATTACGTAAGTTGTAATATAATAATTATTACAATGTTCTATCTTTGGCATTAAGGCATAGAACCATTTTTTAATCCTAAACTAGGCTGGGCATGGTGGCTCACTCCTGTAATCCCAGCACTTTGGAAAGCTGAAGCTGGTGGATCACTTGAGGCCAGGAGTTGGAGACCAGCCTGGCCAACATGATGAAACCCTGTCTCTACTAAAAATACAATAAAAAATTTAGCCGGGTGTGGTGGTGCTCACCTGTAGCCCCAGCTACTCAGGAAGCTGAGGCACCAGAATCGCTTCAACCCGGGACGCGGAGGTTGCAGTGAGCTGAGATATAGCGCCGCTGCTCTCCAGACTGGGCAACAGAATGAGACCCTGTCTCAAAATAAATTAAATAAATAAATAAAATCCTAAACTGTAGGACCAAGATTTGATTCAGAAAAGAGACTTTCTTGTACTAATTTATACACTGTTCATGTCAGATCCAATCTTTCTTTTTATTAGATGAATCTGGAAAAGCAACTGAGACTAATTCAATCAGTCTAAAGGAATAACAGCTGATGAGATGCAGCCAATAAGCAGTTTCGTATTAGTATTTTTATAAGAAATTAGAAAAACATGATTTTGAGGGAGATCTCATAGTTAACAGCATATATAACATATAAGTTAGAAAAAGTTAGAAAGGTACTCTGCTAGCTCACAAGATATTTTAAAGCAGGGATTTTAGTGTCATTAAACTTTTATTTATAATAGTTATTTGTAATACAATTTTTTTTTTTTTTTTTTTACTTTGGAATAACTTTAGATTCACAGGTAAGTTGGATAATACAGGTAGTTACCATATACCCCAACCCAGTTTCCCCTAATGGTAACATATCACCATGGTAGTGTTGTGAATTCTTATGTTAGGTTGCCTCCGTGTCCATTTTGAATATACATTGGACTTCCCCACACCAAAATCAAGGCTCAGCCACCCCGGACAAAGCTGCCAATTCTCCACCTCCTCCCAGTTCTTTTATGTGGTGGATCCAGATATCTGCCTCATACAACTACCTCCTGTTGACCACTTCCCTATGGCACAGCTGCATAGAACCTATTGGCCACACTGACCCTCACACCCCACATAGAATATGCAGATGCGCCGCAGGGCCCACCACTCAGTCACTGTGCCACCTCCTGGAACTCATGCCTGCTTGCTGTAAACCCACCGAATAACTCCCCATGGGAAGCCTGTTTGGATAACACCCTGGACCCAATAAAGTGGTAGACCCATGGGTTGCTCTCTTGGTCTCTCTGCCTGAGTTCCATGAAGGTGGCCTCCAAGTGTGCCATGTGCCCCGGACCTGTAAGTAATAAACTAGCCCGTGTCTCTCCTAATCACTGTAGGGGTGCTCTGCATCTTAAAGGTCTCAAAGTAAAACAGATACATTTGTGGAAACTAAGATCCCAACATTGGTGCATTCCTGTTCACCCCAGGCTTCATTTGGGTTTCAGTTTTTTCATTAATATCAGCCTAAGTTCTTTTTTTTTTTTTTTTTTGAGACAGAGTCTCGCTCTGTCCCCCAGGCTGGAGTGCAGTGGCGCGATCTCGGCTCACTGCAAGCTCCGCCTCCCGGGTTCACGCCATTCTCCTGCCTCAGCCTCTCCGAGTAGCTGGGACTACAGGCGCCCGCCACCACGCCCGGCTAATTTTTTGTATTTTTAGTAGAGACGGGGTTTCACCGTGCTCTCGATCTCCTGACCTCGTGATCCGCCCGCCTCGGCCTCTCAAAGTGCTGGGATTACAAGCGTGAGCCACCGCGCCCGGCAGCCTAAGTTTTTTAAAAATAGCCAAAAAGAAGGATTTAATTTTACAGTGGTAATTTTTGAACAAACATAATATTCCCTAGAAACTTCTTGTCTATCAATAACACGTTTAACTATATATTATATCAATATGCCTGAGAAATCAGGCCTTGGTAAAGATTTTTCTTTACTAAGTAATGCATGTGAAATATAATAACTGACAATGATAATACAGTGACCAGGTAACTCAAGAATTATAAGTCATTCAATGAATAACATAGTGTTTTTGAAATGTAAAAAGATAAATATAAATAAGTCATATTAAGACAAAATTTATTTAACTGATAGAAGTAAAATTTGTTATTCTCTCTAGCTGTATAGATAAGACAGGATCTCTATAGTGCATTATTTCAAGACTTACTAAGAAAACCAGTAGGTTTGATTTTTTTTTAAAATGCCACTTTGGTTTTAAAACACTTGCTTTGGCCACTAGTTTTCTAGATCTAAGTATTGGCTGTTAATGACGTATTTCTAAATTATATACATCAATAATGTGACAATAGCTTCAGGTCAGGAACTACCGTGATTTAGATGTTCGTTCCTTCCAAACCTCATGTTGAAATTTGTTTCATCTTTTTTCTTGTTTTCATAGATACAGGGCCTGGCTCTGTTACCCAGGCTGGAGTGCTGTGATATAGCCTTGAACTCCCGGGCTCAAGCAATCCTGCCACCTAAGCCTCTGGAGTAGCTGGGACTACAGGTAAGCACCGCCAAGCCTGACCTCAAGTTGAAATGTGATCCCCAGTGTTGGAGTGGGGCTTCATGGGTGGTGTTTAGGTTGCAGGGCCAGATCCTTAAGAATAGATGAATGCCCTCCCTCAGGGGTGAGTGAGTTCTTCCAGAGCTGGTT
Source organism: Symphalangus syndactylus (assembly GCF_028878055.3). Lineage (NCBI taxonomy): Eukaryota > Metazoa > Chordata > Mammalia > Primates > Hylobatidae > Symphalangus > Symphalangus syndactylus. The sequence goes on along the minus strand of NC_072445.2, from coordinate 67,830,916 downwards.
GTTAGAAACGATCCTGGACCTCCCTCCTTTCTCTCTTGCTTACTCTCCTGCCATGTAATCTCTGCACACTCCAGTTCTCCTTCACCTTCCACCATGAGTAGAGGCAGCCTGAGGCCCTCACCACATGCAGATGCCCAACCTTGAACTGTCCAACCATTCAGAGTCATTAGCCAAATAAACCTTTTATCTTTGTAAATTACTCAGCCTCAGGTATTCCTTTATAGCAACACAAAACAGACTAAGACAGGAACCTACACTCCATAGAAGAAGGCCATATGTTATAAGGGTGTTGAGTCTAAGATTTTAGTGTCTACACTTCGTCTTACATTTTCCATTCTTTCCATTTTCACAAGTCCTATGATACAGTTGAAAATCTTTCCTACATACTAGTAAAGCCATAGGAACTTAAAATTATTGAGTGTCAAGCACATATGAAAATCAGACAATGTGCAAAGAAAAATGGGCTGTGTTGCACGAGAAGGAGAAACTAATGTTTGGTTTAGGCATATGAACTGTTCAGAAACATGGTCTGATCAAAGTTATGTCAGCCTTAATAGTAATCTGACAGATAAACAACGAATACTTGAAAGATGGTACTGATATGGACCATTTCACCTGAAGATTGTTGACTTGATAACTTGTTTTTCAAGGTCTGCAAGGTGGTTTAACATCCAAAAATATATAGTCAATCCTGGGTATTCATGGAGGACTGGGACCAGGACCCCTCACATATATCAAAATACACAGAAGCTCAAATCCCTGATATAAAATGGCATAGTATTGACACATAACCTTTGCACAGCCTCCCATATACTGTAAATAATCTCTAGATTACATATAGTACCTAATACAATGTAAATGCTATATAAATAGTTTACACTGTATTTTTATTTGTATTTTTTTATTGTTGTATTGCTTTTTTTTTCAAATATATTTCATTGGAGTTTGGTTGAATCAGCAGATATGGAACACACAAATACAGGAGGACAACTATATCTAAATCTAGATTAATGTAGGTGGTGAGAAAATATTTTATCTCCATCTAAGTAGGTCCTACCAGAGGGGAAACTAGACTCACTCAAAGATTGCTTTGATCAATCCACACACAGTTCAGTGATGGATAGAGCGTCAGTATCTGTTATATGTGTCACCATCCCATGCTAGAGGTGCCAATAGATTATGTAACCTTTCTGAGGAATCACAATATAATAATTGATAATAATATTGATCACATATACATAGACTTGCTTGACACAAGATTGCCACAGACCTTCAATTTGTAAAAAGAAAAATGCAATGTCTGTGGAAGTACTATAAAGAGAAGCAGAATAAGGCAGATATGCCTGTATAAGACAAAGGGAGAATCTTAAAAGCTGGAAGAGCTTTACAAGGGATCCTCAATAAATCCATACATCTGTGGCCAATGAATTTTTGACAAGAGTGCCAAGTCCATTCAATGATGAAATAATAGTTTCTTTAAGATATGCTGTGAGAGAAATGGATTTCCACCTGCAAGACTAAAGTTGGGCTCTACTTCATACCATATGTGAAAAATAATTCACAACCTAAATATAAGAACTGAAGCCATATAGAGGAAAACGTAAGAGTAAATCTTCATGATCTTGTGTTTGGCAATGGGTTCTTAGATAAGACACTAAAAGCCCAGGAAGAAACAACAAAAAAAATAGGTAAATTGGAGTTCATAAAAAATGTGAAACTTTAATATCAAAGGACATTTTCAAGAAAGTGAAAGACAATCTACAGAATGGGAGAAAATATTTGCAAATCCTATATCTGATAACATCCAGAATATATAAAGAACACCTACAACTCGGCCGGGCGCGGTGGCTCACGCCTGTAATCCCAGCACTTTGGGAGGCTGAGGTGGGTGGATCACCTAAGGTCAGGAGTTTGAGACCAGCCTGACCAACATGGAGAAACCCTGTCTCAACTAAAAATACAAAATTAGCCAGGCGTGGTGGCGTATTCCTGTAATCCCAGCTACTCAGGAGGCTGAGGCATGAGAATCACTTGAACCCAGGAGGCGGAGGTTGCAGTGAGCCGAGATCATGCCATTGCACTCCAGCCTGGGCAACAAGAGCGAAACTCCGTCTCAAAACAAACAAACAAACAAACAAAAAACCTACAACTCAACAACAAATAGACAAACAACCCAATTAAATGGTCAACAAAGGACTTGAATAGACATTTCTCTAAGGAAGGTATACAAATGGCCAGTAAGCACATGAAAAGATGCTCAAAGTCATTAGTCCTTAGGGAAATGCAAATCAAAACCACAATGAGATACCACTTCACACTTGCTAGGATGGCTATAATTTAGAGGGAAAAAAAAGAAACATAACAAATGTGCGTGAGAATGAAGAGAAGTTGGAACCTGTGTACACTGTTGGAAAATGTGAAATGGTGTAGATGCTGTGGAAAACAGTTTGGCTGTTCCTCAGAAAGCTAAACATAGAATGACCATAGAATTGTTGTAATACCAACAATTCCACTCCAAGGTGTATAACCAAAATTATTGAACACAGGGACTGAAACAGATACTTGTACACCAATAATCATTGCAATATTATTCACAATAGTCAAACAACAGATGAGTGGATAAACAATGCCTGGTATACACCCCCTTTCTTTCTTTCTTTCTTTCTTCCTTTCTTTCTTCTTTCTTTTCTTTCTTTTCTTTTTTTTTTTTTTTGAGACAGTCTTGCTCTTGTTGCCCAGGCTTGAGTGCAATGACACGATCTCAGCTCACTGCAACCTCTGCCTCCTGGGTTCAAGCGATTCTCCTGCCTCGGCCTCCCGAGTAGCTGGGATTACAGGTGCCCACTACCACGCCCAGCTAATTTTTGTGTTTTTAGTAAAGACCGGGTTTCCCCACATTGGCCAGGCGGTATACACATTTTTCTGTTATTCGGCCATAAAAAGGAATGAATTTCTGATGCGTGCTACAACATGGATGAAACTCAGCCACAAGGTTTTTGAGGGAAAAAAAGCTTAGTGAAAAGGCCACATCTTGTAGGATTCCACTTATATGAAATACATGCAATAGACAAATTCATGGAGACAGAAAGTAGATTAGAGGCTACCAGGAGTGGAAGGAGGGGAGAATGGGGATTTATTATCCAATGAGTGCAGTGTTTCTATTCGTTTTTGTTTTTGTTTGAGACAGGGTCTTGCTCTGCTGTCCAGGCTGGAGTGCAGTGGCACGATCTCAGCTCACTGCAGCCTCCGCCTCCTGGGTTCAAGCAATTCTCCTGCCTCAGCCTCCTGAGTAGCTGGGATTACAGGTGTACACCACCTGGCAAATTTTTGTAGCGATGGGGTTTTGCCATGTTGGCCAAGCCGGTCTCAAACTTTTGACCTCAGGTGATCTTCCTGCCTCTGCCTCCGAAAGTGTTGGGATTACAGGCGTGAGCCACGGCACCCGACCCAAGTGTTTCTATTTGGGATGATGAAAACGTTTTGAAATGGCTCACGCTTGTAATCCCAGCACTTTAGGAGGCCGAGGCGGGTGGATCACGAGGTCAGGAGATCAATACCACGGTGAAACCCCGTCGCTACTAAAAATAAAAAAATTAGCCGGGCGTGGTGGCGGGCGCCTGTAGTCCCAGCTACTGGGAGAGGCTGAGGCAGGAGAATGGCGTGAACCTGGGAGGCGGAGCTTGCAGTAAGTTGAGATTGCGCCACTGCACTCCAGCCTGGGCGACAGAGCGAGACTCTGTCTCAAAAAAAAAAAAAAAGAAAACGTTTTGAAAATAAATAGTTGTAATGGTTGCACAGCACTCTGAAGGTAATTAATGCCACTGAATTGTACACTTAAAATGGTGAAAATAGCAAATTTCATGTTATACAGATTTTGCTACCCAAAAAAGAAAACAAAAAATCCAAAAACCTTTATGTTATTATGAAGAAGCAGTTTTCCAAAGGAATAGGGATGCTGGTAGCAGAAGGGAAAGAAATCTTATTAAATAAAAACAAAAGCAATGACCTCTTTAGGAGATGGCTCAGCTAGTTTAGCCTTACCTTAGCACCATGATGGTTCATTTTATTCAGAAATAGAAACATGGGGCGTTGGGGAGAAGAGGAAATATATACCTGACTCACCTGCCTCCCTGCCCAGAATGCCGACCCCGACTCTTGCATTCCACTAAGGCTGGGTATTAAATGAAAAGTGAGAATCTAGAAACCCCCAGAGATGATGTTTGTCGTTGGAGCTGATTTTATCTCGTTTTAGTACCATGACCTCCTCCTCAAACTCAGGATGCAATTATGGTCACATCTCATTTGTTTGCAGTAATTGCTCAGCCCCAACACCAGATTATCAGGAAGTTCTGTTATTTTCCTTTTTAGGATGGGCTCCTACTGAACTGTCCTGGAATCTACCACCATTCAGGTTACAAAAGACCCAGGGAACTAGGCCAGTCCAGCTTCCAACCCCAAGCAGGGAGCAACTTGCTCAGTCCACGTTGTGATAGCTCCTCGCTGCCACAAGGTGGTGATGTTGCATCACAGACGCGCAAGATGGGCGCGCAGGCGCCAATGCTCCCAGGACCTGCTGCTCCATTCCTAAATGAAAGCTGCTCCCAGGATCTGGACTCACAAGACAAGGCAGCCTGTTCCCTGCTGGGGAGCTCAGCGGCAAGAGGGCATCTCAGAGGGAGGGCACATTCTCACCTCTGAAGACAAGGAGAACATCATCAGCACATAGAACAATCCCAGCAGTATACCTTAGGATGGGGAGGGCCACTGTGAGTTAAAGCAAAATGAACGAATGAATGAACCAGTAAGTATCTGAGAGGGAAAGTCCCAACGACCCTCAGGAGGTGCAATCAAGAGTTGCAGTTATTTTCGTTAGGAACGTTCTAAACACAGGGGAAACCTTCCTTCCTTCTGCTCTATTGTTGGAGTGGGGCCATCCCGGGACACCAGAAATCAAGATATAGAGTTTGGAGAAGGGACTTGGGGAGGTCACAGTGGCAGGTGACTGCCAAATGAGGTGGCAGAAGCCAGCAAGCCCTGGAAAAAGAGACAGTCGGCCCAAACTGTTCACCAGCACCGCCCCCCATAACTCCCCACCGGCTCTGGTTTCAAGACTTTCCGTTTTCTAGGTATTTCCTTGGCCTTAAACCATTTTCCTTTAAACGAACTTTTTCTGTGGAGCCATCCAGTTTCCCCCGTTGGTGGCATCTCACAAAGGACAGTCCGGTATCCCAACCCCGTGTTGCTTTCCGCGGGACGCAGATTTCCTTCACAGGCACCCCCTGGGTGGCGTTTTTATAGCCACACCCACCCGCCTCCCTATCTCCTGGGCACTGCTAATGAGTCCTGCATTTCTCTCCTCTGTTCTTTGGATAAATGAACCATCCGTGCGTGACCTTTGCGGGGGCATCTTGCATAATACCAGTACACCAGCGGCGCCGTCGGTGAGTGACCTTTGGAACTGGTTTCTCTCACCAGCGTAACTCCCCGGGAGATCCGAGCAAGCTGATGAGTGTATCAGTGGCTCATTCTTTCTGTTGCACCTCGGACCCTCATTCTGTAACCGGGATACCTGCCAGGGATGGGGAGCGGGAGACGCAGGGCAGGGGCGTCCCTCCTCTCGGCACAGCCTCCCCGCGCTGGATTTCTGTCAATCCAGTTTCCACCTCCCAGGAAACCAGCACGGTCCTCCCCAGTCCTAGATCGCAGGGCGAGGCCCCAGGCGGACCTCAGGGGCGGGGAGTGGGCGGAGCTTAGGGGGCCGAGGCGAGGTGTGGGTGGGGCGGGACGCAGTGTGGAGGCGGGGCCTGGGCGTGGGCGGGCGCGGAGAGAGGCGCCGGGAGGCGCCGCATAGCCGGGGTGGATGTGGGCGGGGCTCATGGGCGGGGCGGGTGAGTGGGCGTGGCCTCGGTGTGGCAGGCGTGCTGCGGAAAGAGGCCTGTAGGCCCGCGGCGCGGGGCAGGTTCTGGGCTGCTTAGGTTGGCGCCGGTCCCTGATCCCCGGGGGCGCAGTCGCAGCGCTCCCGCCCTCCAGGCGTCTGAGAGTGCGCGGCCCTGTGCGGCTGGAACCTGGCGCAACTCCTAGAGCGGTCCTTGGGGAGACGCGGGTCCCAGCCGTGCGGCTCCTACTGAGGCGTGCGCTGGTCGGAAGGTGAGTGATCCCCGGTCGGGGACCGGGGGACTTGGGAAGGACAGTTCCCGGACTGGAGGGCCAGAACGCTCCCTGGGATTTCAGTTGGCCGGCCATATGGCCCTGTGGGTCGTCGCGCCCGGGCCAGGGACCATTCTGTACATAGGATCGTGCTTGGCTCTCACGGGACGCGCCCACACGCAGGGCCCCGGTGTCGAATCGTCTGGTGGAATCTGCCCTCAACCCTATGCAGCGGTGCTGGTATCATAGTCATATTACAGGTAGGAATCAGCGGGCCCAAGGTCAGTCCGTAAAGGGGGTACCGGGGTTTAGGCCCGTGCGCTGCCCAGCGCTGCCCTGAAGGCGCGGCTGAACCACTGGTTTCCGCTGCCCTTTGTCAAGGACATTGTGGCAGTGTGAAAAAAAAAAAAAAAAAAAAAAATCAGCTTCTCTAACCTATAATCTCTCTGGGGAAAAAAATCAGCTTTTTTTTTTTTTTTTTTTTTTTTTTTTTTTTGAGACGGAATCTCACTCTGTTGCCCAGGCCCAGGCTGGAGTGCAGTGGCACGATTTCGGCTCACTGCAACCTCCGCCTCCCAGGTTCAAGCAATTCTTCTGCCTCAGCCTCCCGAGTACCTGGGATTACAGGGGCGCACCACCACGCCTGGCTAATTTTTTGTATTTTTAATAGAGACGGTTTTCATGTTGGTCAGGCTGGTCTCAAACTCCTGACCTCGTGATCTGCCCGCCTGGGCCTCCCAAAGTACTGGGATTGCAGGCGTGAGCCACTGCTCCAAGCCCTCTTTTTCTTTTTTCTTTCTTTTTTTTTTTTTTTTTAGAAGAGTCTCACTCTGTCGCCCAGGCTGGAGTGCAGTGGGGCAATCTCAGCTCACTGCAACGTCTGCCTTCCAGGTTCAAGCAATTCTCCCTCTTCAGCCCCCCCCCCCCCCCCCCCCCCCGCCCGAGTAGCTGGGATTACAGGCACCTGCCACCATGCCCGGCTAATTTTTGTATTTTTAGTACAGGCGGGGGTTTCACCATGTTGGCCAGGCTGGTCTTGAACTCATTTTTCTTTCCTTTTTTTTTCTTTTCTTTTTTTTTTTTTTTTTGAGATGGAGTTTCGCTCTTGTTGCCCAAGCTGGAGTGCCATGGCACAATCTCAGCTCACTGCAACCTCCGCCTCCCGGGTTCAAGCTATTCTCCTGCTTCAGCCTCTCGGGTAGCTGGGATTACAGGTGCGTGCCACTACGCCCAGCTGATTTTTGGTATTTTTAGTAGAAATGGGGTTTCACCATATTAGCCAGGCTGGTCTCAAACTCCTGACCTCAGGTGATCCGTCTGCCTCGGCCTCCCAGAGTGCTGAGATTACAGGCATGAACAACTGTGCCCGGTCAAAAATCAGTTTCTTTAACCTTTAATCTCTGAAAAAAAATAAATCAGTTTAACCTTTAATCTCCGAAGATCACAGCCAAAGAAATACATGAAAAGGAACAATTATTAAATAATATACACTTCTAGCTGTGCGGTTTATAGTTTTGGGAAAAAAATGGAAATGACCTAAGGTCCCACAAATAGGAAAATGGGCACAAAAGGGTATGCAGGCAATGGTTTAGCTGCAGCACGAATACACACTGAATATACTGTGAAATATTGTCTGTTAGAATGCCCAGCAGGGGGACTGTCCACATGGAAAGAGGCACAGGAAATAAAGTGAAAACATTACAAAATAACTTCTTAAAATTAAATAATGTACACGTCAAAAATATCAGATCCCATTTGACCTGGTATATACAGTTTAATAACCATATGGCTCTTTTTTCCTGTAGGCCTGGGCAGGTGCATAGTTTCTAACAAGGGAGAGAACTGTCACTGCTGTGGATGGGGTGCCAAGGGAAGTGTCTGGGGTGAAGTGAACGGTGACGCACTGCAAGTCAAGAGCCTGGGTTGGAGTCTTTCCCCACTGTTTCAAATAGTATAGAAAATAGAGCTGAGTCACTCAAATAGAGCTGAGTCAGTCACTCAGCTCTTGGACCTCAGATTCTTATTCTTAACTGCTAGGGGGATGGAGACAGAAGTCACAAACTCACATGCCACCAGGCATATGATGTAAACATGTAAACTGGGCCAAGGAATACAAAAGGGAGTGGTGAGCTGAAGAATGGATGCCCTGTCTAGAGGAGTGAAAATGAAGCATTTCATACAAACAACATGTCTTCGGGCAATCACTTTGTTAATCAGGATAAGGTGTTCCCCCAGTCTGCAGAAACACTGGCAACATTTACAAAGTCAAATCATTTCATGTCACTCTATTTTTTTTTTCTTTTTTGAGACAGAGTCTTGCTCTGTTGCCCAGGCTGGAGTGCAATGGCACAATCTTGACTCACTGCAACCTCCACCTCCCAGGTTCAAGTGATTCTCCTGCCTCAGCCTCCCAAGTAGCTGGGACTACAGGCACGTGCCACCATACCCGGCTAATTTTTGTATTGTTTAGTAGAGAGAGGGTTTTGCCACATTGACCAGGCTGGTTTCAAACTCCTGACCTCAGGTGATCCCACCTCGGCCCCCCAAAATGCTGGGATTACAAGTGTGAGCCACCACAAGTGGCCATCATTCCATATTACTCTCTAGCTTAAGAGGCTCCAAGGGCTTTCTGTCAGGCTTAGAATAAAATGCTCACCCCTACCCTAGGAGGGGTCGGGTCAGACCACTCCCACCTCCCTGACTGCATCTACCACCACCCAACTCTTTTTTTTGGAACCACAGTTCAGCCCAAAAAGGCTTTCTTTTTTTCTTTTACTTTCCCTTTTTTCTTGAAACAGAGTCTCACTCTGTCACCCAGTCCAGAGTGGAGCAATCCTCTAATCTCAGCCCGCTGAGTAGCTGGGACTACAGGCATGCACCACCACACCTGGCTAATTTTAAAAAATCTTTGGTAGAGATGGGATCTCACTATGTTGCCCAAGCTGGTCTCAAATTCCTAGGCTCAAGTGATCTCCTGCCTCAGCCTCTCAAAGTGCTGGGCCTCACCGACCAGACTTCCGCTTCCCTGGGATTTCCCAGGCCTCCTAATGCACTGTGACAGCCAAAGTTTGCTTTCTACAAAGTCACCTCCAGGCAGTGACTGTCTACCAGGGCTAATGATGAAGTCACTCACTCTCCTCTCTTTTTCCTTTAAGATAAATCCCTTTTCCGACCCGCCATTTTGGCTTACCCTGTAAGTTACAGCCCTACTTCTCACTGCCAAGTGTGGGTGTCACCGCTGGCTCAGGGAGCATGGATCCTGTAAACTTACCTCATCAGGAGGCTTTGAGGAGTGACCTCCAGGGACTAGACAAGTAACTTGTTCTTCATAATCACTGCCCTCCCAAGAACATCCAGGATTTCAGCCTCAGTGCTAAGAGAACCGTGTCTCTCCCTGACATATGCTCACTGCCGATAATTCTAGGAAAAGCAGAGGGCTGTGCAGGTGCCCCTGCCCCTAGGCTAGGAGAGCTGGCAAATGCCTGGAGACCCAAAGGCCTCATCCTCATGGAGGCCAACCATTCTGTTTTAGTGGTATACAGACTATCTTTTATTGTGATTTATAGTGCAACTTACCGGTTCAAACAATCCTACCTGTATTCATAAACTTTCTTTTTCCTTTCCTTCCTCACTGCCCAGCTTTAGGTTCACCCCTGTAAGTGTTGCTGGTGTCAGAATAGGAACCTCCCTGTGCTTTGAATGGATGAATGTGACCTCTCCCACATTCTCTGGTGCTGCGATGTGCCTTTAACACAGCAAGGTACTTGGACACAAAGCCTGTGCCTGGAGGCCTTATGCAGTTTCAGCCTGGCAGTGCATGGCCCTCGCTACAGACTCAGTGCCATTGTAGATGTTTCTGCATGGAAAATACATAAACACAAATATCTGCTGTTGCCAATCCACCACCGTCTTGCAGCCCCATGAGAGCCCCAGGAATCCAGGTTCCTTTGGTATTTCTGCTCCCTGCCCTTGGTGCATAGCCTCCATCCCCAGGATGACAAGAAGGCTGACTGAGCCCTAGCATCATCCCACAGTCCAGCTGGGAAGACAGCCAGCGACAAAGCCAGAGGGAACTAGCTCCCACACCTCCCAGCCCCAGCTGAGTTAGCTTCTTGAGGGTATTTCTTGGAAGCCCCGCCTGTGACTTCTGCTGACACCTCACTGGCCATCTCAACTGCAAGGCAGCCTAGGAAATGTAGTGCTTACCAGGACGCGTGGATTCCTGGAATCAATTCAGGGTCTGTCCTTAGGGAACCAGAGTGGCGATATTCAGTCACCAAAGATGCAGGTGCCCAGCTGTCCAGTGAAGTCAAGGGAATGGGGAAGGATTTGAAGTCACCTTTCGGTGTTTGGAGTGATCAGAGCTGCCTGCCTCCTCTTGGAGGGTGACAGTGCCCCACTCTGTTAAGTCCCATGCCTGCCCCCAACTCAGCTTCAGCCACAATGATGTAGCCTCTTTTCCTTTCCATCCACAGGGCACCTGGCCTGGGTGGAGCCCACTCCTCAGCACCCACCTCACTTCTTGCAGTATTCTGCAGACCCCAGCCCTGTGCCTGAGCTCCTGGACAGCTGGAGATAAGGAGTGGGCCCTGGAAGATGCTCGTTCAGGCCCTGCTCAAGATTCCAGTCCTGGTGGGGATAAGCACCACTTTTGTGTGTCTCTGTGCTTTTTGTTTTGCCATAAAGACACACTGATAGGTTCACATTGTCGTTTGGACACAACATGCGCGATGCGTGTCTTCACACTAAGCCCTAGTCACACTCTCTGCATTGTTTTTTTATCCCATTTTTTCCTACTGTGGTACAGAACATCTCACATAAAATTGGCCATTTTAACCACTTTTTTTGTTTGTTTTTTGTTTCTTTGGACAGAGTCTCGCTGTCTCAGCCTCCCGAGTAGCTGGGATTACAGGTGCACACCACCATGCCCGGCTAATTTTTGTATTTTTAGTAGAGATGGGGTTTTGCCATGTTGGCCAGGCTGGTCTCGAACTCCTGACCTCAGGTAATCCACCTGCCTCAGCCTCCCAAAGTGCTGGGATTACAGGTGTGAGCCACGGTGCCTGACCTCATTTTAGCCACTCTTAAGGGTAGAGGTTTCTGGCTGTTTTCATGCATGTACTGATAGACACTTGGGTTGCTTCCATGTTTTAGCTGTTCTGGAAAATGCTGCTTTGAACATGGGTGGGCAAGTGGTTTTCAAGACCCTGCTTTCAGTTTTTTGGGTTCAGAGTAACAAATGGAATTACTGAGTCATATGTTAATTCTCATTTACTAATTGTAATTTTTGGGGGCACAGCACCTCTACAGCAGCGGCAGCACTCGACCTTTCCCCAGCAGTGCACAGGGTTCAAACTTCTCCACATCCTCACCTACGTGTGTTACTTTGTTTTTTTGGTGGTAGTAGCCATTCTAATGGGTGTGATATGGGATCTCATTGTGGTTTTGATTTGCATTTCCCTGAGGATTAGTGATGCTAAGCATCTTTTCATGACTTACTGACCATTCATACATCTTTGGAGGAAAGCCTGTGCAAGCCCTCTGCCCATTTTTGCATTGAGTTGTTCGCTTTTTTGTTGTTAAGTTTTATCTGAGCTGTTTTGTTACGGTAGGGAGAGGGGGTTTGTTGGAGTCTCCTTGTCTCTCCCAGAAGGAAGCCAGAATTTCAGAGATGGCTGGGAGGGGGTGAGGCCAAAGGCTCCCCTGGGGAGAACTCACATTTTTCCAGAGCTCCATTGTGCCAGCCACTGCACATAGCAACTGTCTCTCTCTCACTCTTCTGGGCCATGCTGTGACTTTGCTGATGAGGAGGTTGAGGCACAGAGGGGTGGAGGGATGTGCTGCAGGGCCCACAGCTACAATGGGCTGAGCTGGAAATTGCACCAAGTCTGTCTGACGTGGGGGTCTCCTCTGGCCTCTGCGGCATCCCTGGAGAATCTCTGAGACTTCTGGTTAGAGCCTGTGTCTAAGCCAACTCCCATTATTTTCAAGTGAGGGGAAGGGCCGACAGTTGCCAGTGCTGGCCCACCAGTGTCTGGCACCAGCCGAGGAGTGCAGGCACCCATTGGTGGTGTGGCGGTTCACTGATCCCCCAGCCTTCTGCTCGATCTGACAGGGAAAACTGGGGAAGGCAGGAAGGCCAAGGAGGCTCAACTCCTGCTTCCTACCGTGGCTCATTTCCTGGGTCCTTTGCTGTATGACTGCCTGGATGGAAGGTTCTGAGTCCTCTCAAAAAAGGAAAAAAGTATGGGTTTTGACATCCCGCATGGCTTGTCCTCTGAGGCCTAAATCTCCAGAAGATTCCTGGCCTCTCTTGAGAGGTCTTTCTCTGATGTGTTTGCGTGTCTGTCAGAAAGCAGCAGTGACGCCTAGATGTGGTACAGCCGACCTCACCTGTGCCTCTCCCCACCTCCCCTGGGTTCATTTTGTCTTCCAGATTGCTGGACTCACTGAAGAGAGACTGCGCATGAAAGTCCCAGCCACCCACCAAATCAGAGAGAAGAAATCCACCTTATGCCATGGCAGGTAATGATTCACTATTGTGGAGTAAGACTTTTTTTTTTTTTTTTTTGAGATGGGATTTTGTTGTATTGCCCAGGCTGGTCTCAAACTCCTGAGCTCAAGTGACCCTCCCACATTGACCTTCCAGGTAGGAGTTAGACTCTTAATCAGAAATTGAATACATTGTTGTAAAAAATCCAAGCCACGTGGAAGTGTATAAACTATCTGGAATTATTTTGTTTTCTATTTTCTCACTTGTTTTATTGTTCCTTTCGACTCCCTCCAGAATGTAAGTTCCTCAAAAGTGGGGCCCTGCCTATCCTGTCTTTGCTGTGCCTCCAGGCCCTGCAATTCTCCCTGGGCCATAGCAGGGGCTCAAGTGAATGAACCCCAGGAGGCACCTTGGGTAAAAATTCTATCTTTACTTTTGCAACTGCTTATCATGCATGTATACATGAACATGCAATCTTGCAACTTTTTTATTTCACCTAACGATATAACATGGAGAGCCTTTCACGTTAGAACACACAGATTCACCGTATTCTATACATTATAGTGTAGATTAGGATTTTCGACCTTGGCACTACTGACATTTTGGGCCAGATAATCCTATGTTTTGGGGGGTTATCCTGTGCACCATGTTTAGCACCATCCCTGGCCTCTGCCCACCAGATGCCAGTAGCACTCCTCCCCCACTAGCTGTGACAAACCAAAATGTCTCCAGGCGTTGAGAAATGTCCCCTGGCAGGCACAACACTGCCCCAGTTGAGAACCACTGGTGTAGGTCATTTACATCTATTCTCCTGTTAAGCCCCTAAGTATAGTCCCTTTATTGAAATAACAGTCTGAGAAAGCAAAATTAAAATGTTAACCATTAATCTAACTTATGGAATTCAACCTTTGTAGTCAGCTCAATGCCCTGAAACCCGTTGCTTCAAACTGATATGTGTATTTTCTCCTTAGAGTCTCATTATGAAAAATTTAAATCAAGAGTTTAACATCTTCTTAAAGGTTACCAGGGTAAATTTAATTAAGCAAATCACCAGGGTGCCTCCCAGAGGAAGTCATTATATAATCCTGGAGACTCTTTCCAAGAGGAAAATACTGCTCCAGAAGCCCCTGCTGTGAGCGATACACCTAGTGCCGGGGAGGCCTGACTCTTCCTAGAGTCCTCTTTGTTATCAGCATCACCACTGAAAGATGGGCTCCATGTGGTCCTGCCTTCCCACGACACCAGTGGGTCTGATTCCTCATGTTTTGTTTAAGTGTCAGATTTTGATGGACCGGGGGAGATGGAAGCAGAACTGTGCCACACTGAAAGGTGCCTGTAGCTGATATCTGCAAATGTTGGGTTAGCATGGAAGATTAATTCCAGCAGTTCTTTATTTTGGTGTTAGGGAGCTGGTCTAAACCTTCTTATGGAGGATAACCAAATTAAGTTGGTCTTTTAAGAGATTTAGTGATGGTATTTTTGAGGAGATATAATTTGACCCATTGTATTGTGATGTTGAGCTATGAATAACTGGATTTTTAAGATGTCCATTACTTTAAAACTGCCACTAGAAAGTTTGGTATTTCTGGGGCCAGGTGTGGTGGCTTATGCCTGTAATCCCAGCACTTTGGGAGGCCGAGGCAGGCAGATCACCTGAGGTCAGGAGTTCGAGACTAGCCTGACCAACATGGAAAAACCCTGTCTCTACTAAAAATACAAAAAATTATCCAGGCGTGGTGACTCATGCCTGTAATCCCAGCTACTCAGGAGGCTGAGGTAGGAGAATTGCTTGAACCTGGGTGGCAGAGGTTGCAGTGAGCTGAGATCGTGCCATTGCACTCCAGCCTGGGCAACAAGAGCGAAACTCTGTTTCAAAAAAAAAAAGAAAAGAAAAAGTTTGGTGTTTCTGGCCAAGTGCGGTGGCTCATGCCTGTAATCCCAGCACTTTGGGAGGCCAAGGCAGCTGGATCACTTGAGGCCAGGAGTTCAAGACCAGCCTGGCCAACATGGCAAAACCCCCTCTGTACTAAAAATACAAAAAATTAGCTGGGTGTAGTGGCACACACCTGTAGTCCCTGCTACTCAGGAGACTGAGGCATGAGAATTGCTTGAACCTGGGAGGCGGAGGTTGCAGTGAGCTGAGATCATGCCACTGCATTCCAGCCTGGGTGATAGAGTGAGACTGTCTTAAAAAAATTTAAAAAAAAGGAGAGAGAGGAAGAAAAGAAAATTTGATATTTCTTAGCTTCAATTACTATGATGCACCTAAACATTCAATTTTCATCTTAGTCTGTATTGAATTTAACAGAGAGAGGTTGTTCTTCAAGAGGAACTGTTTCTTATCCTGATTTAGGGAAGAAAGTACTCATTGTCTATGCACACGAGGAACCCAGGTCTTTCAACGGATCCTTGAAGAATGTGGCTGTAGATGAACTGGGCAGGCAGGGCTGCACCGTCACGGTGTCTGATTTGTACGCCATGAACTTTGAACCGAGGGCCACAAGGAAGGATATCACTGGTGAGTCATGGGATAAATGCTGTATTTGTAAAAACCATTTTTATGTTTTTTACTTTAAAAAATGTTGACTTCCAGCTACAAAATGGCATTATAGAAGCAAGCTAGCTTCACTTTCCAAAAACAGATAGCACTGAGATTATCATCAGCAATATCCCAGAAGTCAAATATGAAGATGAAATAGTTCCCAAGACCACACGTAAGTGAAAAAACTCCAAGGAGACGGTAAGAGATTGGACTATCATACCCACGACACCCCTCCTCACAAACTACCCAGCACCAACTGTGTGGGAAATTTCCTCCCAAGTCAGAGGTTCTACACTGGAAAAAGAGATCAAGGTGGACAATCAGCTTCTCAATTTTCTGGGGTTCCCAGAAACAGGCAGGAAGGAGACCTGTTCCTGCCTCAACCCACGGGAAGCATCAGGAGTGCCTAAAGGGAGAAATATCCCTGACAACAGCCAGAGACAAAGGAGGGAGATGGGAGTATTGTCCCCAGCCCTGGAAACTCTGATCTGTAAATTAGCCAAAGGAGATGCCAAACCAGAGTGGCTGTTCAGCAGCACCACACTGTAGGAGGTACATTCAGCAGGTTTGCTGGGCATGAGCGGCTAGCCAGCCTTCCCACACTACCATGCTGTCCCCTTTGGAACCTCTCATATTCAGGATGGGCATCACTTTGAACAGTTACTAGAGCTGAGGCAAACCTGGGCATAAACCACCATCTAGTGCCAAAAAGGAGGTGGTGACTTAGTAGAGGAAAAAAAAAAAGAACTTTAATAAGAAAGTTGCAAAGACTTTCTAAGCAAATATATGTAATAAAAATGAAAACAAGTCAGAGATAGAAGACTGAAATAAATAGATGTCATCCACAAGAAACAACAATAAACAGGGAACCATGACCTCTCCACACAGACAAAGCAAGGAACCAGTGACTGAACCTAATGAGATGACGCTGTTTGGGCTCTCTGAGCAAGAATTCAGGGCTCTGTGACCAAGAATTCAAAATGGCACCTTTAAGGAAATGCAGTAATCCTCAAGATGACACAGAAAAGCAATTCAGAAATTTATCAGCTAAATTTAACAAAGAGATTGAAATAATTTTTAAAAAATCAAACAAATCTTGGAACTGGAAATACATGTGCTGAAAAATTCATTAGAGGTTCCCAACAGCAGAATGGTTGAAGCAGAAGAAAAAATCAGTGAGCTCAAAGACAGGTGATTTGAAAATACACAGAGAAGAAAAAAGAAAAAGGTATGGAGATTTCCTATAAAATATAGAAAATTACCTCAAAAGACCAAATCCAAGAATGATTGGTGCTTAAGAGGGAGCTGAGCAAGAGCAAGGCATAGCAAGCTTATTCAAAGAAATAATAACAGAAAATTTTCCAAAACTTGAGAAAGAGATAAATATCCTGGTAGAGGAAGGTCATAGAATAAACAGATTTGACTCAAATAGGACTACCCCAAGGCATATAATTATTAAACTCTCAAAGGTCAAGAACAAAAAGAGGATCCTAAAAGCAAATAACATGTAACGGAGCTCCAGTTCATCTGGCAACAGACTTCTCAACAGAAAACATATAGGCCAGGAGGGAGTGGGACATTTGCAAAGTGCTGAAAGAACCAAACTGTCAACCAAGAATACTGTACCCAGCAAATCTAGCCTTCAACTCTGAAAGAGAGAGAAAGTCTTTCCCAAACAAAGAAAAGCTGAGAGAATGCACCACCACCAGACCCACCTTATAAGAAATGCTAAAGGGAATTCAATAAGGAAGAAAAGCACTAATGTGCAAAAAGAAAACATTTGAAGATGTAAAAACCCACTGGTAAAAGTAAGTACACAGAACACTCTAATACTATAATTGTGTACAATCCACTCATTACTAGTATTAAGTCTAACAGACAAATCTATCAAAAACAATAATCACTACGGTGACCTGTTAAGAGCTAGAGATAAGCAATATAAAATATGTAAATCAAGACACAGATACTCAAAAATGTGGAGGTGAGCATGAAATTAAAGTGTAAAGTTTATTTTTTTAGACCTCTTTGGCATTGAACAAGACATCCAGCCTCTCTTGGGTGTCAGTTTGCTCTCTGGTAAATTGGGAAATACACCAGTTTCACCAGTTAGGAAGAAAGGTGATGTGTGTGGAGCATGGCACCTGCTAGGTAGGAAGTGCACAATCAGCGGCCCTCCCAGACTGCTTCTCTTTCCCTACCTTGGACCCAGGGTGCAGCTTCTGGTCAGGTTGCAGCAAATGTCTTTGACTTGCTCTTAGGAGTCCAGTATACACAGTGCTACTGGGATGGTTGGGACGGGCTGTGGATGCCCACCTAGGAGTGAGAATATTTGGCCTCTTCCCCCACAGGTGCGCTTTCTAATCCTGAGGTCTTCAATTATGGAGTGGAAACCTACGAAGCCTACAAGCAAAGGTCTCTGGCTAGTGACATCACTGATGAGCAGAAAAAGGTTCGGGAGGCTGACCTAGTGATATTTCAGGTTTGTTTTTCTCTAATTAATGTATTGAATCAGATTCATCTTATGTACAAACTCTTTCTGAATATTGAGTTTTGTGCTGCTTCTGGAAGTGGCATCAATGTTTTTAGCACAGTTGCACACTTACTGAGCAAATACTGTAACCTGGTTACAACACCTAGTTACAAGACTTCACCTAGTTACAACACTACTTTAAACACTTTACTTAGATGTAACACTACTTTAAACACTTTACCTAATTGGGTAAAGATATCCACGTAGCCAATATCACTCACTCCAAATCCCGACTGCCATGTAAATAGGAATGAAGGATCTTTCCATTAGCGCAATGGTCCAAGAATCATCTGAAACCTGCCAGTCTTGTTGCTTCCTTTCTCTTCCCGTTCCTGCCCTGAGACATTCTGGGGCTGCTTGAGAACCACATTTCTCTGCATAAATGTTTATCAGGGTAAATCAGGCCAAATGCATCTCCTTAAATATCCTGCCTTAAATATCCTAATCATTAAGAGGAAAATCTCTGGTTTCTACCCTCTCAGTGGTTGCTTCATCCTCAACCCAGCCACCTTCCTATATTTGTTCACAAGGAGGTGATGCCACTGCAGAGTGAACTGGCCCCGCAAAATGGCCTCCAGGAGTGCTGACTCATCCGGCCACTTCCTGCCACTGCAAGGAAGATGTGCAGGCATGGCTGTGACTGTGTAAACCTGGCAGCAGAGTACACACATGAGCTCTGAGGGAATTGTTGGGTTGACAGAAATTCCTGTCCAACTAGAAAGAAAGGGGAATCTATTATAAGGGCTCTGGTCACTTGGGCCTCCTGGATCACAAGGACAGAGCTGTGTAGCTGCTCTCGTCCTCGGATTCCCATCTGCTCCTTTCTGCCTCTTGGCTCGGTTCTCTCTCACTGCATCCCAGGGACTGGATCCCCTAGATCCAGAAGTTCCAAGCAAGGGATCTGATTGGTTCAGATCATTTCTGTTTTCCAACCCTGCTTGAGGACGGGGAGTGGGTGGGAGAACGAGAGCACTGTTCGCATGAGCCCACCACGTGGGTGCGAGGCAGGGGATGAGGAGCATGTGACCACTTTCCAGACAAAACCACCTGTCCAGAATGATGAGGTTCCCAAGCCTTCATAACAGCAACCTGCATGTGCGGGAAGAGGGCTGCCTCATCCCTGCCCAGGCTTGCCTCTGCACACCCCTTCCTGACACCAGCCCTTTCTTTACTCAGTGACCTTGAGCTGCTAATCTGACCGAAGTGCAGGACGTCCTTTGTCCTAATTCCAGGTGGTTGGACTCATAGTCCTCAGGCCTAGGTGACCATGCAGTTTACCATCTATGCCTTAATACCATGCCAGTGCGACGGGCCTGCATCCTGGGGCACGTGGTCCCAGCAGAACCACGCTGAGCTCTCTGCTTCTCCTGTCCCCCCTCGAGTCGGCCGGCCACGTGGAGCCCGCTTTCCTCCTCGCACCCACTCCACTCCCAGAACCCGGTGGCTGGGTAGGCTAAGACCTGGCCTTTCTATAATGGCCTTTCTTTTGTTTCACTTCATTTCACTCCATTTCCCTGCCTTCCCTTTTTTTCTGATAGTTTGTCCAGAGGGTCTGCATTGTAAGTTATTTTTTTATTCAAGATTAATAAAAATTTCATTCATCACTACTACACTACTAATATCAGAGCCCACCACTCACTGAGCATTGATTCTGTTTTGGGCACTGTGGTGTGTCCTCAAATCCTCACCAGGATGCTGTGAGCTGTGAACTATTAGTAGCCCTATTTGATGAATCAGGAAAAAGGAGGCACAGAGAGGTCAAGTAACTTGCCAATGTCACACAGCAGCAGGTTGTGGAGCTTGGGTTTCAATGCCAAGTCCTGAGTTTGTTTTATATTGGAAGCACATGAGACATTGGCTTCCACCTTTGGTAACAGATGATTGCCTATGTTTATTTCCCTTCCCAGGCAGTAACACTGGATGTAATGTTAAGTCATCTATGGGATAGGGAGATCTTCATGCTGGTCTAAGGAATACAAACATATGACTTTAGTTGGTGTCAAAATCCATAGCTGCTCAGCATCTAACTCAGTCTGACTTCCAGATGCTAACAACACACCCCAGGCAGGGGAAGGCGCATGCTTTTCCATACCCTTCCTTTTGACTGGCTTGGTCACAGACTGCTGCTCCAAAGCTAGTGCCATGCACAGCTCCTCGTCCCCTCCCTGCCTGCCCAGGGCCAGCATCAGGGGCTGTCATCACTGGGGGATGCAGAGCTACCTGTAACAGCAACAAGGACCATTGTCAACTCCGTCCCCATCTGACACCCACACTGCACCTTTCAGAGCTGACCATAAGGGTTACCCTCACCTGCCCAGCTGCCAGGGAAGAGGAGGGCTGTGGGCTTCATTCAAAATCGCCAGATAGACTAAACTGGGAAACCTGAGGCGAGCCGCAGCCTCAGTTTCTCTTTGGTGTTGCCGCCCACAGTTCCCGCTGTACTGGTTCAGCGTGCCGGCCATCCTGAAGGGCTGGATGGATAGGGTGCTGTGCCAGGGCTTTGCCTTTGACATCCCAGGATTCTACGATTCCGGTTTGCTCCAGGTATGTGCTCTTGGATAAGGATCACTATGGATAGTTGGAGTGAGGGGACAGAGGATGCATCTTCTATCAAGTTATATTTCTAGTTTGCTTCCTTTTCTTAGCAAATATTGATTGAGCACCTGCTATGTACAAAACACCATGTGCTGCACATGGGTGGACACAGCATCATTTCTGAAATCATGGAGCATTTGTCTAGTGGGGCTGCAGACACATCCACAGCATACTACACACATGGCAAACAAGGGAGTGGGCCAGGTGTCAGGTGACAGGGGACCTGGGCAACCTTATGTGGGCAACCCGGCGGCTGGCTCTGGCTCCAGAGAGAGTATCTCCTTAGTGCAGAGTCCAGCCCTGGCCTGGCACAAGTTCACCCCCTTGAGCATCATGTGCCTGCTGTGAGACAAGATCATGTGACACCCACATGGCAGGATGAGGAGGGCATGGAACCTGGTAGATGTGCAACACGTGGTAGCTATGAATTCTTACTAAAACAGTGATTTTTAAGGCCGGGTGCAGTGGCTCATGCCTGTAATCCCAGCAATTTGGGAGGCCGAGGAGGGTGGATCACTTGAGGCCAAGAGTTCAAGACCAGCCTGGCCAACATGGTGAAATCCTGTCTCTACTAAAAATACAAAAATTAGCCGGGCATGGTGTAGTCCCAGCTACTTGGGAAGCCGAGGCAGGAGACTTGCTTGCACCTGGGAGGTGGAGGTTGCAGTGAGCCAAAATCGCACCATTGCACTCCGGCCTGGGCGACAAAGCGAGACTCTGTCTCAAAAAAAAAGAAAGAAAAAAGAAAAAAAAAAAAGGAATTATTTTTATATTCTAAAAGCTTCAGAAAATAAATGCATGTAAGGGAAACATACTGAGTAACCAAGATGTGTCTTGGACCGTGAATGGTGCTACCACTTACTGAGCGGCCCTGTGTGCTGGGAACCTTGTCCTATGGTCAGTGCCTTGGCCGTATCCATCACACATGGCGTCATGGAAACCAAGTTTCCACCAGCAACCTGGGCATGTTAGAGCTTCTGTGTCCACTTGGTCCATTCACTTGGACTGTCTCTTCCTCTTGGGATGTTGTTGTCACCTATGGATGGGAGTGTTGCATTTGTCCATCCCTGGAGGGTGTCCACACGCATGTTCCCTGCTGGCTGTGCTGAGCCCGTGTGCTGGAGGCTCGGCAACATTTTTGTCCTCTTATGGAGTCCACACAAATGCATCTGCTTTCTCCCTTGCAGGGTAAACTAGCGCTCCTTTCCGTAACCACGGGAGGCACGGCCGAGATGCACACGAAGACAGGAGTCAATGGAGATTTTCGATACTTCCTGTGGCCACTCCAGGTAGACCAGCTGCGAGTGGCTCCCTTGCTTGTTGGCACATGCACACACAGACACACACATGCACACATGCGTACACACACACATGCACACACATACATGCCCTCAGCTCCCCGAGGGGTGAGATGAGATGGGATGGAAGCGTGATGCCCCACACCATTTTGACTCCCCTGGATACAAGAAAATTATAACATTTTGCGCCTTTTAAATGCTTCGCTTGACAGATTTGAAAAGCTTGACCAATAGGGAAAACATGCCCTAATTATACCTTTTGATATGGTTTGGGCGGAAGCTAAGCCAAACCTGCGTAGCCTGGTCAGCAGAGTGGCCCCAAGGTGGCCCTGCGTGTGTTGTGATCCGTGCATGTGGAGGCCACCCACGTGACTCTGGCAGTGCTTGGTGAGGGCAGTACTGCCCTTGGACCCTGGCAGGTGGCACCCCGGGCCCTGCATTCTGATGGCCGCATGCTGGTCTCTGCTGGCCCTGCCAACCCCCACACGGACAGGGGGCTTATGGAGCCAGCCCACACCCATCTCCCAGTACGCAGACCCCTCCCAGGCCTGCTCCTCCAGGGAACCCCTTAGTGCCTGCATGAGTGTCCCTGGGGCCTGAAAGGTGACCGAGTAATGGCCACCTGCCAAAGGGAAGGTGGTGGGCAGAGCAGTTCCAACATGCTGGGGTGTCCCAGGAAGGAACCCCTGGTGAGGGGTGGCAGAGGGAGGGAGTGGGGAGCAGACACCAGGTCAGCGGCTCCAGGGAACCCAGAAACCTAAGGGTCAACTGTTCTTCCAGATTGTTTAAGGGAGCTTTGTCGAGACAGGAGGAGAGCTCGTTCTTGAGGGGTAAGGAGTTTGCTGAGCAAATGCACGCGTCACCCTTTTCTGTGAACTCTCTCTAGGTGCATGTGCCTTGCCCATGTCCTATTGGGTTGTTGGTATTTTTTAATTTTCTATTTGTCAGCACTCTTCATATATCAGAGAAATTAATCCTATTACATCCTTTCAAAACACAAAGATTTTTCCTCCCACAGGCAGTGCACATTGGCTAAGTTCATTCCTTGCTTTTGTTGTTGTTTGCTATTATAAATAGGATTTTGTCTTCAATTGTATCTTCTAAAAGTTCTTTGGATTGGTGAAAGCTATTGATTGCTGAATATTGGTTTTTTACCCTGACCATTTGCTGTTTTCTCCTCCTAATCATAATTTTTTCTTAGTTGGTTTCCAGTAATGAATTCATGTTGTCTGAGGCTGGGTGCAGTGGTTCACACCTGTAATCCCAGCACTCTGGGAGGCCGAGGTGGTAGATCACCGAAGTTCAGGAGTTCAAGACCAGCCTGGCCAACATGGCGAAACCCCATCTCTACTAAAAATACAAAAATTAGCCGAGTATGGTGGTGGGCGCCTGTAATCCCAGCTACTTGGGAGGCTGAGGCAGCAGAATCGCTTGAACCTGAGAGATGGAGGTTGCAGTGAGCCAGGATTGCACCACTGCACTCTAGCCTGGGCAACAGAGTGAGAAACCACCTCAAAAACAAACAAACAAATAAATAAAATCATGTTGCCCGAGGAAAAAAATGTGGAAAGTGGTGTGTGGGCCTCTTACTCCCCACCTGACAGGGCAGGCCTGGGTGTGGGTGTAGGTTTTAAAGGAAGTAATGCAGAGGGTTGAGTGTGATATTTTTAGAAAAAAAGTGGTCCTCTTTGAAAGGAGAAAGTATGTGATTCCAGTTACTGATAGTCTACTGAAGGAAATAATAATTTACAAGCCTGACCTTGCTTCTTCACAGGCCAACTGGTCTCTTATGTGTCATTAGCCAAGTTCAATTCTTCTTGCTTTTAAAAAAATATTTTTTTTCAGTTTGCAGAAGTACATATTATGGCAAAAAAAATGAGACAATATGAAATAAAAAAGAGAAAGTCCCTTTAATCCCCCCCACCTCAGAAAGAATCACTTTAAATAGTTTGATTTATTTTCTTAGGGCCTATATATTTTCTCACATACATAATTTTTATTATAGGTTTATTACATTTACTGCTTTTTTACATAAATGGTGTATCATAAATACTGCTTAAAATTTGTTGTTGTTTTCATTTAACAGATATCTTGAACAAACTTCCATGGTACACATTATAGCTAAAATAACCTCATTCTGGAATAATCTATAGTGTGAATATACCATAATTTGCCCAATCAAGCAGAACTATAATGTTTGGTGTCTGAATCAGTTGCAAAGATTGTAGGTTAATTGCAGTTATAAAAATAGAGCTTGGAAATTGCAGCTGCCCCAAGTTCTCACCACTCTTGCGTCCTAAAGCCATAGGGAAGTTTAGCTTTCAGTTGCCTGAAACATTAAGGTTGTTTCATGATTTTTTGAAGGTTTGTTTCACATCATTTCCCCCCTTAAATCATTTAACCGAATAGTATGTAACAGGTGTAGTTTCTAATGAGTTCTCTTCTTCCCCTGTGGCTTTAGCATGGCACATTACACTTCTGTGGATTTAAAGTCCTTGCCCCTCAGATCAGCTTTGCTCCTGAAATTGCATCCGAAGAAGAAAGAAAGGGGATGGTGGCTGCGTGGTCCCAGAGGCTGCAGACCATCTGGAAGGAAGAACCCATCCCCTGCACGGCCCACTGGCACTTTGGGCAATAACTCTGTGGCACGTGGGCATCACGTGAGCAGCACACTAGGAGACCCAGGCGCAGGCAAAGAGAAGATGGTTCTGTGATGAAATAAAATTACAACCTAGCTACCTGGGATACTTCTTTCTTTCTGTTTTTTGTTTGTTTTTAATTTTAGCTTTAAGGAGCACATGGGCAGTACTGTTTCAGGGGAATATTGTGTGGCACTGGGGTTTGGGCCTCTATTGATCCCATCACCCAAATAGTGAGCATAGTTCCCAATAGATAGTTTTCAACACTCCCTTTCTTCCCTTCCTTCCCTTCCTTCCCGCTTTTGGATTCCCAACGTCTTTTGATCCCATCTTTTCACCCGTGTACCCAACGTTTAGTTCCCACTTATAAGTTAGAACATGGGGAATTTGGTTTTGTTTCTGTGTTGATTCACTTAGGATAATGACCTCCAGCTGCATCCACGTTACTGCAAAGGACAGGATTTCATGTTTTTTTTATGGCTGCGTAGTATTCCATGGCGTCTGTGTACAACACTTTCTTTATCCAGTCCACTGTTGATGGGCACCTGGGTTGATTCCATGTCTTTGCTACTGTAAATAGTGCTGTGATGAACATACAAGTGCAGGCATCTTTTCATAGAATGATTTCTTTTTTCCTTTTGGTAGATAGCCAGTAATGGGATTGCTGGGTTGAAGGGTAATTCTATTTTTAGCAAACTAGAAATATTTAATGAAGTACATGAATGAGTGTCTTCAGAATTGTATACAGCCAGATCAAATGTTTTAATAATGAACTTGTTAGGTTGAATTCTATTCTGACCATCATTCGCTGAGATTTTCTTTTCTTTCTTTCTTTTCTTTTCTTTCTTTTTTAAAGAGACAGAGTTTCACTATGTTGCCCAGGCTGGTCTCAAACCCCTTGCCTCAAGTAATCCTCCCACCTTGGCCTCCCAAAGTGCTGGGATTACAGGTGTGAGCCACCACACCTGGCCTAGATTTTCTTTAATATTTGTCTAATATCTTTCCATCTTCCTATATTCAAGCTTCATGTAATTTTATTTTCTGGTAATTCTCTGAGCATAGAGCTGGATTTGCTAGTTTTTTCATTTTATGACTAAACATGAGAGTTTCTATATTTTCATAGAAAAGTTGAATCTATTCATAGCTATTGTTTTATTGCTATGTTTGGGCCTGTTTCTTAATTTTCTTCTTTGTCTTGTTTTTTAAATTTACATTAGGACTATGAAGTTTTAATTGAACAGCCAATTAACATATATAGTTGTGTGTTGCATGATGTTTCAGTCAGTGATGGACTGCATGTACGATAGTGGTCCCCTAAGATTATAATGCCATGTTTCATTTATTAAAATTTATTTAAGATTTATTTTATTATTTTTATAGATGAGGTCTCACTCTGGTGCCCCAGCTGGGTGCAGTGGCATGATCATAGCTCACTGGGCTCAAGTGATCCTCCTGCCTCAGCATCCCTAGTAACTAGGACTACAGGCACATGCTGCCACGCCTGGCTAATTATTTTAATTCTTGGTAGAGACAGGATCTGATTATGTTGCCCAAGCTGGTCTTGAACTCCTGGTCTCAAGGAGTCCACCCACCTCAGCTTCCCCAAGTGCTGAGATTACAGGCATGAGCCGCCTGCACCTGGACTAATACTGTAATTTTACTGTAACTTTTCCATGTTTAGATACACAAATACCTATCATTGTGTTACAGTTGCCTACAGTATTCAGTACAGTAACATCTCTACAGGTTTATAGCCAAGGGCAATAGGCTCTACCATAAAGCCTGGGTGTGTAGTTGGCTGTACCATCTGGGTTTGTGTAAGTGCATTCTATGATGTTTGCGGGACAAGGAAATCAACTAATTATGAAATCACCTAATGATACATTTCTCAGAATGTATCTCTTTTGTTAAGTGAAACATTACAAAATGTATTTATTTAAAGTGTTTTAAAATCATTGGCTCAGCTGGGCGAGGTGGCTCACTCACTCCTGTAATCCCAGCACTTTGGGAGGCCAAGGTGGGCGGATCAAGAGGTCATCTCCTACAGGCAGTGCACATTGACTAAGTTCATTCCTTGCTTTTGTTGTTGTTTGCTATTATAAATAGGATTTTGTCTTCAATTATATCTTCTAAAAGTTCTTTGGATTGGTGAAAGCTATTGATTGCTGAATATTGATTTTTTACCCTGACCATTTGCTGTTTTCTCCCCCTAATCATAATTTTTTCTTAGTTGGTTTCCAGTAATAAAGTCATGTTGTCTGAGGCCGGGTGCTGTAGCTCATGCCTGTAATCCCAGCATTCTGGGAGGCTGAGGTGGTGGATCGAGACCACCCGGGCTAACACGGTGAAACCCTGTCTCTACTAAAAATACAAACATTTAGCCAGGCATGGTGGCGGGCGCCTGTAGTCCCAGCTACTTGGGAGACTGAGGCAGGAGAATGGTGTGAACCCGGGAAGAGGAGCTTGCAGTGAGCCGAGATTGCGCCACTGCACTCCAGCCTGGGTGACAGAGCGAGACTCTGTAAAAAAAAAAAAAAAAAAAAAAAATTAATGGCTGGGCACCGTGGGTCATGCCTGTAATCCCAGCAATTTGGGAGGCTGAGATGGGACAATTGCTTGAGGCCGGGAGTTCAAGACCAGCTTGGGCAACATAGTGAGACCCATCTCTACAAAAAATTTAAAAACATACATTAGCAAGGCATGGTGGCATGCACCTGTAATTCCAGCTACTTAGGAGGCTGAAGCAAGAGGGTCACGTGAGTCCAGGAGTTCAAGGCTGCAGTGAGCCATGACTGTCACTGCACTCCAGCCTGGATGACAGAGCAAGACTCTTTTTAAAAATAGCCAGGCGTGATGGCTCTGACCTGTAATCCCAGCACTTTTGGAGGCTAAGACAGGCAGATTGCTTGAGTTTAGGAGTTTGAGGCCAGCCTGGGCCACATGGCGAAACCCCAACCCTATAAAAAAAATAAAAATTAGCCAGGTGTGGTGGCGCACACCTGCAGTCCCAGGTACTTGGGAGGCTGAGGTGAGAGAATCGCTCGAGCTGGGAGGCAGAGGTTGCAGTGAGCTGAGATCACACCACTGCACTCTAGCCTTGGGTGACGGAATGAGACCTGTCTCAAAAAACAAATAAATAAAAATAATTTAAAAATCATTAATTGCCAGTTACAATTAAAATTTAAAACTTTTTAAAAATTTAGTCTGATGGCATTGTACCACTGTGCGTGTGTTCACGTAACACTACTAGTAATTACCCTGACACACAGGCACACGCAGATGGAGGGACTTCCCTAAAAGCAAGTTTAAGGGATTAAATATCATCTTTGTCATCATATCCTCCTCTTTTCCCTTCTCCTCCTCCTCCTTGTCATCACTACTGAGGACAGCACTGCTGCCTGTGCCCAGGGGCCTTTCTTCCTCAACGCCCCCAGCACCACCCAAAGTCCCCCTCTGTGGAATCGGAGCACTGAGGGTGTTGGCCTCAGGGACACTGAAGGAAGCCGCCCGTCCTCTCAGCCTTGGAGTCTGCTTAATCATATCATTCAAACCACCTTCCATCAAAGGTTTGAATACAATGAGCAGCTGCTCCTGCATTCCTCCAGGACACAGGTTCACCAGCTGGGTGTCTGTCAAAGAGAATGAGCCTCCGAGTTGGTCCAAACTTGACTCTCCTTGAAGGTCTTCTCTGGCCATCCTCAAAATCCACAGGATGAAATGTGTTCGATGAGGACAACTCACTCGTGTCGTGGCGTTTGGATGGGCTGCGGCGTGGCCGCTTCTGCTGTAGAGACGGAGCTTTCCTGTGGTTCACGCGCTTCCTTCCTGAAGCCTCATATTTCCCATTCCGTTGATACTTGGCCACCTTAACCTGCAAAGCGCAGTTTCTAATGTCATCTTCATCCAAACGCATGAATGCAAGATCCACAGCTTCCCTCTTCCAATGATCCCAAAGCCTGTCTCCTTTAAGATGTCCTTGGTTATCTTTGTAAAACTTGACCTTAAGTTCTTCTGTCTGGGGATCGCTCATAATAATGCCAAATGGACAGGCGTGTGAATGCCTCCACGGTAATGACCAGAGGCAAACCGGCACATACACATTTGTATTTCTCCTTCTTCAGCATGAAGCCTTCCTTTTTCTCCCCTCTTTGTGGGATCAGTGGGTTTGGGGTTTTTCTTGGTGGCAGTTTCTCAGTGTTGCAGCCGTGTATTTGCAGCAGAGCAGCGCCATCACCGAGCAGCCATCGTTGATCTGATATGCAGCGGGGAAATCTTCACTGGTTTCTCTTCTGCTCCTGTGCTTGCAGAAACCGGGCTGGCTCTTGATTGGGACTGTAGGCTCAACAGGCTGGGGAAGGACAGCCAGCCTCAGGAGACATGCCAGGAAGGGGCGGCTCCCTCCTGCTCCTCAATGACTCAGTGTTTTGGCCACATAGCTCCCCTCCTCCACCCTTGCTCTGCAGGCTGCATCCGGGGCAGGGCTGGCAGGCAAAGAGGCTGTGTCACAGCCCTTCAGAGCCTCAAGCTGAGGTCCCTAGGGTTGCTGGACCTCAGATCACCGTGAGGCAGGGGGTCCTCCACCCTCCCTCCGGCAACTCTGAAGTATGGGAAGGTGCGTTCTCTAACTGCCGAGGGGCCTGTCCCTTCCTGTGTGGGTTGAGGGGATGGGAAGTTGCTGAAATCCAACCTCTCTGAGAACCGGTGCTGTCACCTTGGCCTGAGTATGCTGAAGACATTAATTCTGGTTCCCAAGCAAAACTGTTAGCAATTCGAGGGCTGGGCTCTAGCCTAGATCTCAACTCCCATAGTATCGGGCACCCTGATACATTTTCTGCCGGTTTTTAAGTTTCTTTTTTTGAGACGGAGTTTCACTCTTGTTGCCCAGGCTGGAGTGTGCAATGGCGCGATCTCGGCTCACCGCTACTTCCACCTCCCTGGTTCAAGCGATTCTCCTTCCTCAGCCTCCTGAGTAGCTGGGATTACAGGCATGCGCCACCATGCCCAGCTAATTTTGTATTTTTAGTAGAGACAGGGTTTCTCCATGTTGGTCAGGCTGAACTCAAACTCCCGACCTCAGGTGATCCGCCCGCCTTGGCTTCCCAAAGTGCTGGGATTACAGGCATGAGCCACTGCGCCCGGCCGGTTTTTATCTTATTGCTGAAAAACTTAAAATGAAAAATAAATTCAGTATCAGCAGGGCAGCAGGAATTGCCATTTAAAAAAAAAAAAAGAAAATTGGAAATGACTGCAGCCAGGTGTGTGTGATTGGGCCCCGTGACCTTTTTCTTAGACAAACAGGGCTTTGTGGATTCAGAAAGACTTCTTTGGTTGTGTAGTTTGTCTCAGAGCCTCGCGTGGGTGGAGGCTGGTAAAAAGAGGAAACAGACTCATGTTGCTCAACGTAAGAAAGCACCAGGAATTTTGGAGAAGTTCCCGGCAGCTCAGGAGAGTGGCTGGTGCCTTGTCCCAGGGGAGAGGGAAATAAGCACAGGCCTATTTCTTTCTCAAGAGGGAAAAACCGAGCCCCAGAAAATGGCGATAAGATGGGGAGGCAGGAAAAAGCTAGCTAACGTACAGTTCAGCAGTGGGCACCGTGTGGGAACCTCTCCTAAGCCGCCCTCCCTCTGATGGATGCATGCTCAAGTGATTTTGTTGGCCCTTAAAGGAAAGTGTTATTCCATCCTGTAATCCTAGCACTTTGAAAGGAGGCTGAGGTGGGAGGATCACCTGAGGTCAGGAGTTCAAGACCAGCCTGGCCAACATGGTGAAACGCCGTCTCTACTAAAAAATACAAAAATCGGCCGGGTGTGGTGGTGCATGCCTATAGTCCCAGCTACTTGGGAGGCTGAGGCAGGAGAATCGCTTGAACCCGGGAGGTGGAGGTTGCAGTGAGGTGAGATCATGCCGTTGCACTCCAGCCTGGCCACAGAGTGAGACTCCATCTCAAAAAAAAAAAAAAAAAAAAAGACATTTGCCCAAGGGTCACAGCTGTAGAGGGGCAGATGTGGTTTGAACCCAGGGTGTCTGGCTCCTCTCTGGAAGCAGCCAAAGTGCCTGTGATTGGGGTAGTGACAAAGCACTCTGAGCCGCTGCATGGCAGATGCTGTGAGGAGTCATCTTTGCCTGTCCCATATCTATTCCCATTTTTTCTGATTGCAATACCTTGTTTTCTTGTGTGTGGTGGGGGAACCATGCCCTTTCAACCAAGCTATGTGGTGTTCATAAGGGTGGCCCCTCCTCCGACCCCAGGAGTGGCCGTTCACAGCCCTGACTGATCACGGTGTTCCGTGGCCTAGCCGTAACCACCCCAGGGAGTGAGACTGAACTCGGGTTCATTGGACCTATCAGGAAAGAGAGACCTTTCTTGCTTCTGGACTTGGAGCTGTGACGAAGTAAGTGGGTCAGGGGCCAACACATAGAGAGCGTTGACCTACAAATGCAGCCCAGGCAGAGGACGGTGCGGCCAAGCCACACAGAGAGACAACTTCCTAGTGACACGCTGTGAACACCTGCATCCACCCCTGCCTGAACTGGAGCTTTTCCTCTTCAGCTCTTCAGTTATGTGAGGCAGGGTGTTGCCTTTTTTGTTTAGTGCTGTGAGTTGAGTGTACAGCAGTTACAATCAAAGAATCCTAAATAATGCTGCAAGCATGGTGACTATCTACATGGGAATAGGCAGTACTCCAGTGAAAACAAAACATAAATTAATTTTGGAATCTGATGACCATAATCTAAAAACATTCATAGAAGTATATAAAAATTATAACAAAATTTAAAGTAGCATATCTCCTCACGAAGCAGGTTAAGTGTATACACAAAGAAGGAGGAGGAAAAGGTGAGGAAGAATCTTCCCTTGTGGGGAAGTGACAGAGGCAGAAGAGGCTGATGCAGTCAGTCCTGCATCCAGGCCCAGCTCTGCCAGCAGCTGAGTACCCCTGAACAAGCTCCTCCACCTCTTCGGGCCTCAGTTTCCCCATCTATGAAAGAAAGGGAGTCTGGCTTCCATAGCTGCCCCACCTGATACGCAAGGTGCCAGCGTGTCCTCAGTCCTGTCATGAGAAACCTTCCCCCTAGGATCCCAGGAGGAGCTTGAAATCCTGTCTGGGATCCCGACGGCCCAGGTGCTGACCCTGCCTCGGGTTGTGTCTGCTGAGAAGTCTGATTTCTGCTCATCTCTCCCCATTTCTTTCTTCCCGTAAAGTGGGCTGATGTGCTGGAACGTCGATGCAGCCAGTGATGTGTTTGATGAGAATGTATTGAGGGTAAAGCTGGCCAGAATCCAGGTGTGTGTCATCTGAACTCTTGAATTATGGATGGAAGGTATGTCCTCTGTTGATGTCTCGCAGCCTGAGCTGACAATCTGTAAGAAGGTTTTGTTATCTTCATGTTACAGATGGTGAACCGAAACTTACAGAGCTCAAGTCACTTGACCAGGCTCCACCCCTACAAGAGGCAGCACGGAAACTAAAACCCAGGCGTCCTTTTCCAAAGCTTGTGCTCTGCTCCACTGCGGGAAGGAACCCTTCCGGGAATTGAAGCAGTACTAAACAAAGGCCATTTTTAAGAAGCGACCCTTAAAGACAGTCCTGGGGAGTTCACAGTGAGTACAGCAGAAACCTAAGACGGGGTCCCCGGCTCAACAAGGGTCTCATGTTTTGTGGGTCAGAGATTCTTTTGTGTCGTGTGTGGGTGAAGTCAAAAACCATGCAGAGACTTTCACTTCCTGTTCTGTGGCAGACAAGACATCTGAAGAGCTCTCCTGCAGCAACACTTCTAGATGCAAGTAAATCACAGCAAATATACTTTTAAATGTGTTACTAAGATCATAAAAAATGAATGAAAATGCCCAAGCATATCCCCAACCCCTCACCCCACCACCACCACCGTCACCACCACAACAATAAACAAGTTGCTGACAGCAGATTGGTAAGCAAGTGTAGAACCTTAGGCTGCGTCGGCATCAAATACTAATAACCGAGCAAGACCAGGCCTGAGGGCTGTGCCATTGAGAGGTGACAGCATGCTGGCAGTCCTCACAGCCCTCGTTCGCTCTCGGCACCTCCTCTGCCTGGGCTCCCACTTTGGTGGCACTTGAGGAGCCCTTCAGCCCACCGCTGCACTGTGGGAGCCCCTTTCTGGGCTGGCCAAGGCGGGAGCCGGCTCCCTCAGCTTGCAGGGAGGTGTGGAGGGAGAGGCGCCAGCGGGAACCAGGGCTGCGCGCGGCGCTTGCGGGCCAGCTGGAGTTCCGGGTGGGCGTGGGCTTGGTGGGGCCCTGCACTCGGAGCAGCCGGCCGGCCCTGCCGGCCCCCGGCAATGAGGAGCTTAGCACCCGGGCCAGCGGCTGCAGAGGGTGTACTGGGTCCCCCAGCAGTGCCAGCCCACCGGCGCTGCGCTCGGTTTCTCACCGGGCCTTAGCTGCCTTCCCGCGGGGCAGGGCCCAGAACTGCAGCCCGCCGTGCCTGAGCCTCCCACCCCCTCCGTGGGCTCCTGTGTGGCCTGAGCCTCTCCGACGAGCACCACCCCCTGCTCCACGGTGCCCAGTCCCATCGACCACGGAAGAGCTGAGGAGTGCGGGTGCGCGGCGTGGGACTGACAGGCAGCTCCACTGCAACCCCAGAGCAGGATCCACTGGGTGAAGCCAGCTGGGCTCCTGAGTCTGGTGAGGACGTGGAAAACCTTTATGTCTAGCTCAGGGATTGTAAATACACCAATCAGCACCCTGTGTCTAGCTCAGGGTTTGTGAGTGCACCAATCGACACTCTGTGTCTGGCTGCTCTGGTGGGGCCTTGGAGAACCTTTATGTCTAGTCCAGGGATTGTAAACGCACCAATCAGCGCCCTGTCAAAACAGACCACTCGGCTCTACCAATCAGCAGGATGAGGGTGGGGCCAGATAAGAGAATAAAAGCAGGCTGCCCGCACCAGTAGCAGCAACCCTGCTCAGGGTGTTTTCCACGTTGTAGATTTTGTGTGCTTTCGGTGTTTTTATAAGAAGTCTTCCTGCTGCTCACTCTTTGAGTCCACATTGCCTTTATCAGCTGTAACACTCACTGCTGAAGGCTTGTAGCTTCACACCTGTCTGAGCCAGCAAGACCACGAGTCCACCAAAAAGAAGACACTCCGAACACTTCTGAACATCAGAGGGAATAAGCTCCAAACGTGCTACCTTAAGAGCTGTAACATTGGCTGCTAAGGGTCTGCAGTTTCATACTTGCAATCAGTGAGACTAAGAACCCAGGAATTCCAGACACACCATGTGGGCAGCTGAATCAAGACTTCATAGAGGGGCTCCAAGGTGGTTATAAAAATAACGTTTACCCTTACACTGATTTAGGTACGTTAAGCCTCTCTGTTCACTTCTGGGTAGAAAAATAAACTCCTCTTAACTCCATAAGGTCTGGATTTGGAATTTATTCTGCCCCCATCCACAAGTCGGCAAAATCTGAAGTTAAGTGATACCAACCTTCAAGATTGTATAATTTAAGTAAATATGAATTCTCTCTGGAGAAAAACGTCATGCCTAATAGGATTCCCTTTAAGATGAGTGTAATGTGCTCTCCAAAATTACCAGACACATGAGGAAACAACATTATGACTGGAAATAAAAACACTAAGCAATAGATTTAATCACCTACAATCTTCAAATATTGGCATTATGGGATACATAACGAAATAATCATGTATAAAAGTGTTCAAAGAAGTAAAGAGATTGAAAAGTGACCAGATTCGAAACACAAAGGAACATCTAGAATTAAATATATAAACACGGAAAAGAGTAAATTAAACAGTAGATTAGCGGCCGGGCACGGTGGCTTACACCTATAATCCCAGCATTTTGGAAAGCCAAAGTGGGAGGATGGCTTGAGAACAGAAGTTTGAGACCAGTCGGGGCAACACAGCAGGACTTCATCTCTACAAAACATAAAAATAATTAGCTGCGTGTGACAGTGCTCGCCTGTATTTCCATCTACTCGGAAGGGTGAGGTGGGAGGATCCCTTGAGCCCAGGAGTTAAAGGCTGTGGTGAGCTATGACTGCACTGTACTCCAGCCTGGGTGACAGAGTGAAACACTGTCTCAAAAGTAAATAATAATATAGCCTAACCTATAGGGTTAAAAAGCAGATAAAATTATAATCCTGGGCAAAAATAATACATAGAGGGTATAATCCAAATAAAAAGTCAGTTCTTTTTTCAGGGAGGGGGATAAAGCTAGTGATTTAGATTTTTAAGTGATAATATGTATATTCAAGTTTCTAGGATAAGTATTTAAAAGAAATTGAGGTCAAATTAGTAGAGGGGAAAAATGGAATAAGAAAACATGCTATCATCCAAAATAAGATAAGAATGGAGGAAAAAAATCAACAGTAAAAGGAGGACAAATTGAAGGTGCAAAATACAATGGTGGAAAATCCTAATATACCTGTAATCATAAAAAAGGTAAATAGACAAAAATGTCAGTTAAAAGAGTCTAGCTAGATAAAAAGCTTAAATTTAGCTACCTTCAGTTTACAAGAGATATCTAAGCCATCAACACAGAAAGTTAAGGGTAAAAGGACGGAAAAAGATATACCATGCATACCCAAAGCAGGTAGGATCATTGTATTAATATCAAACAAAAATAGACATTAGAGCAAAAATCATGATTAGGAATAAAGAAGGTCTCTGTGTAATAATGAACATATCAATTCAATATGAAGTTACACCGATTCTAAACTTGGTATGTATCTAATAAACAGCTTTGAAGTATATAAAGCAAACACTGAATTATGAAAAGAAATTGAAAAATCCACTATCAGAGTGGGAGATTTCAGGACACATCTCTTAGTAAGTGGTAGTCAAACAGATGCCATTAAAATAATAAATATTGGCCAGGCACATGGCTTACGCCTGTAATCCCATCACTTTGGGAGGCTAAGGCGGGTGGATCACCTGAGGTTGGGAGTTCGAGACCAGCCTGACCAAAATGGAGAAACCCCATCTCTACTAAAAATACAAAATTAGCTGGGCGTGGTGGCGCATGCCTGTAATCCCAGCTACTCGGGAGACTGAGGCAGGAGAATTACTTGAACCTAGGAGGCAGAGGTTTCGGTGAGCTGAGATCACGCCATTGCACTCCAGCCTGGGCAACAAGAGCGCAACTCCGTCTAAAAAAATTTTGAATAAAATTGATCTCATAGTTATAAAAAAATCACTGCACCCAGCAATGTAGGCAATACCAGGAGTTAGCGAGTCTGTGGGTCAACAGGTGAATTCACAGTCTGCTGGTGGCTGGTGTCCATTAGTACATTGTTCAAAAATTGACTGTAAAATTGAGCATTTACACATCTCACTATACTACCCAATTAACAAATAATTAACTACAGGTCCACACATCAAGATGTGTATATTTCATAATTATAAAGTTGAGTGAAAAATACAGGTTATAGATATCACTCAATCCAAGTATAAAAACATACCAAATAAAAAATCACCTGCCAAATTCATGTGGAAAAGCATAATTAAATATTCAGAATAGCAATGTGATGGCAGGGGGCACACAGGTCTTTGAAGGTATTTTTAATCTGTGTCTTCAGCTAAATGGTGAGTACCCAAGTATTCATTTCACTGTCATGTATAAGTCAATTTCTATAAAGTTTACTTTTATACATGTGAAATAGTTTGTGATAAGAAAGAGTAATAATAATAAAATAAATCTGGATGCATATTATGTTAAAAATCCTCTTGGCCAGGCACAGTGGCTCACACTTGTAATCCTACCACTTTGGGAGGCTGAGGTAGGGGAATTGCTTGAACCCAGGAGTTGGAAACCAGCCTGGGCACCATAGCGAGACCCTATCTCTACAAAATATTTTTTTTTAAGTTAGCTGAGCATACACAGTAGTGCACACCTGTGGTCCCAGCTACTCAAGAGGCTGAGGTGGGAGGATCACTTGAGCCTGGAAGGTTGAGGCTGCTGTGAGCCATGATCACACTACTACTGCATTCCAGCCTGGGTGACAGAACAAGAACCTGTCTCAAAACAAAACACCACTCATTCCCCCGCCAACGCCAAAACCTCTTGAGGCCTACCACCGAGGCAGGGCAGGTTGCTTTGGGGATAATAGCTGAGTCAATGGACCTGAAAGAGTGGCACCTTTAGAGTCCACGCGGGGGTCTCCTCAGGAGTGTGAGCCCTGAACACTCAAGGGCATGTCCACCCTAGTGGACATATGTCCATGAGCCCGTGCAGGATGTAAACTCAACAGTGACCCCAGAATGGCAGGGTCAAAGCACCCGTGCTAGTGAATAAATCAGACTTTGCTATTAGCTCACCTCTCAAGGTTTGAAAGAGAACACTCAGCATTCTTGTGCTATTAAGGGTGGAAGGGCGGCTATTAAGGGCATTTAGGGACCGATGAGATTAACTGGATTTTGTTTTCGTTTTTGTTTTGAGGCAGGGTTTCACTCTGTCGCTCAGGCTGGAGTGCAGTGGCGCAATCATGGCTCACTGCAGCCTCGATCTCCCAGGATTTGATTCCCACTCCTGTGCAGCAGAGGACACCAGGTGCACTTGATGTCAGGCTGGCTGTCACGAATATGCCTTTGAGCTGCACAGGCTGCAGGTGGCAGCAGAGCCCTGGGACAACCTCACAGACCTGCCCCACTGATGCTGGCTCCTAGAGAGATTGTTCCTGGCCAGTCTATCAGGGGCTCCTCCTTTTTGCCATATTCAGATTGGAGCCAAAAATTAAATTCTCAGGAAAAAAAAATTAAGCTACTTTTAGAAGACATGAAACATGGACTTTGGGGATCAGGATTAAAAACCTTAACAATTCTCAACTCCTGTTCTTGGTAGGATGAACTGAAACCAATGATTTTAGCATTATGTACAATATTTTTTTCTTTTGAAGGGCCTGAACAGACGGTTCCAAATCCAGACTGTATCATTATAATCACAGTTGCCCTGGCTCACACTTCAGCGTTTTGCCTTTCATGCAACTCTCTCTGGCACAGAAGCTGTTTGCCCATTTGTCTTCCAGAAAGACGAGAAGTCTTATAGGGATTTCTGAAATGAGAACGCGCCACACTAGGGGTGGGTGAGGTGCCCACATAATTGAAGCTGTGAGACATTGCCACTGCCAGATTTCTCCCCATTACCTGTATCACCACCCAAAGAGGATGGGTCTCAGGCTCCCGGGATCTTTGGCCATTCTTTCTGCTTTGTGTTAGGTATCAAATTCCCTTGTGCTTGGAGGAGAAGAAAACCTAAACATTCTTATGATCAGATTGATATTTGTCAGGGTAGGACCATGGCTAAGAGCAAAAGTCAGTGCCCTGGTGAATTCCACATGCAGCACGAACTATTACTGTTCTCAGAAGGACAAGGCTAAACCTCTCACCTAGAATAGCCACATTATATCAGACTTTTCATAAAGTGTAGTTATTTCATTTGGAGAGGGCATAGATTTATTCCATCTTATTTTCCAAGACTGTGTATTATAAAATTAGAAGAAAGTAAACCTTATAAATTATCCCTTAAAATAGTGTAAAATGATTACCGTTTTAAGAGTGTGTACTAAAAGTCTTATTTTTTAGCTTTGACTATGGTGATGCATTTGCTAATTGTTTTCTTCTTCCTTAAATTATGACTAAGAGGAATTTCTCCCCATGAGGTTCTTTCGCTGCTCGTGACTTAGGTAAGAAAGTGGTCATCATCTATGTGCATCCTTGTGCACATCATCTATGTGCATCCTTGAAGAACATGCGTGTGGGTGAACTGAGCAGGCAGGGCTGCACAGTCGGCCTGTCTGATTTACATGCCATGGACTTTGCGCCAAGGGCCACAAGGAAAGACATCGCTGGTGAGTTACTGGATTAATTAATGTCTTAGTCTCTTCTTTAAGGATTCCCTTTCTTCATAGAAACTGTCCAACTATGACCACATATTGAATGGCAGAACAAGGGCCAGGAATAGGGGTTTAGAGAAAGGAACTAATGGTACTCCTTAACATTTCCAAGATAAAAACATACACCCATAGTTCAAGGGCAGACGAATGAATGCCCTCAGCCACTACTCAGGAGGTACCTCCCAAGCTTATGCACTTGAGATGCATTTTCATCATTACTAGAATATAACAACCTTGGCCAGGTGTGGTGGCACACACTTGTAATCCTAGCACTTTGGGAGGTCAAGGCAGGAGGACTGCTTGAGCCTAGGAGTTCAAAACCCGCCTGGGCAACATAGTGAGACCCAGTCTCTAGTCAAAAAAAAAGAAAGAAACAATTTCATTTGGCTCCAAATTTTGCATTGGTCATATTTACCTTTCTCAGTATTCTCTGAATGTCAAGTATAGATTTCTTAATAGAGTGTCCTAGTCAGTTCTAGCTGCTATAACAAAATACCATAGACTGGGTGGCTTATCAACAACAGAAATTAATTTCTTACAGTTCTGGCTGTTGAAAATCCAAGATCAGGGTGCCAATGCAGTCCGGTCCTGGTGAGGGCCCTCTTCCAGACGACACGCTGCCAACTGCTCGTTGTATCTCACATGGTGGAAATAGGGTGAGAGATCTCTCTGAACAGCTGGGACTACAGGCATGCACCATCACGCCTGGCAAATATTATTTTTTATTTTTTGTAGAAGTGGGGTCTGGTCTCTCTATGTTGCTCAGGCTGCTCTCAAAACTCCTGGGCTCAAGCGATCCTTCTGCCTTGGCCTCCCAAAGTGCTGGGATTGCAAGGGAGAGCCACCATGCCTGGCCACTTAAAATTGTTGAATTTTATCATATGTAAATTATTCCCTGTAGTGGGATGAATTGTATCCCCCTCAAAAGGCATGCGCAAGGTCTTTGCAGGCATAAGTAAGTTAAGGATCTCAAGATGAGACCATCCTGAATCTAGGGTGGACCCTAAACCCAGTGGCTGTGTTGTTATAAGAGAAAGCAGAGAGAGATTTGAGACCCAGAGAAGCCTCCGAGCGGAAGGCCATGTGAGGATGGAGGCAGAGACTACAGTGAGGCTGCTGCAAGCCAAACGCACCGATGATTACCTACGCCCACTAGGAACCAGGAGAGAGGTATGGAACAGATCTACCCTCACAGTCTCCAAAAGGAACCAGACATCTTGACTTCAGACTTCTGGCCAGATCTATGAGACAATAAAATTCCATCATTAAAAAAAAAAAGAAAACAGAAAAAACAAAAACAAAACCAAAAATACCCTCCAATGATCAATTACAAATATTCTAGAAACCAGGGGAAAGGAGAAAGTCTCAGTAAAGAAATCGAAGATATAAAAAAGAAACAGGCCAGGCACAATAGCTCATGCATCTAATCCTAGGACTTTGGGAGACCGAGGTGGGAGGATCACTTGAGACCAGGAGTTCGAGACCAGCCTAGGTAACATAGTGAGAACCCATCTCTACGAAAAATTTAAAAAAAATTAGGTGGGTGTGGTGACATGTGCTTGTATTCATAGCTACTTGGGAGGCTGAAGCAGGAGGATTG
This sequence comes from Symphalangus syndactylus, assembly GCF_028878055.3. Lineage (NCBI taxonomy): Eukaryota > Metazoa > Chordata > Mammalia > Primates > Hylobatidae > Symphalangus > Symphalangus syndactylus. Next base: position 67,791,187 of record NC_072445.2, on the reverse strand, counting down.
CTTGAGCCCAGAAGTATGAGGCTGCAGTGAGCTGTGATCACGCCACTGCACTCCAGCCCAAGTGACAGAGTTATACTGTCTCAAAAAGAAAAAAAAAGGAAAAAGAAGCAAATGGAAATTTTACAACTGAAAAATACAATAACCAAAATACAATCTCAAACTCCAAACAACATAAACTGAAAGAAATACACATGCAGATATATCATAGCAAAACACATGAAAATAAGGATAAAGAAAAACTCTTGAAAGCAGTCAAAGAAAAAATATATATATTATCCATAGGGGAACAATAATTCAAATGGCTGCAGATTTCTCATCAGAAATCATTTATCTCAGCAATACAGAGAACTAGAGACAGAAAATCATCAAGGAGATGACATTCCATCACTGGTATGGTTGGGATGTGTGTCCCCTACGAATCTCATGTTAAAATGTGACCTCCAATGTTGGAGATAGGCCTAGTGGGAGGTGTTTGGGATGTGGGGGCAGATCCCTCATGCATGGCTTGGTGCCATTCCCTTGGTGATGAGTGAGTTCTCACTCTATTATCCAGTTGAAACAGCTTGTCTATTATCCAGTTCACATGACAGCTGATTGTTTAAAAGAGCCTGACACCTCCTCCCTCCTATCTCTCTTTCTCCCTCTCTCACCATGTGATAAGCTGGCTCCCCTTGCCTTGTGCCATGATTAGAAGCTTCCTGAGGCCTCCCCAGAAGCCAAGCAGATGCTGGTGCTGTGCCTGTACAGCCTGCAGAACCGTGAGCCACATAAACGTCTTTTCTTTATAAACTACCCAGCCTCAGGTATTCCTTTATAACAATGCAAAACAGACTAACACAATCATTAATCAACTAGATCCAATGAACATGTATATTACGCTCCATCCAACAATGACAGAGTACACATTCTTTTCAAGCACACCTGGAACATTCACCAAGATAGATCATATCCTGCAGCTTAACAAATTTAGAAAAATTGGAATCATACAAAATATGTTATTACCATAATAGAATTAAACTACAGATCAATAAAAGGAAGACAATAGAAAAAACACCAAGCACTTGGAAATTAAACAACTTATAAGTGACCCATGGGTCAAAGAAGTCTTGAGAGAGATTGGAAGTATTTTTAACCGAGTGAAAATGAAAATACAACATATGAAAATATGTAAGATGCAACTAAAGTAGTCCTTAGAGGGAAATTCATGGCATTAAAATGCTTACATTAGAAAAGGAGGTCTTGAATCAATATCAGCCTACATCTTAAGAAATAAAAAAAGAAGAGTGAAACATACCCAACACAAGCAGAAGGAAGGAAATCATAAACAGGAGTAGAAATCCATACAATTGAAAACAGCAAACAGTAGAGAAAATGAAATGAAAACAAAGCTGATTCTCTGAAAAGATCCATGAAACTGATAAATCTCTATAAAGATTGATCAAGCAAAAACGAAGACACAAATTACCAATATTAGAAATTAAAGGTGGGAGATCACTATAGACCTGCAGACATTCAAAATCTAATAAGCTAACAAAAGAATACTGTGAAGTCCTAATTAGAGAAAGGGAGTCAGGCTGGCAGGTCCAAGGGAAAGCAAAAAAGAGAAAGCAGGTAAGTTACAAGTCTGCCTTTCTTCATGGTCCAGAACACATCGCCCTCCTGCACAAATAACTCACGGTCCTGCACCCAGCTAGACACCTGCAAGTTAGCTCCGTGCAGTCTTGGCCTTATCAGTACTGCACAAAGCCCTCTTCAGCATAAGCACTACCCTATACAATCTCCACAAGCCTTTGTTTCTTTGTAGTCAGCTTCCACTGACTTACCCATTGTCTCCCTGGCAACGTATTTTCCTACTTTATCTGCCGTTCTTTACCTACAACTGTCTTCGTAAATCCTTATACTCCCACGCCACCGGCCCAGACAGTCGCCACCCACCCATGACGTTTCAGTGGTCCTCCCGGGATCTCTCCGTATAGGGGAACACTCTCCTCATGGGGAATTCTCTTCCCTCTCTCTTTCCCAACTCGGGAACCTCGGTGGACAGCGTCTAAGCACAGAGACAGTTGCAGGTCTCTGGCTGGGGCTATACTCCCATGGGAGTGAAAGGTGCTTGTGTGGAAACGTCTGACCGCCACTGCCCAGGTCAGGTGAGGGACCTAAGTCCTTTTCTCTTTTCGTCTGTCGGCTGCCGTTTCTTAATAGTTCTTTGGTAATTGAGGGTAACTGGCAAGGGCCACTGTCCAGCGTTGCCTGAAGGCCAAAGGGTGAATGGGGTCAGCTGCCCTGCCCGGAAGGGGAAAAGGCTCGCCTCTCTTTTCTGACTGTAGTCCGTACGTGTGCTGCAATTGACATGGAAGCCCATTCGGGGCAAATTCACACACGTTTCAGGTGGCTCAGACCCTCTGTCTCAGTCCAAATTCTGGGGAGTCACCCAGCCATCCTGTTCCAGATGTTGCCAAATTAGGTAATTTCAGACAGCCTCAGAATAGTGAGTCTTCCCCTCCCCGCTCCCTTTCCTGGGCTGGCACGCGTGGAGATCTTCTCGTACCCTTCCTTCCTCATACAATACCCAAAATACAATCTCAAACTCCAAACATGGTTGATCACCCAGTGTGAGTAGAACCTGGACTGGCTGTCCACCCGCAGGGCACCCTGGATGATCTTTACTAATAGGTGGGATGCCCCTTTATACAGTGCACCCCAAGTTCCTCAGCAGACATATGTGGAACTTAGCAAACATCTCGGCATTCATCTTGGCAGGATGCCCCAAGCAGAAGTGTGGTTCATGACCCTGCCTGGCACTGCCCCCGAGGGGTGTGTTTTCAGTTCTGCCATGGAACAAGCCCCGTCTGTTCCTTCAGACTCACCGCTAGGCTGCATCCTAAAGCATTAAGACAAATTTAACTCTCAGACTCTCAAAAAAAGAAATATCTAATTTTCTTTTGTAACACAGCATGGCCCCTATGCAGGAAATCCTCAAATTAACCTCCTCAGTCTTTATAATTGAAAGCGAAATAAGGAAAACAGGGCTAAGGAAAAGAAAAAAACAAAAATGCAGGGACAAGACGCAGGTTCAATGGTTGGCTGCTTTACAAGCCCCCAGCTTCTCCAGGTTTCCCTAAGAACACTCCTCGAAATAACTGCCATCTGTGCAAAAGGCCAGACCACTAAAAGGCAACTTACCCAATAAAATAAATTAGGAAAAGCTGTACACAGCTTGTCCACTCTGCCACAAGCTTAGCCACTGGAAACAGGATTGCCCTGAAAGCTGAAGGACCCCCAGAACAAAAATTCAACCACCAGTGGCCTTAATCTAAAGGGGCTCTCTACTCCAGCTAAAAACAGCTCAACTTAACTAGTAACTTGTGTAGGTGGGAAACATTTGTTCCACATTCTGTGGGTCTGAAGTGCTAAAGCTTTCTGTGACGGGAGATAAAGTGGAAAAGAGTGCTAGCTCCACACCATGCAGCAGCTGGGAAGCTCACAAGCCCTCCTGTAAAGCTGAACCCTTGCCTCTCCATTCTTTCTTTTCCTTTTTTCCTTTATCTGTTCAATCCAAAGATACAGCCTTAAAAGAGAAAGACAATTTCTAACATCCTAATCTTTGATTTTATTGTTCTCTTTAAAACTCCAGCTGATTGCATATTATGGCCTGTTTTCATGTACATTTTAAACTTATGGGCAAGTTGCAACAAGAAAAATTCAGAGCTCAAATGGTTAACCTGCCTTATCGAGTTAAATAGTTTTCTAAAGCTCTTTATTGCCCTCTTTTTTCTGTCTGCCTTAGATCAAGGTGGTTTTATAATCACCTGTAGAACTCTAACAGGTGCTCTTGAGTGCAGGTTTCTAATAACTTTGGAAATTGTAACATTAGAATAAAGAAAAAACTTCCCAGACTCTCATTAAAAGCTAATGTGTTCATAAATATCGAGCAGAAGTTAATTACATAAACTAAACTAATGGAAAACTAAAATAATATTTTTATAGCTTTTTGTTTAAAACATTGTTAACTCTTCTGTTTTTCAAAGTCCATAAAAACTTTTCTCTTGTAAGCTATTTACAGCCTTTAACAATTGGCTAAAGTACAATCTTGTAACGAAAAGTTTTTTTTTTTTTTTTTTTGAGACGGAGTCTCGCTCTGTCGCCCAGGCTGGAGTGCAGTGGCGCAATCTCGGCTCACTGCAAGCTCCCCCTCCCGGGTTCATGCCATTCTCCTGACTCAGCCTCTCCGAGTAGCTGGGACTACAGGCGCCCGCCACCATGCCCAGCTAATTTTTTGTATTTTTTAGTAGAGACGGGGTTTCACCGTGGTATCGATCTCCTGACCTCGTGATCCACCCGCCTCGGCCTCCCAAAGTGCTGGGATTACAAGCGTGAGCCACCGCGCCCGGCCACGAAAATTTAAAGCATATTTTACTGTCTACCTGATTTCTCTAGAATGTAAAAGCTATTTGCAAATATACTTAATTTATGGCACTATAGTTATTTGCATATATTCATTAAAAATCTATTTTCTGGCTGTGTGTCTTGGCCCATTTTCTGGCTGTGTGCCATGGCTCACATCATCGCAGATACTGTAGTTATTTACATATACTCATTACAAATCTATTTTCTGTTTGTGTGTCATGGCTCATTTTCTGGCTGTGTGCCATGGCTCACGCCATCACGGATACTATAGTTATTTACATATATTCATTTATTTCTGTCTGTGTGTTGGCTCATTTTCTGGTTGTGTGCCATGGCTCATGCCATGGTGTGAAAATCTATTTTCTATTTTCTGGCTGTGTGCCATGGCTCACGCCTGTAATCCCAGCACTCATGCAGGTGGATTGTTTGAGCTTAGGTGTTTGAGACCAGCCTGGGTAATGTGGCAAAATCCTGTCTCTATGAAAAACGCAAAAAATTAACTGGGTATGGTGGCACATGCCTGTAGTCCCAGCTACTTGGGGGGCTGGGGCAGGAAGATTGCTTCAACCTGGGTGGTCGAGGCTGCAGTGAGTTGATATTGCACCATTGCACTCCAGCCTGGGTGACAAAGCGAGACCTCGTCTCAAAAAAAAAAAACAAAGGAAAAAAAGTCTGTTTTCTTTTGTAACAGGACGCAATTGGAGACACTGGTTATTTTACCAAGCTTTAACTGCAATGGCATGCTTTTTTGGGGGGCAGAATCAAAGTTAACTTATAAAGCCAATAAAAGTCCCTTGGGAAAGCTGGCCTCATACCTTATGTACACAGTCCCTGAGCAGGGTCCCTAACCTGTGATAAGTAAAGAATGTCACTTTCTAACAGGCCCAGGAGCCCCAAGTTATCTTGGGACCTCAAGAGGAAAAGAATTTACTCAACTCATACGGGTATTTAATGGCACAAACCCATAACTGGGCTTAAGGCATTAAAGTCAAATCTGAGATTCTCTATGGAATAAAGTTTCAGCAAAACCAAATTTAAAAAATAGAAGAGTCTATATGCAAAATAATTATTCTTGCTAACTTTATGCAAATACTCAAGCCAAGTATAGTAAGGCTAAAACTTATTTTACCAATAGATTTGTTCTATTATAATTTGTTCTTAGTAAACTGGAAAGAAAAATTATGTTTCAGAAAAGCTGTAGTACATCTGTCATCAAATTCTAGTCTTGTTCACTGTTTTAAAGTTTTTTATTATTTTCCACAATTTTAACTGAATCCTGAATTCTTTCTGGGCTACAAGTTCCCAATGCATTCAACATTTTTTTCCTTTTATTTTTCTAATTTAAACTCAATGGAGTTGCTATTACCTCTTTCTTAAGGTCCTGCAAACTAAAGTTCATTCTTCAAAATACAAGCAAAAGAAAGAAAAGGGTCAGATTGCCACTGCCTTCCTCCTCTATAACTAAAAATGCTTTAACATCTGGATAAATTGTGCCCAGTGTTAATCTTTGTTTTGTTTTTCTGTTTCCATAAAAATGCCTTGTTAAAAATTTGTTTGCCTTCATCATATGCAGAGGCTTGTAAGGCTCACCTCTACATCACAAACTCTGAAGGGTCTGGCCCTGTCCTAGGGGTTTTAATTCGAGCCCATTGCAATTACACCCTCCATTATAATCAGACACACCAGGAATGGGAGACAAGTTCACTGTGTACCTCCACAGGCTTTTTCTATGGTGGGGAAACAATAAAGTTAATGCCAGCAAAATGTGTAGTAATTCTTTCATGCCTATAAATACCTCAGCAACTGGAATGGAATATATAGAAATAAAGGTCGAAAGTAAACTAACGCCTCATTAGTACATCTACAAACCTTTCCTTGATTTTCTTTTTATTGAATTAACATTTAGAAATCTTATCTCTCAGGCCCCACTTCTCCCACCTATAATAATGCTTATATTAGCTTATTTGCATTATGTATTATTAATGCAATATCTTGTTTTGTGTCTTCTAGAACACAACAATTTCAAACTAAAATGTCACTGCAGTGAGGGTATCAGCCACTAAAAGAACTCCATGACTCTCCTTTGGATACAGCAGGACAAAATTTTAGGCTACAAATGCTGCCCTCAACACCATGGTTACACAATGACTCTGCCCAATTAACTCCCAAGCCAAGGATTTAGGCCCTTGTAACCTCCTGACAGACTAACAGGATTAGGTAGGGCCAGTTCGATGCCTCTGGTCAGCAGGAAGCAGGTGGAAGATGAGATCTTCACCCACATGCCAAAGATTTGTTATTGTTGCTCTGTTAGTGGGGAAATGCGGAGCCCTAACTAGGGAAAGGGAGTCAGGCTTGCAGGACCAAGGGAAAGCAAAAAGAGAAAGCAGATAAGTTACAAATCTGCCTTTCTCATGGTCTGGGATACATAGCCCTCCTGTGCAAATAATTCACAGTCTTTCTGCACCTAGCTATCACAGAACACTTGCAAGTTAACTCACTGCAATCTTGGTATTATCAGTACTACACAAAGCCCTCTTCAGCATGAGCACTGCCCTACAAAATCTCCACAAGTCTTTGTTTCTTTGCAGTCAGCTTCTGCTGACTTGCCCATTTTCTCTCTGGCAATGTATTTTCCTACTTTCTCTAATAAATCTGCCTTTCTTTACCAACAACTGTCTTGGTAAATTTTTTTCTTTTTTTTTTTTTTTGAGACACAGTTTTGCTGTTGTTGCCAGGCTGGAGTGCAATGGTGCAATCTTGGCTCACTGCAACTTCCGCCTCCTGGGTTCAAGCGATTCTCTGGCCTCAGCCTCCCGAGTAGCTGGGATTACAGGTGTGCATCACCATGTCCGGCTAATTTTGTATTTTTAGTAGAGATGGGGGTTTCTCCATGTTGGTCAGGCTGGTCTCGAACTCCCGACCTCAGGTGATCTGCCCACCTCGGCCTCCCAAAGTCCTGCGATTACAGGCATGAGCCACCGCACCCAGCCTGTCTTGGTAAATTCTGATACCCCCCACACCACTATCCTAGATAGTTGTTGCTCCCTGCAACAAATACCATGAGCATCTCTATGCACATAAGCTTTAGATGAGATGAACCAATTCCTAGAAAATTACAAACTGCTAAAACGTGCCCAAGATGAAATAGACATAATTAAATAATCCTATGACTATTGAAGAAATCAAATGTATAGTTAAAAGCCTTCTGAAAAGAAACCTCCAGGCCCATATGATTTTACTGATGAATTCTACCAACTATTTAAATGAGAAGAAAACATCAATCCTATACAATCTCTTCCAGAAAACAGAAAAGGGACACTTTCCAACTCATTTTATGAGGCTTTTATTACTATTACAACAAAATCAAAGATAGTACAAAAAAGAAAATTATAGATCACTACACCTATATCATTATGTGTTTTTGAATACAAAGAAATCCTCAATAAAACATTTGCAAATCAGCAATGTATAAACAGAATAGTACAGCATGACATAATGGTGTTTATTATATGAGCAATGTATAAAAAGAATAGTATAGACCAGACACAGTGGCTCATGCTGGTAATCTCAGCAGTTTGGGAGGCTGTGGAGGGTGGATCACTTAAGGCCAGGAGTTCAAAACTAGCCTGGCCAACATGGCGAAACCCCATCTCTATTAAAAATACAAAAATTAGCCAGACATGGTGGCGCATGCCTATAATTCCAGCTACTCAGAAGGCTGAGGCAGGAGAATCGCTTGAGCCCGGGAGGCAGAGGTTGCAGTGGGCTGAGATCGCACCACCCCACTCCAGCCTGGGCAACAAGAGTAACAAGAGTGAGGCTCTTTCAAAAAAAAAAAAAGAATAGTACAGTATGACATAATGTTTATTATACCAGCAATGTATACAAAGAATAGCACAGCAAGACATAATAATGTTTATTCCAGGAATGCAAGTACGGTTCAATATTTGGGTATCAACCAATGTAATCCCCCACAGACTAAAAAGAAAAAAACCCACATGATCATATTAATTAATGTAGAAAAAGCACTTGACCAAACTTAATGTTGTCCATTCATGGGGGAAAAGGAACCTCTTAGTAAGCTTGGAATAGAAAAAAAAAAAATTTTTTTTTTTTTTGAGACAGAGTCTTGCTCTGTAGAGAAGGGGTTTCACCATGTTGGCTGGCTGGTCTTGAACTCCTGACCTCAGGTGATCCACCCGCCTCAACCTCCCAAAGTGCTGGGATTATAGGTGAGAACCACCATGTTGGGCCGAAAACAAATGTCTTTAATTTGACAATAGACATCTAAATATCTACAGCTATCATTATGCTATTCTCATAAAATTAAGAATAAGGCAAGGATGTCCATTCTCACCTAGTCAGTGCAATGAAAAGGAAAATTTACAAAAAGTCACACAAATTGGAAAGTAGGCAATAAAACTATCCCTATTTGCAGATTATATGGTTGTAATAGAAAATTTCAAGAAATATACAAAAGAAAAAAACAAAACAAGGCCAGGCACGGTGGCTCACACCTGTAATCCCAGCATTTTGGGAGGCCTAGGAGGGTGGATCACCTGAGGTCAGGAGTTCGAGACCAGCCTGGCCAACATGGTGAAACCCCGTCTCTACTAAAAATACAAAAATTAGCCCAGCGTGGTGGATGGCGCCTGTAATCCCAGCTACTCGGGAGGCTGAGGCAAGAGAATCGCTTGAACCCAGAAGGCGGAGGTTGCAGTGAGCCAAGACTGTGCCATTGCACTCCAGCCTGGGCAACAAGAGCAAAACTCAGTCTCAAAAAAAAAAAAAAAAAAAAAAAAAAGACTGAAAAGAAAAAACAAAAAACCTTCTAGAACTAATAAGATAATTTAGCAAGATACAAGGTCAATGTGTAAAGGTAAATTGTCTTTTTATATGCCAGCAATGTATAATTGGAACCCAAAATTAAAACAATAAAATTCACAGTAGATCCTCAAATAAAATAATCTCACAAAACATGTACACGCTGTCTGTGCTGAAAACTAAAAAAGCTGATAAAAGACACCAAAGAAGGTCTAAATAAATGGAGAAAGACAGCGTGTTCATGAATTAGAAGAATCAATATTAAAAAGATGACAATTCTTCCCAAATTTATACATACACTTAATACAATTGCAATCAAAATCCCAGAGAATTTTTAGGAGACATAGACAGGTTGATTCAAAAAATTTATACAGAAAAGCAAAGAAGCTAGAATAGTTAGAACAATTTTGAAAAAGAAGAATAGATTGGATTTACCCTGCACAATTTTAAAATTTACCCTAAAGGTACTTTAATTAACAAACACAGTGTGATATTAGCAAAGGAATAGATGCAAGATAAATGAAACAGTAGAGGTGAGAGGAATAGATCCCCATACATATGGCCAATGGATTTTTAATCTTTTTTAAAATTAATACCCTATTATTATTATTACTATTATTCGTGACAGGATCTCACCGTTGCCCAGGCTGGACTGAAGTGGCACAATCATGGCTCACTGCAGGCTTGACTTCCTGGGCTTCAGTGATCCTCCCACCTTGGCCTCCCACAGCTGATACCACAGGTGTGCACCACCATGCCCGGCTAATTTTTTTATTTTTGGAAGAGATGGGGTTTTGCCATGTTGCCCAAGCTGGATTTGAACTCCTGAGCTCAAGCTATCCACCCGCCTCGGCCTCACAAAATGCTGGGATTACAGGTGTGAGCCACTGTGCCTGCCAAGACTTAATTTTTTTATAATAGTTTAGATTTCTAGAAAAATTAAGCAGAGCAGGGTAGCGCAGTGTCACCACGGCAAAGCTGCAGCAGCTGCGGGTGCAGGATTTGGTTGGACTCCACGGTGGAGTCTGGAAAGAGAGAACATCTGGAAGACACAGGGTCTCATGTTCTGGTGCAGCGCCAGCTGTTGTGAGGACAGACAGGCATCCACGCAGCAGGTGCGCCAGTGCATCAAGTGCTGCCCTGTGCCTCTGGCTCAAGTCCAGGCCTTGGTCACCAGTGAGTTGGAGAAGTTCCAGGACCATCTGGCCCGGTGCACCGTGCATTGCAATGACAAAGCCAAAGATTCAATAGATGTGGGAAGTAAGGAGCTTCAGATGAAGCAGCAGCTGGACAGTTGTGTGACCAAGTGTGTGGATGACCACATGCACCTCATCCCAACTATGACCAAGACGATGAAGGAGGCTCTCTTATCCATTGAGAAACAAAAGTCTTTGCCAGTGGCCAATGAGGGCAAGAATGTATTTTTATAAGGAATTGGGAATTTTAGTCTTTTAAGCAAAGTTTATGAACGAACAAATAAAGGATGGCCACAAGTGTAAGGCATACGTCACTTGCCTCTGGACACTGGTTCTTTTATGTTTCAGTCCTCAAAAGGGAAGTGGAAAAAAGTGGTGCTAAATTGGGTCAGAGATATTATGGGAGAGTTTTAGAGCTTAGATTTCCTGTGGCCAGTGCTTGTCCTGGAAGTAAGGATCCCCTCTGTAACAAGCCAGAGCCCTCCAAGGTACCAGACTCTTCTTACTACACAGGTACCAATAGGCTGGCAGGCTAGAGTTGATGGAGTTTGAGAAGAGATATTTTCTCTTTGTTGCCAACATCCTGTTTGCTGCAAGTGTCACTGCACCATTTTCCATAAGCTGTGAAGCAAAATCCATGAGGTCACTAACTCAGACGGGAAAAAAAGTTTTCTGGGTCTTTTTTTTTTTTTTTTTTTTTGGTTTTGTGTAATTTATACAAGGGCATACAAGTTGATTTTAAGATGTGCAATTGGGAGGGAGATAGTTTGAATAAGAGCTTCAAAAAGTTCCTTGTGGATCCCCATTTTTGGTCATCAAGATGTGGATGTGTATTTCTTAAAATTATCACATGCTGCATCTTTCAGCCTGGAGACCATGCAAACACATGAGAAGCGATGACACACTAATTATGGGAAGCAGAACTTCCCTCTTACCGGCTGATGGGCCCTGAGGCTGTGTGTAGCAAAATGACAGGGCAATCTTGCAGTAACACTTTCACCTTGAAGAGAAGGGGGTTTTGATTGGGATATGTACTAATATCAATGACTGAACAGTAAAAGAGGAGCAGTTGGCTACTTGATTGATTATAAGAGAGTTATGAAGTACTGGATTTGGAAAAACTTGCTTTTTATAGAACGGAATGGAATGAAAGCCTAAACCTAGCATTACTTAGCCCCCTGAATTAACAGAGCCCAATTGAGACAAACCCCTGTTGCTACTATAAATGGAATTATTTCATAATTTATTTGACTTGTTCATTTCACATGTATAGAAACACAGCAGATTTTTGTGTGTCGATTTTGTATCCTACAATTTTTCTGAATTCATTTATTAGCCCTAGTAGTGTTCTTGTGGGTTCTTGGGGATTTCCTATATTAAGATCATTTCATTTGGGACTAAGGATAGGTTTACTTCTTCCTTTCAAATTTGGATGCCTTTTATTTCTTCTTGTTTAACTGCTGTAGATAGAACTTTCAGTACAATGTTGAATAGTAGTGGGTAAAGTAAACGTCTTTGTCTTGTGTCTGATCTTAGGGAGAAAGATTTTAGTCATTCACCATTGAGTATGATTTTAGAGTGGATTCTTCTTAAATACAGTTTATCACAGGTTCCCTTCTATTTATCACAATTCTCTTCTATTCCTAATTTTCTATGTGTTTTTATCATGAAAGGGTGCTGGATTCTGTCAAATGCCTTTTCTATATCTATTGGGATAATCATGTATTTGGGTTTTTTTTTGTTCTATTAATGTCATGTCTTCCAATAATTGATTTTCTTACCTTGAACCACTCTCACATTCCTGGGCAAAATGTCACTTGATCATGGTGTGTAATCCTTTTAATATATGTTGAATTTGGTTAAATCTGCCAGACAGTAACACTTTGTACTCAATACTAAGAAGTACTAATGGGCTGGGCACAGTGGCTCACACCTGTAATCCCAGCACTTTGGGAGGCCGAGGCGGGCGGATCACAAGGTCAGGAGATCAAGATCATCCTGGCCAACATGGTGAAACCCCGTCTCTACTAAAAATACGAAAATTATCTCGGCATGGTGGTGCGCGCCTGTAATCCCAGCTACTCAGGAGGCTGAGGCAGGAGAATCGCTTGAACCAGGGAGTTGGAGGTTGCAGTGAGCTGAGATCACGCCACTGCACTCCAGCCTGGCGACAGAGCAAGACTGTCTCAGAAAAAAAAAAAAAAAAAAGATGTACTAATGAAGATTTTACATTTATCAGCATAAAGAGACAGAAATAACTCTCTTATCTGTACCTTAGGAGTTCTTGGAGTTAGTTGTATCTCTCTCTCTCTTTTTTTTTTGGTAAACTGTGCCATTTTTCAGTAATCTGGTTTTAATTTCAGGTTTTAATTTTTTATTTTTTTGAGATGAGGTCTCCCTGTTGCACAGGCTGGGGTTCATTGCAGCCTTGAACTCCTGGTTTCAAGCGATCCTCCCACCTCAGCCTCCCAAGGAGCTAGGACTACAGGTGTGTGCCACCATGCCTGGCCAATTTTTATATTCTTTGTAGAGATGGAGTCTTGCTTTGTTCCTCTAGCTAGTTGAACTCCTGGCCTCTAGTGATCCTCCTGCCTTGGCCTCCCAAAGTGCTGGAATTGCAGGCATGAGCCAGTATGCCTGACTGAGTGATGGATCTTAGTGAGCTCGGAGCTACCTCCAGGGCAGGCAGTGAGCTTGGTCCCCAAGAGCAAACAGAAGTGTCAGAAGCAGTGATCCTGCTGGACTCCCTGTTCCTGCTGTCCCCTCCTGGGAAGCACAACAGGAGGACTCCTGATGGCCTCCTCTTCAGGCAGGCAGAGTGCTGAGCTGTGATCTTTGTCTCTGTGCCACATCATTTACCTGACTCATGGTAATGTGTGTTGCACAAATATAAATAGAACCAACTGGTTAAGAGAATTTTTGAAATTAAAAAACATTTGAAAGGAGTTTGGGGCAGAGAGTGTATTCTTAAAATCTCTGCTTGTATCAGGCATTTTGTAGCTGTTTTACTGCTGTCTACAGGATGGAGGGGGAATGAGAATTTGGGGGAAATCTTGGTATCTGAGAAGGCAAATACCTGTGGATTGTCTTGGACCACGCTCTCCATCTAGTTGCATGATGGTGGGGGCGGGGATAATGGGTGTGTGGTGGGTATGGGGGCATTGCCTGGATTTTCAGATTTGACTGTTTCTCCCAGTAGAAAAAGCGCTTCCATGTGAGAAGTTCAGAGCCTGGACAAATCTAGAAAAGATCACTAAGTGAAGTTCAAGTTTGCCTTTCCAGAGTGAAGCTGGTGGAGAGTTATGGCTTGGAGTCTTTTCTTTGAAGTTGAGGAATGACTGGTGGTTTTTGGAAGCCAAGGCCGACTTTTCTGGGATGTCAACTAGGAAGAATATGCCCTGGTTCCAGCTGACCCACAGGTGCTTTGCAGAGGCCAGGGAGGAAGGCACAGGGTGACTGTGGCCTGCACAGTGGTCAGGAGTGCCCTGGGCAGCAGAACAGAACAGAATAAAATTTTGCGCAGACCACTCTTTCCTTTTCTTCATCAGGCACCACAAAACCAGCAGCATTTTGTTCTAGGGCAGGCTCTCTTCTCATTGAAGTGCAGTCGCTCTTCATGCACCCCCTCCCTTCTGCCTACTTTGCCCTCACTTAAATCTTGTGGGGTAAAAATCAATGCAGCACTTCCAGTAGCCAAATGCAGCATGAGCACCAGGTTTGAGGACAGCTGGCCTGAGCATCACATAGCCGCTGGGAATGGCTGAGGCACAGACGGGTGCAGTTTGGGCCAAGGGGGCTATGCTGGTTTTGGGGCACTGGGGAGCCCTGAGTGGTGCTGCCCTCCCCTGCATACCCTGGAACGGCCTGCTTCTGTCCCAGGCTGTGCCTGTTCTTTGTGGATGTCTGCAGGAGCTTCTTGGGGATTCAAGGACCCCCCAATATGCCCCTGTATCCTGGGATCTTTTCAAAGCTCTCCCCCAGCTCCCCCATCAATCCCATGCCGCCATGCTCACCAGGAAATGCCAGTGTTCAGGCCCCCTGGATTGCAAAGCCAGAGATCTTGATGGGTTCACCCTGCAGCCACCCAGGGCCGTTGAGACTCCTAGGCAGTTGAGACAAAGTGACTCTCCCTCCTTCAGTGCCACACAGACACCTACATGTCCCACCCTCATGGAGTCCTTTGTGAAAACAATCCCAATTCATGAACAAGGCATGTTTCTCCATTTGTTAAAGTCCTTTTAAATTTATCTCAGTATTGTTTTGCAGTTTTCAGTATATAGATATGTATTTTACATCTTTTGTAAGACTTATACATAAGTACATATTATTTTGGATGTTTATAAATTATACTGTCTACTGATTTCAATTTGATTATTTGTTGTTAGCATACAGAAATACAATTGGTTTTTGTATTTCAACCTTGATAACTTGCTACAGTCACTTATTTTAGTAGCCTTTTGTAGATCTCATTGAATTTTCTACAGACGATTATATCTCTTGCTACTAATGACATTTCTTCTTCCTTTCCAATCTGTTCTTTTTCTTGGCTTACTGCACTGAGTAGAACCTACAGCAAAGGGCATTTTGTCATCGGTAAGTATGATATTAGCTATAGGTTTTTCACAGTTGCTCTTTATCAAGTTGAAAAAGTTCTATTTCTAGTTTGCTGAGAGTTTTTATCACAAATGGATGTAGGATTTTGTCAAATGCTTTTTTTGTATCTTTGAGATGATCATATTTTTGTTTAGATTGTTAATACCGTGGCATGGTGGCACATGCCTGTAGTCCCAGCTACTCAGGAGGTTGAGGCAAGAGGATCACTTGAGCCCAGGAGGTGGAGGCTACAGTGTACTATAGTCATGCCTGTAAACAGCCACTACACTCCAGCCTGGAAAACACAGGGAGAACTCAACTTGAAAGATAAATAGTTAAGGTTTTTGTTTCTTTGTTTGCTTGTTTGTTTGAGATGAAGTCTCGTTCTGTTGCCCAGGCTGGAGTGCACTGGTGTGATCTCGGCTCACTGTAACCTCCGCCTCCCCGGTTCAAGAGATTCTGTCTCAGCCTCCCCAGTAGCTGGGACTATAGGCAGGCGCCACTATGCGCAGTTAACTTTCGTATTTTTAGCAGAGACGGGGTTTCGCCATGTTGGTCAGGCTGGTCTTGAGCTCCTGACAAGTGATCCACCCGTCTTGGCCTCCCAAAGTGCTGGGGTTACAGGTGTGAACCACCACGGCTGGCCTGGTTAAGATTTTTATATTCGGTGTATTTTTATGACAATAAAAACATTGGGGGAAAATAGACAACTTAGAGAGTGTGAGTGTGACTAGGGGTCAATGTGAAGACACTACATGATCCGTGGTGCATCCAAATTTTAACCTATCAATGTCTTTAGAGCATAACAAAAAGAACAGAAACATAGTTGTGCTTATCCCCTAAACTAAAATCTGGAGCAGAGCCCTGACTGAACATTTTCCAGGGCCCACTCCTTATCTCCAGCTGTCTAGAGCACAGGCACAGAACTGCGGTCTGCAGTATACTGCAAGAAGTGAGGTGGGTGCTGAGGAGTGGGCTCCACCCAAGCCAGGAACCCTGCAGACATAACGGAATAGAGCATAATTGTGCCTGAAGCTGAGTTGGAGGCAAATAATGGGGTTTAACGAAGTGGGGCAGTATCACCCCCCAGGAAGCACACAGCTCTGATCACTACCCACCCAAAGGTGACATCAAATCCTTCCTCCTTTGCTTGATTTCACTGGACGGCTGGGCACTATGCATCTTTGGTTACTGAGTATCACCACTCTGGCTCCCCAAACGCACTCAGAATTTGTGGATTATTGGTCTACACTAACTTCAAGAATGAAGCCGCGGTTCCTCGCAGTGAGTGTTACAGCTCTATAGAGTGGCGCGTCCAGAGCTGTTTGTTCACTCCCCGATGGGCTCGTCATCAATGGTGGCTTACAGAAGTGAAGCTGCAGACCTTCCCAGTGAGTGTTATAGCTCATAAGAGCACTCATAAGAGCACTGTGTACCCATAAGCGTGAGCAGTAGTGCAAGCCTTATTACAAAGAGCAAAAAAAAAAAAAAAAAAAAAATCACTACCATCAGTACAAGGGAACCTCAGCAGGTTGCCACTGCTGGCTCCGGCAGCCTGACTTTTATTCTCTTACCTGGCCCCACCCACGTCCTGCTGATTGGTAGAGCCGAGTGGTCTGTTCTGACAGGGCACTGATTGGTGCGTTTACAATCCCTGAGCTAGACATGAAGATTCTCCACCTCCCCACCAAATCAGTTGGATACAGAGGTTCTCTAAGGCCCCACCAGGGCAGCTAGATACAGAGTGTGGATTGGTGCACTTACAAACCCTGAGCTAGACACAGGGTGCTGATTGGTGTGTTTACAAACCTTGAGCTAGAGACAGAGTGCCGATTGGTGTATTTACAATCCCTGAGCTAGACATAAAGGTTCTCCAAGGCCCCACCAGAGCAGCTAGATACAGAGTGTTGATTGGTGCATTCACAGACCCTGAGCTAGACACAGGGTGCTGATTGGTGTATTTACAATCCCGGAGCTAGACATAAAGGTTCTCCACGTCTCCACCAGACTCAGGAGCCCAGCTGGCTTCACCCAGTGGATCCTGCAGGTGGAGCTGCCTGCCAGTCCCATGCCGTGCGCTCGCACTCCTCAGCCCTTGGGTGGTCGATGGGACCGGGCGCCGTGGAGCAGGGGATGGTGCTCGTCGGGGAGGCTCGGGCCGCACAGGAGCCCATGGAGTGGGTGGGAGGCTCAGGCATGGCGGGCTGCAGGTCCTGAGCCCTGCACCGCCGGGAAGGCAGCTAAGGCCCGATGAGAAATCGAGCGCAGCGCCGGTGGGCTGGCACTGCTGGGGGACCCGGTACACCCTCCGCAGCCGCTGGCCTGGGTGCTAAGCCCCTCATTTTCCCGGGGCGACAGGGCCGGCTGCTCCGAGTCGGGGGGGAGGGGGCGAACCGCCAAGGCCACGCCCACCCGGAACTCCAGCTGGCCCGGAAGCACTGCGCGCAGCCCCGGTTCCCTCTCGCGCCTCTCCCTCCACACCTCCTTGGAAGCTGAGGGGGCCGGCTCCTGCCTTGGCCAGCCCAGAAATGGGCTCCCACAGTGCAGCGGTGGCTGAAGGGCTCCTCAAGTGCCACCAAAGTGGGAGCCCAGGCAGAGGAGGCGCTGAGAGCGAGCGAGGGCTGTGAGGACTGCCAGCATGCTGTCGCCTCTCACAAGGACAGACCCTGAATTGATTCCAGGAATCCATGCATCCAGGTAAGCACTACACTTCCTGGGCTACCTTGCAATTGAGATGGCCAGTGAGGTGTCAGCAGAAGTCACAGGCAGGGCTTCCAGGAAATACCCTCAAGAAGCTAACTCAGCTGGGGCTGGGAGGTGTAGGAGCTAGTTCCCTCTGGCTTTGTCGCTGGCTGTCTTCCCAGCTGGACTGTGGGATGATGCTAGGGCTCAGTCAGCCTTCTTGTCATCCTGGGGATGGAGGCTATGCACCAAGGGCAGGGAGCAGAAATACCAAAGGAAACTGGATTCCTGGGGCTCTCTTGGGGCTGCAAGACGGTGGATTGGCAACCGCTGATATTTGTGTTTATGTATTTTCCATGCAGGAACATCTATAATGGCACTGAGTCTGTAGGGAGGGTTATGGCCTGTCAGTCTGAAACTGCATGAGGGCTCCAGGCACAGGCTTTGTGTCCAAGTACCTTGCTGTGTTTAAGGCACATCATAGCACCGGAGAATGTGGGAGAGGTCACATTCAACCATTCAAAGCGCAGGGAGGTTCTTATTCTGACACCAGCAACACTTAAACAAGAATGAACGTAAACCTGGGCAGTGAGGAAGGAAAGGAAAAAGAAAGCTTATGAATACAGGTAGGATTGTTTGAACCGGTAAGTTGCACTATAAATCACAATAAAAGATGCTCTGTGTACCACTAAAACAGAAGAGTTGGTCTCCCTGAGGATGAGGCCTTTGGGTCTCCAGGCATTTGCCAGCTCTCCTAGCCTAGGGGCAGGGGCACCTGCACAGCCCTCTGCTTTTCCTAGAATTAATCAGCAGCAAGCATGTGTCAGGGAGAGACATAGTTGTCTTAGCACTGAGGCTGAAATCCTGGATGTTCTTGGGAGGGCAGTGATTATGAAGAACAAGCTACTTGTCTAGTCCCTGGAGGTCATTCCTTAAAGCCTCCTGATGAGGCAAGTTTACAGGATCCATGCTCCCTGAGCCAGCAGTGACACCCTCACTTGGCAGTAAAAATTAGGGCTGTAACTTACAGGGTAAGCCAAAAATGGGATTTATCTTAAAGGAAATTTAAGGGATCTTAAAGGAAAAAGAGAGGAGAGTGAATGACCTCATCATTAGCTGGGAGGCTCTATGGTGCCCTGGTAGACAGTCACTGCCTGGAGGTGACTTTATAGAAAGCAAACTTTGGCTGTCACAGCGCATAGGGAGGCCTGGGAAAGCCCAGGGAAGCAGGAGTCTGGTCGGTGAGGCCAAGGAGGAGGGCCCTTCTCCTGACCCCACGGGCGTGGCTTGGCCAGGCAGCTCAGGACTTGGTTCTCCCCACGGCTTGGCCCCCTTCTCAGGTCTCTCTCAATCTATGGGGGAACCTAGAGGGAAGGCAGCTGCCCATGGCGCACACCGTGGAGGGACCCTGAGGCCAGCGGAGAGCAGATCTAAGGTGAGGCAGGTGCTCTTAGGTTAAAGATAGGGGAAGAATCTGAAGCACTATTGCAGACAGGCCCCCAGGAGGGTTAAAGGTCAAGGTGGAGGCGAAACTAAGATTGGAAGGTGAGCATGGAGCCCAGAGTCATGGAGGTTCCAGAGCGGGTGATAGTTTCTGAGAAGCTCCAGGCTCTTCACGAGTTCTGTGAAAACCGCTGGAATTGACACCATTACTAGCAGTGAGTGGGACACAGTTCCTAACCCATACACACGTTCGTTCAGCTGGACTCCTGGCAGGAGGGCTTATCTCTGGGCAGGTGCTGGGGCCACAAGACAGATACGAATGGAACTTTGTATTCTTCAGGGAGGGTACGGGGGACGGGCAAGAAACAATAAAGCCGGCAAAGAAAGCGCCACAAAATTCCGGGTGGCGGTAAGTACCAGAAACCATGGTGCCTGAGAGTGATAAGCAAATAAAGTACTCTAGCGGATCAAACATCAGGGGAATGTTTGCTATTTTAGATAAGTGGTCCTGGAAGGTGTCTCATGGCAGGGACAGTGAATGGTGACATAGAACCTCCGGGGAGGCTGCAGGAGGGAACTGCCCCTCCCAAGTCCCTCGGTCTCCGGTACGAGATCACTCACCCTCCAGCCAGCGCAGGCCGGGGTAGGAGCCGCAGGTCTGGGACCTGCGTCTCTGCGAGGATAGCTCTCGGAGTTGCACCAGGTTCCAGCTACAGGGCCACGTCCCGCAGACGCCGGGAAGGCAGGAGCGTTGCGGCTCCGCCCTCGGGGACCAGGTACGGGCGCGACCCAAGCAGCCCAGGACCAGGGCCGCCGGACTGCAGGCCTGTTTCGGCAGCTCGCCCGCCACTAGCAGGCCCCGCACATGCCGAGGCCGGGCCCCGCCCCGAGCCCCTCCCATACCCCGCCTCCGGCCCCAAGCTCCGCCCACGCCACGCCACCGCAGTCCGCCTCCGGTCTCGTCCAGCCCTTCCGGGTTAGGGAGGACCCTGCTGGGTTTCGAGGAGGTGGAAACCGGACCCACAGCAATGGAGCGCGGAGTCCGGGCGCGGTGGCTCACGCCTGTAATCCCGGAGGCCGTGACAGGTGGATCACCTGAGGTCAGGAGTTCGAGACCAGCCTGGCCAACACAGTGAAACCGTGTCTCTACTAAAAATACCAAAATTAGTCTGGGCGTAGTGGCGAGCGCCTGTAGTCCCAGCTACTCGGAAGGCCGAGGCAGGAGAATTCCTTGAACCCAGGAGGCGGAGGTTGCAGTGAGCCGAGATCCCACCATTACACTTCAGCCTGGAGTGCTGGGACTCTGCGGGGAGGAGGGACGCCCCTGCCCTGTGCCAACCCCCGCCGCATCCCTGGCAGATATCCAGGTTACAGAATGAGAGTCTGTGGTGCGACAAAAAATGAGCTACTGGTACTCCGCACGCATCAGCCTGCTAGATCTCCCGGGGAGTTACGCTGGTGAGAGAAACCAATCCCAAAGATCACAGACGGGGTATCAATTTCTCCAAAGCACAGAGGAGAGAAATGCAGGACTCATTAGCGGTGCCCAGGAGTTAGGGAGGCGGATGGGCGGATGGGTGTGGCTATAAAAAAGCAACCCAAGGGGTGCCTGTGAAGGAAATCTGCGTCCCGCGGAACGCAACACGCCGTTGGGATACTGGACCGTCCTTTGTGAGATGCCACCATTGGGGGAAAACGGATACAGGGTGCATGGCTCCACAGAAAAAGTTCGATTAAAGGAAAGTGGTTTAAGGCCAAGGAAATACCTAGAAAACGGAAAGTCTTGAAACCAGAGCCGGTGGGGAGTTATGGGGGGCGATGCTGGCGAACAGTTTGGGCCGATTGTCTTTTTTTCTAGCGCTTGCTGGCTTCTGCCACCTCATTTGGCAGTCACCTGCCACTGTGACCTCCCCAAGTCCCTTCTCCAAACTCTATACCTTGATTTCTGGTGTCCCGGGATGGCCCCACTCCAACAATAGAGCAGAAGGAAGGAAGGTTTCCCCTGTGTTTAGAACGTTCCTAACGAAAATAACTGCAACTCTTGATTGCACCTCCTGAGGGTCGTTGGGACTTTCCCTCTCAGATACTTACTGGTTCCTTCATTCGTACATTTTGCCTTAACTCACAGTTGCCCTCCCCATCCTAAGGTGCACTGCTGGCATGGGTCTATGTGTTGATGATGTTCTCCTTGTCTTCAGAGGTGAGAATGTGCCCTCCCTCTGAGATGCCCTCTTGCCCCTGAGCTCCCCAGCAGGGAACAGGCTGCCTTGTCTTGTGAGTCCAGATCCTGGGAGCAGCTTTCATTTAGGAATGGAGCAGCAGGTCCTGGGAGCATTGGCGCCTGCGCGCCCATCATGCGAGTCTGTGATGCAACATCACCATCTTGTGGCAGCGAGGAGCTATCACAACGTGGACTGAGCAAGTTGCTCCCTGCTTGGGGTTGGAAGCTGGACTGGCCTAGTTCCCTGGGTCTTTTGTTGTTTTTGTTTTTGTTTTTGAGACAGAGTCTCGCTCTGGCCCAGGCTGGAGTGTAGTGGCGCGATCTCGGCTCACTGCAAGCTCCGCCTCCCGGGTTCACGCCATTCTGCTGCCTCAGCCTCCCGAGTAACTGGGACTACAGGCGCCCGCCACCACGCCTGGCTAATTTTTTTTTTTTTTTTTTGTATTTTTAGTAGAGACGGAGTTTCACCGTGGTAGGATGGTCTTGATCTCCTGACCTCGTGATCTTCCCGCCTTGGCCTCCCAAAGTGCTGGGATTATAGGCGTGAGCCACCGCGCCTGGCCTTCCCTGGGTCTTTTGAATGGTGTAAGTTGAATGGTGGTAGATTCTAGGACAGTTCAGTAGGAGCCCATCCTCAAAAGGAAAATAACAGAACTTCCTGATAATCTGGTATTGGGGCTGAGCAATTACTGCAAACAAATGAGATGTGACCATAATTGCATCCTGAGTTTGAGGAGGAGGTCATGGTACTAAAACGAGATAAAATCAGCTCCAACGACAAACATCATCTCTGGGGGTTTCTAGATTCTCACTTTTCATTTAATCCCCAGCCTTAGTGGAATGCAAGAGTCGGAGTCGGCATTCTGGGCAGGGAGGCAGGTACATATTTCCTCTTCTCCCCAACGCCCCATGTTTCTATTTCTGAATAAAATGGACCATCATGGTGCTAAGGTAAGGCTAAACTAGCTGAGCCACCTCCTGAAGAGGTCATTGCTTTTTTTTATTTAGTGAGATTTCTTTCCCTTCTGCTACCAGCATCTCCATCCCTTTGGGAAACTGACTCTTAATAACAGAGTTTTTTGCACTTTTTAACTTTGTTTTTGTGTAGTCAAATATGTACAACATAAGATATGCTGTTTTATCCATTCTTAAGCGTACAGTTCAGAAGCATTAATTACATTGACAATGTTGTGCAACCTTTCCTGCTATTTATTTCCAAAACCTTTTTCAACAGAACAAATAAAAACACGGTACTCATTGTAAAATAACTTCCCATTCCCCCCTCCTTTCATTACCGGTAGCCTCTAATCTACTTTCTGTCTCTATGATTTGTCTGTCCCATGTACTTTGTATAAGTGGAATCCTACAAAATGGGCCTTTACACTCAGCTTATTTCCCTTGAAAACCTTGTTGGCAAGTTTCATCAATGTTGTAATATGAGTCAGAATTTCATTTCTTTTTGGCTGAATATTAAAAATGCACAGGTCGTTTGAGATTTGTGAATAATGCACCAATGATTCTTGGCATATATGTATCTGTGTGACTCCCTGCGTTTAATACTGTGGGTGTCTACCGAGGAATGGAATTGTTATTACAACAATTCTATCATCATCCTATGTTTAGCTTTTTGAGGAATAGCCAAAATGTATTTCACGGTGTCTGTGCAATTTTACATTTCCACCAACAATGTATGAGGGTTCCAATTTCTCCATGTTTTCACCAGCATTTGTTATGTTGCTTCTTTTTTCCTAAATTATAGCCATCCTAGCAGGTGTGATGTGGTATCTCCATGGGTGTTTGATTTGCATTTCCCTAATAACTAATGACTTGAATCATCTTTTCATGCATTTACTGGCCATTTGTATAACTTCTTCGGAGAAATGTCTGTTCGAGTCCTTTGCTTATACTTTAATTGGATTGTTCGCCTATTCATTGTTGAGTTGTAGAAGTTCTTTATATTCTGAATTTATCAGCTTATATGATGTGCAAAAATTCTCCTTCACTCTGTAGGTTGTCTTTCTTGATAATATCCTTTGATACACAAAATTTCAGATTTTTTTTTATTATACTTTAGGTTTTAGGGTACATGTGCACAATGTGCAGGTTTGTTACATATGTATCCATGTGCCATGTTGTTTTGCTGCACCCATTAACTCGTCATTTAGCATTAGGTATATCTCCTAATGCTGTCCCTCCCCCCTTCCCCCACCCCACAACAGTCCCTGGAGTGTGATGTTCCCCTTCCTGTGTCCATGAGTTCTCAAAATTTCAGATTTTAATGAAGTATACTCCCAGTGGATTTTGTTTCTTTTTGTTTTTTCGTTGTTGTTTGGCCAGAGATTTTGGTGTCATATCTAAGAGCCTATTACCAAACCCAAAATTATGAAGATTTACTTCTATGTTTTCTCCTAAGAATTTTATGATTGTAGTTTTTAAATTTAGTTCATTGCTTGTGAGGGTTTTTTTAATACGGTGTGAAGCAGGGTCTGACTTTACTCTTGTATGTGGAAATACAGTCCTTCCATATCATCTATTGAAGAGACTATTCTTCCCTGCATTGAATACCGCTCGGCACCCTTGGCCATAGATATACGAGTTTATTGAGGATCCCGTGTACATGTCTTGCTGCTTTTATGATTTTCTCTTTGTCTGATACAGACATCCCTCATTTCATTGCATTTTGCTTTACTGCAATTCAAAGATTACTGTGTTTTTTACATATTGAAGGTCTGTGGCAACTGTGTCAAGCAGGATTTTGGGACCATTTTTCCAACAGCATGTGCTCATTTCTTGTCTCTGTGTTACATTTTGGTAATTCTCACAATATTTCAAACCTTTTCATTATTATTATATCTGTTATAGTGATCCGTGATGTTACTATTATAACTGTTTTGGGGTGCCACAAACTACACCCATAAAAGTTGACAGACTTAATGGATAAATTTTCTGTGTTCTGACCGCGCCAGCAAGCAGTCATTTCCCCATCTCTCTCCCTCTCCCAAATTCTTTGAGACAACACAACAGTATTTAAATTAGGTTAGTGAAGAACCAACCCTATAATGACCTTTAAATCTTCAAATAAAAGGAAGAGTTGCATGCCTGTCACTTTAAATCAAAAGTGAAAGACGATTAAAGTTAGGAAAACATGCCAAACGCCAAGATAAGCCATAAGCAAGGCCTCTTGCACCAAACAAGCTGCCAAGTTGTGAATGCAAAGAAAAAGTTCTTGAAGGAAATTAAAAGTGCTACTTTAGTGAACACATGAATGATAAGTAAAACAGCCTTATTGCTGACATGGGGAAAAGTTCAGTGGTCTGCGTAGATCAAACCAGCCACAGAACTCCCTTCAGCCAAAGCCAAATCCAGAGCAAGGCCCCAACTCTCTTCAATCCTATGCAGGATGAGAAAAGTGAGGAAATTGCAGAAGAAAAGTGAGGAAATTGCAGAAGAAAAGTTCGAAGCTAGCAGAGGTTGGTTCCTGAGGTTTAAGGGAAGAAGCCATCTCTGTAACATAAAGTGCAAGGTGAAGCCAGAAGTGCTGTTGGAGAAGCTGCACCAAGCTATCCAGAAGATCTAGCTAAGATCATTGATGAAGGTGGCTACACTAAACAGATTTTCAATGTAGATAAAACAGCCTTCTATTGGAAGAAGATGCCACCTAGGACTTCCATAGCTAGAGAGGAAAAGTCAATGCCTGGCTTCAAAGCTTCAAAGGACAGGCTGACTCTGTTGTTAGGGGCTACTGCAGTTGGTGACTTTAAGTCGAGACCAATGCTCATTTACCATACTGAAAATCTTAGGGCTTTAAGAATTATGCTAAACCTACTCTGCCTGTGCTCTCTCAGTGGAACCACCAAGCCTAGGTGACAGCATGTCTCTTTACAGCATAGGTTACTGAGTATTTTAAGCTCACTGTTGAGACTCACTGTTCAGAAAAAAAGATTCCTTTCAAAATATTACTGCTCATCGACAATGCACCTGATTACCCAAGAGTCTGATGGAGATGTACGAGGAGATGAATGCTGTTTTCATGCCTGCTAACACAACGTCCATTCTACAGCCCATGGGTCAAGCAGTAAATTCAACTTTCAAGTCTTATTATTTAAAAAATACACTTCTGGCGGGCGTGGTGGCTCACGCCTGTAATTCCATCACTTTTGGAGGCCGAGGCGGGTGGATTACCTGAGGTAGGGAGTTCAAGACCAGCCTGGCCAACATGGGGAAACCCCGTCTCTACTAAAAATACAAATATCAGCTGGGCATGATTGCGGGCGCCTGTAATCCGAGCTACTTGGGAGGCTGAGTAACAAGAATCGCTTGAACCCGGGAGGAGGACGTTGCAGTGAGCCAAGATCACACCACTGCACTCCTGCCTGGGTGACAAGAGTGACTCCATCTCAAAATACTACTACTACTACTACTACTAATAATAATAATAATAATAAATACAAAATAATTTTAAAAAGGCTATTAGCTGCCAGATATAGTGATTCCTCTGGTGGATCTGGGCAAAGTAAACTGATAAATTTCTAGAAAGGTTCTCACCACTCTTGATGCCATTAAGAACATTTGTGATTTATGGAAGGAGGTCAAAATATCAACATTAACAGGAGTTTGGAAGAAATTAATTCCAATGCTCATGGAAGACTTTAGGGAAGGAAGTAGCCGCAGATGTGGTGGAAATAGCAACAGAACTAGAATTAGAAATGGAACCTGAAGATGTGACAGAATTGCTGCAACCTCATGATAAAACTTTCACAGATAAGGAGTCACTTCTTATGGATGAGCAAAGGAAGTGGTTTCTTGAGATGGAATCTGCCACTGGGGAAGATGCTGTGAACACTGTTGAAATGCCAACGGGCCGGGCGTGGTAGCTCACACCTGTAATCCCAGCACTTTGGGAGACCGAGGCTGGTGGATAACCTGAGGTCAGGAGTTCGAGACCAGCCTGGCCAACGTGGTGAAACCCCGTCTCTACTAAAAATACAAAAATTAGCTGGGTGTAGTAGCACGCGACTGTAATCCTAGCTACTAAGGAAGCTGAGGCAGGAGAATTGCTTGAGCCTGGGAGACAGAGGTTGCAGTGAGCCGAGATTGCGCCACTGCACTCCAGCCTGGCTGACAGAGCGAGACTGTCTCAAAACAAACAAAAACCAAAAGATTTAGGATATAACAAACTAAGTTGGTAAAGCAGTGGCAGGGTTTGAGAAGATTGACACCAATTTGAAATAAGTTCTACTGTGAACAAAATGCTATCCAATGGCATTACATGCTACAGAGAAATCTTTCATAAAAGGAAGAATCAATTGATGAAGCAAACTGATTTTAAGAAATTGCCGGCCGGGCACGGTGGCTCACGCCTATAATCCCAGCACTTTGGGAGGTCAACGCAGGCGGATCACGAGGTCAGGAGATCGAGACCATCCTGGCTAACATGGTGAAACCCCATCTCTACTAAAAATACAAATTAGCCAGGTGCGGTGGTGGGCGCCTGTAGTCCCAGCTACTCGGGAGGCTGAGGCAGGAGAATGGCGAGAACCCGGGAGGCGGAGCTTGCAGTGAGCTGAGATCGCGCCACTGCACTCTGGCCTGGGCGACAGAGCGAGACTCCGTCTCAAAAAAAAAAAAAAAAAAAAATTGCCACAGCCACTCCAGCCTTCAGCAACTACCACCTTGATCAGTCAGGTTCATTAACATTGAGGCGGGCCACTCCACCAGCAAAAAGATTATGACTCACTGAAGGCTCAGATGACTATCATTTTTTTTTAGTGATAACGTGTTATGATTAAGGTATCTACATTTTTGAGACATAACGCGCACTTAATACACTGCAGTATAGTATATAACTATTAGATGCACAGGGCTGCTAAAACGTTGTGTGATTTGCGTTATTGTGATATTCGCTTTATTGTGGGTGGTTTGGAACCTACCCCACAATATCTCTGAGGTGTGCCTGTATATTGCTGGTAGGAATGTAAAATTGCACAGTAGCTTTGCAAAAACAAGTTTGGCAGTTCTTCAAAAAGTTAAATATAGAGTTCTACCATATGACTCACCAATTCTACCCATTGGTATATATCCATGATAAGCTCAAGAAAATATATATCTATACATATATTTATACAAGAATGTTGATAGCAGCATTATTCATAATAGACAAAAGATGGAAAAAACCCAAATGTCTGTCAATTGATGAAACGCTAAACAAAATGGATATAGGTATACATATTATTATGAATATTATTCAGCCATAAAAAGAAATAAAGTCTGATAAATGCTACCTTGAACCATCATGAATGAACATTTAAAACGTTATGCTACGTAAAAGCAGCAGCCACAAAAGACCATATATTGTATGGTTCATTTTGCATGAAATCCCCGAAATAGGAAAATCCACAGAGACAGAAAATAAATCTGTGGTTGCCAGGGATTGTGGGAAGGAGGAAATGGAGAATAATTGCTAGGGTGATGAAAATCTTCTGGAGTTAATAGTGGTGATAGTTGGACAGCTTCATCAATACACTAAGAACCACTGAATTGCATGCTTTAAAAGGATGAATATTATGGTATGTGAATTGTATTTTACTAAAGGTGCTATTTTATTTGTATGTTATTTATTTTTATTTTTATTTTTTTGAGACGGAGTCTCGCCTGTCACCCAGGATGGAGTGCAGTGGAACAATCTCGGCTCACGGCAACTTCCGCCTCTGGGTTCAAGCGATTCTCCTGCCTCAGCCTCCTGAGTAGCTGGGTCTACAGGCGTGCACCACCACGCTGGGCTAATTTTTGTATTTTTAGTAGAGACGAGGTTTCACCATGTTGGCCAGGCTAGTCTGGAACTCCTGACCTCGTGATCTGCCTGCCTCGGCCTCCCAAAATGCTGGGATTACAGGCGTGAGCCACCGTATCCAACCTTAGTAAGAACAAGCTAGGCACCTAGGGTGTCAAATTGAAGGAGGCTCTGATTCTCAGGGCCGCGCAAATGCAGGGTTGGCACCTATGCGTGTGGCCCTCCTGAAATTTTGTGCCTTAGGCACCTGGCTTGCCTCTCCCTAATTCAGGCCCTCAGGAGAAAGCTCTAATTCTGGTCAATTTGAAACAGGAGGGCCCGGCTTCTGGGAGACGCCGTGCTCCGTGCTTCAGAGAGAGCCATTTGTCTGTTCCCTTCCTCTGGACGTCACCGTGCCAACATGAAATGCTTCCAATTGCGTCCAGCCTGAGATGGAAGGGGGTGGGGGGATATCTCATGACATCATGAACTGCTGCATCAACTCCCCCGAGTGCCTGCCTCTGGACCCCCTGATAGAGGACACAAGGAGTGTCCTGAGCCCGTGTGACTCAGTGTCTCTTCCTATCACTTTGCGGGAAAATGGGGCTGCTTACACCACACCGCAGCCCAAGCACCTGTTGCTAGAGAAGGGCTCGGGTACTAGGAGTGAGGACGCCTGGTTCTGGGCCCAGGACTACTACTAGTTAGTGGTGGGACCTGGAACAAATGCTTTGGTTCCAACTGAATCCCCCATATTCATGACAAGAGGCGTGGAACACAGACCCATGGGGCCTTCCCACTGGAACATGGAGCTCGGCTGTCACCCGACCTTCGCTTCCTTAAGTAGAAAAGCCCAGAGTTCCAGGCTCTGTGTCCTTTCCCGCACACGCCTTGTTTCTTCGCGCGAAGGCCCTGGACGCCGCAGGCTCCCAACCTACTTCTCTGGGATGTCAGGTTCAGAACCCGGTCCTGAAGAGGCCCTGGCGCTGGGGGTGGGCGAGGCCGGGCGCGCGCCTTGGGAACCTGGCTGGCCTCAGGCTGGCGGGAGCATTCGCGGACATCGCCCTGGGCCGGGAGGACTGGGGGTTGATTGACCTGTCTCTGCTCCTAGCCCTGCCCTGCGCCACCACGCGAACGCGCGCGCCTCCCCGGCTAGTCCCGGCAGGCGGAGCCCCAGTTAGACCGCTTATGACGTATAGAAACAGTTTTGTCCCAAGTATAAAAGGCGGTGCCCGCCGAGGCCCTAGCGGGAGTCCGCGGCGAGGGCAGCAGCACGGCTGGGTCCTGCGCCTCGGGGATCGGCGTCCAGGCTCAGAGCGCGACACGGAGACGAGGTGGCAGGTAAGGGCGTCCCCGCGCACGGCCGGGGTAGGGGACGCGAGTGGCGAGCTTCAGGTCCACCGCCTGCCACCGAAAGATGGGACCCGAGGACAGGAGAGGTCGCTCAGCCAAGAGCCCCGGGGAGGCGGTGGTGTCTCGGCGGGGTCAGCAACGGTCTCTGGGGGGTCCCCTGCAGCGCGCAGCCGGTTTCCGCCTCTGCAGCTCCCAGCCAGCGCGGACGCCGCCCTCCCCGACGCCTCCTCGCTGCCCTTCCCTGGCCGAAGCCCTCCCCTGCAGCCCCTCCCCACCTGCCGGCCTTGTTTTCTCGCTGCTCCTCTCTGCTCTGGGATGACGTCTGTCCTGGTTCTTCTCTGTCTTTCAAAGTCACCAGTCTTCAGTTCCAAATCCGAGCACTCTTATCCATCCTAATTCTTTCAATAATTCAGCGAAACGGATGGGGCCCTTCCTTCCCGAAGCACTCCTCCAGGGACTGAGAATCCGCAGAGCCAGGCTCAGCCCTCGCCTGCAGGGCCTGCGGTCAGTGGGGACTGCAAGCAAGATGACGAGTCACCTTCGGGAGGAGGGGTCGTGCTGGGGAGGCTCGCGCCAGCGGGGTTCTCTAGGGTGGGAATCAGAGCCTCTGGGCCGCAGTGTTTGAGGGTGAGTGGAATTAATCCCGTGATGGACATGGGGCCTTCTAAGGGGGACCAGGAGTTTGCGAAGAGGTGACTTTGGGAGGGGTTCAGAATGGCCAGAGGTGGAGGCTGTGACCTGAGCGAGGCTAGATCAAGGGAGCGGGCAAGTGGATAAGAAACCGTTTTAACAAGGTGGCTTTAAGCGGATCCTAAGGGCCCCGGGAGATTTAGGAGGAAGGACAAGAGGATTAAGACACCGCTTTCTGGCCGGGCGCGGTGGCTCACGCCTGTAATCCCAGCACTCTGGGAGGCCGAGGCGGGCGGATCACGAGGTCAGGAGATCGAGACCATCCTGGCTAACACAGTGAAACCCCTCTACTAAAAAAAAAAAAAAATATATATATATATATATATATACAAAAAACTAGCCGGTTGTAGTGGCGGGCGCCTGTAGTCCCAGCTACTCGGGAGGCTGAGGCAGGAGAATGGCGTGAACCCGGGAGACGGAGCTTGCAGTGAGCTGAGATCGCGCCACTGCACTGCACTCCAGCACTCCAGCCTGGGCGACAGAGCCAGACTTCATCTCAAAAAAAAAAGACACCGCTTTCTGAGGTGCTGTGTGGCTGTGGCGTGGTGGTGCCTGGGGGAAGCGGGTTGTGTTCATTGTCCAAGGCTCTCCAGTGCTTTGCGTGGCGTTTTGGGGAGCATAGATGAGGTGTCCCGACAGTGGGGAGTGGCTCTAGGGAGACCAGAGGCTCGGGAGGGGGCCTGGGCATTAGGCCAGGCACAGGACCCGAAGTGGGAAGAAATGTGGGCGTAGAGGGCAGGCCTTGGGGATGGGTGTGGGGGAGGAGGGGGAGATGGAAAGGAGTCAGGGAGGTCTCCCAGGCTCACCTGGAGGAGTGAGGGTCTCATTTACAAGTGCACTGGGAACTGCAGTCTGGAGGTGGGGGTTCATTTGGTTTCAGACCTGTGACCAAGAGACCCACACCCTCACATTCACACTTTCAGAAGTGTGATACTCTCTCTGAAGCCTCCACCGGCTTCAGAGATAGTTATCAGCTCTTTGTTCTCGCTGGTTTTCCTTCCTCACCTTGGGCTGTTTCTTGCCTTTTCCATTCTGGTGTTCTTCAAGGACCAGTTCCTTCATCTCATGCACAGTCTACACTCATGGCTTTTGCTGGGAGTAATGAGTAAAGCTCCCAAATAAATGTTTCTGAGTTAGAACACTGAAAACAAAATGAAGCAAAAACAACGCATTTCCAATCTCCCAAGGTCACATGATGTCCAGAGGACAGTGATGGGCAATAACTTTTTGTCTTCCCCATTAGAATGCAAGCTCCACGAATGGAACATAGAGTTTTTTATTTTTTATTGTTTTTTGAGACAGTCTTGCTCTGTCGCCCAGGCTGGAGCAATCTTCGCTCACTGCAACCTCCATCTTCTGGGTTCAAGCAATTCTCCTGCCTCAGCCTCCTGAGTAGCTGGGTCTACAGGCGTGCGCCACCACGCCCAGCTAATTTTTGTATTTTTAGTAGAGACGAGGTTTCATAACGTTTGCCAGGCTGGTCCGGAACCCCTGAGCTCAGGCAATCTACCCGACTTGGCCTCCCAAAGTGCTAGGATTACAGGTGTGAGCCACTACACACAGCCAGAACATAGAGATTTTTTATGTTTAATTCACAACCGAGTCTTCAGTGCCTAGAACAGGTGCTCAGTAAATATTTATTGAAGGAATGAATTCCTTTTTGTATCTCTTGTATCTATCACCAGATACTCTTGTATCTAGTACCTGCTTGGCATACAGTAGATAGAAAGTTTTGCTGAGTGAATAGCTCTGCCTTTCGTCTTTTTTGATATGTGTACATCTTTTAAAAAATAATGAATAGACTTTTAGAGCTGTTTTAGTTTACAGCAAAACTAAGAAGAAAATATCCCCTTCTACAAACATCCTGGACCGTACAGCCTCCCCTACCATCAACATCCTGCATTAGTGTGGAATATTTGTTATACCCAATGAACCAACATAGATTCATGGTTACAAAAATGAACCAATATGGACAAAACTTATACATTATCAGCCAAAGTCCAGAGTTCGTTAGGTTTTGCTCTTTGTGTATATTCAAGATAATTTGACAAATGTATAATGAAATGTACCCAACACTGTAAGATCAGACTCCACTGCCCTAAATATCCCTTGTGCTCCACCTATCCATCCCTCCTTCCCTGCAAATCCCTGGCAACCACTGATCTGTTTTACTATCTCCATAGTTTTTCCTTTTCCAGAATGTCACATAGTTGGAATCATGCATTATGTAGTCTTCTCACATTGGCTTCTTTCACTTAGATTTATACATTTAAGATTGCTCCAGGATTTTTTTTTTTTTTTTTTTTTTGTGGCTTCAGAGCTCATTTTTTTTTAGCACTTAATATTCCATTGTATAGATGTACCACAGCTTATCTGTCCACCCATTAAATGACATCTTGGATGCCCTCAAGTTTTGGCAATTATGAATAAAACTGCTATAGACATTCTTGTACAGGTGTTTGTATGGGCACAAGCTGTCAACTCGTTTGGGTAAATACTAAGGTGTGGAGTTGCTTCATCTTATTGTAAGAAGAGCTTGGTTAAGAAATTGCCAAAATGTCTTCCAAAGTGACTCTAACATTAGGCATTCCCACTAGGAATGTATGAGAGTTCCTTGTACTCCAGATCCTCATCAGCATTTGGTGTTGTGAGTGTTCTTTATTTTAGCCATTCTAATAAATGTGTAATAGTATTTCAATTTTTTTAAATTGCAATTCTTTAATGACCTATGATATTGAGCATCTTTTCATATGCATATACATATGGTGAGGTGTCTGTTCAGAGCTTTTGCCCACTTTTAATCAGGTTGCACATTTCCATATTGTTGCATTTTAAGAGGGTTTTTTTTGGTATATTGTGGGTCACAGTCCTTTATCAGATACGTCTTTTGCAAATATTTTCTCCCAGTCTGTGGCTTGTGTTGTGAATGTGGCTCGTTCTCCTGACATACATATCTTTTTACAGTATGTAATCCTGTTGTGCTTTTTTTTTTTTTTCCTTTTGAGGCGGAGTCTTGCTCTTGTCACCCAGGCTGGAGTGCAGTAGTGCGATCTCGGCTCACTACGATCTCCACCTCCCAGGTTCAAGCAATTCTCCTGCCTCAGCCTCCCGAGTAGCTGGGATTGCTGGTGCCTGCCACAACGCCCAATTGATTTTTGTATTTTTTACTAGAGACGGGGTTTCACCATGTTGGCTAGGCTGGTCTCGAACTCCTGACCTCAAGTGATCCGCCCGTCTAGGCTTCCCAAAGTGCTGGGATTACAGGAGTGAACAACCGCGCCCGGCCTGATGTGCATATAATTTTATTACTTGGTTTTTAATATAACATGAATAGCATGCAGTTCCAATTTTGCTCGAGACTTCACAATTACCATTTTAAAGGGCTGCAAAATAACCACATTTCCTCCTCGACAGCCCCACTTCACAGATGAAGGGAGAGGAATGCTAACTTGCCAATGCTAACCCGCAGAGCTCCGAATCCTCGGGGTAGGGGCCCCGCTGTAATCCACCCAGTGCTTCCCTCCAGGCCCTTCTCCCTCTCGTGCGCGCGGGGGTTTCGGTTTCCTCTTTCACGTAGGCCGCCCCACTCGCTTGAAAACAAAGTCCGCGATCCTCTAGCCCGCAAGAGAGCTCCGGGACTCAGACCCTGGGCGCGAGGTCCCACGAGCGGCGGGGCGGCGCTCTCGCAGTCCTCCTCCCAGGCAAGGGCCGGGGCAGGGGGAGGAGGCAGTGCGAGCAGTCCACGCCCTCCAGCCGGGCGCACTCGACGCGGACGGCGGACGGCGGGTCAGCTGCCGGAGCGCGGCGAGTCCAGAGGACCCACAGCTGGGGCGCCAGAGCGCGGCCATCCGGGCGGGGCCGAGGGAGCGCGGCGGGACTTGGCTGGACAGCGCGGCCACGGAGACGGGCGCGGTGAGCGGGCTGGGACCGTGCGGGGAACACTCCGGAGGCCGCCACGCTCAGTCCTGGTGACCCCCTGGTCGGGGTTCACGCGCTCTCCCCCAGCACGCCCCGGCAAGGCTGCCGCGGCGTCAGAGTAATCCCCAACCCTCCGCCGCCGCTTCTTCCCTCACCCGGGCCTCCTGACGTTTGCCGTGGAAACGAAAGTAACTCTCTGGTGCTTGCGTGGAGGCCGGGGCGGCCGCGGGCTTCCCGGAAGGAGAGGGACTCTACCCCGGGTGCGCGCGGCGCGGGCCCCGCCCGTACCGGAAGTCGGGCGGTGGGCGGGGCCGCGGGCGCTCCCGGAAGTCAGGGGTGCTCCGCTCTGTCTCTGCTTATCCGGAGTCCGCTGGCCGCTTCTGCACCAGAGGTCGGGGCGCTGGACTGGTAGCGGGCGGAGACCTGCCTTCGAGCCGCGGTTACGGCGTGAGGGTAGAATAGGCAGTCCCACACGCCATTAATGTTGTTTTGGTGGAGAAGGTGGGCTCTTACTGCCCTATCATTAAGAAAAAACAGTTTGGGCTCTTCCCTTACCAACCCTTTGAAAGGGCCTTTTACTGTTGCGCTTGAGGCCGCAGCAGGTTCCAAAAACAAAAGCATTTCTGCGTGATCTTGGACGACTGAGGGGACGAATGTGGTAACCCTAGCAGGCTTCTTTGGTTGTCACTGGCAGGTGCTTTTGTGAAGTGCTGCGGACCCTCTTGAGGGTTGGGAAGAGGATAGGCTGCATCCTCCTTCCCAAAGCATTTGACAAAGCCTCACAGGGATGCGGGGGTTGCAGGGGCAGGGGGAGGTCTGGGGTTGTTCACTTCTCTCTCTCTTGCTGACCATTTAGCTCTCCCGTAGTCAGAGCTCCTTTTTTATCTTGGGCAAAGCAGGAGGCTGTTCCAATGATTAATTCTTCCCTGACTTAACACTTGAAGAAGCCAAGGCAGGAGGTGAACTTTGAAATGTGCGGTGACTTAGTACTCATCTGTATTCTGTGACTGCTAGGAAGATGGACTGAGTCAAGAGGAAATTGTCATGTTAGAAATGTGGAATACTGGGTCGGGCACGGTGGCTCACTCCTGTAATCCGAGCACTTCGGGAGGCCAAGGTGGGAGGATCACCTGAGGTCAGGAGTTCGAGACCAGCCTGGCCAACATGGCAAAACCCCGTCTGTACTAAAAATACAAAAATTAGCCGGGTGTGGTGGCAGGTCCCTGTAATCCCAGCTACGCGGGAGGCTGAGGCAGGAGAATGGCTTGAACCCAGGAGGCAGTAGTTGCATTGAGCCGAGATGGTGCCACTTACACTACCCTGGGTGACAGCGGGAGACTCTGTCTCAAATAAATAAATAAATAAATGTGGAATACTGCAGCTCTTCTGTTCACAAAAAGTGAAGACTAGGCTTGTTTAAAATGAAATTTGGAGTGTATCATTATTACTGATAAAATAGCAAAAATGATAACTTTAATACTCATTTTCCTCTGTCTGCACTATACTGAGCCCCAGAGATATGTTGTACTTTCTGGATTCTGAATGAGTATTAAGAAAAGTTTTTAAACAGCCTCTTTCAAACTGGGCAGCTTACTTTTTGGTGCTTATTAATCTATAACGTCTTAACACCCATATGATCTGGGAATTTGAAGAAAATATTTAACTTCCCATGCTTTAGTTGGATATTACATTCTGGCAAAAAAGGTTGACTGTATTAATCTGTAGAACATTGATTTTGAACCATGTATTTCAAAAACACATGAGCCATGTATTTTTATTTTTGAGACAGAGTCTTGCTCTGTCGCCCAGGCTGGAGTGCAGTGGCGCGATCGCGGCTCACTGTAACCTTCGCTTCCCGGGTTCAAGCAGTTCTCCTGCCTCAGCCTCCCAAGAAGCTAGGATTGCAGGTGTGCACTACCACGCCTGGCTAATTTTTGTATTTTTAGTAGAGACAGGGCTTCACCACGTTGGCCAGTCTGGTCTCAAACTCTTGGCAATCTGCCCACCTTGGCTTCCCAAAGTGCTGGGATTATAGGCATGAGCCCCTGCACTCCACCTCCCTGTATTTAAAAAGTTTATTCTGTACTTTCTCCGTGTTTCTGACTGTCGCATGTTCATTTAATATAGATGAGTAAGGCTGTTAAGAGTGGGTCTTTGCATCTGGATTTTTCTGAAGACAGATTGCTATCTAGAGAAGTAGCATGTGTTAGTGAGCCAATAGTGAAAGTTTGAATGAAGGGACAAATATTTCATTCTAGAATCCTACCACTTTAGGTGAATCATTTAGCTCCAAATCTTAGTTTCTTTATTTGCAAATTGAAATCATGATAAAATTTGCTTCAGGGGTTATGATTCTTGTTTAACCTCTGTTTCAATTCTTGTCTCTTGCTGGTCCTTCGTTGCTGGTCCTTAAGTCTCTTCCTTGCTCAGAGCTTTTGTTTATCCAGGCAAAGCATCAGGCTGCTGTAATCAAGGAAGTTGGAGAAATCCTCTGGTCACTTGGATAGCTGAGCAAAATCAGAATTCTGTTAGTGGGAAGAAAGGGGGCAATGGCAGGTGGGCAACCAGCATTTTCTGCCATTCTCTTGTTATGTGTGGTCATCATAGAAAAATGGAGAAAAAGTTAATTAGAATATTTTGATATGTATACTTACCCTGCCTTAGAAGGTAATCGTGAAATTCCTTGAGATTTCACATTAATTTCAATAGAAGAAAATTCACTGTCCTGAGTCCCTGAATATTTATGCAAAACATTTACAAATTCCTTCAAATGGACATAATTATTAGTTAAAATTAATTGCTGTAACAGGCCAGCATGTCTTTGTTACTCTGTGACATGGCTTTGTAATAATATGGTTATGCAATATGGCTAATAAGCTGCCTGAATTCACTGTTTTTGGATATCCTTCATTCAACTACTCACAAGGCCTTCCTAAGATATTCGGTGCTCATAAAGTTGAATCTTTCATGTGGATAAAAGAGGGGTGGATAGGAAAAACCGTGCAGAAGATGCATAAGATTAACATCAGACTAAACTAGCAAACCGCAAGACTATAAGGAGAACCGACTTGCATCAGGAGCTAAGCTCCCAAAATCCAGTGGACCCAACTAGAGGCCTTCCCAAACTCCACCGCGCACAGGAGCACCTGCAGGTCCTAGTTGGTCTTGACAAATTTGAGGAGACGTGGCCGAGACTAAAGAAGAGATACCAAATAGGACTCCTCATAAAGTAGAAACCTTTTACTCAAAAGGGCGTTTTTCAGGGCGTGTTGTAGTTCCTGCCTGTTTCTTTACTGTCTGTGAGCATTTTTAAATGTTATTAAACATTCTTTCACAACATCGCTTTTCACAACATCGCTTTTGCAAACTGCTAGATATATTTCAGTGTTGATGGGCATAAGTGATTCCTCTGTACATGCTAAGTGTTTTACCTACTTTTGCTGTTCTATGTAATGCTACCAGGAACAGCTTTGCACATAATCTTTATCAGCATCTCTGATTTGATCCCTCAGAGTAAAGAAATACTGAGTCAAGGAATTATTCCTTTCAAAAAATAATTTTAATTTTACATTTAATTCATGTCTATTGTGGAAAATTTGGAAAACATAATAAAAGTGTAAAGAAGAAACTAAAAATCACCCTACCATCAAGATACAATCCTTGTTAACATTTTGGTGCCTTTATGTCTTCTTTTTTTTCTGTACGTATATCTTTATCTATTTTTATATATATATATATATAAAACACACACACAAATGTGAATATAATTTTTACAGATTTATTCTTCAAAAACAATTTTGAATGGCTATATAATATTCTGTTAGGAGTGTGCCGTAATTCATTTAACAATATTTTTATTTTTTTATTTTTTTGACAATTAAATAGTTCTCTTTTTAAAATAGTTACTCAATTGATGATGGGCTGGCATACGTTGGGTTCTGCTAGGCTCTGGAGATGGTGCACAAGACAAGTTTCCTGCCTTCTGTGAACTTCATGAGAAATAATTCTCAATTACAGTACTGTCTTACCTATGAAAATGTCTAATGGGAAGATTTAGGATGGCTTCCTTGACAAAATGACAGTTCTCTGACACCTAACCAGGCAAGAAGTTGGAAGAATGTGGCCTAAGAGGGTGGGATGGATGACTCTTATGGAATGGGGAAGCCTTCAGGGTTCTGCAGGCTCCAGTGATCTGTAGTGAATGAAAAAGGAGGCCTAAAATCAGTGTTATCTTTTATGCCCTCTGTCTCCACCCCCTCCTACGTCATTCTCACTAGGATTGGTCAGTAGGGCCCTGCTGACAGAGTGATCCCAGCTGAGAATGTTGGCATTCTCAAAGCCCAAGGAAACACCATCCATGTGGATAAACACATGGGCGGCTGGGCCAACCATAGCCAGAGACATAAAGCAGGCAACAAACGTGTTTTCACAAATATATACATATGTACATATATACGTATATACAAATATATATATATGTATATACACATAGACAAATATAGCTATATATCTACATATACAATATATGCATATACACATATACAAATATATATATATACACATACACAAATATCTATACACATTTTTATATCATTGTATTATATATTACATATATACATATACAAATATATGTATATTTATACGTATACATACATAAACATATACTTTTTTTTTCTCATAATCCTTACCACTTCTGTGAGGCGGTCATTTTTGTTTCATTTTGCAGATGAGGAAATTGAGGCATAAGTAAGTGCCCCAAGGTGACAGGTTGGTGAGTCACAGAGCTGGAGTTGATGCTCATAGTGGAGGGCTGTGCCCTTGGAGCTATGGCTCCTGGTCTCTTACCTCAAGCGTGTGCCTCACCCCACCCCTCAGCCTTCAGGCCTTCATCTAGACAGCCCCCCACCCCCACCCACTGCCCGTGTCTCACCAATGTACTTGTTTCCTGAGACACTTCCTCTTGTTTGGTAATGTCTTATGTCGTAGGAAAGAAGGCCCATAGATGCTGCTGTGTGAGCTTCCTCTGCTAGACAGAGCTGGCCCCCAGCCTTTAGATGAGGTGTAGAAGGCTGGTTACCCGAGTCACCTGTAGCCGGCCACTGTACAACACCATGGGCAGCCTATGGGTTTCCAGAATTCCCTCTCCCCAAGGTATTTCTTTTTTCATTTTTTAACTCCCTGCCCTCTAACATCTTATTATGAAAAACACCAAAGTCCAAAGGTTACGTCCACCACGAGTATCGTCTTAACACCGCTTGCTTCATCATGTAATTCTCCATCTCCTTTCCCGTCATCTGTCCATCATTCTATCTGACTTTTTGATGTATTTCCAAGTACACATCAGTACACATCTCTAAATACTTCAGCATGCATACCACTAGCTAGAGTTCAGTATGTTTACAGGTTTGTCTTTTGATGTAAAATCTACCTGCCGTCGTTAGGAGTACATCTGCTGAGTATGGGCAGATGCGTATGCCTGCAACCCTAGCCCCCATTGATATAACATTATCATGACCCCAGAAAGTTCCCTCATGCCCCTGCCCTCTCAGCCTTGCCATGCTCACAGGTGTCCAGTGTTCTTTTTCTGGCACAGATTGGTTTTGACTTCTGAACGGTCATATAAATAGAATTACATAGTATGTATGCTTTTGTATAAGGCTACTTTCACTTATCACGTTTTTGCATTTCGTTCATGCTGTTTTCATTCATGTGTATCAGTAGTTCATTTTTATTGCTGAGTAGTATCCCATTGTGTTCATATACCACAGTGTGTTCACTCATTCTCTTACTGATGGGCAGCTGTTTGCAGTTTGGAGCTATTTCTTTTTTTTTTTGTCAAATGATCCTTTATTGAAATGTTTTCAGTTTGGAGCTATTATAGATAAAGTTGCTATGAACATTTTACAAGTGTTTTCCGACATACATTTTCATTTCTCTTGGGATTGGAATTGCTGGGTCATAGTGCAGGTGTTTGTGGTTTTATAAACAAAATATATGCCCATGAAATTTCAATGAATATTTTATGCCCCAGAAAGAGTATTTTTCATGGTCTGTATTTGCATGTGGATATTTATTATTTTATTTTATTTTAACTTTTTTGAGACGGAGTCTCACTTTGTCGCCCAGGCTTGAGTGCAGTGGCATGCAATCTCAGCTCACTGCAACCTCTGCCTCCCAAGTTTAAGCAATTCTCCTGCCTCAGCCTCCCGAGTAGCTGGGATTAGAGGTGTGTGCCACCACACCTGGCTAATTTTTGTGTTTTTAGTAGAGATGGGGTTTCACCATGTTGGCCAGGCTGGTCTTGAACTCCTGACCTCGTGATCCGCCTGCCTTAGCCTCCCAAAGTGCTGGGATTACAGACGTGAGCCACGGCGCCCAGCCGGGATGTGGGTATTTCTGGAATACAAAACATCCATAGCCCTCCTACTCTCAAATCAAAACACAGACATGCACATTCACATGCACACACCAGTGTGTCCGTGTCCTGTTGGTTTGCATGGAGTTTCTGTTTTGCCATGAAGCTTTTTGCCAGCCCTTTTCCCAAAGTGTTTGTACCATTTTATACTCCCACCAATGATGTTTGAGAGGTCTGGTTGCTTCACATGTTTGCCAGTGTTTGGTGCTATTAGTCTTTTTAGTTTTGGATATTCTGGTAGTTGTGTAGTGGTGTCTCCTTGTGGTTCTCCATGGGTTTTTATTCTATATTTCAGTTTGGGGAAAATGAATGAATGGAAGAAAAGAAGGGAGGAAGGATGAAGCAAATAGCTGTGCTTTGAGATCTGATACTGTATACTTCACAGCCCTGATGGACATTCTCCAAATCCTACTCCTTTTTCACATTTTCTTTAAGCTTAGAGTGTGCATTGTTCTTTTTATATTCTTCAGATTCCTTCTTTTGTTCATAATTACTTAAACCTATTCATTTTCTAATGCCTTTCAGTTGTTAATTTACTGAAGTTCTTTGGTGCTGACTACTGCTGTTTGCTGTAGCTGCAGGGTCTGTCTCACGGTGAATTTTTTCTTTTGTGTTTTATAATTTTGGAAAGGGAGCTCATGTTAAATTTGTATTTGTGGGAATTCTGTCTGGCCTGGCTTGAGGGTGTTGTTTGCTTTAGCCTGTAACCTCAGGATGGCATCAGCCTGTGGCCACTTCCTGTGTAACAGTTCATAGTTCAGGCAATCCTCTCAATTCAAAGTCTGTATCTATTTGAAGACAGGCCCAAGGTTATCAATTTGCACAAACTTTTTTTTTAAATATCTTGTGCCCATTCCAAGACAAATATGTTTGTTTGCCACGGGCTGCTTTTTTTCTAGTTCATCCTTTCATCAAAGGGTTGCACATTGAGCAGTGCTGTGTTAAGGGGGGAGTCTTCATTCTACCAGCTTTTCTTGCATTCCTTGACCTCAGCTGGGCTTTAAACCTTGACTTCTGGATGGCGAGGTTGGCACTGCCCTGTGTGAGCTACTGCCTGCCTCTGGTGCCCTGTTTTTGTCCCTAGAGTTCTTTTCCTTTCCACGGAGTTCTGGTATGCATTTCAATGAATGTTTGTATTATGTTGTCCAACATACTTATGTCCTTTATAGCCGGAGGGTTCTTAAAATTTTCTAATGCTCCATATTGCCAGAAATAAAAAGGCTGAGGGAATAAATATTATAGTCTTCTCTGATTCTTAAAAATATGAAAAATAGCTCATCAGATGACTGTAAGTCTATCCTCAAAAATCCAAGGCACACCAAGCATGTGGTGGAATATTAACAAAGTTTTTAAAAATGATCCTTTCTGCCAGGTGCAATGGCTCACACCTGTAATCTCAGCACTTTGGGAGGCTGAGGTGGGAGGATCCCTTGATCCTAGGAGTTCGAGACCAGCCTGGGCAACATAGTGAGATCCCCCGGCCCCCCCATCTCTACAAATAATTTAAAAATCAGCTGGGCATGGTGGGGTGCACCTGTGGTCCCAGCTACTCAAGGAGGCTGAGGGAGGAGGATTGCCTGAGCCCAGGAGGTCGAGGCTCCAGTGAGCTATGATTGTGCCACTGCACTCCAGCCTGAGTGACAAAGTGAGACCCTGTCTCCAAAGGAGAAAAAAACTATATATATATATATATATATATATATATATATATAGTCTTTTTGCCCTGAGGTGTTCTCTCTGTTCTCTTTACAGGGTACGGCTCTGCCGGGGGGGGAAAGTGGTACCATTTTGGGCGTTCTTGAGCTTCAGAATGCAACAAGACATGTCCTTGAATGTCATCAAGATGAAATCCAGTGACTTCCGGGAGAGTGCAGAACTGGACAGCGGAGGCTTCGGGAAGGTGTCTCTGTGTTTCCACAG
This sequence comes from Symphalangus syndactylus, assembly GCF_028878055.3. NCBI lineage: Eukaryota > Metazoa > Chordata > Mammalia > Primates > Hylobatidae > Symphalangus > Symphalangus syndactylus. The sequence continues at coordinate 67,748,756 of NC_072445.2, read as the reverse complement.
AACCCAGGGACTCATGATCATGAAAACAGTGTACAAGGGGCCCAACTGCATTGAGTGAGTGGGGAACAGGGGTGGGTGGGCTAGGCCCTGAGCGGGATGGGGACGTTGGCTGTTGTGGGGCCGTTGGCTGCTGTGGAGCCATTGCTGGGTAGAGTGAGAGGGAGCCTGCCAAGATGTCAGGGTGACGATGGCTCTTAGGATTGTTATTGTCGCTGATGTGGACTCTGAGACTGGGTAGTGAAGGGCTCTCACAGCTAGTTAAGTAACAGAAGAGACATGAACAAGAAGGAAATAGAGAAAGACAAAGAGATAAGCGTGGTTGAGGGGGACAATGAAAAGGAAACAGGAGGATGGGTGAAGACAGACCTATTCACTTGCTTCACATTTTCAGTGAAGACCAGCCCTAAGTATAAAAATAAAAAGGCAGTTCATTCCTGAGAGGTTCTGAGAGCCTTCCCTTTAAAGCAACCAGTACAGTGGTTTCTCCTCTCTCCCTCCTTTGTCAGAGTGGTTTTGAGAGAGGCTGGTTTTTTTTTTGTTTTTTTTTTGTTTTTTTTTAACTTTTTTTTTTTTTATTGATTTTTTTTGCATACAAAAACAATAAACATTTTCTAAAAATACATACAAACAAAAAGATGCGTGTCAAACATATTAGGAAGGCTGCACATGGGAAGTCGGGGAATAGAAATGGGGGTGGGAGTTAAAATAAATGAGAGAGGGACTTTATATGGATCAGTGATAATAACTCAATCCTCTATTTGACAAAGAAGAGGGAGAAGGAAGAGGAAGAAAAAGAAAGTGGGATAAAGGATCAGAAAGGGAGGAAAATAGAAAAAATTAGAGTATGACTCCAGGGTAGACCTGTTTTGTTGTCATTGAGTTGGTTGGTTGGTTTGTCTGTTGTATTCTTCATGTTTCGCCAAGTTGGCCAGACTGGTCTCAAACTCCTAGCCCGAAGTGATCAACCCGCCTCGCCCCCCAGAGTGCCGGGACCACAGGCGTGAGCCACCACGTCCAGCCCCCACATTGCTTCTGGCCTCCGTGGTAGACCTCCCAGACGGAGCGGCCAGGCAGAGGAGCTCCTCACTTCTACCCAGACACGGGGCGGCCGGGCAGAGGGGCTCCTCACTTCCCAGACGGGGCGGACAGGCAGAGACGCTCCTCACTTCTTCCCAGACGATAGGTGGCCGGGCAGAGGCGCTCCTCACTTCCCAGACGATGGGTGGCCGGGCAGAGGCGCTCCCCACTTCCCAGACGATGGGTGGCCGGGCAGAGGCGCTCCTCACTTCCCAGACGATGGGCGGCCGGGCAGAGGCGCTCCTCACTTCCCAGATGGGGCAGCCGGGCAGAGGCGCTCCTCACTTTCCAGACGATGGGTGGCCGGGCAGAGGCGCTCCTCACCTCCCAGACGATGGGTGGCCGGGCAGAGGCGCTCCTCACCTCCCAGACGATGGGTGGCTGGGCAGAGGCACTCCTCACCTCCCAGACGGGGCGGCCGGGCAGAGGCGCTCCTCACTTCTTCCCGGACGGGGCGGCCGGGCAGAGGCGCTCCTCACTTCTTCCCGACGGGGCGGCCGGGCAGAGGCGCTCCTCACTTCTTCCCGGACGGGGCGGCCGGGCAGAGGCGCTCCTCACTTCTTCCCGGACGGGGCGGCCGGGCAGAGGCGCTCCTCACTTCCCAGACGGTGGGTGGCCGGGCAGAGGCGCTCCTCACTTCCCAGACGATGGGTGGCCGGGCAGAGGCGCTCCTCACTTCTTCCCGGATGGGGCGGCCGGGCAGAGGCGCTCCTCACTTCTACCCGGATGGGGCGCCCGGGCAGAGGCGCTCCTCATTTCTTCCCGGACGGGGCGGCCGGGCAGAGGCGCTCCTCACTTCCCAGACGGGGCGGCCGGGCAGAGGCGCTCCTCACTTCTTCCCGGACGGGGCGGCCGGGCAGAGGCGCTCCTCACTTCTTCCCGGACGGGGCGGCCGGGCAGAGGCGCTCCTCACTTCTTCCCGGACGGGGCGGCCGGGCAGAGGCGCTCCTCACTTCCTCCCGGACGGTGCGGCCGGGCAGAGGCGCTCCTCACTTCCCAGACGATGGGAGGCCTGTTTTTTTTTTTTTTTTTTTTTTTTTAATCATACTGTCCATCACGGTCTTTTTTCAGGTTACTTTGCTGCTGTTCATGTACTTTTCATTCATTGGTTCATTCATTCCTTCATTGATTTACATTTTTTGAGCATGCACTGCCAGTTACTGGGCAGGAGTACTGTGAGGAAGTGAGAAACCGCTCTGCCTTCTAATACTTCTGGTCTGTGCCTAGAAGAGATCGGTACAGACCCAAGCATGACCCCAGCACGGGGGAGTGATGTGTCAGAGGTGTGCACCAGGCTCTTGAGGTACTGGCTCTGCCCCTCAGCATAGCACCTTTCCTGCCCACAGGCACAATGAGGCCCTCTTGGAGGAGGCGAAGATGATGAACAGACTGAGACACAGCCGGGTGGTGAAGCTCCTGGGCGTCATCATAGAGGAAGGGAACTACTCCCTGGTGATGGAGTACATGGAGAAGGGCAACCTGATGCACGTGCTGAAAGCTGAGGTAGAGAGTGCCCCTCCGCACAGGGATCCCCTGCGCTTGGGCCCTGGCTGTCTGTTATGGCTGCCCTTGGGGTGTTTGTTTGCAGCTTGTTAGTATAAAATTTGCAAATTGCTTGGTAGTTTGAATTTTCTTTTCCTTTTTTTATGGAGACAAGGTCTTGCTATGTTGCCCAGGCTGAACTCAAACACCTGGTCTCAAGCGATCCTCCCACCTCAGCCTCTCAAGTAGCTGGGATTACAGGCTCGATTTCCTGAAGTCAGTTTCTCCTTAAAACATCTATGCCTTGATCGGGCTCAGTGGGTCACTTCTGTAATCTCAGCACTTTTGGCAGGAGGATCACTTGAGCCTTGGTGTTCGAGACCAGCCTGGATAACACAGTGAAATCCCACCTCTACAAAAAATAAAAGGTGCATGTGAACAGAGCAAGATCCCGTCTCTGAAAAAAAAAAAAGAAAATCTTCCTTGCCTTCTACTGCCCTGAGAGTGGTCTCTTCATCCTCTCGATCCTGTGGACAGTCCTCCATAGTCTATGTCTGAGGAATGTGATTGGCTGTTTACTATACCTGTCCGCTGCTCTGCAATCTATAGTTCAGAGACAAGCCCTGTCTTCGTGATGCAGACATCATCTGATGTGGAGTATATGCATGATGGGATGACAATTAAATATGGATTGATTAATGAAAGGATGTACACTATAAATGACCATGAGAGCAGATAGAATATTAGTGGTTGCACTTTGATACCATTCAACAAAGTTTTATTTTAAATTAAATATAGAAGATTATCAGCAACAACACTGGATAGGATTTAAAACATAAATAAAAATTGTTTACCAAAGTCAAATTATTTGAAAACATTTTTAAAAGCTTACGTGCCTGTTAAGATGAAGGCCTTGTGCTAGTTGCTCATGAATCAATAGCTAATATGATGCAGGCGAGTAAAAGGAGGCAGATAACTAAATGAGTGTTATGGTGTGATGGGGTTTTTCTTTTTTAATAGAACAAGGTCTCACTGTGTTGCCAAGGCTGGAGCGCAGTGGCACAATCATAGTGCACTGCAGGCTTGAACTCCTGGCCTTAAATGATCCTCTCACCTCAGCATTCTGAGTAGCTGGGACTATGGGCATGCGCCACTGCACCCAGCTGTGTGGTGATATTTTTTTTGTTTTGAGAGGAGTCTCGCTCTGTTGCCCAGGCTGGAGTGCAACGGTACGATCTTGGCTCACTGCAACCTCCACCTCCCTGGTTCAAGCAATTCTCCTGCCACAGCCTCTTGAGTAGCTGGGATTACAGGCGCCTACCACCATGCCTGGCTAATTTTTTTATTTTTAGTAGAGACAAGGTTTCACCATGTTGGTCAGGCTGGTCTCGAACTCCTGACCTCGAGATCTGACAGCCTTGGCCTCCCAAAGTGCTGAGATTACAGGCATGAGCCACCGCTCCCAGCTGATGGTGTTTTGATAGACATACTCATTGTCTGCTCTGGGAGTACACATGAGAGGCACCCACTCAGCCTGGAATAGACAGGAAAGGCTTCCAATGTGAAGGACAAGTAGACGTTTTGAAACAGAGAATTAGAGAACAAGTGTTCCAGGCAGAGAGAATACCACGTAGAGACTGCCAAATTTGGGGAACCGTAAATTCCTGGGTTCGGCTAGAGCATAGATTGCACAGGGTATGGGGAGGGGTGGTGGGATATGGCTGCCTTTATGGCACATACTCCCACTTTTGCACTTTCTTCTCCCACCCCACAATTGCCAAGCCAACAAACATCTCAGAAAAATACCTTTGGGAAGGAGAAGAGGTGATCACTTATATGCATGGTATTATAGTTTGATCAGATTGCTCTCCACCCCAGAACTAGAGAAGATCAGCTGTTTGAAGTAAACATTTTGATTGGGAAATAAGTCTTTGGTCTCCCATCCAAGTACTAACCAGGCCTAACCCTGGTTAGCTTCTGAGATGAGAGAGAAATCACTGGGGACATGAGGCATTCTGCAGGATCAGGGGGAGTTCAGGTGCGCCTGTTTGGTGAGGCATTCTGCAGGATCGGGAAGTTCAAGTGCACGTGTTTGGTGAGGCATTCTGCAGGATCAGGGGAAGTTCAGGTGCACGTGTTTGGTGAGGCATTCTGCAGGATCAGGGGAAGTTCAGGTGCGCCTGTTTGGACTGTCAGGACATCAGGAGGACCTGAGAGAGAAGCAGAAAGAGAGGAGGGAGGGGGACCAACTTTGCTTCCTCAGAAGTTTTTCCTAAGTCCAAAGGTATACCAAGGAAGAAGAGAAAACATCTTTTCTGCTACTTTCTGTATGGTGGTGATCAAGCTATTAACGGTGTAGCTCAGCTACATCGTTATGTCGTAAATATGGTTTGAGGGGGAATCTCACTTCTGTCACTAAAATTTTCTTCCCATTAACCAACAACCAAAATACATATAAATTTTTAGGAAACATGTTGTTTGTATACTGATTTTTTGTTGTTAAGCAAAACTGTAACTTAACCACTATAATAGAAACTGGAATTGTTTCTGTTAATATTGATGTTCACATAACAAGAATACAATTGTAAGAACCAGTGACCTGAGACTCTACAAAAGCCTGAAGTATCTGCTACCAGGTCATCAAATAGATATTAATTCACTTAAGCGTAGTTTTAACATCATGTTTATCTCAGATTTTTCCATGATTGTAATCAGTGTGAACATGTTCCCTTGTATTCTTTTTTCTCTTAATGTTATTTTACACGTGACATTTCCATGGCATTATTCATGTCCTTAATGTAAACTTGGTATGACGTCGTATGAGTATCCCATAGAAAATGCTTGCTTGTATATTTATTCATCCATACATTCAACAAGCATTCCAGGTACAATCCTAGGTTCTAAAGATACAGTCCTAAATAATATATATTTTTGTTCTCAAGGAGCTTAATTTTATAGTATTTTATGCATTACCAAATTATTGTGGGATTTTTGTTTTTACACTAACAAAATACAACGTGAATGAATACCCTTTGCCCCCCCGAATGAAATATTTCTTGTTTCCCAGTGACAGCAGTGCTGTGGTGCATCTGCTGGAAGGAAACCTGGTAACCCTCTCCTCAGGCTCAGATCCCACCACCCTTTCATGAAACAGTTGCTTTGGCCTATTTGATAACCTTTCCATTTCATAGACTTAATATCACTTGTTTTTAGATGAGTATCCCGCTTTCTGTAAAAGGAAGGATAATTGTGGAAATCATTGAAGGAATGTGCTACTTACATGGAAAAGGTGTGATACACAAGGACCTGAAGCCTGCAAATATCCTTGTTGATAATGACTTCCACATTAAGGTAAACCATCATCTGTAGGCTTCCAGAAAGTTGGGTGATTTTAGTTTTAATTCTGCGATGTAAATCCATTCTTGTACGTTGGAGAAGCTAAAGGAAGACCTAGCTCAGCTTATAACTGGTGATGATGGTGCCGAAAGGCTCTACTGGCGATTGAGAGGAAGGCTGCAGGCTTGAAGGATCGGGAGATAACTGTCAGGATAACTCATATCTTTTGGGGAGGACTGGAATTGAATGGGGTAGATGAGAAGACCTCTTTCCTAGATTGTATTTTTCTCCTCTGTTAGAAATATTCAAGGGTTGCCCTTTTCATCCTGGAATGGACCGTTGGTGCCATAATGTTCTCCAGGAAATCTGTGTCACCAAGACTCCCCTCCTCTGGAAATGCAGGGGAATGTGAAGGTGTGTGCGGAAAATCCTTAGAGTTCAGATATGGCCTAAGAGTGAGATCAGTGGCTGGGTGCGGTGGCCCACGCCTGTTATCTCAGCACTTTGGGAGGCTGAGGTGGGCAGATCACCTGAGGTCGGGAGTTCGAGACCAGCCTGACCAACATGGAGAAACCCCATCTCTACTAAAAATACAAAATTAGCTGGGCATGGTGGCACATGCCTGTAATTCCAGCTACTCGGGAGGCTGAGGCAGGAGAATTGCCTGAACTGGGGAGGTGGAGGTTATGGTGAGCCAAGATTGTGCCATTGCACCCCAGCCTGGGCAACAAGAGCGAAACTCTGCCTCAAAAAAAAAAAAAAAAAAAAAGAGATCAGCAGTGCATCAAAAACCTCTACTTTGAAATTTTGTTTTATATTTTTATTTGATTGTTTACTTCTGTCTGTATTTTAAAAATCAGTTTCCTTTGAACACATTCTTTCCATTGTCATAAAGGGAACAAGTGAAAGGGATTTTTCTTTTGTTCATTCAAGGGCAGGATTTAGCTAGGGGAAGTGTCATATCTAATTGGCTTCCGCAGCAGGAATCCAAGCACAAGCATCCAAAAGGGGAACCGGAAGGGGAAGCAGCCGTGGGGGAGGCACCCAGGAGCTGCTGGCACAGGGGCCTCTCTCCACCAGCAGTTCTGCGTCTAGCGCTTTGTCCTAGTCTTAGACAAAAGACTAGGACAAAGGACTGGGAATAAAAATTTCTTATTCATAACCTGTCTTCAAATTCATGACTTCCCTCTTATGTCGTGGGTTAGAATCGGTGGATTTTAGGTAATCATGTGCTACAGTTCATCCCCACATGCTTGCTTGGATTCCCGGAGGCAGAAGTGGAACTGGCACCTATATTCTCTTCTTAACTGTACTGCTCTGTCATATTGCCCCGCCACCTCTGTTCTTGTTCTGTGTCTGACCTTGGTATTTTTCTCTCTGCTTTTTTGTCTGTTTTTCTCCTCCTTTCCACCCTATCTTCTCTTAGGTTCAGGCTACAGCTCAAAACAAGCAACACTGCAGTCCTTATCCTCAGTGTGTCTTTGGGATCCTTGGACACTCGCATCCACGGGCCTCTGGACGCCATTTGGGGAAATAGAAGGTGTAGTACCTAGCCACTGTCTGCTACGTAAATGTGCAGAGAAGAAAATAACCATTTTCCCCCAAGCCCCAGAAATAGTTGAAAAACATATGCAGAGTCAATGGGGAATTAGAATAAATATGTTTGGTTGTTACTGTTGTTGTCAGAAACGTCTTCTGCTTTTCCCCTCCCGCTTACTGCATAAGGAATACGATACCAGAATTTCATGTGAACGTTTCCTCGGGGAGATTTTACAAATGGCTGAGGAGACACACAGTTTCTATGAGTCTGTTGAGAAATCACTGTTTTGAACCTGCCCAGTGCAACCATTTCTGGAAAATTTACCATACCTTATGTAAAATGGATAAGCCCAAAATTTAAAGTCGGATCTGATTTGCTTATGACCTTCACCAAACAATCCCAGTGGCTCCATCTCTTTCGCAGATCGCAGATCTCGGCCTTGCCTCCTTTAAGATGTGGAGCAAACTGAGTAATGAAGAGCACAATGAGCTGAGGGAAGTGGACGGCACCTCGAAGAAGAATGGCGGCACCCTCTACTACATGGCACCCGAGCACCTGAACGACGTCAACACGAAGCCCACAGAGAAGTCGGATGTGTACAGCTTTGCTGTAGTACTCTGGGCGATATTTGCAAATAAGGAGCCATATGAAAGTAAGGCATTAGAGGAGTGGGGTTTTGATATGAACCAACACTGTTATATGAAATAATGGGCTTCAGTGAAATCAGTTAAGGTTTATAATTGTTTGTTCTTTTAACGTCAGTCTTACCTGCTCAACTGTGAGTTCCGTGAGGGCAAGGACCACATCTGATTTATCCACTGCTGTCTCCTCAGCATCTACACGCACTGTGCCTGGAACTAATAGGTGCCCAGTAAATTTTTGTTGAATGAATGAGTAATCCCATTTAGGAATCAGTGATCATAGGATGAATAGGAACCTCGATAGCGTGTCATTAGCTTGAGAGGTGCTGTGAAATTCCAGGGTTCTTCCTAGACAGGAAAGTTGATTGTTTCTGCTTGTGAGGACTTAGCCTTTCACACTACAAGGCATACACTTCATACTTTCACTCATTCACTTACTCCTGCATTCAAGATTTCTTTTCAGTCCCTAGTCGGCATTGGGAATATAAAGATGAGTAAGTCGTGGCCTGTGTAGGAGAACAGAGACACTCTTCAGTTTGTTAAGTGCATAAACTAATGGATGTTTTCCTACATACTCTTCTTGGGTAATCATCAGCTCCCATGATTTGATGATCATCTCTTTGCAAATGCTTCCTAAATCTGTGTCTCTGGCTCTGGCCTGGATATCCACCTGTCTTACGGTCAGATCCATCGCAGGTACCAGAGGAACCTCCAAAGCAGCATCCCCCAAACACACCCATCTTGTCGACACTGTCCTGCAGCTCGCCCTGCTTCACCCCTCTTCATATGCTCGGGAAGTGGCATTGCCATCCTTTTACCAAGTTGCCCAATAAGAAACCTTAGAGTCATCCCAGACTCGCCCTTGCCTCTCTCTCCCACATTCTATCAGATCTCAAAACCTATGCATTCAAGATATATGTATGACTCAAGATATATCTGCAACCCATCTGCCCTTGTCTGTCTCCACTGGCCTCTGCTTAATTCAAACCCTCCGCGTTTCTGCGGCAGGCTCCTTCCACCGTCCACCATTCATGTGGCAGCCAAAATGGTCGTCCTAAAAGGCACATGCAACCCTCTCCCTCATGTATTGGAAATCCTTCCCAGATGCTCCACGGTCTTCAGGATGAAGTTCGAATTCCTCCTCAGTGTGGAGTAAAAGGCCTTCATGTTCTGGCCTTTGCTTCTCTACTGGCCTCGTCCGTAATCCTCCCTTCTTTGTCAGTGTGCAGTTACACTGAGTGAGGAATTTCTGGGATGTGTCATGATCTCTGTAACTTCTAGTCTGTTGATACCCTGCTTCAACTTGCCTGGAGTCCTCCTCCTTAAGTCTCCCTTTCCCATTCTTTACCTGCTAATTTTTCTGGACTCAACAAAGCCTTCCTGGACCATTTTAGTCAGGTTTGTGCTACTGGAACCCCTTGTACATCCTTCTTTTTTTTTTTTTTTTTTCTTGAGACAGAGTCTCACTCTGTCGCCAGGTTAGAGTGCAGTGGTGCAGTCTCAGCTCACTGCAGCCTCCACCTTCCAGGTTCAAGCAATTCTCCTGCCTCAGCCTCCTGAGTAGCTGGGACTACAGCTGCACATCACCATGCCCAGCTAATTTCTGTATTTTTAGTAGAGATGGGGTTTCACCATGTTGGCCAGGATGGTCTTGATCTCTTGACCTTGTGATCTGCTGTCTCAACCTCCCACAGTGCTAGGATTACAGGTGTGAGCCACTGTGCCCAGCCTCATCCTTCTTGAATAGCAATGATCACTCTGTGTTTTAAGTCACTCTCGTTAAACTGAGCTCCTAAAGACAAGGACTGCCCCGTATTTGCCTTTGCACGTGGAGCATGCCATTGGCCTTGCCCACATAATCTTTTTGTTCCATCAGCAGGTAGCTTTGTTGAGAATTTCATTTTATCTGCAGACATTAAGATATTGTTTGGTCAACTCTATAGTGGAATATGTCAGCTCCTTGTCATAAGGCCATTCCACTCTATGGAATGAGGCAGCTGTACCAGAGGCTGACAAAAATGAGCAGTATTGTTCAAGTTCTGTCACCTTCCTGCCTGAGAGAGGAGCAAGACCTGAAAGAAAGTCTTTGCTTTGTAGATGCTATTCGTAAGCAGCAGTTGATAATGTGCATAAAATCTGGGAACAGGCCAGATGTGGATGACATCACTGAGTTCTGCCCAAGAGAAATTATCAGTCTCATGAAGCTCTGCTGGGATGCGAATCCGGAAGCTCGGCCGACATTTCCTGGTAAGAGCATCTTTTCTGACTGTGTAGGATGCATCCTGTGTAGTGATTTTCCTAGTAACATATTGTTAGGAACTTGGTTTGAATCCTCAGAAAACTGAGTTCGACTTTACTTGTGGTTTTAAACTGATTTTCTTGATTTCAAACATGTTGTTCAATGCAAAGAAGCCCTCTCTCTCAAAAGCATGAAGGCACATAAGGCCTTCTTGTTTCCTTTCTTTGTAATTTTTAACTTGGGTTTAAATATACATAACATTAAATTTAACATTGTAACTGTTTTCAAGTGCACTGTTCAGGGGCAGTAAGTACAGTCCCATAGTACATTCACTTTCCATCATCTCTCTCCCTGTCCCGGCAGCCCCCATCCTACTTTCTGTCTCTATGAATTTAACTGCACTGGGTGCCTTATATAATGGAACCATACAATATTTGTCCTTTTGTGTCTGGCTTCTTCCACTTGGCATGATGTCCTCGAGGTTCATCTGTGTTGTAGCATATGTCAGAATTTCTTTCCTTTTCAAGGCCGAATAATATTCCATTGTATGAATAGAGTGCATTTTGTTTATCCATTCTTCCATCTATGGGCACTTAGGTGGCTTTGATCAGCCTTCTTGCTTCTTCACTTCTTTTATTTCCATCCCCTCCCTTGTTTAGCTGGCATCTTTAGAAAGTATTTTGCCATTTAGATTGGCCTTGTCATACAGGGATGAGGAAAGGTACCTGGATGTTTGCTGAGCAGTATTCTGTGGTGTGGATGTACCACAGTTTGGTTAGCTACTCACTCCTTGAAAGACTTGTTTCCAGTTCTTAACTGTCGGGACTAAAGCAGCTTTAAATATTCATGGACATGTTTTTGTGTGAATATAAGTCTTCATTTCTCTGGAATAATACCCAGGAGTACAATAGCTAGGTTGTATGGTAGTTTCATGTACAGTTTATTTAAAAAATTCCCAAACATTTTCCCAGAGGGGCTGTGCCATTTTATATTCGGTGTCCGGGTGATGCAGGTTCTTGCATCCTCACCAGCATTGGGTACCCAGGCTACTCACACTTCTGCTTAGTCAACTACAAATTTATTTGAGTATTCCCACAAGCCCCACTTCAGGTTTGGTAATTCATTAGAAAGACTCACAGAACTCAAGAAAACATTTTACTTATGTCTCCCCTTTTACTGTAGTGGGTACAATTCAGAAACAGCCAAATGGAAGAGATGTACAAGGTGAGGTATGGGAGGAGGGTGTACAGAGCTTCCATAGCCTTTCAACACACACCGCATTCCAGTGCTTCCATGTGTTCAGCAACCTGAAGCTCTCCAAGTCTCACCATTTAAGGTGATTTATGGAAGTTCCATTACATACGCATGATTGACTAAATCATGGTCATTGGTGCTTGAGCTTAATCTCCAGTCCCTCTCTCCTCACTGGAAGTCAAAGGTGAAGCTGAAAGTCCCAACCTTCTAATTATAGCTTGGTCTTTCTGGTTGCTAGCCCCCATTCTGAAGCTGCCTAGTTTTCTGACCCCACCCAAAAGACACTCTTAGAAGACTCCAAGGATTTTAGGTGCTACCTGCCATGAACAAAACCAAACCTTCCTGATTCTCCAAGGTGTCTTCTTTTATTGTTTCCTTTCTGTTTAAAGAACTTTCCTTAATCATTCTTTTAGGATATGTCTGAACTCTGTCATTCTAAAATTTTTTCCTTATAGGGAAGGTGTTATTTTTCTCTTGCTGCTTTCAAGACTTTGTCTTTATTTTTCAGAGATTTAGTTGTTATTTATCTTGGTATGGATTCCTTTGGGTTTATTCTGTTTAGGTTTTACTCAGCTTCTTGAATCTGTAGGTTTATGCCTCTTAAACCATATTTGGGAAGCTTTCAGCCATTATTTCTGTAAGTACTTTTTAACCCCCACGCTCTTTCTCTTTTCCTTCTGGAACTCTGACAACATAAAAACTATATCTTTGGTTATGGTTATAGTCTCACAGGTCTCTGAGGCTTTTTTTTTTTTTTTTTTTTCAGTTAATTTTCTCTCTCTTGTTCAGACTGGATAAGTTCTTCATTCTGTCTTCCAGTTCACTGATTTTTCTGTTTCTTCTCAATTCCACAGTTGAACCTGTCTACTGAGCTTTTTTGGACACAGAGTCTCCCTCTGTCGCCCAGGTTGGAGTGCAGTGACGCAAGCTCTGCCTCCCGGGTTCACGCCATTCTCCTGCCTCAGCCTCCCGAGTAGCTGGGACTACAGGCGCCCACCACCACACCCAGCTAATTTTTTGTATTTTTAGTAGAGATGGGGTTTCACCGTGTTAGCCAGGATGGTCTCGATCTCCTGACCTTGTGATCCACCCGCCCTGGCCTCCCAAAGTGCTGGGATTACAGGTGTGAGCCACCGTGCCTATCCTGCTGAGCTTTTTATTACGTTTTGGTCATTAAAGTTTTCAGCTCTAAAATTTATATTCTCCTCTTTTTTGCTGAGACTATTTTTCATTTGTTTCAAGCAGGTTCATAACTATTAATTGAATCATTTTTATCATGGCTGTTTTAAAATCTTTGACAGGTAATTCTAACATTGCTGTCATCTCAGTGTTGGCATCTATTGATTGTCTTATTTCATTCAGTTTGGGACCTTTCTGATTCTTAATAGAATGGGTAATTTTTCTGTTGAAACTTGTACATTTTCTTACTCTGTTTTGAGATTCTGTATCCTCTTTAAGCCTTCTGTTTTAGCTGAACTTTCCTGACAATGTTCTGACAAGGAAAGAGTGGTGGCCACCTTATTAGTGCTGGGTGGAGGTAGAAGTTCAGCCTCTCCGCTCAGCCTTATTGATGCCCAAGGTCAGAGGCTCCTCTTCACTGCTGGTCAGGGGTTGGAATTCTGGCAGAGTCCACATAGCCTCCACTGACACAGAGGTGAAGGCACCTCATTACTACTGGACAATGTTAAAAGTCCTGATTCTCCACTAGACCTCCTTTGACACTTCCCCAGTGGGGAAGGGAAGGGTGGTCTTGTTACTGCCATGTGGGGCAAATCCAGGCTATTCTTGTGTTTTCCTGACACCAGGGTGTGTTTTCCTGACACCATGGGAGTGGAGGGGCTCATTATCAGCTGGCAGGTAGGACAGCCCTGGCTTCCTGTTGGACCTTCTCTGACTTTACCCCGGTGGGGGTGTTGGGTTACGTTGTTACTGTCTCACGTGGTTGGATGTCGAGGCTCTCCACTTGGCCACAGCTGCTGTGGGTGGGGTTGGAGCCACAGGGTTTTTTCTGCGGTGGTTGGCTGGAACAGAATGGTTGTTGACTAAAAGTTTTCTCCTATCCAAGTACTAACCAGACCTGACCCTGCCTAACTTCCAAGATCAGACAAGCTTGGGCATATTCAGGATGGCATGGCTGTAGACTGACTAAAGGTTTTCTGTCTGTCCCTTGCTGCCCCTCGCTTAGTTCTTTGGCTAGAAAGAGCAGGCTTTGATTGGAGATTTTTTTTTATCTTGGCTCTTGATGCTTTGAGGTTGCCACCTTTTCAGCCAAGTCTGAGATATATGAGGAAAAGAGAAAATCCAGTGAACTCACTGTCGTGTGTTTCATCTGATCCTGAGGTTTCCTGCTGGTCTGCCTCCTTCTCTTCTCCTTTCAGAGACTCTGTATGTTTGTTTTATAAATAATATATAGGATGTTTTTGTTGTACTTAGAAAGAAGAATAAGAAAAAAGTATGTCCACTCCATCTTCCTGGAACTGGAAGTTTCTTTTTTCTTTTAAGGCTAACAGCTGTAACCCATTACACTAAATCCTTGCTCTGACTATCCTGACCTCTCATAAATTTGATGCCAGAGGGACAGAAACATGGAGTTCGCCCATCCCTGTTCAGCTGGAGATGAACTCACATCAGGGAGCGGTTTGTGTTGCAGTCAGAGAAACTGCAGCACGAATAAAAAGCACAAAGAGCACAGGCTGTTTAGGCAGAAACCCCTGGTTTCCCGTGTTCGCCTATCCCTTGTTCTGTCTATTAACCTGATTAGTCTCTATCAGAGTCAGTGATTTGGAGCTTAAATTTTTATTTTACTGCTTTGCCCACAGATTGAGGTAAGTAATTCAAAGATAATAGATGGCTAATATTTTTATTTTATGTTAGAAAATAAGAAATTTAAAGTACATTTTATTCTTACAGGCATTGAAGAAAAATTTAGGCCTTTTTATTTAAGTCGATTAGAAGAAAGTGTAGAAGAGGACGTGAAGCGTTTAAAGGTAGGCAATATAGCAGATGCTCAAAATATTAACATATCAAAATATATACTGTCAGTCATGAAAACCAAAACAAAGATATTTGTTATTGAGATTTGAGGTAAGCTAGCTTGGTAAACATATAAAACAAAATGAGCAATTGTCTGCAAATATCATCCTGTTGGCATACTGGACCCATTTCTCCTTCAAAACTCATGAAATGAGAGAAAACGTATATAGCAATATGAAAACAAAAGCACAGTGTCACTGGCAAAGGTTGGAAAGTACCATAAGGGGATCAGTCATTTTGAGGAATTCTTGAAAGACAGAAAGACCACAGAATTATTCTGCTGAGACATGTAACAGAAAAGGAATACTAGTCCAAGACATAAGGCGGAGGAAACAGTACTGGAGGGGCAGTCTTGGGTCAGTGTACAGAAGTGACAGCACAGTCACCTGGGACGTTGACAGGGGAGTCATTTGAGAACCTCATTTATGCGATTTAGGAAAGTCGGCTTCCCTCCCTCCTTCCCCTGTACTTAGCAACAGATGGCAGCAGCATCTGCCCAAGACTGAAGCAAGGAGGTGGTTTCTGGGGTTAGAGGGGCATGACAAGGCCCAGTTAGGAACCAGTCAACTAAGAGGAATGGAGACCACCCCGCCCCCCTGCCGACTCTGGAATCAAGCTACTGCCATACATCTTCCAGCAACTTACCCCCATAATCATGAACAGGAGACTACGGCAAATAAAACAGGCAAACAGAGATTTTAAAATATAATTTAAAAAAGAGATTGGAATCAGCTAAGATAAACTCTAAGGCAAAAAAGCATTCCCTCAAACAATCAGGAATATTTCATAATGATAAAAGGCCCAATTCATCGGGAAAGTATAACCGCTTTAAATGTGGATCTACCTTCAATAACATGACCTCAAAATCAACAGCCAAAAGTGACAGAACTCAAAGAAAAACTGACAAATCCACAATTACAACTGAAGACTTTAATACACATCTCTCTTCAATTGATAGAACAAGCAAACAAAAATCAGTAAGGATATAGAAGACAGGAAGAGCATGACTAACACACTTGACCTAATGGAAACACAGGATACGCTGTACCTAATAACCGCAGCGCGCCTACCTGCTGTGCCTCATAACCGCAGCGCGCCTACCTGCTGTGCCTGATAACCGCAGCGCGCCTACCTGCTGTGCCTCATAACCGCAGCGCGCCTACCTGCTGTGCCTCATAACCGCAGCGCGCCTACCTGCTGTGCCTCATAACCGCAGCGCGCCTACCCGCTGTGCCTCATAACCGCAGCGCGCCTACCCGCTGTGCCTGATAACCGCAGCGCGCCTACCCGCTGTGCCTGATAACCGCAGCGCGCCTACCTGCTGTGCCTGATAACCGCAGCGCGCCTACCTGCTGTGCCTGATAACCGCAGCGCACCTACCTTTAAAGGCTTTGCAAGAAGACACAGAGCATTTTCAAAAACTGACCATGTGCTGGGAAATCAAACAAGTCTCAATTTAAAAGGATTGTAATCATAAAAATGTCCTCTGACTATATTTCAATTATGCTCAAAATTAATTTTAAAAAGGTAATTGGAAAATCTTATGTGGTTAGAAGTAAAGAAATATACTTTTAAATATCCCTTGGGTCAAAAAAAATAAATCACAATGGTATTTAGAAAATATTTTTCACTGAAGGCTAACAAAACACTACATATTAAAATTATAAAATGCACTTTGCAAAGGAGTACTTAATATAACCTTAATAAATATTTCATATATATATGAAGAAAGGCTGAAAATTAAGTAGCCAAACATCATCTGAAAAAGATAGCGAAATAAACCTAGAGAAAAAAGAAGTAAATAATAAGGAAAAGAGCATAAATTAATGATGTAGAAAGTAACTAATAGGGGATCAAAAAATCCAAATATTGGTTATTCGAAAAGCTAATAAAATAGACTAATTAAGACTGATAGAGCCAGGTGTGAGGTAATCCCAGTTACTTGGGAGGCTGGGGTGAGAGGATCGTTTGAGGCCAGGAGTTTGAGAGCAGCCTAGGCCACATAGTGAGACCCCATCTCTAAAAAAATAAAACAAAACATTAATGAGACATGGTGGCATGTGCCAGTAGTCCCACGAAGGCTGAGATGGGAGGACTGCTTGAGCCCAAGAGTTTGAGGCTGGAGTAAGCTATGATCATGCCACTGCACTCCCACCTACTTCTAAGAAAAAAAAAAAAAAAGACTGACAAAAAAGGAGATGAGATTGAAATCCATGAATAAGGAGGAATCACTATAGGTCCTGCAGACATCAAATGGTATTAAGAGAATATTATGAACAACTTTTCGTTAACTATTTTAAAATTTAGATAAAATGGACCAATGTCTTAAAAAAGTACAATTTAGCAAAGCTAACTCAAATAGAGATAGAAACTTTGAATATTCCTGTAACTATTAAAAGAAGCAGTGATAAAAAAACAACTTCCTATAGAGAAAATCCCACAGAGAGCTTCATCAATGATTTCTACCAAATATTCAATGAAGAAATTATGTCAATCTTACACAGTTTTCTCTAGATAATAGAGAAGAGAGAACTCTTCCAGATTCACTTTGTGTAAGCATAACCTTGATTCCCAAAACTGGAAAATAAGATACAAGAAAGGAAAATTACAGACCAATCTTGTTTAACAGTGTAGATGCAAAAGTTCTAAATAAAAAACTATAAACAAACTCAATTCATCAAAGAACATTAGCAAAATTGAGTTTCTTCCAAGAGTGCAAAATTAGTTTAACTTTATGAAAATCTGTCATTATAATTTATTACATTGTCTTATTAAATGAGAAAGATGTATCTTTTCAATAGATGCAGATAAATCTGTTGATAAAATGTAATGTTTATTCATGATTAAAAATGCTAGCAAGTCAGAAAAGAAATTCCTTTTCTGATAATAAGGTATCTTGAAACAAACAGAAGTTTTATACTTATTTTAACAAAATGTTAACAGCCTTTTTTTTTTTTTTTTGAGGCAAGGTCTTACTCTGTTGCCTAGGCTGGAGTGCAGTGGCGTGATCAAGGCTCACTGCATCCTTGACCTCCCAGGCCGAAGTGATCCTCTCACCTCAGCCCCCTGAGTAGTTGGGACCACAGGCGTGCACCACCATACCTGGCTAATTTGTATTTTTTGTAGAGACAGGATTTTGCCATGTTGCCCAGGCTGGTCTCAAACTCATGAGCTCAAGCCATCTGCCCTCTTCAGCTTCCCAAAGTGCTGGAATTACAAGGTGTGAGCCACTGTGCCCAGCCCACCTTTCTTTGAAATAATATGCAAGACCAAGCTACTTACCAACGCTATTTCTGGCCAGCATGGTCCTGGAGGCCCTAGCTATTTTAGTAGAACAAGAAAAAGAAAGATATAGGATTGGAAAAGAAGAAACAAAACTGTTCATAGGTGATAGGATGTATACATAGAAAAACTCAAAAATATCTTTTAAATTAATAATAGTTTAGTTATAAAAATCAATATATAAAAATAAATCTTACAAAAGGGATGTAGTAACTCTAAAAGTATAACCTTAACTGAGAGACATAAGACCGAAGTAAGTGAAGAAATGTACCATTTACTTTGTGATTTGGAAGTCACCATAGTATGAAGATGTCAGCTCTTCCCAAATTGATCTATAGAATCAATGCAATCTCAACCAATATCTCAAGTTTTTTTTTTTTTTTTTTTGAGACGGAGTTTCGCTCTGTCTCCCAGGCTGGAGTGCAGTGGCATGATCTCGGCTCACTGCAAGCTCCGCCTCCCGGGTTCACACAATTCTTCTGCCTCAGTCTCCCGAGTAGCTGGGACTACAGGCGCCCACCACCACGCCCAGCTAATTTTTTTTTTTTTTTAATAGAGACGATGTTTCACCGTGTTAGCTAAGATGGTCTCGATCTCCTGACCTCGTGATCCACCCGCCTCAGCCTCCCAGAGTGCTGGGATTACAGGCGTGAGGCACCATACCCAGCCAAGTATTTTTTTTGAGACAGAGTCTTGCTCTGTTACCCACGCTGGAGTTCAGAGGCACAATCTCGGCTCACTGCAACCTCTGCCTCTCACGTTCAAGCGATTCTCCTACCTCAGCCTCCCGAGTAGCTGGGATTAAAAGCGTGCGCCACCATGCCCGGCTAATTTTTGTAGTTTTAGTAGACATGGGGTTTCACTATGTTGGCCAGGCTGGTCTCGAACTCCTGACCTCAAATGGTCTGCCTGCCTTGGCCTCCCAAAGGGCTGGGATTACAGGTGTGAGCCACCACGCCCGGCCTGTATCTCAACCTTTTAGTTTTGTGTGTGTGTGGCAAGTGGGTGTGAGGAGTGGAACTTGACAAACCCACTCTGAAATCCATATGAAAAGGTAAAGAAGAGAATAAGAACAGCCAGGATGCCCTTGAAGAAGGACAAGACTAGTAGTGAAGGGCTTGCATTATCAGATTCTTGTCAAGAATTATTATAAAGCTATATTAAAAAGACAGTGGTATTGGTGTAGGGTGGACAGATACTGTTGGAATGGAGTTGAAAACCCATAGCTCTACACATACCTAGAAACTTGACTTTGACAGAGCTGGCACTGTAGAGCGGTGGGAAGTGACAGTCTTTTTGGTAAATGGTGCTGAGACAACTGGGTATCCACATGGTACAGAAATGAAATTGGGCTTCCACCTTACACCATACCAGAAAATCAGCTCCAGGTTGATTATTGACAGATAAAATTATAAAGCTATTGGAAAATATAGGAGAATTTGTCCATATCCTCAGGGTAGGGGATCCTCAACAGTATACAAAAGCATTAGCTGTAGTGGTACGAACTGATAAATTTTAAAATTTATAAAATTTTATATGAATTTTTAAAATGAATTTATAAATGAATTCATTGTAAAATGCTATAAATTATAAATAAATTTATTTTATA
Organism: Symphalangus syndactylus; assembly: GCF_028878055.3. Classification (NCBI taxonomy): domain Eukaryota; kingdom Metazoa; phylum Chordata; class Mammalia; order Primates; family Hylobatidae; genus Symphalangus; species Symphalangus syndactylus. Next base: position 67,729,263 of record NC_072445.2, on the reverse strand, counting down.
TGTTTACAAATTTATAAGATTTTTAAATGGATATATAAATTCATTTTAAAACTTTTATTCCTCAAAATAGGCTGGGCGTGGTGGCTTATGCCTATAATCCCAGCACTTTGGGAGGCCGAGGTGGGAGGATCGCTTGAGGCCAGGAGTTCAAGACTAGCCTGGGCAACATAGTGAGACCTCCTCTTTACAAATAATAATTAAGAAATTAGCTGGGCATGGCGGTGCGCACTTGCGGCCCCAGCTACTCAGGAGGCTGAGATGAGACGACCGTGTGGGCCCGGGAGGCCGCGCCATTGCGCTCCAGCCTGGGTTACTGAACAAGACCCCATCTCCAATAAATAAATAAATAAACAAACCAGTCACAGGATGGGAGAAGTGCAACACACATGTAACTGACAAAGGACTTGAATACATAAAATCTAGAGAAATTTTATAAATCAGAAAGGAAAAGATATGCAACCCAGTTAAAACAGGGATGAAATAGCTGAATGGGCACTTCACCAAAGAGAATAAATATACCAAAAAAGTGCACAACTTTACTGGTAATTAGAGAAATGCAAATTAAAACCACAATAAGATAATATTATGTGTCTAAACATTGGCAAACATGTTTTCTAAACAACATGAAATAAATCCAGATAAACAGTGAAATGTGTGGAAAGACTTGACATGCTAAAGCTGTCTATTCTCCCCAACATCATTTATAAAAGGAGTGCAATCCTAATTAAAAGCACAACCAAATTCTTTATGGAGTTCAACAAGCTGACTCTTAAGTTTGTGTGAAAGAAAAAATATACAAAGATAGCTAAGAAAATTCTGAAGAAGGAGATCAGAACAGTGTAGACTACAGCAAGGATAATCAAATAGATTAATAGAAAAGGTGAGTCTTTGCAGGTTGGGTTTTCCAGAAGCAGCCACTGAGTTGGAGATTGGGGTGCAAAGAAGGAGTGGGAAGCAGGAATGAGCAGAGGAAGAAGTCAGAGGGCAACGAAGCCTGACAGAGAGCTCTGGCAGCGGGGAGCACAGAGCAAATGCCCCTCAGGCTTGTCCCACGTCAGACTGAAATGGCCAAGGCTTTATCCCCTTGCCTTTCTCAGTCACTGGCTCAGAAGGGGAGTACCTGGGGCAGAGAAGTTCACAGCTGCAGGCTGTTTGTTCACTCAGCTCCTTGCAACAGGGCAGCAAATCCCTCCTTGAGGGGGAGTCTGAGAGGCCCATCCCTGTGTCTACCACAAAGTCCCAAATCAATCCATGTATGTTTCTTAAGCTACACACAAAATTCGCAAGGTATAAAGAAAAAGATGGTTGTATATGACCTCATGAAAATGGAAAGGTAGTTGAAAAGGAGAAATTGTGTTTAGCAAAGGATTAATATCTAGAATATTTCATAGAGTGCCTACAGATAAAAAACAAAAATAGGCCGGGTGTGGTGGCTCACGCCTGTAATCCCAGCACTTTGGGAGGCCGAGGCGGGCAGATCACGAGGTCAGGAGATCGAGACCATCCTGGCTAACATGGTGAAACCCCGTCTCTACTAAAAATACAAAAAATTAGCCAGGCGTGGTGGAAGGCACCTGCAGTCCCAGCTACTTGGGAGGCTGAGGCAGGAGAATGGTGTGAACCCAGGAGGCGGAGCTTGCAGTGAGCTGAGATCGAGCCACTGCACTCCAGCCTGGGCGACAGAGCGAGACTCCGTCTCAAACAAACAAAAAAAACAAAATAAAAGGAAAATAATAGACAAAGAACATAGACAATTCAAAAAAGAAACTGAACAACACACTTCTGAAAAGATATTTGGCCTTGCCAATAGAGAAAGGCAAAATGAACCCGTTACAATTTTTCATCCATTAGATTGAAATTTTCGAAAGATTAGTGATACAGTGTGTTGGTGAAAATGCAGAATAACAAGCAGTCTTCTGCAGTATTGGTAAGAGTGGCGAAGTTTATTAGAAGGTGAGGCACCCAACAAACTCCACAAGCCCATAAGTTTGGCTGCAGTTCTACTCTCAGTAATCTATACTGCTCACGTGCACTCAAAGATGTAATTTCCATTCTTTGCACCTTAGTTTATAAGAGTGAAAAATTAGAAACAACTCAAATATCCATAAGTAAATGCCCTAAATTATGATTCATCTAAACTACAGAATACAAATAGCCATTTAAAAGAAAGAGGTGAAAACTAACATGTAATGATATAGAAAGATCTTCAAGATTACCTGTTAGTGAAAAAAATGTCACAAAACAATACTTATAGTGTGGTCCTTTTAATGTTAAAGATATATATATATATTTTGGCCGGGTGCAGTGGCTCATGCCTGTAATTCCAGCACTATGGGAGGCAGAGGTGGGCAGATCACTTGAGGTGAGGAGTTGGAGACCAGCTGGCCAACATGGTAAAACCCCATCTCTACTAATACAAAAAAAAAATGGCCAGGTGTGGTGGTGCATTTGCGTAATCCCAGCTACTCAGGAGGCTGAGGCATGAGAATTGCTTGAACCCGGGAGGTGGAGGTTGCAGTGAGCCAAGATCGTGCCACTACATTCCACCCTGGGCAACAGAGTGAAACTGTGTCTCAAATATATATGTATTTCTGGAATGTGTGTGCAAATTCCTAAAGAGAGAATAAGTGATATGCATCACACTCTGGATAAGGCTTACCTCTAGGGAATGGAAGAGTAGGTGCTGAAGGAATGTTTGGGTGTTATTCTATGTGATTCTGCATTGTTTGAATCTTTGGGGGTTTTTTTGGTTTTCTTTTTGAGACAGTCTTACTCTGTCACCCAGGCTGGAGTGCAGTGGCACAATCTGGGCTCACTACAACCTCCACCTCCTGGGTTCAAGTGATTCTCGTGCCTCAGCCTCCCGCGTAGCTGGGATTACAGGCGTGTACCACCACACCCAGCTAATTTTTTTGTACTTTTAGTAGAGATGGGGTTTCACCATGTTGGCCAGGCTGGTCTTGAACTCCTGACCTCAAGTGATCTGCTCGCCTCGGCCTCCTAGAGTGCTGGGATTACAGGCGTGAGCCACCATGCCTGGCCTGTTTGAATCTTTCAAAAGGACTTTGTACTTAACATATTTGTGTAATAAAAATAACTATAAAAAGAAAATCAATTTTATAAAATTAAAATAACAAGAATACTTTCATATTAGGCCAAGCGGAGTGGCTCATGCCTGTAATCTCAGCACTTTGGGAGGCTGAGGTGGGTGGATTTCTTGAGGCCAGTTCAAAACCAGAAACATGGCAAAAACCGATCTTTACAAAAAATACAAAAATTAGCCAAGCGTGGTGGCGCATGCCTGTTGTCCCAGCTACACAGGAGGCTGAGGTGGCAGGCTCTCTTGAGCCTGGAGGTCGAGCCTGCACTCTAGCCTGGATGACAGAGTGAGACTCTGTCTCAACAACAACAACAAAAAACCCTTTTCATATTAATTAAAAACAATAAACATACAGCTGGGTGAGGTGGCTCATGCCTGTAATCCCAGCTCTTTGGGAGGACAAGCTGGGAAGATTGCTTGAGCCCAGGAGTTGGAGGTTTCAGTGACCTATGACCATGCCACTGCACTCCTGTCTGGGCGACAGAGGGAGATTCGGTCTCTAAAAATAAACACACGAAGAGACAAAAACAATATATAGAATGCTACAAAGTGTGAACATAATACCCTCTGTCATTCTCCCCTAGATCATGCATGTATTCATTTAGCTAATATTTTTGACCACCTATTTATATAGCAGACAATCTGTTAAGAGCAAAATACAAATAAAACTAGGAAAAAAAAACTTGAAGGAAAAATACCAAAGTGTTAACATTTTATCTTTGGGTGTAGGGCAAAACTATGGATAGGTTTTAAGGATATATAATTTTCTATATTTTCTATAATGAGGATTATTGCTTCTATAAGGAAAAAGTTTTTTACTGTGGCAAAATATACTTAACATAAAATTCTCTATTTTAACCATTTTTAAGTGAACAATCCAGTGACATTAAGTACATTCATAATGTTGTGCGGCCATTACCAGTATCTATATCTAGAACTTTTTTTATCATCCCAAACTGAAACTCTGTACCTGCTAAATGATAACTCCCCATTCCTCCCTCTCCCAGCCCCTGGTAGCTTCTATTCTGTTTTCTGTCTCTGAATTCTAGGTAGCTCCTAGCAAAAGGATCACACAATGTATTTCCTTTGGAGTCTGGCATATTTCACTTAGCATAATGTTTTCAAGGTTCATCTGTTTCATAGCATGTATCAGAATTTCATTCCCTTTTATGGCTGAATAACATTTCATCATATGGATATACAGGTTGAACATCCTTAAACCCAAAATCCAAAATTCAAAATCCTCCAAAATCTGAAACGTTTTGAGTGCCAGCATGATGCCACAAGTGGAAAATACCACACCTGACACCTTTGCTTTCTGATAGTTCAGTATCCTCAGACTTTGTTTCATGCACAAAATTATTAAAATATGGTATAAAGTGACCTTCAGGCTATGTGTATAAGGTGTATATGAAACACAAATAAACTTCATGTTTAGACTTAGGTCCTCTCCCCACGATCTGTCATTCTGTACATGCAAATATTCCCAAATTGGAAACACTCCAAAATCCAAAACACTTCTAATCCCAAGCATTTTGGATAAGGGATACTACATCTGCACCATATTTTGAGTTCCTGCCTTCAGTTCTTTGGGGTATATATCCAGGTGTGGAATTGCTAGATCATATGGTAATTCTATGTATAACTTTTTTTTTTTTTTTTTCCTGAGACAGAGTCTCACTCTGTTGCCCAGGCTGGAATGCAGTGGCACCATCTTGGCTCACTGCAACCTCTGCCTCCCGGGTTCAAGCGATACTCCTGCCTCAGCTTCCCGAGTAGCTGGGATTACAGGAGCGCACCACCACGCCCGGCTAATTTTTTGTATTTTTAATAGAGATGGGGGTTTCACCATGTTGGCCACGCTGGTCTCAAACTCCTAACCTCAGGTGATCTGCCCACCTTGGCCTCCCAAAGTGCTGGGATTACAGGCGTGAGCTACCATGCCTGGCCATGTTTAACTTTTAAGAACTGTTAAATTGTTTTACACAGTAGCTACACCATTTTATATTCCCCACCAGCAATGCACAAGGATTCTAATTTCTCCACCATCTTACCAACACTTTTTATTTCTCATTTTTATATTATAGTCACTCTAAGGAGTGTGAAAGTACACCTCATGGTGGTTTTGACCTGCATTTCCTATGACTGATGATGTTGAGCATCTTTTCATGGCTTATTGGCCATTTATGTATCTTCTATGGAGAAACTGCTATTCAAGTTCTTTGCCCATTTTTGAATTGGGTCGTTTTTTGTTGTTGAGTTGTAGGATTTTTTTTTTTTTTATGTTCTGGATTTCATCCATTTTCAGATACAGATTGTTTGCAATTTTTTCCCCATTATTTTATTTTATTTATTTATGTTTTTTGGAGACAGAATCTTGCTCTGTCACCACCCAGGCTGGAGTGCAGTGGCGGAATGTTGGCTCACTGCAACCTCTGCCTCCCAGGTTCAAGAGATACTCCTGCCTCAGCCTCCTGAGTAGCTAGGACTACAGGCACACACCACCATTCCTGGCTAGTTTTTGTATTTTTAGTAGAGACAAGGTTTCACCAAACTGTTGGCCTGGCTGGTCTCGAACTCCTGACCTCCTGTGATCCACCCACCTTGGCCTCCCAAAGTATTTTTTCCTTATTCTGTGGGTTATCTTTTTACTCTCTTCATAGTATCCTTTGATGCACAGAAGCTTTTAATTTTGATGTATTATTTTTACTTTTTACTTTTGTTTGTGCTTTCTTGTCATAACCAAGAAATCGCTGCCAAGTCCAGTGTCCTGAAGCTTTTTCCCTGTGTTTTCTTCTAAGAATTTTTGTGGCACTAGCCCTTAAATTAAGTCTTTGATCCATTGTGAGTTAATTTTCATATGGTATGAAATAAGGGTCCAACTTCATTATTTCATATGTGTATATTCAGTTTTCCCCATCGAATGGTCTTGGCAACCTTGTCAAAAATCAATTGGCCGTTTATAGGAGGGTATATTCCTGGGCTTTCCATTCTGCCCCACTGGCATATGTGCCTGTCTTTATGCCAGTACTACACTGTTTTGAATACTGTAGCTTTGTAGTTAAGTTTTGAAATCAGGAAGTGTGAGTCCTACAACCTTGTTCTTTTTAAAGATCATTTTGGCTATTTGGGAAAAACATTAATTAAAAAAAATTACTACTTGTAAGATCTATGTGAAATTTCTACCTTCTGAAAATATGAATTCTTCTCGTTAAAATTTTCTGAGACTCAATTATTTCCTGCTGTTCACTACAGTGTGTATTTATGCTCTTAATTATAGAAAGAGTATTCAAACCAAAATGCAGTTGTGAAGAGAATGCAGTCTCTTCAACTTGATTGTGTGGCAGTACCTCCAAGCCGGTCAAATTCAGGTAAATTACACCATGGTCAAAATCTATTCGTTTATTTGTTTGGTTACTCATTCACTCCACTCTCTAAAAGACTATTTAGGACCATATGGGAAACAGAAGAAACTATAAAAGTGAACACCTGCCTTACAGGAATTTATAATAATATTCAAGAGTCAAGTTATGTGTATTTGAAATATGAAGTAACAGTGTCATAGAGTGTTCTGGACAAAAGGCCTAATATATCTGATGGGGAGAAGTGACGGTTCAGAAGAAGGAAGGGGACATACGTGAGAGCAAAGTCCCTGAGGAGCTCGAGTGACTTAGAACCAGGATACAAGCAGAGAGGCTGGTCTCAGGTCAAGTAGGGATACTTTTTTCACTGTAACAAAAGGGATGGCAGAGTATAGGATACTGAAGCCGCTTAGCTACCTGATCTGTGGCTAATTACTTAACCTCTTCTAAACTTCACCCATCAAATCATAATTGCTCCTCCTCTCATAGGGCTCTTCAAGAATGAAAGAATTCATGGGACGTGCTTAGGACAGAGCTGCTGCAGATCTTGTTTTTTTTTTTTTTTTTTTTGAGACAGAGTCTCTCTGTCACCCCGGCTAGAGTGCAGTAGTGTGATCTTGGCTCACTACAACCTCTGCCTTTCAGGTTCAAGCGATTCTTCTGCCTCAGCCTCCCAAGCAGCAGGGATTACAGGCATGCACCACCATGCCCAGCTAATTTTTGTATTTTCAGTAGAAATGGGGTTTCGCCATGTTGGCAAGGCTGGTCTCGAACTCCCGACCTCAGGTGATCCGTCTGCCTCAGCCTCCCAACGTGCTAGGATTACAGGCGTGAGCCACCGCACCCAGCCGCAGATCTTATTTTCCACCTGAATTGCTCCAAGGAGACAACTACCTTCTCTGCTCCAAACCAAGTCCTTTTTTCCTTGATCATCCCTGCAACAGCCGCTTTTCTCTTGCTTGCTATAATTTTCCTAGTACTCTCTCACTGCCAGCGAGGAGCTCCTATTATTATTTGTAAAGCTTGTGGGAAGAGGACCATCTCCTAAATGCTTTGGACTGGTCTCTTACTTGTTTTCTGTGTGTTACTTTGAGATACAGATTCATGACGGCGCTCAGATTTTATTTTACTTTTTAATGTTTCATGAAACTCATTCTAATGTTGATCATTTCTTCTCAGCCACAGAACAGCCTGGTTCACTGCACAGTTCCCAGGGACTTGGGATGGGTCCTGTGGAGGAGTCCTGGTTTGCCCCGTCCCTGGAGCAACAGCAAGAAGAGAATGAGCCCAGCCTGCAGAGTAAACTCCAGGACGAAGCCAACTACCATCTTTATGGCAGCCGCATGGACATGCAGACGAAACAGCAGCCCAGACAGAATGTGGCTTACAACAGAGAGGAGGAAAGGAGACGCAGGGTCTCCCATGACCCTTTTGCACAGCAAAGACCTTATGAGAATTTTCAGAATACAGAGGGAAAAGGCACTGCTTATTCCAGTGCAGCCAGTCATGGTAATGCAGTGCACCAGCCCTCAGGACTCACCAGCCAACCTCAAGTACTGTATCAGAACAATAGATTATATAGCTCACATGGCTTCGGAACAAGACCACTGGATCCAGGAATAGCAGGTCCCAGAGTTTGGTACAGGCCAATTCCAAGTCATATGCCTAGTCTGTATAATATCCCAGTGCCTGAGACCAGCTATCTAGGAAACGCACCCACCATGCCATTCAGCTCCTTGCCACCAACAGGTAAGTGGGTCTTCCATAGTCACAATTTTGTCTTTTTTTATTTTTCAGAAAATAAAGCAACCAAGCAGCTCTATTGTAGATTGTGGGTTATGATGGGGACAGAGGGTATCGTCAGCTGCCAGATGCAAATTGCCCTCTGGAATGGACTCCGCCAGGCCACTTGGTCTGGGAGTATTTCATCTGGGGCTAGGATTCATCACAGATGCCCGCAAGCATCGGGTTGCAGGTCCTTGTGACTGGCAGGCGTCTTTGACTCTAACCTGGAGTGCGTGGTAGTCCTATTTCACCCAATCTCTGATAAACGGGAAGTTATCTGCTTATTTGCTTTTACCTTGCTTGCTGTTTTTTGAAGGCAAGAAATCAGTCTTGGATATTTTTGTTTCTTACCTTATATAGCTCAAAGACTACCATTAGTGATGAAAAATTTTCTTTTAACTCCCATATCTCTATCGGGTGAAGTAAAAGGTAGGTGATAGTAGTTACTGGCAGTCTAGAATGGAAGTGATTTAATGTAATATCCAGCATTTTTATCAAATAATACTCACCAACATCACCTTAACCACCTGAACAGCATCCACCAATGATACCCACAGGTGTCCTGGAGATCTTGAAATCAACTCAGGTAGAGGAAGCTTTCATAACCACAAAGCTTAGTTACATTTTCTTTCAAAAGGCCAAATTCTCCAAAAACGTCCTATGCAAACATCCTCGATTTTTTTCCATAGGTTTTATGATAAGATCTGTAGAATGCAAAATATTGGATTAGACATTAAGCAGTATCCAAGTCATGTATAATCCTATGAGCAGAATGTCCTTTTGTTTCCTTCATGTTGGGGATAAAATTTTTTATTAGTATTGCCATATCATTTTATTCATTCGTGATTGAGACAATAAAAATTTCAGCTGGGGCCGTGGTTGGCCAGGCGTGGTGGCTCATGCCTGTAATCCTAGCACTTTGGGAGGCTGAGGTGGGTGGATCACTTGAGGCCAGGAGTTCAAGACCAGCCTGGCTAACATGGTGAAACCCTGTCTCTACTAAATAATACAAAAATTAGCTGGGTGTGGTGGCGCATGCCTTTAGCCCCAGCTGCTAGGGAGGCTGAGGCAGGAGAATCACTTGAACCCTGGAGACAGACGTTGCAGTGAGCTGAGATCATGCCACTGCACTCCAGCCTGGGCAAGAGTGAGATTGTGTCTCGAAAAAAAAAAAAAAAAAAATTCCACTGACTGGGCACAGTGGCTCACGCCTGTAATTCCAGCACTTTGGGAAGCTGAGGTGGGAAGATCACGAGGTCAGGAGATTGAGACCATCCTGGCTAACATGGTGAAACCCCATCTCTACCAAAAATACAAAAAAAAAACAAAAAAATAGCTGGACTTAGTGGCATGCGCCTGTAATCCCAGCTACCTGGGAGGGTGAGGCAAGAGAATCACTTGAACCCAGGAGGCAGAGGTTGCAGTGAGCCGAGATCGCACCACTGCACTCTAGAGCCTGGGTGACAGAACGAGACTCTGTCTCAAAAAAAAAAAAAAAAAAAGAAAAAATTCCAAAACTCTTCCCACTTTGTGCCATGCAGTTCTCCAGGCACTGGAGCTATAACTGAACAAACAGCCCGAGTCCCTTCCCTCATACAGTTTAAATCCTAATGGACAGAAGGCAGACCCTAAACCAATACTTAATGTGTCATTTTTTTATCTTCTTTCTACATGAGCAACCCAAATAGACTAGTTTAGTGCCAGAAATCTCTTTCTGTTTACACTCTCGCTCTGGTTCCTGGTTCTGCCAGTGACAGATGTACAGGGATGCAGCTTCTTCAGGATTCTGAGATGCTTTCAGTGGGGAAGGGGCACTTGGATCTACAATAAATAATATAATTTTCTGTGTTTCTGCTCCCAAAGAGGATCCTGCCAAGTACTGAGCTAGTAAATGAACACGCAGAGTTTCTCCTTGCAAATTTTTTTTTTTGTTTTTTTTTTTGTTTTTTTTTTTTGAGACGGAGTCTCGCTGTGTCACCCAGGCTGGAGTGCAGTGGCGAGATTTCGGCTCACTGCAAGCTCCGCCTCCCGGGTTCACACCATTCTCCTGGCTCAGCCTCTCCGAGTAGCTGGGACTACAGGCGCCCGCCACTACGCCCGGCTAATTTTTTTTAGTTTTAGTAGAGACGGGGTTTCACCGTGGTCTCGATCTCCTGACCTTGTGATCCACCTGCCTCAGCCTCCCAAAGTGCTGGGATTACAAGTGTGAGCCACCGCGCCTGGCCTCTCCTTGCAAATTTAAATAAGTCTTCTGCTTGCTTTTGTTATCATCAGAAAGTCCGAACTCTGTACCAAAATGTGAGTTTTCTAATTTGCCATACCATAGAAGGGTATGTGTATCCAGTAAGTACAACAGGAAAATAAATGTCTTCCTTTCAGTGAAAGAGCTCTTAGACCCACTGCTTTTTATTCACTGTGCTGCTTGAAGTGAAGTTAGAAAAGGAAAGCTCACTGGGCTAAGAGTCAGGAGAGCCAAGTCTAGTCCAGCTTGTGCCAGTCACTATATGGGTAACTTTGGGAAAGTCGTTTGCCTCTCCAGAGTTCATTCCCCTCAATTATAAATGAAAATGTTACAACTGAAAATGTATACATTGTAAGCTCTAGTATGTTTCTAATATCCCATTAGTTTCTCCATTTCATAACTTTCATGGTTTTTCCAGTGGCCAGATTTGGGCAGAAAGCACTGATTCAAAAACACAAATTTCCAAGTAGAGAGGTGCAGGGTAAACCTCCATGTAAGCCCGTGGTGAGCGCAGACTGTGAGTGACAAACACGGTGTCAGTGTAAGCTGGAGGTAGTGGGCCAGGAGGATTAAACAGGGTAAGGCAGCTTAGCACTGTGCCTGACGATGCACAGAGTAAGTGCTCAGTAAATGGTTGCTGCTGTTATTAGCATTGTTAACAAAGAACGCTTAGACAGCCTTGAGCGCTGGAAGGCACCTCAGACTGTCACAGGGGTTCCTTGCTAGGATTCCAAGGACCCCAGTTTCAGCAGCTTCGCGAACACCCTGAATTGCACACAGATGGCGTGTGTGCTCACATCCTATATTTCTTACACCTTTCAGTAGAGAGGGTCCCTAGTTTCCTTGGCTTCCTCACAGAAAATGCAACAAATGAGCATGGTGCCTGGTCCAGAGAGCAGCCTACCTTAGGGCCAGGTGTGTTGACGGAGGTACCTAGAGCTGATATTCATTTCCCTCCCTCCTCAGAACTGTCTTCTCGACCACCTTCTCTCTCCTACAAAGATATGCCAAGCGCTCTTTAGGGACAGTACCAACACTTGACAAATTCAGCTTAGCATGAATGTCACTGAGCCCATGCCCTGTACCAAGTCCCAGGCTAGCGAGTGTAAGGAGTACAAAAACAAGTGGGTGTGGTCGCTGCCCTCTCGGGACTCACATTCTAGTGGAGAAGTCAAACAGACCCAGCTCGGATACAGAGCGGCCCAGGGCAGATTGCTGAGTCTAGGATTACAGTGCAGGCTCATGGAAGGAGGTGGAATTTGTGCTGGGCCTGTGTCCGAAACTCACAAGCAGGGAGAAACACGTGGGGAGGTCAGCAGTCCAGGCAGAGGCAGGAGCATCATGTCAGCAGATCAGTGGGAAATCTGGTGGGAGTGGAGTCTCTGCAGTGGAGAGGAGGAGATAGCTGTGGCCAGCTTCTGAATACTGAACCTGAGAGGTTTGAGTTTATCAGGTAAAGGAGGAGGACCCTTCACAGATGCTGTTCAGAGTCGTGGGATCCTGCTGGGAAGTGTGGCTGAGCTTTGCTGTGTTGTTCATCCACCTCTGTTTTCTGACTTGGTGTTAGCCACATTTTTTTATGGTAAAATTCAAAAACATAAAATTTACCATTTTAACCATTTTTACAGTGGCATTATCTAACATTCACATTGTTCTGCAACCATCACCACCATCTATCTATATAACTGTTTTAATTTTGCAAAACTAAAATTCTGTATCCATTAAACACAAACTCCCCAGCTCCCCTCCCAGCCCCAGACAACCACCACTCTGCTCTCTGTTTCTGTGACTCTGACTATTCTGGGTGCCTCATATGAGTGGAATCGCGCAGTATTTGTCTTTGTGGCTGGCTTCATTCACTTAGGAACTGTCCCCAAGGTTCATGCATGTTGTAGCAGGTGATGTGATTCCCTTCCTTTGCGAGGCTGACTGTTCCACTGTGTAGCTAGACCACAGTTGGGTTATCCACTCATCTGCTCATGGGTGCTTGGCTTACTTCCACCTTTTGGCTATTGTGAATAATGCTGCAATGAACACATGGGTAGAAATATTTCTTCAAGACCATGTTTTAGTTCTTTTGGGTATATACTCAGAAACGGAATTGCTGGATCATATGGTAATTCTCTCTTTAATTTTTGTGAAGAATCACCATACTTTTTTGTTTTTTGAGACAGACTCTCGCTCTGTCGCCAGGCTGGAGTGCAGTGGCACGATCTCGGCTCACTGCAAGCTCCACCTCCTGGGTTCAAGTGATTCTCCTGCCTCAGCCTCCTGAGTAGCTGGGATTACAGACGCCCACCACCACGCCTGGCTAATTTTTGTATTTTTAGTAGAGATGGGGTTTCACCATGTTGGCCAGGCTGGTCTTGAACTCCTGACCTCAGGTGATCCACTCGCATCGGCCTCCCAAAGTGCTGGGATTACAGGTGTGAGCCACTGCACCCGGCCCACTATACTCTTTATAGCAGCGGCTGCACCATTTCACATTCTCACCAGCAGTGCACAAGGGCTTCATTTTTTCCACATCTTTGTCAATATGTGTTATTTCTGTCTTTTTTTTTTTTTAATTGTAGGCATCCTAATGGGTATGATGTGGTTTAGCCAGATTTTAAAGAAGAAAAGTTTAAAGGGTGGCATAGGATAATTAACTTAATGTTTGGGGTAAAGCCCTGCTTTTTTGCCATGCTGTATTTTTTTCTCTTGCTTTTGACCTAGAATTACTTACCTGTGTGTTTCTCTCTACTCAGATGAATCTATAAAATGTACCATATACAATAGTACTGGCATTCAGGTTGGAGCCTACAATTATATGGAGATTGGTGGGACGAGTTCATCACTACTAGACAACACAAATATGAACTTTAAAGGAGAGCCAGCTTCTAAGTACCAAGCTATCTTTGGTAAGATACCCTGGAAGGACCCAACATCTAGCAACCTTGAACTTTCTTACTTGTGAGAAGGACATAGTGGAATCTTAAAGTTTCTCTGATAATTCTTCTTGAAAGTTTTCTCACGTTACTTCTGCAAAATATCTTTGTAATTTCCATGTAATTCCTTTGTCATTTATTTTTAATATGGAGATAAGCACAGTATTTAATTTATGGATTTGTTGTGAAAATTAAATGAGTTGATATGTATAAAAAGCTTAGAACACTGCCTGGCACATAGTAAGTTCTATAAAAAGTGTTAAACTTTCATCATTATCATCATCAGTATTACTTCTCAGACCCGGAAGAAATAGCTGTGTCAGGCCCTCATCGAAGGAGATCCTGTAAAAGATAGAAGACTGTGCCCTCCACAGCACTTCTGTAATAAAATCAAGAGGGCTATCTCTTATAGGGTTCTATGGTGCAGACCCATAATGCTAATCCCAAAGTACAGTCTGGAAAAAGTCGTGAGGCCAAAACAACTTGATTAAGAACTCAGCTTTCTAGTTAACCATGGGATTGGCTTTTTTTTTTTTTTTTTCCTGTAAAGGAAGCAATAGTAAATGTTAGGCCCTGCTGGCTTTGAGGTCTCTCTTGGAACTACTCAACTCTCTTATTGTAGTGCAAAAGCAACCACAGACAATATGTACATGGATGAGCACGGCTGTGTTCCAATAAAAGTTGATTTACAAATGCTGGCAGGGAGCCAGATTTGGCCCACAGGCCATAGTTGGCCAACCCCTGGTCTAACCTATTTGAAGGACAGCTTTTAAAATACCTAGAACAGAACTTTTGAATGGTCAAGGGCACCGGTGAGAATGTAATGAAACCCAGGATCTACCCCCTACAGAAATATTGACAAAATTTGGAAAATATCTTGGGAAGTTCTTGGACTGCTGACAATCTATAAGGTATGGATAGAGAGAGAGCCACATCACAGAGGGCTGAGGAAAGAAGAGAGGTTGAAAGGAAGAATGAAATGTTTTCTTCCTTATATTCTGTTTAATGAGGTAGTGAGGGGATTAAGGAATCTTTTTTGTTGTGGTTGTTGTACATTTTTATTTGTTTCCTTTTATTATTTTTATGAAGGGCTAAGGGAAGGAACCAGTAGAAGGAGAGAGGTTATGGCTATCGGAGAAGAGGCAATGTCGGTCAGCAGTGGGGTGGGGTAAAGGAGGGGAAGGGACCAAAAACAGACCTTGAAGAGTATAGTTACCTCGTTGCTTGAAAGACAAGGAAGGCTTTGTAACTGAATGGGTTCCCGCCTGCTGGACAATTCCTTGATTAAGTAAGAGGAAAGTGAACTGTTAGGCGGGGGTGGTGGTCAGGAGTTGAGTGGCTTTAACTCTGGCCAGATGTAAGTGGAGAATGTCTAAAAGGAACAAGAATGGTGGTTTTCCCTTTACATCCAGGAAGGTCTAATACCAACAGGGTCACTGGCTAAGATTGAATAGAACACCCAGCCTCATAGCCACACAGGGGTTTTGTTCACAGAGCCATCAGCTGTGGCTCAGGGATGTGTCCACGAGGAGGAAGGAATGCCTTATTCTTTTTTGTTTTGTTTCTGAGACAACATCCTGCTCTGTGGCCCAGGCTGAAGTACAGTGGCACAATCACGGCTCACTGCAGCCTTGAACTCCTGGGTTCAAGTGATCCTCGTGTGTCAGCCTCCTCAGTAACTGGGACTACAGGCATGTGCCACCATACCCAGCTAATTAAAAAAAAATTTTTTTTTTGGTAGAGACAGGGTCTTGCTATGTTGCCCAGGACTGGTCTCGAACACCCGGGTTCAAGTGATCCTCCTGCCTTGGCCTCCCAAAGTGTTGGGATTATAGGCATGAGCCACCACGCCAGGCCAGGAATGCCCTATTCTAATTCACATAAAGACTCCATGTGGGCTAGCAGGCATGTGAAATGTCTGCCAGTGCATCAACGGCTATATAACTAAGAAGTTATCTTTTTCACTGTCTTCTGGTACTCTTCATTTCACTTGGGTTTTTTAGCAATTCAGGAAGCTGGAATGTTTGAATGGGTTTTAGCTTGATACCTTCTTCTCTTTCCCATTTGGCAGGTAATACCACTAGTCTGACGGATGAACATCTGGACCCAATCAGAGAAAATCTGGGAAAGCACTGGAAAAACTGTGCCCGTAAACTGGGCTTCACACAATCTCAGATTGATGAAATTGACCATGACTATGAGCGAGATGGACTAAAAGAAAAGGTTTACCAGATGCTCCAAAAGTGGGTGATGAGGGAAGGCATTAAGGGAGCCACAGTGGGGAAGCTGGCCCAGGCGCTCCACCAGTGTTCCAGGATCGACCTTCTGAACGACTTGATTTACGTCAGCCAGAACTAACCCTGGATGGGCTACGGCAGCTGAAGCGGACGCTTCACTTAGTGAATAACCCCAGAAAGCTGGCTGCCTCAGAGCATTCAGAATTCTGTCCTCACTGATAGGGGTTCTGTGTCTGCAGAAATATTGTTTCCTGTACTTCATAGCTGGAGAATGGGGAAAGAAATCTGCAGCAAAGGGGCCTCACTCTGTTGCCCAGGCTGGTCTCAAACTTCTGGACTCAAGTGATCCTCCCACCTCGGCCTCCCAAAGTGCTGGGATATTAGGCATTGAGCCACTGCGCCCAGCCAACAATCCGCTCTGAGGAAAGCGGAAGCAGGCAGACCTCTTAATGGCGTAGTACCAATAAAAAAAATGACTCCTAACTGTTTGGAAAGGGAGAGAAGAGATGTCTCAGGGAGGTCATTTTCTTTCAGCTTATGGCATTTCCTAGAGTTTTGTTGAAGCAAGAAGAAAAACGCAGAGAACATAAAATCAACTTTTAAAATTGTGTGCTCTCTTCTTCACGTAGGCTCCTGTTATAAACGAAGTGTAGTAAAATTCTAAGCCCCGTTCAGAGACTTTTTGGATCACAACTGCAGCTCACTGCCACATTACAGGGTCTGTTAACATTAATATCAAACACTGTATCAGTCACTCTAGGCTCTAAGAATCACATGCAGTCTTCAGTCCATTAAATTATTGATTATTTTTTAAATTAATTGAACTTATATTCAGTTTTCAAATTAACGGAATGGATTTAAAGGGGTATTAAGGAGGGGGGAAACATCAGAATTTCCCGGGCAGTTGTTGCAAGGAATTGCTACTAACTGTGACTACAGCAAAAATTCTTGATTGACTTTTAAAGTTATTTCCTGGCATTCTGGTACCTTCACCCAGCCTGGGCGCCCTGGAGAGGGAACAGGAAATGCTGATCTCTACCCCTGGGTGAGACCAGAACCTCAGGGCTGATACTGTTGAGTGGCTTTCTCGGTTTACTCTGTGTACTGTGAAAGTATTTTCATATTTTTTCTGTGTGCCAGAGTGAAAAAGGACAGCTTCTGAGTGTGGTAATTGTGCCTCTAGCACCCAACCTTTCAAAACCCACCCGAAACCTGGGGGTGGATGGAAGAACTAGAATAGAAGACTGAAGCTGGGTGGGCCGCTCAGCGTCTCCACTGGCATTTTGCTAAACCGACAAGGAAGGCTGTGTGCTTAGCTCTCCCCAGAGGGAGGGTGAGAAGGGTGTGGTGATGGTCAGTCTGGCTGTGGGAGCAGATTCTGGTGTCTTGGGCTGTCTTGGGCTGATAACAGTGTTGTTGATTCTGATTGTGAATCCCCTCAACTCTAGCAGACACATACACACCCCTGAAATGGGGCTGCAGAGCAGGCTGTCTCAGCCTTGCCACTGTCGGCATCTCGGGCTGGGTAATTCTGTGTTGTGGGGACTGTCCTGTGCCTCGTAGGATGTTTGGCAGCATCCCTGCCCCCACCTACTAGACGCCAGGGGCACTGTTCTCCCCCCACTCCCCCGCAGTTGTGACAACAATGTCTCTAAACATTGTCAAATGGTCCAAGGAAAGGGGAAAATTGCCCCGGTTGAGAAGAGCACTGCTGTAAAATAATGAGCCTCGGCTCTCCTGTCCGCACCTGCCCGGTTACTACTTGGCCCCCATGCAGCCTTGGATCCTACAGCCCAAAAGGGAGAACGGAGGGAGGGTCCAGGCTTTGCTGGAGGAGCCTGGGTGAGTTCTGTTTGCTCCTTGTACCACCATCCAAATGGTGTTCTCAAATCTTAGATTCCAAAGAGGTTGAATAATTAATGTTAAAAGGCAAGAGGGCAAGGCATTTTTTGACACATTTTTTAAAATAAGATTTTATACCACAACTTTAGGCTATTGATGTGATGTGTCACTGGGACAGATGGGGATTCTCCGTGGTGCCTCTGCCACTGAGGCCGCGTTTCCTGAGCATAATCCCCTTTTACCCACCTGCTGCCAAGCAGGAGACGGGATGCTGATGGTGAGAAGAACACCTCCCTGCTGGTGCCTTTTGGCCCTCAGGATGACAGGCCTGCAGCACTGCTGTCCCTGCTCCTGGCTCTGGGGCCTTCCCTTCACCCCCACTCTCTCAGCACCATGGTGAGAAGAACCAAGTTTGCCCAAGCTCCACAAGAACACTGCTGTTAATGGGCAGAGCCAAGTGAGCATGACGACACAGACCAGCAAAGGAGAACCGAGACTGTCCACGCTTGGTTTGGAAACAGGTAATTCACACCCTAGGTTATTGCTGGTAATTGAGACCTACTTCCACCTCCCACAGTCCTGCTTGGTAGATTTTCCACTTGTTGCTACAATCATCATCTTTGCTTTGGGTGTGTCATGTGAGGTTAGGGTTTCAGGAATAAAATGTTTAATCACAAAATATTTTAGGCAGTATTTTGATGTACATTTTAATGTGTGGTATTTTTGAAAGGAAAAGGGTTTTCTAATTATAATAAAGGCAAAACTAGGAGTGTAAATGTTCAAGATTTTAGAAGCAGCTGATTTCAGAGAAATCACTGAAAGGTTAATGCTACTACAGTGATTTTTACAATATGTAATAATCCAAGTATACGACCAGGTATAGTGGCTCATGCCTGTAATCCCAGCACCTTGGGAGCCCAAGCTGGGAGGATCGCTTGAGGCCATGAGTTCGAGACCAGTGTGGACAACATAACAAGACCCTATCTCCACAAAAACATTAAAAAATATTAGCCAGGTGTGGTGGTATATGCCTGTAGTCCTAGCTTCTTGGGAGGCTAAGGTGGGAGGATCACTTGAGCCCAGGACTTTTGAGGCTGTGGGGAGCTGTGATCACACCATGTCTCAATAATAATAGTCGTCATCAACATCATCATCCAAGTATAGAGTCCTGAAATTGAGAGCTCAAAACTCCCCTCTGCCACTTCTCAGCTGTGTTACCCAGGGCTTGCTTCCTGGCCTTTCAACATCATTATCCAAGTATAGAGTCCTGAAATTGGGCAGCTCAAAATTACTTTTCAGCTGTGTTACCTAGGGCTTGCTTCCTAACCTTTCTTAGCCTGTTGCCTCATCTATAAATGGAGAGTGCAATAGCACAGAAGGCTGATGTGAAGATTAAAGAAATATGATGCATCATAAGGTGCCTGGCACAAAAATGGCAGTTTTTTAAACTGCACAATCTTGCTATATATAAAGAACTGGTTGTCAGGTATGTTACTTAAAAATAGTGACACCAGGCTGAGCGCGGTGGCTCACACCTGTAATCCTAGCACTTTGGGAGGCTGAGGCGGGTGGATCACCTGAGGTCAGGAGTTCGACACCAGCCTGGCCAACATGGCAAAACCTCATCTCTACTAAAATTACAAAAATTAGCCGGGCATGGTGGCAGGTGCTTGTAATCCCAGCTACTCAGGAGGCTGAGGCAGGAGAATTGCTTGAACCCGGGAGGTGGAGGTTGCAGTGAGCTGAGATCGCGCCATTGCACTCCAGCCTGGGCAACAAGAGCAAAACTCCGTCTCAAAAAAAAAAAAAAAATAGTGACACCAATAACCTAAAAACTCAGTGCTACCGTTTTTGATTAGCACAAGGGTAACTGGTGTTGAAACTGTACAGACAGCTATTTTTATCATTTCTGAGATGAAACCCCAATCAACATATCAGGAAAAAAGGAAATACCTCACCAAAGATTTCTGAAAGTCAAATGATATTAAACTCAAACATTATATATGTCTCTTTCCTTTTATGCAGGAATTAATGTGATAGATTTATGTTGAGAGTCGAATATGAAAACTTTTGCATAGTCTGTATTTAGGCCCAAACTGCCTTTACTATTCAAGAAACTCCAATGGGCCAGTAAGGACACTGCAGGTGACAGAAATTTCTATGAGTGTAACACCTACAAGCACTGTGCTCACAGAACTGACTGTTACACCAAAAAGGTCTCTTGGAGGAAAAGAAATGCAATATGCAAAGAAGCTGTTGTTTCCAATTATTCAAGCCAAGGCTACAACAGTAGCCACAAATCTGCCAGTTATTTCCAATTGAGGCAGAACGATAGACTTAAAAAGCAATAGTGCTTTCAATTAGATAATGTCTATAACCTTTATAAAGCTGCAATTATACAGTCAAAGAAAAAAATTGTGGTAAAACATACATAAAACATCACTTAAACCACTTTTAGGTGTGTAGTTCAGTGGCATTAAGTACACTCACAATGTAATGCAGGTATCACCAAAATCCATCTCCGGGACTTTTTCATCTCTCCAAACTGAAACTGTCCCCATGAAACACCAACTTTCCATTCCCCCTTCCACCAGCCCCCAACAACCCCCATTCTATTTTCTGTCCCTATAAGTTTGACTCCTCTAGGTACCTTATTATATAAGTGGAATCACACAGTATTTGTCTTTTTTTGACTGGCTTACCTCCCTCAGCATAGCGTCCTCCAGGTTCATCCATGTAGTACCATGTGTCAGAATTTCGTTCTTTGTTCAGGCTAAAACATGTTCCCTTGCATGCACAGACAACATTTTGCTTATCCAAGTATCTGTTTTTGGACATTTAAATTGCTTCCACCCTTTTGGCTATCTTGAATAGTGCCGCTGTCAACATGAGTGTAAAAAGATTTCTTCTTGTACACCCTGTTTTAAATTATTTTGGGTTATATACCCGGGAAAGAAAATGCTGGATCATATAACTGACTTTTTGAGGAACCGCAGTACTGTTCATCACAGTGGCTGCACCATTTTACATTCCCAACAGCAATATACAAGGGCTTCAATTATCTCTACATCTTCGCCACCACTAATTTCTGGGGGTTTTGCTAGTAGCCATCCTAATGGGTGTGAAGTGGTATAAAGAAAATTTAGATCCCATCATCTCTGAAAAACAAATACACTTCCACCGTTAGCAGCCTGCCTAGAGCCGGAGCCCCGCCCACTCCGAAGCCCCGCCTGGACGCCCACCCAGCGAGGGCGCTATGGCTGGCGGCCTCGCCTCCTGGAAAGGCCGTGGTCGCTGAGGCGACGAGCGAGGGCGGGGTAGCGCCGACTGGGACACTCACCCCAGGAGCCAGAGCCAGCACCGAGAGGGGACGGTCTATGCGGGTACCGGCCGTTCCAGGACTGCGAAACCACGAGCCGAGTTTCGGTTGCCCACGGGAAAGCTCCCGGCAGGGCGTGGCTTCGGGGCGGGGCGGGCTGAGGGCGGAGCAGGATGGAGCGGCGAGGTGGGCGGAGCAGAGGGCGTGGCTTCGGGGCAGAGTAGGCCGGGTACGGCGCTTGGTCTTAGCGCATCAGCGCTCCCGGCAGCGACGCGACCTGTGACCATGGTGGCTGTGCTGGGCGACCGGGGCGTGTTGCGCCTGCGGCTGCTGCTCTCAGCGCTGAAGCCCGGGATCCACGTCCCACGGGCCGGACCCGCGGCCGCGTTCGGGTAATGGCGGCCACCTCGCCCCGGGGATCCCCAGCGTCGGCGCGCTCGAGGGGAGGCGGGAGGGGCGCGTGCCGACAGCAGGAGTTCCCGGCGCTGCGTGGGCGCGGCCTGGCCGCCCTGTTGCCCTTTGTGCCGCGAGACCCCGATCCTGGGGGCCAGCCGCACTTGGTGCTCGAGCCTCTCGATCGTGCATGCGCCTCGGTCAGCCGCAGTTCAAGGAGTCTGGAGCCGTGGAGGCTTGGGCTATGGAGTGCAGCCCCTTCAGTGTGCAGACCAGAAAGACCCAGGGAGATACATTTGCCTGTAGTGTAGACTCACCCGTGACGGAGCACGGATTAGAATCCCAACGCCCTTATTAGTCCATTGCTCTGTCCAGAGTCCACACTGAGGGCATAAGGACAATAATCTCTTCTTCCTGTTATGTCAGAAGTCAGCCTGAGCCTGAGTACCGCTAAGGCTTTAATCACGGGTCCTGAGAACCCTAAATCTTCTCTTTGCTTGCTGATCTCGTACCTTAATATGCAAAAGAATCACGTTGGGAACTGAAAATTCGGAATCCTGGGCCTCACTCCCAGAGGATCTGATCTACATGTGTGGAGATGCCCAGGAATCTGCTTTATTATCCTTTGTTCTCCCACATGTCCCCCCATTTCAGGTAAAACAATAACAAAAAACTGGATTAATTTCTGACCTTCTGTCTTGAAAATGGGTACTCTTGGTCCCAAGAGATACTGGGTAGAAATGTGGATAGAGCGGCGTGAAGCTGGTTTTTCTTTATTCTCTACATACATCCCTACACACATGCAAACACACGTATACAACGAACGTACACAGTGCATGCGCGCAGTTAAGTGTTGATAGGCTACTTTCATAAAGTCAGTACTAGATAGGTGCACAGCGTTTAGAGCTTTACTTGATCCAACATAGAAACTTTTAGTTTGAAAACTTGATTTAGAAGGAGAAAAGAGGACAAATCCGACCAGCTTTTAAAATTTCATATTGCAATTAACTAGCTCCTTTAATTTCAGAATTATAAGATGGTCTGGGCTATTTTGAAAGATGGAAAAACATGTCAGTGGCTACAGCTGTATAAATTAACAGTGAAAATGATTATATTTTCCAGTTTCCTGCGTGCAGAAAGGCATTGAAGTAAGTTACTGTGATTGTACCAATACAGTTTTTTTTTTTTTTTTTTTGAGACGTACTCTCACTCTTTTGCCCATGCTGGAGTGCAGTGGTATGATCTCGCTCACTGCAACCTCCGCCTCCCAGGTTTAAGCGATTCTCCTGGCCTCAGCCTCCCGCGTAGCTGGGATTACAGGCACCTGCCACCATGCCCTGCTAATTTCTGGGTTTTTAGTAGAGACGGGGTTTCACCATGTTGGCCAAGCTGGTCTCTGTAGGGTCCAGCCCCACAGGGTCGGTGGGTCTCTCCCCGTGTGCAGAGATGAGAGGTTGTAGAAATAAAGGCAGAAGACAAAGAGATAAAAGAAAAGACATCTGGGCCCAGGGGACCACTACCACCAATGTGCGGAGACCGGTAGTGGCCCCAAATGTCAGGCTGCTCTGTTATGTATTGGATACAAGGCAAAAGGGGCAGGGTAAAGAGTGTGAGTCATCTCCGATGATAGGTAAGGTCACGTGGGTCACGTTTCCACTGGACAAGGGGCCCTTCTCTGCCTGGCAGCCGAGGCAGAGAGAGAGAGAGAGAAGACAAAGAGAAAAACAGCATGCACCATTATTTCTGCGTATCAGCGACTATTAGTACTTTCACTGATTTACTACTGATATCTAGAAGGCAGAGCCAGGTGTACAGGATGGAGCATGAAGGCGGACTAGGAGCGTGACCACTGAAGCACAGCATCACAGGGAGACGGTTAGGCCTCTGGATAACTGTGGGCAAGCCTGACTGATGTCAGGCCCTCCACAAGAGGTAGAGAAGCAGAGTCTTCTCTAAACTCCCCCAGGGAAAAGGAGACTCCCTTTCCCGGTCTGCTAAGTAGCGGGTATTGTTCCTTGACACTTTTCGCTACTGCTAGACCACGGTCTGCCTGGCAACGGGTGTCTTCCCAGACGCTGGCGTCACCGCTAGACCAAGGAGCCCTTCTGGTGGCCCTGTCTGGGCATAACAGAAGGCTCACACTCTTGTCTTCTGGTCACTCCTCACTGTGTCCCCTCAGCTCCTATCTCTGTATGGCCTGGTTTTTCCTAGGTTATGATTATAGAGTGAGGATTATTATAATATTGGAATAAAGAGTAATTACTACCAACTAATGATTATTGATATATAATCATATCTAAGATCTATATCTGGTATAACTATTCTTGTTTTATATTTTATTATACTGGAACAGCTCGTGTCCTCGGTCTCTTGCCTCGGTGCCTGGGTTGCTTGCCGCCCACAGGTCTCAAACTCTTGACCTCAAACAATCCACCTGCCTCGGTCTCCCAAAGTGCTGGGATTACAGGCGTGAGCCACCGCTCTCAGCCTACCAATATAGTTCTGATAGGTTATTTAATGATTGAGGAAGGCCCCATCCACCTAGTTGCATTGCAGATCATTCTTCCTAAAATATCTCTGAAAAAAACAGGTTTCTCTGGATTTTCTACTGCCATTTTATAAATGCAGCTGCAAGTTGATATGACATATAATCTGGAAAAACAAGCAGTGGTATTAGTTAATCTTGAAACGCGGCTGTAGCTCAGTGTCAGTAGGTAAAATGATTGATGTAAAAACTTTGCTTCAGGATAGCCAGTGCCCAACCTACAATTGACTTATGTTCCAAAAACTTGTTTGTATAAGTCTGCTGTTTGGAACTTTGACCCTTATTTCAAAGTCTGTAAGGTGATTTATTCCTGGGTCAGGTCAAAAAAAGCCTTTTCTACCAAATTGTATATTATGTGCTATAAATATTAATAATTCACATAACCTAACAATCTTCCTAAAAAATATTTTCCAAGTTCAACCCTGGGATGCCCTGCCAGAGAATCGGGGACTGTCCTTCTGCTGATGTTTGCCACCACGCTGTATCTGGCAGTCAGTGTGGCCCCAGTGCCTGAGCCCTCTTAGGACTCTGTTCAGCCATGAGGTTAGAGAGGAATCATGGCCTCTGGAGTTCTCGTGGCCTCGTGGCCACTTCCTAGCTATGTGAATGTGGGCAGATTGTTCAAACTCTCTGAGCCTCTTGCCTTGCAGCGTTTTTGTGAGGATTTGAAACAATGAACGTAAAAGCCTGGGGATATAATAAACATGAAGTAATTAGTAGGCACAATGGGAATATTTATATAATATATAAGAGATGTAAAAATAAGTCATGACGATTCATGTAAATTTCAAGCCCTGAAGGTAGCAAATATTTAATGGCTACTTTGCAAAACATACACAAAAGAAATAGCTGAATATACAATATTGTAATAGCGATTTTTTTTTTTTTTTTTTTTGAGACGGAGTCTCTCTCTGTCACCAGGCTGGAGTGCAGTGGCACGATCTTGGCTCACTGTAATCTTCACCTCCTGGGTTCCAGCGATTCCCCTGCCTCAGCCTCCCGAGTAGCTGGGATTACAGGTGCGCAGCATCACACCTGGCTAATTTTTTTTTTGTATTTTAGTAGAGACGGGGTTCCACCATGTTGGCCAGGATGGTCTCAATCTCCTGACCTCGTGATCCACCCGCCTGGGCCACCCAAAGTGTTGGGATTACAGGTGTGAGCCACCACGCCCGGCTGATCCTAAGCTATCTTAACCGTAGAAATGATTTTCTCAGAGGAATAGGGCAGTAATCATAATAAGTAAATGGCAGGGTCAGTATTGCCATTGCTTGGTGACTTCATTGATGCCCCTCTAATAATATTTCTGTAGATAAGGAGCTTATAGTTTGGTCAGACCTTATTACTACCCAATTCTGTCTTTTATTTTTCCAGAAATTGTGTGTTAAGATTAGATGTACCTGTGTTCAACACATCTGTTTCCACGTTTGTTTCTTTTTTACTTGAGGTTGGCAAATAAGATTAAACCAAAAGAGAAAACAGGACCTCGTTTTTTCAAAAGGGCTGTGTTTCAGTTATCATTTGACTAAGGGCAGAGGTAGGGGTAGGGAGTATGTAGAAGAAAAAGGAGATGGGCCAGGCACGCCTGTAATCCCAGCACTTTGGGAGGCTGAGGCAGGCAGATCACGAGGTCAGGAGATCGAGACCATCCTGGCTAACACGGTGAAACCCTGTCTCTACTAAAAATACAAAAAAATTAGCCGGGCGTGATGGCGGGTGCCTGTAGTCTCAGCTACTCGGGAGGCTGAGGCAGGAGAATGGTGTGAACCTGGGAGGCGAAGCTTGCAGTGAGCCGAGATCGTGCCACTGTGCTCCAGCCTGGGCGACAGTGTGAGACTCCATCTCAAAAAATAAATAAATAAATAAAATAAAAATAAAAATAAAAGGAGATGGTGGTTGATTTCATTGTATTGGCACCCCACCAGGAGAAGAGAGCACCTCCTTCTGGCATCTGTCCTGGCTTGCCGTCATGTCCCTCCTGTGCTACACTCAGTCATCTGTCTGATAAGCTGTGGGAAGGCTGGTGGAGCCTGGTCCTGGTGCAGGGGCCGTCTGTGTGCCCCACTGGTGTATATCCCAGGACAGTCTGGCACTCCTTGAAGAGCAGCTGAGGAGAGGTTAATCAGAACACCTGTACAGCACCCATAATTCAGGCAGGACAGACACTGGCATTATGCCTGTCCTGAGGCATTGTCCTGTGCTAAGCGTGGTCCAGTTAGATGCTGGATCCTAGGAGGTCTTAGGCCAAGGCAGGTGAGTGGCAGGAAGGAGAGCTCTTGAGATGGAGGCTTATGGACAGGGCTACTTAGCAGTTGACACAGACATATTTTAACATTTTAAAAAACAGTAGGATTTATCAGTGCAGATGGGCACTCTTGACTATGGCACCCCTGCAGCAGGCCAGACAACACAAGATACCCTACAGCTAAAGACCAGCCTGGAGATCGAGACCTTGGGACCAGTCTCATCTTTGGGAATGTCACCAAGGCTGCTGAAGGTCTGGGTAGGTCCTCTGGGCCTGCTGAGGTGCAGACGAGTGACTCCAGGGTCTTTGCCCCTGATGTCCACCCTCATTTCACTGCACCCAGCCCCACGCCAGCCTGCACTTGAGTACCCTCGGCTTCCAGCTCACCGGTGTGTGCCATGAGCCTCTGTGGCCATTGATTGAGCAAGCCTCCTAGGGTTTTTGTAGGGTGAGCCCCAGGCTGGGCACGATAGTGTATTCAAGCATGAGGGCACAGTTCAGATCGGCAGTCTAGTAAAGAAGATTCAAACTTATGTCACTGTTCAGAATTGGAAAAATCAAAATAACCCAAGGAGCCTGAGAGGCGTTCTGGAGGCGACTCATTCATATACAAAGACAATTTTATCATATTAAATTCGTGCTGTTAAATGATTTTCCTTTGGGGTGGATTTTTAAACATTTTTCAAATTTTATTTTTTAATTGACATAAGTGTACCTGTTTATGGAGTAGATAGTGATGTTTCGATAGGTACAAAGTGTAGTGATCAGATCAGTGTAATTAGCATCTCCATCGTCTCAAACATTTATCATTTCTTTGTGTTGGGAACATTCAATATCTTCCTTCTAGCTATTTTAAACTATCGCTTATTGTTAGCCGTAGTCATCCTACAGCCGTGTAGAACACTAACACTTATTCCTCCTGTCTAGCTGGAATTTTGAATCAACTAAGAAATCTTCCCATCTCCCCTTTCCCCCTGTGGGGATGGGTTTTTTATCTTCTAGCACCTCGGTAACCTCTGCCAAAGTGGCTGTGAATGGCGTTCAGCTGCATTACCAGCAGACTGGAGAGGGAGATCACGCAGTCCTGCTACTTCCTGGGATGTTGGGTCTGGACACTTTTTAATGGAATGTTTTTGCATGCTGTAAAATCTATGATGCATTCACAATACTAGATGCCAAATATTGATTATTAATTTTAGTGCTTTTCTGAAATGTTTTCATATTTGCTACAATCAAACTTAAATGACTTAGAAAAGTAGGTAACTTTCTACTGCTGTTCAGAATTGGATTTTTTATTCCTTTAGTAAAGTACCCAGTTTTTCCTATGCAAGTACTCTATGAAATCACAGTTGCCCATAATTTGGGAGGGTGACAGGGGTCAAGGAAAGGGGTGTGGGAAGAAGGGGTAGATAAAGGAAGAAGGTGAGTGGGTAATCAGTCATCCTAGTTTGCTTGGCATTGGAAGATTTTCCAGGATGTGGGACTTCCAGTGCTAAAACTAGGGTGGATTGATCACTTGTCGTGGTTGATAATATATTCAGTTAAAACAAGAGGTAAGAAAAAAAAACTCAGTTTGAATCTTTTTAGAAATCAGAGTTAGCTTGGCATATTACCCTCTCTCAATGTATGGGCCATAATAAAGCCTACTGGATCTCAATCTCATTTTGCAGAACTGGAGTTCAGATGTAGAAAGTTCAAGGGAAAAATTTCCAGTGATTCCAGGACATCCGAAATCTGGTTTTAAGGGTGTTAGTGTTGTTGCTTTATTTTTGATTTAGTTAAATAATCCTAATATTTAATCTCAGTATTCATGGGGGATTGGTTCCAGGAAGCCCTCAGATCCCAAAATCTGAGGATCCTCAAGTCCCTGATATAAAATAGCTCAATATTTGCATGGAAGCTACGCATGTCCTGCTGTATACTTTAAGTCATCTCTAGATTACTTACTATATCTCATGCAATGTAAATACTGTGCAAATAATTGTTATCTTGTATTGTTTAGGGAATAATGACAAGGAAAAAAGTCTGCACATGTTCAGTATAGACCCAACCATCCATTTTTTTCCCCAAATATTTTTGTTCTGAAGTTGGTTGAATCCACAGATGCAGAACCCATGGATAGGAAGGCTGCCTGTACTTATTTCTTTGTGATTTGCTTCTTTCTGAAAGTGAAGAGCTAAAAAGGTTCCACTTGACTGAGCCTCAGCTGATCGTGGCACTGTTGCAGCTAGTGAGGCACGTGTGTCTAAATGGTGTTTGGTACCTTTGTTTTCCTTAACCTGATGAACGAGGACATTGACTCTCACGGCTGATGGGGAGCTAAAGCTATCTGTAAAAACATTTCCCATCTTAGCTTTCCATTATTTCAGTATTGCAGTCATTGTCCAGGTGCTAAAACTTACCAATTTATTTTTTTTTTTTTGAGAGGGAGTCTCACTCTATTGCCCAGGCTGCAGGCAGTGGCACGATCTTGGTTCACCACAACCTCTACCTCCCAGGTTCAAGCTATTCTCCTGCCTCAGCCTCCTGAGTAGCCACCATGCCTGGCTAATTTTGTATTTTTAGTAGAGACGAGGTTTCACCATGTTATCCAGGCTGGGCTCGAACTGCTGACCTCAGGTGATCCACTTGCCCCGGCCTCCCAAAATGCTGGGATTACGGGCGTGAGCCACTGCACCTGTCCCCAATCTACTTTTTGTTTATGTAAAGTATTAGCATGATTCCAACATAAAAAAAAAATGGACCAGAGGAGATTCTTTCTTCTGTCATATCCTCAGCACCCAGTTCCCCTCCGCACAGGCCTCTCAGGTGTTACATGCTGATAACTATGTACATGTATTCCTTAAATGTTTTTTAAAGTCTTATATTCTTGGCACTGGTCTTCAAATGTGTACATGTGTACCAGGGAGCAAATGCCTTCTTGTTTCTGAAATTGGTCCTTTAGACTGTTCTTTTTTCCCATCTTCTCACCTCCTGCCCCTCCTTCAGGGTAATTCCCTCAACAGAACCCCTCCAGGTCAGAGGCAGAAGAGAAGCCTCATGGGTCACAGCAGCAGATGTGGGCTGGAGATCTATTCATTTGGTTTTGGCTTGAATTTTCTGAATGGTTTACTTGATCTTGAGAAAGATATATCCTGCCAGGAAAAATGATAGGCCTTGACAATGTTAAATGATACTGCACCACCTTGAAAGACATTTTCTAATATAGTTTATCAGGCAAAGTGGTTAGTAGTCATTTGTGGCCTGAGATAGAAGTCCTCAGAAATCAGCAGACTTCACTGATAAAATGCTGACTTGCCCCTGGACTGGGCTCTGTGAGAGTGGCCTTCTGCACTGTGCACAGTAGGTGTGAACACACCACACCTACAGTGACCACGTGGTGGGCTGTGGACTAGCGGCCAAGCTCCCTGCAGGCCCACTAATAGAATTCAGCTTTTAGCATCAGCTGTTTCATACTGTTCTGACGAAACTGATTTGGTTTCTTTCCTCCATACCCCTTCTGCATTTCAGTGTTTTCGTTGAGTTTTTCTGGTTTTTAATTATAACTACAAAATAAAATCTTTAGGCTATTCACCTTAGCTTAGTAAAAAAAAAAAAAAAAAAAAAAATTAAAAATCTGGAATTTTAGAATTCTACTTTGAATAACTTGGACCAAATCTCATAAATTTCTTTGCAGATGTTATAGAGATCCCTCTCATGTGTAAGTCATTGTTTTAAGAAGAAAAGATAACCCAGAAGCATATCTGTGAAATAATTTCTATACAGTTTCATTAATTCTTTTCTTTAGAAAAGGAAGATTAAGCCAAAGAGGTTTCAAAGTGCTGAAATAATCCAGAACCAAAGGAAGACCCAGGGACTCTGTCCTTCTCAAAATAGCCACCAGGGGGAGGTCGGAGGCAGGCCTGCCCTCCACCGGGAAAGGAAGCCTCCACCGGGAAAGGAAACCCGCCTCCTTTTTTTTTTTTTTTTTTGGAGACTGTGTCTTGCCCTGTGCTCAGGCTGGAGTGCAGTGGCGCGATCTTGGCTCACTGCAACCTCCGCCTCCGGGGTTCAAGCAATTCTCCTGCCTCAGCCTCCTGAGTAGCTGGGACTACAGGCACACGCCGCCATGCCCGGCTAATTTTTTTTTTTTTTTTTTTGTATTTTAGTAGAGATGGGGTTTCACCTTGTTGCCCAGGCCGGTCTCGAACTCCTGAGCTCAGGCAGTCCACCCGCCTCGGCCTCCCAAAGTGCTGGGATTACAGGCGCACCCGGCCAGCCTGCCTCCTTTCTTCGAGTAGATGGATTAAGTCATTGCAAGGCTGCTTTCCTGATTACATTCTGACCACTTTGAGTAGAAACTACTTTGCTTTAAGATTGTTATTGCTTCTGTTTTCACGGTAATGTGTTTGGTAGGTGAAAGCGATCACTTGAGGGTAACCAAGTGGCTGTTTTTAGGAAGTGGAGAGACTGATTTCGGACCTCAGCTCAAGAACCTCAATAAGAAGCTCTTCACGGTGGTCGCCTGGGATCCTCGAGGCTACGGACATTCCAGGCCCCCAGATCGTGATTTCCCAGCAGACTTTTTTGAAAGGGATGCGAAAGATGCTGTTGACTTGATGAAGGCAGGTCTCTGAGGGAAGGGCTAGGGGAGGAAGGGTGGCTGGGCCTGTCTTCATTTATTTTGTTTAAATTTTGTTGTTATATTTTTCTACAAAATAATACCATGTAATTGCTATAGAAAACTCCAAGCGTTCAAATAGGTATAAAGAAGAAAGTGGAAAGAGCCCACAGTGCAGCTCTCTGGAGACACTAGCAAGTCTTGGCGGCTCTGCTTTCTGGCCAGTCTTACTGCATCACAAACAAAGTTTCACATTGATGGCATCGTACTACACCTAACGTTTTTCTAACCTACTATTTTTATTGAACAATTTTTCAAGGAAACAACTTTCATGTCAAAAAACAGGCATTTATACTAGTTGTATGATAGGCGCATATTATTCCATTGTGTGGATGTACTGTATCTTATTTCACCAATTTTCTTTCTTTTTTTTTTTTTGAGACAGTCTGGCTCTGTCACCCAGGCTGGAGTGCGGTGGCGCGATCTTGGCTCACTGCAACCTCTGCCTCCCGGGTTCAAGCGATTCTCCTGCCTCAGCCTCCTGAGTAGCTGTGATTATAGGCACACGCCACTACACCCAGCTAATTTTTGTATTTTTAGTAGAGACAGGGTTTCATCGCGTTAGCCGGGACGGTCTCAATCTCCTGACCTCCTGATCTACCCACCTTGGCCTCTCAAAATGCTGGGATTATAGGCATGAGCCACCACACCTGGCCTATTTCACCGGTTTTCTAATAGTAGATAATTAACTTAATTTTTAAGTTGCCTTTTTCTGCTGTTATAAATAGCAGGCAGTGAACATTCTGTTGCCCGTGGCCATTTTCATTTTTTTGCCACTATAAACAGTATTCTTGTGGACACCCTGGACTGAGCTCCTGGCACACGTGGGAGAATTTCCTACAAATTTAGGAGACAATTTGCTAGGTGATAGAAGTTCCAGATGTTCATTTTACAGGGTAGTGCCACAGTAGTTATACCACTTTATGGTTCAGGCAGCAATATTAATTCTTTACCTTTAATTTTCCAGTCATTCTGTTCTTCTTTCTTGGCAGCCTCTCTAAGATGTAATCTTTGTCCATTTTCCCTGCCAAACACATGTCCAGACCCTCTCTGATTCACCCGCGGACTCACATAACCTCCCCATGACGCTGTTCTCTGACAGCCTGGCTCTTGCCAGTTCTTCCCACAGTTGCCTTACCAGATACCCTGCTTCACTTCATCCAGCAGAGCTCAGAGTCCCCTCTCTGATCTATGGAACTGTTCTCAAGGTCCTTGCTCAGGCATGCATATGCACACATGCGCACACGCACACTCTATTTGTCATATTTAAGTAGTTGGTCTCCACTGACTCTAGTTCCTTGAGCTTTTTATCCAACCAGAAGATGTAGTTCCCTCCTAATTCAAACCCATACCATATACTCAGATTTTTGTGACAATTTCCACTAAAAGTAATTAAGAGAAAACATGATGTCATCAAATGGTGGACTCTAGGATTTTTCTTTTCTGACTAATTGATAATCCAGCCCCACACCTGTATTGATTCTGATAATCAGTGACTCAGTTTCTTTTAACAGAGAGGAGCAATAACCTGTGCTGTGCATTTTGTCGTATGATCATAGGCGCTGAAGTTTAAGAAGGTTTCTCTGCTGGGGTGGAGTGATGGGGCCATAACCGCACTCATTGCTGCTGCAAAATATCCGTCTTACATCCACAAGATGGTGATCTGGGGCGCCAACGCCTACGTCACTGACGAAGACAGCATGATATACGAGGGTAGGTTCTGCGAAGGGGAGATGCCGGGACAGCAGATCCTTCCCCTCTCCCCGCATCTCATCTCTTATTGTGAGATATGTTGACAAGTTATATCTCTTCTGCTTCTATTTCTCAACTCTCAGGTAGGAAGAATAACGAGTTCTCAGAAAAGTAATGCAATTTCACCAGTCTGAGTTTGAAAGCTTTCTATTTCCAGGAGTGAAACTTCCATGGCTCAGGAAAAGGCCAAGTAAAATCACTGTTTCCATTTACTACTACTGATAATGAACTTCAAGGAAGGATGGGGTGGTATGAAGTGTTATTAATAATCTTATTAATAATGTGAGGCCAGGCACAGTGGCTTATGCCTGTAATCCCAGCACTTTGGGAGCCCAAGGCAGAAGGATCACTTGAGCCCAGGAGATCGAGGCTGCAGTGAGCCATGATTGTGCCACCGCACTTTTGCCTGGGTGACAGGAGTGAGAGAGAGAGAGATGGGGGAGGAAAGAAAGTAATGTTGAGTGTTGAAAAGAATCACTGGATTCAAATATGAAACCTTTTATTTTGATTAAAAGAATTTCTGTGCTATTTGCATGCTTTAAGGTTGTCTGCCTTTGAGGTGGTTTTTTTTTTTTTTGAGATGGAGTTTCACTCTTGTTGCCCAGGCTGGAGTGCAGTAGCGTGATCTCAGCTCACTGCAACCTCTTCCTCCTGGGTTCAAGCGATTCTCCTGCCTCAGCCTCCCAAGTAGCTGGGATTACAGACATGTGCCACCACGCCTGGCTAATTTTGTATTTTTTAGTAGAGACAGGGTTTCTCCATGTTGGTCAGGCTGGTCTTGAACTCCCGACCTCAGGTGATCCACCCACCTTGGCCTCCCAAAGTGCTGGGATTACCAGCGTGAGCCACCGTGCCCAGCCTGAGGTTTTTACAGGCACTGGAATAGAGGCCAGTGAACTGCAGCCTGTGCATTAAACCTAGCCTGCCTCCCACTTTTGTGCAGCCCATGTACCAATCGAGGTGGCTAGTGCTATGAGTCACAGAGACCAAGCCGGGGTGTCCCTTTATCACCCAGCATTGCTGCCCCAGATCTGCACTGGTGGTCACTACACAGGGGTGACTGTTGGCAATGAGCAGGCACCTAGTCATGGAATTTCAGTCAGCAACTCAGGAGTTGCTTAGCCTTCAGCAATCTGCCCAAATTGAGATGACCAGGCTCTTGGGAGGAAAGAAGGGGGCACCAGGATCCAGGGGTTGCTGGGACAAGAAGTGAAACTGACCTGCGTTAGCCTACTACCCCCACCTGCCAGCCTGGCCCACCAGGACCCTCTTCCTTAGGCCACTAGCTTTTGTCCCAAGTGTGATTCTAGTGGATCCCAGATGGCCTTCCCCAGACACTTAGCACTAGGCGGGTCAGGTGTTTTCTCTCCTCATGTGTATCTACATAATGTGTCTGATTTTGCTTCTTGGCCAGCAAAACCTGAGATGTTTATTGACTCTCTGGCCCTTTACATAAAAGGTGTACAGATCTCTTCGCTAGAATATCACAAGTCTAGTCTTTTTCAGCTATTCTGCAATTCACATGACT
Source organism: Symphalangus syndactylus (assembly GCF_028878055.3). NCBI lineage: Eukaryota > Metazoa > Chordata > Mammalia > Primates > Hylobatidae > Symphalangus > Symphalangus syndactylus. The sequence continues at coordinate 67,695,326 of NC_072445.2, read as the reverse complement.
TTTAAGTAAGCTACTTAGTGGCAGTGTTCTGTTGTAGAATCGTAATTCTTCACAGTCTTTCTGTTTTTTAAATGAATGTGAAGCTCTTACGGTGAGTCTGATATGGTTGCCAGTTCCTTATTTTGCGCCTGCCTGGAGCACAGTAAGCCATTCCGCTCTGTTAAGGGTCTGTCCCCTCCCGCGGCCTCTAGGACAGGCTGCGTTGAGTTCTTCCTCCCTCTCCTGTATCCCTGAATTCTCTTCACTGGGTCAGTCTTCTCAGCCTGCAAAAGTGGGCACAATTCTTCCTTCAGAAAGTTGACACTCTTACCTGTGGTTACGATCTTCCCATTCTTTATTCTTTCCCACAAACTTATGTAAAGAGCCACCTGCATCCCCTGCTTCTAGGGATCCTCCTCTCCTTCCTTCTTTAGTCCATTCTGCCCCATCTCCCTCTCTGGCCCATTCTAGCCCCCTCTACTGAAACTCTTCTCACTCACCCCTGCCCACTTGTTCTTTCCCATAATCGCTATCTCAGTTCATGGCCTGCGGATGACCCGGCATCCAGGCAGAGCCCCAGATGCATCCCTCGACAGCCCAGTCCTCCTCTGCCCTCTTCATTTGCCCACTTTGCCCTGTTCATTGAACTGCGATGCTTTCTGTTGTTACCATGTGCATAATACCCCTCCAGTTATCCTCACCTCTCTTCCTTCCCCCCATTCTCCTGGTTTAGGCCGCCAGCTTCATATGGTAGTTTGTTCTCCATGGGAGAGCTTCCTTTGTAAGGCAAAAATCTAATCAATTCCACTAGAGGACTGAAAATCCTTCACTAACCAGCGAAGTCCACGCACTTGGCTGGCCCCTCCCGCCAGCCCCTCCCCGGGCATTCTCCCATCTCCCCTTTCTCCTCATCCTTCCGGTGCCTCTCCCACATGGAATAAACGGCCATTCCTGGAACAAGCTTCCCCCTCATGCCTCTTTGCCTTTGCAACTGCTGCTGTGCCAGCTTGCACCAGCCTTCCCCTCAGCCACATCCTCTGCCAGGACGTATTCACCCCTGACACAGCTCCTTGGGGCTCAGCATCTGGGATGGTGTCCCAGAGCCCTGAGACCTGGCAGTGCTCTCCCTCCTGGACCCCGCCACACATTGCACGTGCCTGTGTCACGGCCCTTCATCCCCGGCACTGTCAGCACTTGCTCCCTTGCCTCGGTCACTGCAGTGGGAACTCACTGTGTGCAGTTGCTCTGACTTTCCTTTATGAAAGCAAGAGTCTCTCAGTAGGACAGCGCTCTTTACTCTCTGACATCTCACTGCTTCACCTTCTGGCCACCCTTTCTTTCTCATCCCCCATTCTCTCCTAACTTGTGTCAAGATGGCTGTGGCCCACCAGTGTGCTAGAGACCAAGCCCCCACCATGCACCTCCTCTTGGCTCCTTGGTCATTCTGCAGCGTTTGAGAACATGCTCATGATGTGTGCGCCATTGGTCACACCCCTCTTCTTGAAGCTTTCTCTGTCTGGAAGTTGCGCCATTGGTCACACCCCTCTTCTTGAAGCTTTCTGTGTCTGGAAGTTCTTGCCACTGTGTTCTCCCAACTTCCCCTCCTCTCTCAGGCTGTTCCCTGGCTGACACGTGCCTGCTCCCCCATGTGGGCCACAGTGTTGGGGTCCTCCAGGCGTCACCCTCAGTGCTCTGCTCCCCTCTCACCCTCACACCTGAGTAGATTCACTCAGCTCCTTGCTCCACCTAACTCTCAAACCCCACATATTTGACTGTTGCTTTTTTTTTTTTAAGAGACAAGTTCTCACTGGGCATGGTAGCTCACACCTGTAATCCCAGCACTTTGGGAGGCTAAGGCAGGAGGATCACTTGAGCCCAGGAGTTCAAGACCAGCCTGAGCAACATAGCAAGACCCCATGTCTACAAAAAATACGAAACTTAGCCAGGCGTGGTGGCATGTGCCTGTAGTCCCAGCCACTGGGGAGGCTGAGGGGGAGGATCACCTGAGCCGGGGAGGTTGAGGCTGCAGCAATCTGTGATGACACCACTGCACTGTAGCTTGGGTGACAGAGGCAAGACCCTGTCCCAACAACAGCAACAACAACAAAAAAGAAAGAAAGAAAAAAGAGAGACGAGTTCTTACTATGTTGCCTTATTCAACTTTTTATTCAATTTTCTTATCTGGTTGTCTCACACATACTTTAAATTCAGTCTGTCTAATACTGAATTCATGATCTTCTCTCTAGGCCTGTCCCTTCTGCTGAATTTCTTGTTTTTATAAATAATACCCTTTCTCCCTGAAAATAATATTTAAATTACTATTTATTGAGTGCCTGCCATGAGCTAAAGTCTTTAACCGTGTGATATCCCCATAAGGTCTCTGATACTCAGCCTGCTTGTCAAGTGAAAAACGGGCTCACAAAAGTGAGGAAACCTTCCAGACCACATCCCCCACACTGCAGCCCGCAGCCCACTCCACTCTTCTGCTGGGCTGTGAGGGGTCCCATCTTGCCCTCCCCCTCTCTCCCTCCCACCAGGCTCCCGCCAGCCTCGTTGGTCCCGCCTGGGCTGATTCTGTGCCTCTCCAACCGGTCCAGGTCCTTGCCCCCTATCAGTCTGCCTTCCATGATGCTCTGATAGCAATTCAGCAATATGTGAATCTCATGGTATCTTACTTTAAGCCTTCCAGGACTCCCCACAACTTTCCTGATAAAGTTCAGGCTCCTTCACTTTGCTCACGGAATGAGTGGCCCAGCCTCTGCCTCTCCAGGTCCCCTTCCCTCACTTTCCCCTCCCAACCACCAGTGTCCAGCCATCCGAGACCACCTGGCCCCCTGCGGCAGGTGGCGGGCTCCTGTCTCCTAGTGCGGGCCCTTCCCTCTCCCTTCCCACTCCTTCACTTGTTTGCTGACTTCTCTTCTCCCAGAATGGCCCAAGCACTCCATCCTCTAGGAAGCCCTCACCTCCTCCACCCTCTCTCCGTTGCCCGTGTGAGCGCACAGGCCACTCTGCTACAGGTGGACGGCTGGTTCTTGTACCCGTCTCTTGGGGTGTAGGAGCAACAGTATCTCTCTAGGGTCTAAGTCCATGAGTGAAATTGCTGAGTGTTGTGGGCAGATAGACTACAAGTGACAGATTATTTTCCAGCAAAATAAATTTACACTTCCACCAGCAATAGATGAGATTCCTTAACTTTTAGCTCTTCAACAAAAACTTCAAATTCTCAGACTTCTTAATTCACTGGCCAATCAAATGGGTGGAAGATGTTATCTTATTGGGTTCTTAATTTGCATTTCGTATTACTAATAAGATTGAAAATCTGTGTTTATCCACCATTTGAGTTTCTTCTGTGTTATATATATTCATGAATTTTTATTGGCTAAAAGTTTTTTATTATGTAGTAATTGATACATACAATACAGTATGTTAGGTATACAGTATGTTAGGTATACAGTATGTTTAGGTATACAGTATGTTTAGGTATACAGTATGTTAGGTATACAGTATGTTTGGGTATACAGTATGTTAGGTATACAGTATGTTTGGGTATACAGTATGTTTGGGTATACAGTATGTTAGGTATACAGTATGCTTGGGTATACAGTATGTTTGGGTATACAGTATGTTTGGGTATACAGTATGTTTGGGTATACAGTATGCTTGGGTATACAGTATGTTTGGGTATACAGTATGTTTAGGTATACAGTATGTTTGGGTATACAGTATGTTTAGGTATACAGTATGGAATGTAACAACAAAACAACCCCGCCACCCTCCACCCAACTCTGCACCAGAACAGTTTCAATGTTATACCAGTGTTACTGCTGTGCAGTCTTAAAAGATAATCTAATCCTAGTCAATAACCCCTTTGAGGGTGACTGTGTTGGAAACACCTTTTCACAGTGGGTGGCTTGCCTTTTTCTTTATGGGCAGAACTACTTAATGCAAGGAAATGCCACAATGCTTTCTTTTTCTTTCCTTTTTCTTTTTCTTTTCTTTCCTTTTTTTTTTTGAGACAGGGTCTCCACTATTGCCCAGGCTGGAGTGCAGTGGCACCGTCTCAGCTCACTGCAGCCTGCTTGTTCAATATCAAAGTATTCTTCTGCCTCAGCCTCCCAAGTAGCTGGCACTACAGGCATGTGCCACTGCACCGGGCTAATTTTTGTATTTGTTGTAGAGACAGGGTTCCGCCACATTGTCCAGGCTGGTCTCAAACTCCTGGACTTAAGTAATCCACCCACCTCAACCTTCCAAAGTGCTGGCATTACAGGTGTGAGCCACCATGCCTGGCCTCACAATGTTTTATTTTCTCATTGGTTTGGCTGGTTTTGTTTGATTTTAGATCCACCAACATGTTTGCCCATTTGTTTACTCACCTGTTCTTTCTTCTCAAATGTTCCTTCTAAAAGCATTTATCTTCTCTTCTTCCTGAAGTTATTTTTAGAAGTTACTTAAGGGCAGCCTGTTAATGGTCAACTCAGTTTTTACCAAGAAGTATCTTTTCTTTCACCCACCTTTTCTGCAAGTCTGTTTAGCTGAGTGTGGAAATGGAAGTGGAAAATCATCGTCTCCCCCATTCTGCAGTCTTCTGCCTTCCATCTTGTTGTTGAGAAGTTTCCTGTCTGTCTACGTGGTTCCTGCTTCTGAGTGATGTGTCATAACTCTCTGGCTGTTTTGCAGATTTTCTCCTTATCTTTGATATATTGCTGTTTTAATATATTCTGTCCAAGTGCAGATTTCATTTTACTTATCCTGTTTGGAATACATGGCGTTTTTGTTTATGGATTCTTTGGTTCATTCTGAAAAACTCTCCCACCCATTATTTCTTCAAATAGGCATCTCGTTCATTCTCATTCTCTTCTTCTGAGATGAGTGGACTTTTGTAGACCTCGTCTTTCCTTCTTCCTTATCTCTTCTTCATCTTGTCTCTGCATGGTGTTCTGCATAATTTCTTAAGATTTCTCTTCCAATTTTCTAGTTTTTTCATTAACTTTATAAAAATCCTGTTTGTTTTGTGACCTTTGGTTAGGAGCTAATATTTGCTTACTCTTAATCTGAAAACAAACAAAACAGTGAGCATAACTCGAGAGCGCTTTCCTTCCGAGAAGATTTGCATTTGTTGTTCTTGGGAACCACAGGATCATACCAGGTTGGGGCCGTTTTTAGCTCAGCTTAATCCAGGAGTCTCAGGTTGGGCCCCCGGCCTGCCTGCGAACACTGCGTCTCCACCCAGAGCAGGCCTGCCTTTGGAGCTGGCTTACTTCCTTTGCTGTATTTTCGGGGTTCTTTTTCTCATGCGCAGACACACTCACACACACACCCCAGTTTCCATTAACCACTGCAACTTCAGCAATGCCACAGAATTCTGTTTTGTGAAAGATCTAGTTATTCCCCTGCAAGAAGGCCTTTCAGAGGGTACAGTCTGCCATACAGCCAAAAGTAGAAGCATGTGCAGGGCTGTTTTACTAGCCATCCTCACACTGTCTTGCTTGCTTCTGTCTCCCTTACCCTCCGCCCCTAAACGTTTTCTTCTTCCCACATCTTCTCCCCACCTCTTCAGGCTGCCTCCACGTACCTCATTCAAGTCTTTTCATTCTTGTGCAGAGCAGTTCATCCTCTTCAGCCTTAATCTTCATCTCACATGGGGCCTACCTCTGAATATTTAAGCAAGTCAGCAGAAGCGAAGTCAGGCACCAGGCACTGTCCTGTAATGGGGGGTCCGCCCTCCTCAGAAGACAGTTGTGATTGTAAATAGCAGTTTTTCCTCTATTTGGTGATTTAAATTCACTAAGCGCACAGTGAGTGCCTGCCAGGTGCCTGACGTTGTCTGGGACTCTGTGGAGATGGTTGTTCCTGTGAGTTCATGCCATTAGTGTCACATTTCTTCCATGTGTAACACGTAGCTCTCAGTAATATTTAATATGCTCAAAAGCATTGGAATCTTTACTTATCACAGTGTATTCAAAGAAATATGGAAGAGATTGGCCTAAGGAATTGCATTTGTTGATTCATGTCAATGGTTATTTTTAGCTATTCTTCCCTACTAGTGAATCATCTACAAAATAGTTTGAAGTTTGGTACTTAGCCTTTTACACCCATATTTCTTCGGTAGCAGAAATTAGAATGAATAATTTGTGTGCATTTTTCAATGTCCGTACAAATGCAATGCAGAACAAAACTCCTCTTTTGCCAACGTTGTCGCTCTTCCTCAGGTGACCCTGTTAGGGTCATATTTTCTTTTATCTTGTATCTTTAAAGGAAAGCAGTAAGTGCAGCTCTAATTTCATCCACTTGGTAAGCATTGATTTGTGGGCCTGTTTTGTGGGAGGCACTAGTGTAGGCCTGGGGTACAGTGAGGAGCAAAGCAAAGTCCCTTACACTGCACACATGTCCTAGTGGGAGGCGGGCACTCAGCCGTGGGTCCGGAAGGCACCGCAAAGCAGCAGCCAGGGCTAAGCCGAGCAGAGGGAGGGAGGGAGGCATTCCAGGCAGATGAGACAGTGAGCGCATGGGCTCAGCAGTGGCCCTTGCTCGCAATACTGAAAGACAATACTTGAGTATGAAACTAAACCTTTCTTTGCCTACACTTCTGTTTTTCAGGCATCCGAGATGTTTCTAAATGGAGTGAGCGAACAAGAAAGCCTCTAGAAGCCCTCTATGGGTATGACTACTTTGCCAGAACCTGTGAAAAGTGGGTGGATGGCATAAGACAGTTTAAACATCTCCCAGATGGTAGGTTACTGGACTTGAAGGGCTCTCTGCCTGTCATAGAGGGTGCTCAAGTTCCTCCCCAGTGTTCCAGAATTGCTCAGTGATTCATGAATCTGCCCATCGCCCTCACACGCTCATGTGTGAACAGAACAGAGAATACTAGTTATTGTATACTGTGCCAGTTCTTGTGCAGTCAGTCTGGCTTAACGTAGAGATAGGACTGCGTGTCCAAAGGTTCACAGTGTTGAGTCTTTAATAGCAAACTGTTCTTTTTTCCTTCTAATCCTTGGTGTGTGTGCGATGACAAAATAATTATCCAGAAGCCTTAAACAGTTTCTATTTTCTAATTCCAGAATGAGTAATTCAAAAATAAATAGGCCATAATATGTACAATGTTTTTTCCTTTTTACACATTTAGATGTGTCACCCCACGAGGACACTGTTAATCTTTAATCTCAATGGAATTAATATGAGGAAGAAAATATTCAGTTTTTTTCCCCATCTTCAGAACTAAGTGATATGACCTCAACTATGAACAAATATCTCCTATTTTTTTTTTTTTTTAATTTTAAGATGAAGTCTCACTCTGTCACCAGGCTGGAATGCAATGGCATGATCTCAGCTCACTGCAGTCTCTGCCTCCTGGGTTCAAGCAATTCCTCTGCCTCAGCCTCCCAAGTAGCTGGGATTACAGGTGTGCACCACCACGCAGGCAAATTTTTTTGTATTTTAGTAGAGACAGGGTTTCACCGTGTTAGCCAGGATGGCCTTGATCTCCTGACCTTGTGATCTGCCCACCTTGGCCACCCCAAGTGCTGGGATTACAGGCCTGAGCACCGTGCCCAGCCTCTTATTCTTTATCTGAAAAATTAACAAGATTTCCAGTTAAAGTAAGAATTGACATCTTTAAAAGAAATTCTGAATTATAGTTTATTTTCATACAGCTATTTATGTTTATAATCTCATTTTTCTTTTTTTTTTTTAATTGCTGGAAAATAGAGTAGCTAAGATCTAATCTTGGAGTGCATTGTTACAAAATAGTTGTGATTGAAGGACCAATTTGATCTATTAGGTAATCATTTCCTGGGTGAATCATCTGCCAAAACTTTCACAATGAAAAGGACATTTGGAAATGTCGCTCTTCTGGTTTGAGTTGAAAACAGCAAATATATCAAATTTATGCCTTATAATGTTCCTGTTCAGATGCAGCATCCACCCATGGAAACAGCCCTGGAAATCTCTGCTCTTAGAACAAAAAAATGCCATAAAACAATGTTTAAGACAGTTCTCCATTAAAGAGGGCACGTTTGTAAAATGTAAACTTGTATGTTTTATTGAAGAGAGTAGTGAAAAGATGGGAAGATTTAAAGGTGGAAATAGGGTTAAATCAGCAATTCAAAAATACGTTCATGATACAGAGGCTGTAGCAGTGTATAAACTGTCTCACAGCGAGACCCTTCATGATGCGTCCCCCTTCTGTGCTGACTAATTTGGTAGGAGCCCTTTTTTCCTACTGTCCTCTCAGGGTTATGGATGCTTGGTATAGCATAGGGATTCACTGCCTTGCACGGCTCTGGAGTGCGAGGGGCCTGAGTGTGCATTCTGGCTGTGCCCCCGGCTTGCTGTTAGAATGGATCTGGGCAGGTAACTTAGCTTCTTGAAGCTTCCGTTTCCTATCTGTGACCTCGAAAAGCTGTTGCGGGGATGAAATGAGATATTATCTGTTCAGCTTTGGTGCAGGATCAAAGATAGAGTAAGTGCCTAATGAAGGGTTGGTATTACTGTTATTACAAAAGTACTTAAGGGACAAACATTTTTATATGCTGAATGAGTTAAAACGTGTAACTACTGTGTTTAACAGATACGAAATTGTTTAAACAGTTCCTGGCACAAAGTGAGTACTCAGGAATATTGACTTTGATCATCATCACGTGATGATGCAGTTGGCTGGTGTGTGTCATCTCAGGACAGGAGAGGGAAGTGTCAGAGACCTGGAGAAGTATTTCCCTAGTCAACGGGTCCCCTTCTCACTTAGCAGGCAGTGACTTCCCATTGAAGCGGAGGGAAAGGCCTGGGGCCGTGCAGGGCAGGGGAGCACTGCACTGTGGGGGCTTCTCCCAGCCTTCTCAGAGCTGCAGTGCCTTCCTCTTGACACACACAGAGAAGGAAGGGAGGAGAAGGAAAGAGCTAGCTTAGGGCTGCCAGGAACCTTAGATGCAACTCTCTTTTTAGCCCCACAACAGCCCCAGGGAACTGTGATTGTTCCTGTTTGTGGCTGAAGCTCCCAGTGGTTAAGGAGCCACCACAGTCTCACAGAGGCAGGAAACTGCAGTACAGGGACTAGGGCCCAGGCTGTCCATTATTGCCTCAGGAAAGTTCTCATAAATGGGGGTAAGTCCTTACAGTCTCTCCAAAGTGTGTTAGTCAGGAGTGTCACAGAGGCATCAGTGATAAGGAGAAGCTGCTTTACCATGCGCAAGTTGTATAATAAATTCACTGTGAGGTTCATATGCTTTGAGGGCTGGCCGGGGCCCCTACCCTCATCTGAAACGTGATTTCCAGGGAAAAGCTCTACAGGTGTCAAGCAGCTACCACTGTTTTCACGGTGGGAACCGCCACTGTGGAATACAGTGGTGGGGTGTTTATTTGATTTTACTACTATTTTATGTGAATTTAAATCAGGCTACTTATTTACTAGTAGAACTCAGAAACAGGCAAACAAACAAGAAACAGAGAGAAACAGAAAAGGGAACCCAAAGAATGTTAGAGCTGGAAGGAAACCCAGGCACGGTCAAATCCAAAACGCAGTTTTTACAGATAGGGAAACTGAGGGCCAAGGAGGGCTCTCAGAGTTTCACTTCCTCTGACCGCGTAGAATGGTTGCACTAAAGCAGATTCCTCGTGCTATGTATCCTTCAGGTAACATCTGCCGGCACCTGCTGCCCCAGGTCCAGTGCCCCACCTTGATTGTGCACGGTGAGAAGGATCCTCTGGTCCCACGGTTTCATGCCGACTTCATTCATGAGCACGTGAAAGGCTCACGGTAAGTCCTGTCACCACCTTCACACTCCCCCCCCAGAGCCTCGGAGTCAATGGGCAAAGCTACTGGAAGGAAAAGAATCAAGAGAAGTTGGAGTTTTAGAGTACACAGCCCCCCTTTTTGCCAATGCGTCAGTAGCACCACTTTATTTAGGGTACCACGGAAGACAGAATACCTGAACTGTGGGTGATGATAACCAGAAGGAAAGGTGCGTTCAGATAGACAGTTCTTACTTTTTTTTTTTTTTTTTTTTGAGACAGAGTCTCGCTCTGTCGCCCGGGCTGGAGTGCAGTGGCGCAATCTCGGCTCACTGCAAGCTCCGTCTCCCGGGTTCACGCCATTCTCCTGCCTCAGCCTCCGAGTAGCTGGGACTACAGGTGCCCGCCACCGCGCCCGGCTAATTTTTTGTATTTTTTAGTAGAGACGGGGTTTCACCGTGGTCTCGATCTCCTCATGATCCGCCCGCCTCGGCCTCCCAAAGTGCTGGGATTACAAGCGTGAGCCACCGCGCCCGGCCCAGCTCTTACTTTTATGAGTGGCAAACATGCCCATAGGTGCTAAGCCCTGTCACTTGGTAGTAGTTTAGATTTATTTCCATCAGTATTAACCGAAACAGTTTCACACAATTTGGGAATTTTCAGTTTAGTTTTTTATCATTATAAAAGCACTGACCACCCAATTTAAAAAAATCTGTTAAACCAAATTTCTGATGTCTGCTGACAGCCAGCCCCGCTCAGCACGGTTAATGGTAATATTCCCTGTCCCTAAAGCTCCCAGGCCAGCAGGGAAAGCAGGCACAGAAACAGCTCCACTGCTTCCTTATCGCTCTGTTCTAGGATATATTTAACAACGGATTTCTCAGAGAATTTTTAAATGAGGAAAAAAAGTTTCTTTTCTATAATAAAATACAATTACCATAAACCTTTATAATTCCTATATCCATAATGGATAATGCTATATCCATTTAGCATTTTTTAAGTTAACAGCATCTCTTTATTCCACACATTCCTCCTATACCACTTCAACCATGAATCAAAAATACACATGAGCCTGTATAACAAATAATTCATTTGGTGAGAGCATAGAGTCCGTGAAGAGCAAAGGTGGGAGTTAGGCAGGATTATATTGCCTGTGGACAAAGAGGTTTAATGGAGGAGTTTTTTTTTTTTTTGGAATCGGAGTCTCACACTGTCGCCCAGGTTGGAGTGCAGTGGGGTGATCTCGGCTAACTGCAACCTCCGCCTCCCGGGTTCAAGCGATTCTCCCACCTCAGTCTCCCAAATAGGTGGGATTACAGGTGTGCGCCACCACGCCCAGCTAATTTTTTGTATTTTTAGTAGAGATGGGTTTCATGATGTTAGCCAGGCTGGTCTCAAACTCCTGACTTCGTGATCCACCTGCCTTGGCCTCCCAAAGTGCTGGGATTACAGGCATGAGCCACCGCGCCCAGCTTGGAGTTTTTAAATTGATTTAGTAGGGGCTGGGCACAGTGGCTCACACCTGTAATTCCAGCACTTTGGGAGGCCGAGGCGGGCGGTTCACTTCAGGCCAGGAGTTCAAGACCAGCCTGGCCAACATGACGAAACCCCATCTGTACTAAAAATACAAAAATTAGCCGGGCATGGTGGCGGGCGCCTGTAATCCCAGCTACTCAGGAAGCTGAGGCAGGAGAATCGCTTGAACCTGGGAGGCAGAGGTTGCAGTGAACCAAGATTATGCCACTACACTCCAGCCTGGGTGACAGAGTGAGACTCTGTCTCAGAAATAAATAAATAAATAAATATAAATTTATTTAGTAGAGAATAAAAGGTATTTTCAAACTAGACTTTATAAAATTATAATACTAAGTTATGGTCATGGTACAAAATTCCAATAGTATACTTTCTTATTAATCCTTGCAAACTTTTTTTTTTTTTTTTTTTTGAGGCAGAGTTTCGCTCCTGTTGCCCAAGCTGAAGTGCAATGGCGCGATCTTGGCTCACTACAACCTCTGCCTCCCGGGTTCAAGTGATTCTCCTGCCTCAGCCTCCTGAGTAGCTGGGATTACAGGCATATGCCACCACACCCAGCTAATTTTTGCATTTTTAGTAGAGACGGGGTTTCACGGTGTTAGCCAGGATGGTCTCGATCTCCTGACCTTGTGATCCACCCGCCTTGGCCTCCCAAAGTGCTGGGATTACAGGCATGAACCACCATGCCCGGCCTGCAAAAGTTTTTTATACAATCTCAGTTTTTGTGCTTTTGATTGTATACGTTTGCAGTGTACAAAGTGATATCTCCATATAGCACTTAACATTTTAAAAGGTATTTTATATATAGTATCTAGTTATAATTTATGACACATTTATGAAAAATATTATCCATTTTACAGGTGAGAAATCACCACTGAGCGATGTTAAGCAATCTTTCTAGGTTGTGTAGCTGGTAAATAATGAATCTTAGATTTTTCTCCTAATATGGTGCTTTTCCACCATAGCACAGCTGCCACTTATCTCTTAATATGTATGATGGTAACATGCCTAGAATAAGATACCAGGTGACCTGGTTAATTGTCTTCCAGCTTCAGAAATGACAGGTTTTGCACAGTGACACACATAGTAAATGTGGTATGTGCCCTTAAAGAGCCAGCTTCAATTAAAGTCAGTCTACAAGAAAGTTTAATTTAGGAATTAAAGTTTAATTTAGGCCCATCTCCTAGCAACACAGTACATCAGTATAGGAGAAAAACACCGTTACAGGCTCACACCTGTAATCCTAGCACTTTGGGAGGCCAAGGTGGGCAGATCACCTGAGATCAAGAGTTCAAGACCAGCCTGGCCATCATGGTGAAACCTCGTCTCTACTAGAAATACAAAAATTAGGCTGGGCATGGTGGCTCACGCCTGTAATCCCAGCACTTTGGGAGGCCGAGGCGGGTGGATCACGAGGTCAGGAGATCGAGACCATCCTGGCTAACACGGTGAAACCCCGTCTCTACTAAAAATACAAAAAATTAGCCGGGTGAGGTGGCAGGCGCCTGTAGTCCCAGCTACGCGGGAGGCTGAGGCAGGAGAATGGCGTGAACCCCAGGGGGCGGAGCCTGCAGTGAGCCGAGATCGCGCCACTGCACTCCAGCCTGGGTGAAAGAGCGAGACTCCGTCTCAAAAAAAAAAAAAAAAAGACAAAAATTAGCCAGACATGGCGGTGGGCACCCGTAATCCCTGCTACTCAAGATGCTGAGGCAGAGAATCACTTAAACCTGGGAGGCAGAGGTTGCAGCGAGCCAAGATCACGCCACTGCACTCCAGCCTGGGCAACAAGAGCCGAAACCCTGTCTGAAAAAAAAAAATAACAAACACTTAAAGGCACAGACTATCCCTTCCCAGATTTTTTTTTTTTTTTTTTTTGAGATGGAGTCTCGCTCTGTCACCCAGGCTGGAGTGCAGTGGTGCAATCTCGGCTTACTGCGAGCTCCGCCTCCCGGGTTCACGCCATTCTCCTGCCTCAGCCTCTCTGAGTAGCTGGGGCTACAGGCGCCTGCCACCACGCCCGGCTAATTTTTTTGTATTTTTAGTAGAGACGGGGTTTCACTGTGGTCTCGATCTCCTGACCTCGTGATCCGCCCGCCTCGGCCTCCCAAAGTGCTGGGATTACAAGCGTGAGCCACCACGCCCGGCCTCCTTCCCAGATTTTTACCAAGAAATACAGATTATGTGTGAAGCAAACACCAAACTGCCTTTCTTGCCTCAGAAGGAGGCTGAACGAAGGGTGGAGTGGCTCACCGGGTCTGCTTCCAGCTTATGTTAATTTGTCTCTTTCTCTCTTCTCTCTTTGTGGTAGAAGAAAAATAAGAAATAAGAATTGCTTATTTTTATTTTAAGCAAAGGGGCCTTAGAGATCATTCAAGCCCAGTGATTTTAAACTGTGTTTTTAGTCGGTTGAAGCCCTTCCTCTGACAAGCTCTTGTGCCGAAGTCTGAGATACGAAACACACAATGAGAGCTGCTCAGACGACAGCAGTGATGGGGAGCAGGCTTTGCCTTTCTGCCTCCTGTGTCCAAATTTCCTCATATAAGTACAGCAGTCGTAATAGATTAGGACCTACTCATAGGACTTCATTTCAAATTAATTACCTCTTTAAACACTCTACTCAAAGGAGGTCACACTCTGAGATGCTGGGGGTCAGGATCTAAGCATATCAATATGAGGGGTACAATTCAGCCCATCACAGTGCGTCTGAGGAGGCGCTCAGATCCCAGGAACCAGAGGCCCAGTTCTGGGTTTCAGACTCGACTGCAAATGATGACTCCCTCGCCTCGCCTGCAGCCCCTCTCCATCCCTCAGCCCCTGCCTTTGCCTCCCTGGGTGTGTGCTCACCCCTTACGCCAGGCCTCAGGCAGCTCCTCAGTGAGGCTTCCTTGCCTCTGCGTGCACCTCCAGTTGCTCGCTCACCTGTCTGAGGTCATGTGGCTCCTTATTCATACCTTTTTTCTTCTTCTTCTTCTTTTTTTTTTTTTTCTTTTTTTGAGATGGAGTCTCGCTGTCGCCCAGGCTGGAGTGCAGTGGCGCGATCTTGGCTCACTGCAAGCTCTGCCTCCTGGGTTCACGCCATTCTCCTGCCTCAGCCTCCCGAGTAGCTGGGACTACAGGCGCCCGCCACCACGCCCGGCTAATTTTTTGTATTTTTAGTAGAGACAGGGTTTCACCATGTGAGCCAGGATGGCCTCGATCTCCTGACCTCGTGATCCACCTGCCTCGGCCTCACAAAGTGCTGGGATTACAGGCGTGAGCCACTGTGCTTGGCCTTCTTTATTTTTATTTTTATTTTTTTATTTTTTTTTGCACACAAAACAATAAACATTTTCTAAAACTACATACGAACAAAAAGATGCGTATCAAACATATTAGGAAGGTTGCACGTGGGAAGACGGGGAATAGAAATGGGGGATGGGAATTAAAGAAAATAAATGAGAGAGGGACTTTGTATGGATCAATGATAATAACTCAATCCTCTATTTGACAAAGAAGGAGAAGGAAGAGGAAGAAAAAGAAAGTGGGATAAAGGATCAGAAAGGGAGGAAAATAGAAAAAATTAGAGTATGACTCCAGGGTAGACCTGTTTTGTTGTCGCTTGGTTCGTTGGTTGGTTTGACAGTTGTATTTTTCATATGTTTCGCCATGTTGGCCAGGCTGGTCTCAAGCTCCTAGCCTCAAGTGATCAACCCACCTCAGCCTCCCAGAGTACTGGGACTACAGGCTTTTTTTTTTTTTTTTTAAGAGACAGGTCTTGCACTGTCATCCAGGCTGGAGTGCAGTGCTGTGATCACGGCTTATTGCAGCCTTGAACTCCTGGACTCAAGTGATCCTCCCACCTCAGCCTCCCAAGTAGCTCAGATATAGGCACGTACCACCATGCCTAGCTAATTTTTTGTGTATGTATTTTTTGTAGAGATAGGGCCTTGCCATGTTGTCTAGGCTGGTCTTGGACTCCTGGGATCAAGCAATCCCCCTGCCTTGGCCTCCCAAAGTGCCAGGATTACAGGTGTGAGCCACTGCACCCGGCCTTTTTATTCATACCTCTAACAGCTGCTAACGTGAATGCAATTCTTCCCCTGTTGAACGTCCACGGCCTATCCCAGGATGTGGTCTAGAGCATCTGAACATGCTGAGTGCATGTTGAAAGAGAGAGAGGGAGAGCGAGAGGTGCACAGAGGGCCATGTCTCTGTGGATGGGCCGGGGTCACCAGTGCAGGACCAGCTGCATGTTCTGAGCCCAGGCCTGAGGGCCAGACCCGGTGGGAAAGTCCATGTGGCACAGAGTTGGCACCTTAGCTTCGTGTCAACTAAAGGAGAGGGAGAGGGGTTAAGAGCACCAGCAGGGGACTCAGACAGACCTCAGTTTGAGTGCCGGTGTGGGTCGGAGTGCTGGTTTGGGTTTGACTGCTGGTGTGGGGTGGAGTGCTGGTTCGGGTCGGAGTGCTGATGTGGGGTGGAGTGCTGGTGTGGGGTGGAGTGCTGGTTTGGGTTTGAATGGTGGTTCAGGTCGGAGTGCTGGTGTGGGGTGGAGTGCTGGTTCAGGGTCGGAGTGCTGGTTCAGGGTCGGAGTGCTGGTTCGGGTCGGAGTGCTGGTGTGGGGTGGAGTGCTGGTTCCGGTCAGAGTGCTGGTTCCGGTCGGAGTGCTGGTACGGGGTGGAGTGCTGGGGTCAGAGTGCTGGTTCGGGTTGGAGTGCTGCTTTGGTCACCATGTGCTGGGTGTAATATTTCTGTACCACTGTTACCTGTTGTGTGAAATGAGCATGACAATACCTATCATCTCAAGATAGTTTTTGAGGAATGAATGAGGAGGTATTTGTACATTTGGACTTAAATTTAAGACTTAACACACCCAGCCTGGGCAACAGGCTGAAACCTCGTCTCTACAAAAAGCAAGAAATTAGCCAGGTATGGTGGTACGCACCTGTAGTCCCAGCTACTCAGGAGGCTGAGGTAGGAGAATCACCAGAGCCTAGGAGGTGGAGGCTGCAGTGAGCCATGATCATGCCACAGCGCTCCAGCCTGGACGTAGGAATGAGAACCCATCTCAAAAATAAATAAATAAAAAAAAATACTCAACAGACAGTAGCTGCCACTTTTGAGGATGGAATGCTTGTATGGATACAGGTGAATAGGGCCCCCAGAGGACATTGGGGCATAGCTTGAAATTAGGTCAGGCAAGTTGCCATCTGTTCCAACTTTCAGCACCATTATTATTTGTGTTATTTTTAAATTTTTTAAGAGAAGGTCTCGCTCTGTTGCCCAGGCTGGAGTGCAGTGGCCCGATCATAGCTCCTGGCAGCCTCAACCTCCTTACCTCAAAGGATGCTCCCGCCTCAGCCTCCTGAATAGCTAAGACAACACCACTATTAGTGTAGGTATCTGGGCATATTTGGGTTCTCAAAAAAAATAGAACCAACAATACGTATATGTGTGTATGTATACATAGGTAGAAAAACGAGATTCATTATAGGGAATTGGTTCATGGAGTATGGAAGCTGACAAGTCCCAAGGTCTGCAGAGTTAGTTGGCCAGCTGGAGACCCAGGAGAGCTAAAGGTGTGGTTCCAGTCTAAGTCTGAAGGCCTGACAGCCAGGAGAGGTGATGGTGTGGTTCTAGTGTGAAAGCCAGGAGGCTTGAGACCTAGGAAGAGCCAATGTTTCAGCCTGAGTCCAAAGGTAGGAAAAAGCCAACATCGCAGACTGAAGGCCAAGGAATTCCCTATTCTCAGCCTTCTTTTTCTACTCAGGCTTTCAGCAGATTGGACGAGACCCACCACACTGGGGAGGGCTTCTGCCTTATTCAGTTAATGGATTCAAATGCTAACCCATCCAGAAACACCCTCATGAACACACTCAGAAATGTTTGACCAAATATCTGGGCACCCTGTAGCCAAGTCAAGTTGACACAAAGGGTACAGTCACGGGGTGAAGGGCTGATGGATGCCATCTCTGCGGAGTTCTGGGCCTTGTGTTGGGTCCACCAGAGGGTGTGCTGGCAGGCTGGCGGCGAGGGATCAGGCCTGGGTTGTCTGTGCGGTGGGCTAGTCACTGTCCTCTGTCTGGACCACAGAAGGGAAGGAAGGGCCTCTTTCTGCCCCTTCCTTGGCTGTTTCATCTGGCCACCAGAGGTAAGATGGCCCCAGTCCTCCCAGGCAGGCCAGTGGGGGCCTTACCACTAGATGGAGTGAAATGAATTGGCTTAGGTGGAAAAGATTCACACCAGTGACAATGGTTCATTTTCAGCTCCATAGAAAAGTGAAGCCAGGTTCCGGTGGGGAGGCAGATGCTGCAGGCAGCCAGGGCTGCAGCTTCCACTCTGGACTGCCTCCAGCCTGGACGCAGTGGTTTGCCCGCTCCTCTGCTACTGCCCCACGTGACAGTTCCCCACCACTGGCATCCCAGCCCTCCTCTTCCCAGTGCTGCTTTCAGTTCCTCCCAGCTGCTGCTCAGGTGGAAGGGAAAACCGTCAGCTCCACACGCTGCTTGTGGGCTGGTTACAGGATTTACTGCACACAGAATTAGCCAGTGCTCATCAAGTTGAGTCTTTTGTATTAATATTTCAAAAACAGTGTGGTCTGAACCTTTCCAGACAAATCTTACCTACAAGATTATATTAAAACCTCTCTTAAGAGAAGAAGCCTCCAGTTGGAGGTGTTGTGTTAGCCAACAAATGTAGATTAATTGTGCTCCCCTGAGTCAGTCATTGTTTAATATGCTGCACAGATTAACACCTTAAGGAATTCTGCACATTGTAAAGTACAATATAAATATGCTAATAAAATAACAGCAGACATTTATTAAGCTTACCACGTACCCAAGGACCCTATGCCGCATACATTGAATCTACTATCTTATTCATCCTCAGAATGATTCTGAGGGGTAGATTCTATTACTGTCCGCATTTTCCAGATGAGGAATTGTGACTCAGGGAGATGGATGTAGCCTGTCAGTGTGGACTCTGTGCTGGTTAGACAAAACATGTCCTGGCCTGGTAAAGCCAGTGTTTTCCTCCCACGATGATGCCTCCAGTTTACATCCAACTGTCACAGGAAGAAAGCTTTCCTGCAGTCCAGGGCCCGACTAGTTCCCCACAGTCACAGCAGATTTGGAAAGGCTTTGTCCTCCATACACCACTTAAAAGCACCCACCCAGCAGCCCGAGGGTCCTCTAGCAGCCCACTTCAAGCCGCCACACTGCCCACAAAGTAGCCTCTGGGGCAGTTTTGCCTCTAATGCTTGTGTCTAATGCTTGAGACATGGTTGCATTTGAGAAATGGAGCCTCTCAGTGAGCTATTGCCCCCACCATCCCCAAAGGCCTGGTCAGCCCTAACCAGAGGAGAGCCTGGCCCGCCAGGGCAGCCCCAGCTTCATCAGCAGCAAGGAGCTTGTGGGTTGACCGCCATTACCTTTTTGTTTGTTTGTTTGTTTGTTGTGAGATAGAGCCTTGCTCTATTTCCCAGGCTGGAGTGCAGTGGCAGGATCTCGGCTCAGTGCAACCTCCACCTACTGGGTTCAAGTGATTCTGCCTCAGCCTCCCGAGTAGCTGGGATTATAGGCATGCACCACCATGCCCGGCTAATTTTTGTATTTTTAATAGAGATGGAGTTTCACCATGTTGACCAGGCTGATCTCGAACTCCTGACCTCAAGTGATCCACTTGCCTTGGCCTCCCAAATTGCTGGGATTACAGGCGTGAGCCACCGTGCCCAGTCTAGTACCTTTTTCTTAGGTGGGGCTTTCTAGAAGAAGCAGAATGAAAAAGGAGAATATTTAGTTTCTGAATAAAAATGGGCTATTGGCAACCAGGTTTGGATGGCATCAGAAGGAATGCCTGAAGAACTGATATGCCATGTTGCTGCCCAGTTTCACACTGGAAGAGATCCTGTGCAAAGATCCAGCGGCCTGCTTTGGGTTCCAGTTAAAACAAAAGTACATACTGGCACTCTACGGATTACAGACTTACTGACAACTTTATGGATTCATAGATCAAGTTTTGTTACATTGATCCAAGGTGAAGGCACGCCACAGCAGGTTACTTGTGGCCTTGTTACTGTCTGTAACTCCCTGAGTTACAGATGAAAGTTCAGCTAAAGACGAAAAGGGCTCCAGGCAGGGCAGGAAAGGTAGCATCGTGAGGCCAGCATCTCACCTATGACATTTTGACCTAAAAGAGCTATATCAACAGAGGTAAAGTGACCCATACATTTACCTTGGGGTTAGACAGCTTCTAGTTCCTTGAAATATCTGGAATCATGTCTCTTTCTGAAGGTGCCACATGCAATGAGGAACCTGCCCTGGCAGAGAACTCGTGTTCATCCTCTGAGGCCCCTTCGTTTCCAGCTGAGCCGCGTGTTTAGCAGTTGGGGGTTTCCTACTAATTTTTCGGAGAATGTTATTGTTTGAAAAGTGCTCTCCACCGAGCATGTGATTAGATCTTTTTGTTACTTGGGTGAGAATCTAGGTCAGCTACAGAGCTCCTGTCTTGCCTTGACAGCTAATATTCATGCCCATCTATTGTGGTCCTGTTCCCAAAGGGGAACACTCAATAGAGTTTCTGTGCGGTGAAACCTGTGTCAGACCTAAAGGAGGCAAGGGCTGCTAAGGAGCTTGAAATGACCCTTAAAAGACACCAAGGAGAACAGTTGTCTTCATACTCTCTTCTGTCTGTCTGTCCATCTGTCCATTCATCCATTCATCCATCCAGCATTCAGAGCAGGTCTCCCATATTTTAATGAAGGGAACCTAATTTTTATTTCCCCAAGATCTAGAGATTAGGAAGAGTGCAGACAGTGCTGAATGGCTAGAAAGAAAGGATTCCCAGTGAGGGTCTCCTTCCTTCCTTATGGGAAACCAACAAATCATAGCCAGATGGGCTGGACTGTCTACAGAGGAAGACTTCACATGTGGCAGGCTGGGGATTCCCTGCCTCCCGGTCCAGCTTAGTGCAGATTAGGGGATGCAATTTAGCCTATACGTGACCTTCTGTGACCTCAGCATCCTTGGCAATTGGTTCTTTCCTGTTCCCTGAAAACAAAGGCCTTGAGTGTCCCCGCAAGCCCTGTTCCTTGTGTAGGCAACTGGGATCCTATCTTTGGGGTGGGTGCAGCTCATCCTCCTTTTCTGAATAGTGTTGAAGTTGAATTTAGAATGTTCTGGTTGGTAGTAATAGCATTACTAATTGTCCAAGGCCCTCGGAAAGCTCCCAACAATATGTCTTCCGTTTAAGTTGATTCTCTTGGTACCCCATTCCCACCCCCAATGTGGTGGCTGAGTTGGGAGAGGCCCAGCATCTTCCAAGCACAGCTCCCTGCCCCACAGTTCCTCCTTCATACCTACTGAGGTTCTGAGCTGTCAGCCCCCCAGTATTGAAAGTCAAAAAATTAGGCAACATAATGCATTCTGCCCTAATACTGTCCTTTTAATGTCTAGTTATCATTGTAGACAAAGTGGCTTGAACTTAAGTTTTCATCCTAGAAGCTTTACCACTTTTACTGTTTCTATACTTTCGTAGCTAATAAGTCAAATGTAGAACAAAGAGAAGGCTGCATTTATTCAGGAAACTGTAAACCTGTCCCATTTGATCACAGTCCTGTTGAAAGGAAGAAGCCTTACGAGGACAGTGTTTGCCACAACGCTGAGCCGTGACAGCTGCAGCAGCGGCTCCTGGAGCACAGGGCTGCTGGCGTGGGCTCACCACCCTCACAGCCATTTGTCTGGCGGCTTGTATTCAGAAGTATTTGTTCAGTAATCCAAAAATGGAAGGGTGATTTGGAACCTTGAGCAGCAGGCTGGGGGAGGCTGTGAATTCTGCTTTGCATTTGCCCACTACATCAACACCCCAAGAAACTCACCTGCCCCATCCCAGTGCATTATGAACATTTCTTATTTTTATTTTCTTACCAACCTTCTCTCTTAAAATCAGCTTCTTTAAAATGGATTTTTCTAGAGTAACCACCAAATCACCTCCCCCACTCTCAGTCCGTTTTCCAGTCAAACCATTTGTTACTTGATTCAATTCCAAATATAATGTGTGTCTGCTACTGTTAAGTCATTGCCTTATAGTCAACCTCAAAGGTGGTCATAAACTCCAAGAGTTTCACGTTTCTGACTATATTTCTTAGAAGGTTGATGGGTTTTTTCTCCTCGATAGTGGTCACGGGGGAAATGTGGCAGTTTTTCACTTTAGATGTTGTGAAATGTTGGGGAGAGTGAGGGGTTTGTTCTTAAGTGGTGTGCCATTGACCCAAAGCGTTTTTTCTTCCTTTTTTTAGGCTGCATTTGATGCCAGAAGGCAAACACAACCTGCATTTGCGTTTTGCAGATGAATTCAACAAGTTAGCAGAAGACTTCCTACAATGAGAATGCACACTGGAGTCGGTGGTTCCTTCGTGTGGGGTTTGATCATGTTGCTGCCTGTTACCATGATACCTTTGAAACTCTCCGCCTTTGAAACTTTCTACCCCTCCCTTCAATCTTATCCTAACCAAATGAGAATAATGACATATTGAAAACAGCCTCTAGCTTCAGGCTGGGCACCTTGGCTCACAGCTATAATCTCAGCACTTTAGGAGGCTGAGGTAGAAGAATTGCCTGAGCCCAGGAGTTCAAGACCAGCTTGTGCAATATAGGGAGACTCCGGCTCTACAAAAAAAAGTTTTTCAAAATTAGCCAGGTGAAGTGGCACACATCTGTGGTCCCAGCTGCTCAGGAAGCTGAGGTGGGAGGATCACTTGAGCCCAATTCAAAGCTGCAGTGAGCTGTAATTGCATCACTGCACTCCAACCTGGGCAACAGAGTAAGACCTTGTCTTTAAAAAATAAAAAAGGAATAAAGCCTCTAACTTCAATAGCTATGAAAATTAAATCCGATTTTCTTTTTTTTTTTTTTTTGAGACGGAGTCTCGCTCTGTCACCCAGGCTGGAGTGCAGTGGCGCAATCTCGGCTCACTGCAAGTTCCACCTCCCGGGTTCATGCCATTCTCCTGCCTCAGCCTCTCCGAGTAGCTGGGACTACAGGCGCCCACCACCACGCCCGGCTAATTTTTTTGTATTTTTAGTAGAGACGGGGTTTCACCGTGGTCTTGATCTCCTGACCTCGTGATCCGCCCGCCTCGGCCTCCCAAAGTGCTGGGATTACAAGCGTGAGCCACTGCGCCCGGCAAATCCGATTTTCTAACATGAAGTTGTGACAAGTTATACCATTGTCTTAACAGGTGAATTCCTGCCATAATTTATTTTCAAATAAATTTTAGGTGGAGAATGTGAGTGTTAATGTTGCAGATGTTAAGACATCTTGAATTTATACTGTACCTTTTATCTGAGAGGTTCAAGCTTCACTTGTGTTTTTATTTGTGTTTATCTATCATATTCAAAGAGAAATAGGGAGAGTCCGTGCCCGAGGTCCTCAATTCTAAGATGATAGGATGTCCAGAACAGCAGCAGATAGGGGCAGGTCTGCTTTACCCCATATCCCTCTCCTGGTTCACTTTTGAGAGATGAATACTTTGGACCAGTAAAGGTAAACAAAATATATATTTTCATCACTCTGTATTAAAAGGGCAGGAATGCTACTAATTAAAACACTAAAGCAGAAATCCTACATTGCTATTAAAATTAAACTTTGATTACCACAACAGTAACAAGTTAAACCTTGAAACTTTATACTTAAGCATTTAGAGAAAGAATAAAATTATTTGAAGTGAGAACAGAGACCACAAGGTTTTCTACACATGCTTTTTTATTAGTATAGATACCTTCACAGACAATACTGTAATTTTTAGAGGAGTTCCACATCGTTACATCAACAGTGAATTTCTAACAGAGGCAAAACTGAGCACCATAGTTTACAAGTAGAAAGACCATGCTTGAGGACAACAGAAGTTCACTAAGGATGCACGATTGAGCTGAGAAGTTCTTAAGCCTCGTCCTCGCCCTCCTCCTCCTCGAACTCCCCTTGTTCGTCGGCCGTGGCGTCCTGGTACTGCTGGTACTCAGACACCAGGTCGTTCATGTTGCTCTCGGCCTCGGTGAACTCCATCTCGTCCATGCCCTCGCCCGTGTACCAGTGCAGGAAGGCCTTGCGCCGGAACATGGCCGTGAACTGCTCCGAGATGCGCTTGAACAGCTCCTGGATGGCCGTGCTGTTGCCGATGAAGGTGGCCGACATCTTCAGGCCGCGGGGCGGGATGTCGCACACGGCCGTCTTCACGTTGTTGGGGATCCACTCCACGAAGTAGCTGCTGTTCTTGTTCTGCACGTTGAGCATCTGCTCGTCCACCTCCTTCATGGACATGCGGCCCCGGAAGATGGCAGCCACCGTCAGGTAGCGGCCGTGGCGCGGGTCGCAGGCGGCCATCATGTTCTTGGAGTCGAACATCTGCTGGGTGAGCTCGGGCACCGTGAGCGCCCGGTACTGCTGGCTGCCCCGGCTGGTCAGGGGCGCGAAGCCGGGCATGAAGAAGTGCAGGCGGGGGAAGGGCACCATGTTCACCGCCAGCTTGCGCAGGTCTGCGTTCAGCTGGCCCGGGAAGCGCAGGCAGGTGGTGACCCCGCTCATGGTGGCCGACACCAGGTGGTTGAGGTCCCCGTAGGTGGGGGTGGTCAGCTTCAGGGTGCGGAAGCAGATGTCATACAGGGCCTCGTTATCAATGGAGTAGGTTTCATCTGTGTTTTCCACCAGCTGGTGGACAGAGAGGGTGGCGTTGTAGGGCTCCACCACCGTGTCTGACACCTTGGGTGAGGGCATGACGCTGAAGGTGTTCATGATGCGGTCTGGGTACTCTTCCCGGATCTTGCTGATGAGCAGGGTGCCCATCCCGGACCCCGTGCCGCCCCCCAGAGAGTGGGTCAGCTGGAAGCCCTGGAGACAGTCACAGCTCTCTGACTCCTTCCTCACCACATCCAGGACCGAGTCGACCAGCTCGGCTCCCTCTGTGTAGTGGCCCTTGGCCCAGTTATTCCCGGCTCCGCTCTGGCCTGCCAGAGGGAAAGTGAACATTAGACACTAAAACATAAGGAATTTCAAAATCTGTCATTTTGACTATGGAGGAGAAGGTAGGACTGGTCTTAGACTGGCAGACTCTTCTCTTTTGAATACTCTTCTTTTACCTGAAGAAATATTTTTCTATGTCAGTGACCTCAAAAACACTGGGGATCATAATAAAGTAAGAATTAAGTTTAGCTCATCTGAGGCTATTGATTGAGGAAGAAGATAGGGTTAGAAAACTGAATTGGTTCTGAAATATATACATTTTTTTTTTTTTTTTTTTTTTTTGAGACGGAGTCTCGCTCTGTCGCCCAGGCTGGAGTGCAGTGGCGTGATCTCGGCTCACTGCAAGCTCCGCCTCCCGGGTTCACGCCATTCTCCTGCCTCAGCCTCTCGGAGTAGCTGGGACTACAGGCACCCGCCACCACGCCCGGCTAATTTTTTGTATTTTTAGTAGAGATGGGGTTTCACTGTGGTCTCCATCTCCTGACCTTGTGATCCGCCCGCCTCGGCCTCCCAAAGTGCTGGGATTACAAGCGTGAGCCACCACGCCCAGCCTAATATATACATTTTTAAGAGGCATTCTCTTTATACTCAAGTACAATTAAACAGGCAAGGTGAAGGCAGTGTGACCAGCAGAGAAGGTGGCCTCAGCATCTGTCTAGCTCTGGTCATAACCTGTGCTTTTGGCCCCTGGCTCTTTGAAGTCCTTTCAAGTTGCCTATAGCCTGTGAAGCCTGGCTTGAAGCTTTTCCTTGCTCTTTCTTTCTTCCAGTCTGAGGCTGCTCTGCAATGGGAGGGCTGCGGCAGCCCTCTGCAGGCTGGCGTTGATCTGTGAGCCATGACCACCCATACGCTGCGTGGAGCTAGGCCAGGACTCGGGGCTACCGTGGACAGTGTCACCTTGGCACTGAACACTAAGAACTGTGCTTTGCAGGGCTGTTAGGAAGAAGGTGTGTCATTTGGCCAGTTCCCAGTGATCATGACTACATACCGAACACGAAGTTGTCTGGCCTGAAGATCTGGCCGAAGGGTCCAGACCTGACGGAGTCCATGGTGCCAGGCTCCAGATCCACCAGGATGGCCCGAGGTACATATTTGTTACCTGCAGAAAACGAGAACTGCCTCAGACCTGTGCTTGGGGAGCGACTCACAGCAGCATTCAATTCCAGCATCTGAGACAAAAGGAGAACAGGAGATTTTCTGCTTTTAAGAAAAAGGAGGTCCTGAGTGTGCTTAGCCGTGGCAAACTGGCAGGAATCTTACGAAACCACAAAGCATGTTTTTCCAGCAGTTGGCATTTGAAATGAATATGCAAGAAGCATGCCTTTGTCACGTGCATGTTCCTAGGATGTTTCATCTCCCACATCATGGAAAGCAAGGATTCCTGGGCGCACACATCCTGCTACTCACCAGCAGCCTCATTGTAGTACACGTTGATTCTCTCCAGCTGCAAGTCACTGTCTCCATGGTAACTGCCTGTGGGGTCGATGCCATGCTCATCGCTGATGACCTCCCAAAACTGAAATGAAAAAGGAACCACACCATGGCCCGGCATCCTGAATGTCACTAAGGATGGCCTTGTCCTCCTCCCATGTCCTTGGAACAGGGGCTTTTGTGGTCAGTAAATGCTAGAGAGAGAGCAAAGAGCTGCACCCCCTATTTCCTGCAGCAGCCGCTGCTGAGGGGCTTGAAAATCTGCAGAGCATCGGCCATATTATGGGGATAGACTGAAAGGCTGGGAGGGGCCCTGGAGGAGGAGGGGACACAGCAGATGCCCTTTTAGGGAGAGGGTGGGGAGAGTAGAGAAGTGGAGAAGGGGTACAGGGAGGCTCTGTCACCCCAGGCAGGGCTGAATGCCATTGCATCCGGGATGATTGATGGGTCGTGGCAGGACCAAGGACAGGGGGACCCACTCTGTGGCTGCCTCCAGGGAACAAGCTCTCTTGGCACAGATCCCAGGCACCCCTGCAACAGTGCAGGTTTAAGCCACCGATCTACATGCTGGCACTGACCACCCGAGGGACTGAGCGAAGGGCAGCAGGAGCCTGGGAGGGCACCTGGGCGGCAGTGGAAGGAGCTGGCCATCGTGAGGGCGCTGGCTCCATTGTGAATTTGCGGCAGGGAGGGGGCGGGGAGGCTGGGTGGGCAACATGGCGGTTCTCAAAGAGACCACGTCCTTGTACTGGCGCCCGCCCCCACCCATGCACCAGACCCGCTGCTGCCTCCCACACAGCGGTCGGTAATTGCAGCCCCCACCCAGCGCAGTCACCTGCCGCCTCGGGGACTGGCAGCAAGACTATCGCGTTGTATGTCATCATGTCAAGACAGTGCCCGAGCAAGGGAATTTGTCTAACACCCTCGCCTGTACGACCCAAAGGGAAGCCTCTATTACATCTGTCAGTCCAGTGACACTGCATGTTTTCATTCAAACCGTAGAGAAAAATATACAAATTAAATTCACACGAAGCTAGCGCAATAAATATGACCGTAGCCCCGACCCAAGTTTCTGAGACAAATACACCCAGGGGAATGCCAACCGCGTCCCGCAGAAGGGCTGTGTCCCAGGGAAATCGAAAGCGCCCCGATTAAACGCACACACAGCTACGGCGCTGCGGGCATCCTGGCGGGTCATGCAGCCTCCCAGGCCCCGCCCGGCGGCCTCGCCGCAGAATGTGCACCGGGCCAGCCCGGGGCCGCCGCGGCCTCCAGCTCCCGCCCCGGCCCCAGCCCGCACCCGCGGTCCCAATCCCGGGCCCCTCCGTGGCGGTGAGCCCACCTTGGCGCCGATCTGGTTGCCGCACTGGCCCGCCTGGATGTGCACGATCTCGCGCATGGTGCCGGCTGCGGAGCGGGTGGCGCTGGCCCTCGGAGCGGTGCGCGGCGTGGACCGGCCGGCTGGGCTGCGCAGAGACCTGCCGCCGCCCCCCAGCTCCGTCTTTTATACCCGGGGACCCGCCCTGCCCGGTGACGTCATGACGGGCGGGGCTGCGGCCGCGGGGGCGGTGCGGCTGGGACTGCGGCACCGCGAGGGGGAGCCGGGGCGCGGTGCGAGGTGTGGGGGCGCTCGCCCTATTGCTGCTGCCGCTGGGTCTTGGGTGGGCGGCCGGCCCCGTGGTCCAGCGGTGAGTGCGGTGCCCGGGCCTCGGGCTCAGCCGCAGCCCCCTGCCCGATCCACGGGCGCGGGCGACCCCTGGCGCTGGGTCCTCCGCTCACGCCGCAATCCCCACCCCGACCCGCCCACTCTGGACCCTCGAGGGGGGCTGGGGACCGGGGGCCCCGGAACCAGGGGGAGGGGCTGCCTCGGAACAGGGTCCTCGCCTCCTAGGGACGGGAAGAGGCGTCGAGTACCCTTTGGAGGTGGGAGCTGGAAACTGAAGACCCATTTGCAGTGGGCTCTCCAGCGGGTGGCAAAGGTTTCCCGCATCCTGGGCAGGGTCTTGGACGCCGTTTGTGGGGGTGGGGTGGGCAGCGTGGAGAGGAGTCGGGGGCCACGGGGAGCCGACGGGCAGCTGCCTGAAAGGAATGCCAGGACGGCGGGGTGGGCGGCCTTTCGCCCCTGCAGGGGAGGAAGATGGCTTGGTCGGGGGCGGGGGTTGGGGGGGCTAGAAAAGGGCTGGATTTGTCACATGTCCGCTTTGGGCTCCTGCGTCCTTGTAAAGGCCTTTTAAATGTGGAAAATTCTGCGTGTTTGTTTGTGTGTGTGTGTGTGTGTGTGTGTGTGTGTGTGTGTGAGGAAAGACAGGACACATCTGCCACGTTGATGTGTCAGCTGATGGCCCTGCCCCTTACACCCCTTAGGTCGCCTGATCCTCACAGAAGCTTTCGGAGCTAGGCTGTCCAGTTCGGTAGACCCTAGGCATGGTGGCTGCTGAGCATTGAAACGTAGGTAATCTGAACTGAGATGTGCTGTTAAGTGTGAAGTACACACTGGATTTTATGGGCTCAGTAAGTTAAAATAATGTGAAATATTTCATTACTGATTCTTAAATATTGATGGTCTATCAAAATAATAGTGCTTTGGATACATTGTGTTAAATGACTTGTTTTGAAATTAGAAAATGTAAAATTACGTACTTGGTTTCCATTTGCTGCTCACTTATGCATATTTTTGTGGACTACCACCGGCTTGTGGCAAGCATTATTATTACCCCAATTTCATAGCTCAGAAAGCGAGGTTGAAAGACCTGACCAGCCACAAAGCTAGTAAGGGAAGGAATCTAAAGTCTTTGCATAAAGAAAAAGCCCAGGTGAGTTTTAAAGGCTTGGGTGGGCTGTGGTAAGGACCAGCCTGAATTATTAACAAAGATGGCCCTGCACGGTGGACTAGGTAACAGGGGCCTGGAGACTGCCTTTGGTTCCCAGCACATTCCAACTATATAATGATGATAATTACAGGTGCCTCGGAGCTGGCTTTGTGGTAGGAAATGAGAAGCCATATATGAAAGCACATTGAGTTTATGGGGCAAAAATGCCTTGGTAAAACCCAAGGTGATGGGCCGGGCGCGGTGGCTCACACCTGTAATCCCAGCACTTTGGGAGGCTGAGGCGGGTGGATCACGAGGTCAGGAGATTGAGACCATCCTGGCTAACACGGTGAAACCCCGTCTCTACTAAAAATACAAAAAAATTAGCCGGGCGTGGTGGCAGGCGCCTGCAGTCCCAGCTACTCAGGAGGCTGAGGCAGGAGAATGGTGTGAACCCAGAAGGCGGAGCTTGCAGTGAGCCGAGATGGCGCCGCTGCTCTCCGGCGTGGGCGACAGAGCCAGACTGCGTCTCAATAAAAAAATAAAAATAAATAAAAAATAAAAAAACCCAAGATGATGCTGTCATTCCTAATGTGCACCCTACCTGCCACCTCAATAGTTGGTCTGTATCGGAGGTGGAAACTAAAGCCAGATGTCTGTGAGTAGCCTCTTAGGCCAAGTTAGGTCTTAATCACCCCAGCTTTAGGAATCGCCCAACATGCTCCCAGCATGTAGGTAGGCAGGTGCCTAGTGCCTCTTCTCAGGGTGGGGACAGATTTCCTAGAATTTCTCCTCCTCTCTCCCCTCTCCCTGCTGCTGGGCCCCCAGTGGACAGCCTGTCCCTCAGATGCTACTCCCAGGTACCCAGGGCTTGGCGTCCACCTTCTCTCCACCCCCACCCCAACTCTCACATCTTGGCTCTTTACCACCAGCCGGAGCCTTCCAGAACCTCTCCAGAGAATGGCTCTCCTTGGGGTACCTTCGCTCATTACACAGTTCTGAAAAGATTTTTCCAGAGATAATTGCTTCTTGGCCTTTGTGTTTTAATTCAACGTGAAATCTGAGGCCAAATAGGAGCAGAGGATGAGACCTGAAAGGGACAGCACTGGGGACCCCTAGCAGCTGGGCGTTTCCCGGCCTGTGGAGCATGTGCCCACTCTGCTGTTCCTAGCTCAGTCCTCCAGCAAGTCGCTGCACCTCTCTGAGCTTCTTTCACCATATCTGAAGAATGGAAATGAGTTTTTCTTACGTTGGGAAGCTGAGAGGCACTGTGCGTGAACTGGACATCAGTGAGCGCACAGAAAATAAATCCATGGCAGCGTTCACGGGCACAGGCCAGGCACCTGTCTGCTCTGGATCGCTGGCAGTGAATGTTCTGCCCAAGTCGGCCTTCTCCTGCCTGGCAGCTCACGCCCAGCCTACTTCTCTCTGACGCGCTCCTCCCTCGGTGCCGCCCGTGATGTGTGTTAGTTTATAATCAGAGAAACTCACACGCAGAATTTTAAATAATGCCTGCCCTGCCTAAGGTGACTCATCTGAGGCTGTGAGTTCCTGCTGTCCCCTCCCTCGCGGCAAGTGTAGATATCCCCAACCCCACCTCTCTGTCACTAAGCAACTCGACCTTGTACAGCACCGATGCAGATAATAACAGGAGGAAATGGAGCCTGCTAATTCTCCCCTTCCCTAGAATAGGTTTTTGAGGACCAGTCTCTCCCCTTTCATCTATTTTTCAGTGTCTAAAGAGGAGCAGCTCCACTGGCTGTTGGGTGGGCCAGGGATGGGGAAGGGGAAGAGGACCAACCTCCTCCAGCCTCGTCACTTCCTGCTTTAGACAGGATGCCACTCGCAGTGTCTGAGCCACCCCTACCCTGAAGGCATCATTTTCGGGGCGGGGGTGGGGAGGGAAGGGCAGGCGTAATGACAAAATTCAGACTAGAGAATGTGTTCCCGGTAGGAGGCTGAGCCACATCTGCCTTTTACAAAAGGACAGAAGCTCTTACCCTTTTGCCTGCCCTTCCTGTCTCCTGCTTCAGAGGGTGGCCCAACAAGAAAGGTCCTGGTGAGAATGTTCTAGTGAAAAGTACCCTGTAAATATGTGGTGTTATGGTAATATCGTTACTGTTCACTAATGCCATCTCTAAGGGTGACAGTTGCGATCTAGTTGAAATAGATTTAGTTGGTCCAAGTAAGAGTCCTGGAACTTCAAAAACACTAGTTTCCTCTGCACAATCATGAAAACCCAAGGACCATCCCAGCAATACAATTGTCTAAATTTGTATGGAACAGTCTTGCATCCTGTTTGTTTGTGCCCTCAGAGAACTAGCCGCACTCTCCGCTCCCACTTCTCTTTCCCATGAAACTCATCCAGTGCAGCCCCTGTCTGCTATTTTTTAAATAAAAGCATCTGCTTATGAAGATGGGAGAATTTTGTTCAAAGCATTTAAGGGGATGTAACCTTTTCAAAAGGTTACCTAAAATAAAACAGTCTGAACTCCAATTAAATTTAATTGTAAAATATCAACCCCACCAAAGTTTACAATTTTTTTTTTTTTTGCATCAGATGACTATAATAGTACAGAGTAAATATATAGAATATTTTTAGCCACTTTCTGGAATGGGCCATGCCCCAGAATGTGACATTCATATTACAAGTGTCGATCTGGGGCCTTTCAAAACTGAAGATGTCATTTTTTTTTTTTTTTGAAACGGAGTCTCGACCAGGCTGGAGTGCAGTGGCATGATCTTGGCTCATTGCAACTTCTGCTTCCCAGGCTCAAGCGATCCTCCCACTTCAGCCTCCTGAGTACCTGGGATTACAGGCGTGCACCACCATGCCTGGTTAATTTTTGTATTTTTAGTAGAGACAGGGTTTCGCCATGTTGGCCAGGCTGGTTTCAAAGATGGTATTCTTGATGTCAAATTCTCATTAAGCTATACCCCCCCCAATTTTTTTTAAATACATACAATGTACACAGCAATTATATATACATATATCTTTTTTTTTTTTTTTTTGAGACGGAGTCTCGCTCTGTCGCCCAGGCTGGAGTGCAGTGGCGCAATCTCGGCTCACTGCAAGCTCTGCCTCCCGGGTTCACGCCATTCTCCTGCCTCAGCCTCTCCAAGTAGCTGGGACTACAGGCGCCCGCCACCACGCCCGGCTAATGTTTTTTCTGTATTTTTAGTAGAGACGGGGTTTCACCGTGGTCTCGATCTCCTGACCTCGTGATCCGCCCGCCTCGGCCTCCCAAAGTGCTGGGATTACAAGCGTGAGCCACCGCGCCCGGCCTCATATATCTTATATACGTATTTTCTGATTATAAAATTAGAAACACTTAGAAAGTACTAAAGAGCACAAGTGTATCCACTGTTCTGGAGATTTTTTTAAATGCTTGATGTATTATATTCCTTTTTGTTTTTCCTATTCATGGGCTGTTTAGGTGTTTTTGTTCCTTTATAACTTTTTTTTTTGCCTTCAACATTATGAAGAAATACTATATCTTCTTCTGCTATGACTTATAAACATAATCTCACAAATTCTCAAAAATATGTAACCTACTCCCAACTATCATTCTCCCCACAATCTGAGGCCTCCAGACCACACTGAATTATCTATAGAGCAAACTCATCTCTGCTTCTCATGACTAAGGCCATTTAGAGGACTCAGTGCCCTCCTGCCGCGTTCCCTGACTGTTGAAGAGCACAGGCCCTAGAGTTGATGGACTGGGTGCTAATCCTCACTCTGTCACTTCCTAGCTGCGTGACCTCGGCAAGTTACTTAACCTCTCTGCCTTAGTTGCCTCATCTGTAAAGTGACAGTAATAATAGTACCCGCTTCCTGGGGTTGTGATAAAGACTGAATGAATATGTGAAAGCACTTACAATACCACCTGCCCCACAGGTTATATAAATATTAGCTATTATAACTGGTTAATCCCGTCCTCCCCCCCTCCCTCCCTCTCACCCTTTTTTTCTCCCTCCTTCCCCTCCCTCCCTGGAGCTCTTCTTCTTGAATCAGGACTCAACTCCAGCGCCACTTGCGAGGCTCCGGTGCGGTGAGACTGCGGTGTCCTGGCCGCACGCCCTTCTGCACACAGCTCCGCACTGCACTCAGCTCCGCACTGCACTCAGCTCCGCACTGCACTCAGCTCCGCACTGCACTCCTCGCCCCTAATCCCGAGGCTGGCGCTGCAGAGTGAGCGAGCGCAGGATCGCTAAGCGCGAGCCGAGGCGCCATCGGAACGCTCTTGCCCCCACCCAGACGCCGAGAGTCTGCAGGTCCAGGGCCCCCCTGCACTTTCCACGGCAGAGGGCGCTGGGCGGCGCGAGGCACCCGGGAGAGCCGGCTCCGTGGCTTCCTACTACCTGCCCCCTGACCACCTCGTTCTGGACCCAGGCTTTTTCACCCTCCGCCAGGTCTGGGCTGCCAGGGACTCGCGGGGGGGCCGCCACGTTGCCTTCTCCTTCCTTCAGGAGCGCCCGGGCGCGCGACTCGCTCCGTTTCACGCTCTAGGCAAACGGTAGCTCGGGAAAGGCTGAGCTTCGCCCCCTCCCCGCGGTGAGAGCGCAGCGCGGCGCGGAGGGGCGGGGCCTCTTGCCGGCGGGAAAGGCACTGGGGTCCCCGGGCCGCGGCGCAGAGGGAGGGCGAAGCTGCGCCCCCTGGAGGCTCTGCCCGCCCCGCCCCGCCCCGCCCCGCCCCGCCCCGCCCCGCCCCGTCCCGTCCCGCCCCGCCCCGTCCCGTCCCGCCCCTCCCCGCCCCGCCCCGCCCTAAGACCCGGGTTCCGCCTGGAGGCCGCCACCGCCCCTCCTTGCCTGTCGCCGGCACGGCCTGATCCTCTGTCTCAAGATCGGACGGCCTTTGCAGCGGGAGCAACAACCAACCCCACAAATTCATGAAATACTAGGCGGGAAATGCGCTCAAAATAGGACTTGCCTTTTATTTTTTGTAGCTATAAGAGAATATCGAAGTACTTTTTTTTTTTTTGAGATGGAGTCTTGGTCTGACACCAGGCTGGAGTGCAGTGGAGCGATTTGGGCTCACTGCAACCTCCGCCTCCGCCTAACAGCCCTGTAGTACAAAAATAACAATAGGGAACATTTGAATGGGGATGGGCTAATTTTGTTAAATTTACTTTTTGATGCCACCACATTTTGTTGCTAGTGTTAATGAAATGCCACCAATGGCTGGCTGCTAATGTAGTGCTGCCAGTGTATATATTCTGTGTCTCTTCTTAATAAGGAAGAACATTTGTTACTTCCACTACCTAAAGTTTGCCCGGCATGGTCAGTTTTACCATTAGTCACCACAAGCACAGTGCTAATTAGTTTTCCAGACCTAAGAAAACGTTTGAGATCAGGGTTGGGATGTGGGGGGGTATGGGGGGAGTGATGACTCCAAAATAAAAGGAAAATTGCAATAGTAAAATGAATGTTTATTTGTCTACAGAATATATCATGTCAATTAGTCAAAGACAACTCAACTTTTATATTGTAATGTATAAATTATAATTAATGTAAAAAGTTGAAATAGAAAATGAAACATATTTAATACGATATGGGACAGTTCCTCTAAAAGAGTGCCAGTGACCTCCAGAGCTGGAGCTGGCTCCTTGCATCACCCACTTTTAGTATCATTTTCTGGTTATCAAGAAATGAGTAGAATTTTTTTTCAGACCGAGTCTCACTGTGACCCCCAGGCTGGCACAATGGCTCAATCTCAGCTCATTGCAACCTCCGCCTCCCGGGTTCAAGCTATTCTCCTGCTCCAGCCTCCCAAGTAGCTGGGACTATAGGCACCTGCCAACATGCTGGGCTAATTTTTGTATTTTTAGTAGAGACAGGGTTTCACCATGTTGGCCAGGCTGGTCTCGAACTCCTGACCTCAAGTGATCTGCCCGCCTCAGCCTTCCAAAGTGCTGGGATTACAGGTGTGAGCCACTGTGCCCGCCCAGAATTTTTTTAGTAACTGAAAGAAAGAAGGAGATTAAGGAAGATGGAGACAAATATGCAGGAGAAACACCCTCTGAGGGCGATTTAACAGAGCAGCTAATGTGGAAAGGGGAAGGGGAGGTGCTCCTTGAGTGCCCAGTTTCCTTGGGAGGAAATCGGGTATGTGGTCAGGGGTTGTGGGCAGTTACTCCCCTCGTTGACCCTCAGGGGCTCACAGGCCAAGAGCAGCTTGGTTGCTGTACATGGGTTAGGGGAAGAGAGGAGGTTAGGGTGCATGATAGGATAGAGAGGCAATGTGCAACTGGATATTTCTATGTACTTGGTCTTTCAAAATTCAAAATTTGTTAACTCATGAATACTTGTATACTGACATAATTTACAGACGCCGTTTAAGGTTGGATAGTTTTGTAATTAATGAGGCATTATGAATCTCATTGAGAGGCCAATACTGACTCTGTGAGTGAAAAAACACAAATTGTTTTTCCTCGGTTCTCACAGCACAACAGGCAACACAGAAGACTTCTGTGACCCAACGTGTAGGACTGTTTCCCCATACACCAAGCAGGAAATCAATTCTGCCGTAGACACCAGCTGGGTGTCCTCGACTTCCATTCCATTCTGACACCATCTACCAGCAGATAATGTCAGATCCCACAGGCTGAGGGCTCAGTCCCCCAGGCTCTCCCCACCACCTTCAGATGCCAATTGCAAGTGCCAGGCTGTCTTACCTGTGCCTCTGACCAACTGGCTATAAATCCAGGATTCCAGGGTCTCCTCCTTGGGAATCATTAACCACTGGTGATCAACTGAAGCTTCAGGCCCTCTCCTCTCCAGGGAGGTTAGGGAATGGGGCTGAAAGTCCCAACCCTCTAATCATGCCTTGGTCTTTCCAGTGCCAGCCCCATCCTGAAGCTACCTAGGGGCTGCCAGCCACCAGCTGACTCATTAGCATAAAAAAGACATCACTTTGGAGATTTTAAGGACTTTAGGAGCTGTATGCCAAAAAACGAGGTTGAACATATACTTCACAATATCACACTGACGTCGGAGAAATGAAGCTGAAAGCAGCATAGGCTGAGGCCATCCATGGTGGGGAAAGCCCAGGCTAACGATGGGAAGAGGGAGTGAGGACAGAGGCTGAGCAGCTCTGGAGCTGAGTCAACAAACGAGCTGCTAAAAATGACCAGAGATTAATGCAAGAATCAGAATCTGTGACACAATCTCAGATCTGGCTGAAAGGCCTTGATGGGGAAGCAGGACGAAGAGACTAGGATGTATATGTCAGAGGTAGGTTACAAGGAGACCTCTGCCCCGCAGGGCTGACTCAGAGAAACCTAGGTTGCTGCTACTCTGAGCCCAGCCTGAGAAAGAAATTTCCACTGTAGCTACCTGCAGTTGTAAATTTAGCTTACCGATCCAGAACTAGTCCTCAGTGACATTGTAAGGGTGGTTACATCTCCTTTTTGTTCTGTGAAAGGAAAATAAAAATCTCAGGGCCCCAAACTCATTAAGTCAAAGGGAAAAGCTTGAGAACTGAGTCATGCAAAGACTGCCTTCCTTTTGTTCCTAAGCAGATAGCTACAAAGAGAAGGCCACAAACCTCCCTAGGGGACCTTCCACATGATTTGCCCATGATGAAATTCCTTGTAGGTCCCTAGATCTTTAGCCTATAACAGTTCTGTTGAATTTCACCCTGACAATGTAAATCCACAGCTCATCTTCATAGGTAAAGGACAAAGACAGGACTAGATCCTCCCTCCACTCACTAGAGACAAATGCATGTTTGGCTGCTTCCTGTACTCTGTGATTACTTTATCTAATGTAAAACTGCAGATTCACTGAGACAAATGCATAATCGACTGGCCTTCTACCTCCTCCTTTCACATGTAAAATGTGCATTCAGTGAAAGCTGATCAAAGTCTCAAAAGAATGCAACTGCTCTCCTTTTATCTACTCGCCCATTTTTTCTTTCCTCTTTCCCCCACTGCCACTCTTTCTCTGTTAAATATTGACGTCTCCAGATCCTTTTTGGAAAAAGCGCAGATCACAGATGTTCCCATGGTTTTGTGTTCTTTATTCTCCCCGACTGCATCTTCAACCTTGGCAAAATAAACCTCTAAAATGATTGAGACTCACCTTGGTCATTTTCTTTGATTTAGAGTTCTTTTATACCTCTCATTATCCTCCCACCATTTTGGGCAAACAGGCTCCACCCCCTTAAATTCTGTACTCTAAGGACATAATTTTTTTTTTTTTAGGCAGAGTTTCACTCTTGTTGCCCAGGCGGGAGTGCAATGGCTCAATCTCAACTCACTGCAACCTCTACCTCCTGGGTGTCAGGACTCTGAGCCCAAGCTAAGCCATCATATCCCCTGTGACCTGCATGTACACATCCAGATGGCCCGTTCCTGCCTTAACTGATGACATTCCACCACAAAAGAAGTGAAAATGGCCTGTTCCTGCCTTAACTGATGACATTATCTTGTGAAATTCCTTCTCCTGGCTCATCCTGGCTCAAAAGCTCCCCTACTGAGTACCTTGTGACTCCCACCCCTGCCAGCCAGAGAACCCCCACCTTTACGTAATTTTCCTTTAGCTACCCAAATTCTATAAAACGGCCCCACCCCTATCTCCCTTTGCTGACTCTCCCCGCCTTTTTTCAGACTCAACCCGCCTGCACCCAGGTGAAATAAACAGCCTTGTTGCTCACACAAAGCCTGTTTGATGGTCTCTTCACACGGACGTGAGTGAAATTTTGGTGCTGTGACTCGGATTGGGGGACCTCCCTTAGGAGATCAATCCCCTGTCCTCCTGCTCTTTGCTCCGTGAGAAAGATCCACCTATGACCTCAGGTCCTCAGACTGACCAGCCCAAGGAACATCTCACCAATTTTAAATCAAGTAAGCGGCCTCTCTTTACTCTCTTCTCCAACCTCTCTCACTATCTCTTAACCTCTTTCTCCTTTCAATCTTGGTGCCACGCTTCAATCTCTCCCTTCTCTTAATTTCAGTTCCTTTCCTTTTCTGGTAGAGACAAAGGAGATGCGTTTTATCCGTGAACCCAAAACTCTGGTGCCGGTCACGGACTTGGGAAGACAGTCTTCCCTTGGTGTTTAATCACACGGGGACGCCTGCCTGATTATTCACCCACGTTTCAGAGGTGTCTGACCATGCAGGGATGCCTGCCTTGTTCCTTCACCCTTAGCACTAAGTACTGCTTTTCTGGGGGACAAGAACCCCCCAACCCCTTCTCTCCATGTCTCTACCCTTTCTCCACTTTTCTGGAGGGCAAGAACCCCCCGACGCTTTCTCCCCGTGTCTCTACCCTTACTCCGCTTTTCTGGAGGGCAAGAACCCCCTGACGCTTTCTCCCCATGTCTCTACCCTTACTCCGCTTTTCTGGAGGGCAAGAACCCCCCGACCCCTTCTCTCTGTGTCTCTACCCCTTCTTCTGCAACACTGCTTGGCCCCAATACAAACTTGCCAATGGCTCTAAATGGCCAGAAAACGGCACTTTTGATTTCTCCATCCTACAAGACCTAAATAATTTTTGTCAAAAAATGGGCAAATGGTCCGAGGTGGCTTACATCCAGGCATTTTTCACACTTCGTTCCCTCCCTAGTCTCTGTTCCCAGTGCGATTCCTCCCAAATCCTCCTTTCTCTCCCGCCTGTCCCCTCAGTCCCAACCCCAAGTGTCGCTGAGTCTTTCCAGTCTTCCTTTTCTACAGACCCCTCTGACCTCTCCCCTCCTCCCCAGGCTGCTTGTCACCAGGCTGAGCTAAGTCCCAATTCTTCCTCAGCCTCCACTCTTCCACCCTATAATCTTTCTATCACCTCCCCTCCTCACACCCAGTCTGGCTTACAGTTTAGTTCGGTGACTAGCTCTTCCCCACCTGCCCAACAATTTCCTCTTAAAGAAGTGGCTGGAGCTGAAGGCATAGTCAGGGTACATGTACCTTTTTCTCTATCAGATCTCTCAGATCAGTCAGCATTAGCCTATTTCCCATCAGACCCCACTAAATATATACAGGAATTCCAATATCTAACTCTGTCCTACAATTTAACCCAAGTGACTTAAATGTCATCCTGACTTCTACCGTCTCCCCAGATGAACGGGAAAGAGTTTTTTCTCTAGCCCAGTCTCACACTGATAACCGCCGGCTTCATGAACCAGACCTCCAGGAAGGCATTAGAGCAGTTCCCCGAGAGGATCCCCAATGGAACTACCAGGCAGATTCCCCACGTATAGCTAGGCGAGATTACATTATTTCCTGCCTAGTTGAAGGGCTTAAAAAGGTAGCTTACAAAGCTGTTAATTATGAGAAGCTTAAAGAAACTACCCAAGGTAGAGACAAAAACCCAGCCCAGTTCATGGCCTGCTTTGCAGCAACCCTTAGACGCTCTACCGCCCTAGACCCAGAAGGGCCAGAAGGCCGCCTTATTCTTTATATGCATTTTATCACCCAATCCACTCCCGACATTAAGAAAAAACTTCAAAAATTAGAATCTGGCCCTCAAACCCACAACAGGAATTAATCAACCTTGCCTTCAAGGTGTACAGTAATAGAGAGAAGGCAGCCAGACGGCAATGCATTTCTGAGTTACAATTACTTGCCTTTGCTGTGAGACAAAACCCAGCCACCCCTCCAGCGCACAAGAACTTCAAAATGCCTAAGCTGCACACGCCTAAGCCGCAGCAGTCAAGCATTCCGACAAGACTTCCTCCATTAGGATCTTGCTTCAAGTGCCAGAAATCTGGCCACTAGGCCAAGGAATGCCCACAGCCCAGGATTCCTCCCAAGCCATCTGTGCAGGGACCCACTGGAAATCAGACTGCCCAGCTCATCCAGCAGCTTCTCCTAGAGCCCCTAAAGCTCTAGCCCAAGGCTGTCTGACTGACTCCTTCCTAGATCTGCTCAGCTTAGCGGCTGAAGATTGACGCTGCCTGATCACCTCAGAAGCACCCTGGACCATCACGGATGCCAAGCTTCAGGTAACTCTCACAGTAGAGGGTAAGTCCATCCCCTGTTTAATCAATACGGGGGCTACCCACTCCACATTACCTTCTTTTCAAGGGCCTATTTCCCTTGCCCCCGTAACTGTTGTGGGTATTGACGGCCAAGTTCAAAACCCCTTAAAACTCCCCCATTCTGATGCCGACTTGGACAATATTCTTTTATGCACTCTTTTTTAGTTATCCCCACCTGCCCAGTTCCCTTATTAGGCTGAGATATTTTAACCAAATTATTTGCTTCCCTCACTATTCCTGGACTACAGCCACATCTCATTGCTGCCCTTCTTCCTAACCCAAAGCCTCCTTTGCGTCTTTCTCTCGTATCCCCTGAGCTTAACCCACAAGTATAGGACATCTCTACTCCCTCCCTGGCAACCAATCACATGCCCATTACCATCCCATTCAAACCTAATCACCCTTACCCTGCTCAATGCCAGTATCCCATCCCACAGCACGTTTTAAAAGGATTAAAGCCTGTTATCACTCGCCTGTTACAGCATGGGCTTCTAAAACCTATAAACTCTCCTTACAATTCCCCCATTTTACCTGTCCAAAAACCGGACAAGTCTTATGGATTAGTTCAGGATCTGCGCCTTATCAACCAAATTGTTTTGCCCATCCACCCTGTGGTGCCCAACCTGTACACTCTTTTGTCCTCAATACCTTCCTCCACAACTCACTATTCCATTCTTGATCTTAAAGATGCTTTTTTCACTATTCCCCTACACCCCTCGTCCCAGCCTCTCTTTGCTTTCACCTGGACTGACCCTGGCACCCATCAGTCCTGGCAGCTTACCTGGGCTGTGCTGCCGCAAGGTTTCAGGGACAGCCTTCATTACTTCAGCCAAGCTCTTTCTCATGATTTACTTTCTTTCCACCCCTCCGCTTCTCACCTTATTCAATATATTGATGACCTTCTACTTTGTAGCCCCTCCTTTGAATCTTCTCAACAAGACACCCTTCTGCTCCTTCAGCATTTATTTTCCAAAGGATATTGGGTATCCCCCTCCAAAGCTCAAATTTCTTCTCCATCCGTTACCTACCTTGGCATAATTCTTCATAAAAACACACATGTTCTCCCTGCCAATCATGTCCGACTGATCTCTCAAACCCCAATACCTTCTACAAAACAATAACTCCTTTCCTTCCTAGGCATGCTTGGATACTT
Source organism: Symphalangus syndactylus (assembly GCF_028878055.3). Classification (NCBI taxonomy): domain Eukaryota; kingdom Metazoa; phylum Chordata; class Mammalia; order Primates; family Hylobatidae; genus Symphalangus; species Symphalangus syndactylus. The sequence continues at coordinate 67,654,724 of NC_072445.2, read as the reverse complement.
TCGACTTTGGATACCTGGTTTTGCCATCCTAACAAAACCATTATATAAACTCACAAAAGGAAATCTAGTTGACCCCATGGATCCTGAATCCTTTCCCCACTCCTCTTTCCATTCCTTGAAGACAGCTTTAGAGACTGCCCCCGCTCTAGCTCTCCCTGACTCATCCCAGCCCTTTTCATTACACAGAGCCTAAGTGCAGGGCTGTGCAGTCGGAATTCTTACACAAGGACTGGGATCGCGTCCTGCAGCCTTTTTGTCCAAACAACTTGACCTCACTGTTTTAGGCTGGCCATCATGTCTCCATGCAGCAGCTGCTGCCGCCCTAATACTTTTAGAGGCCCTCAAAATCACAAACTATGCTCACCTCACTCTCTACAGCTCTCATAACTTCCAAAATCTATTTTCTTCCTCACACCTGACCATATACTTTCTGCTCCCCAGCTCCTTCAGCTATACTCACTCTGTTGAGTCTCCCACAATTACCATTGTTCCTAGCCCGGACTTCAATCCGGCCTCCCACATTATTCCAGATACCACACCTGACCCTCATGACTGCCTCTCTGATCCACCTGACATTCAGCCCATTTCCTCATATTTCCTTCTTCCCTGTTCCTCACCCTGATCACATTTGGTTTATTGATGGCAGTTCCACCAGGCCTAATTGCCACTCACCAGCAAAGGCAGGCTATGCAATAGTATCTTCCACATCTATCATTGAGGCAACCGCTCTGCCCCCCCTCCACTGCCTCTCAGCAAGCCGAACTAGTTGCCTTAACTCAGGCCCTCACTCTTGCAAAGGGACTACACGTCAATATTTATACTGACTCTAAATGTGCCTTCCATATTCTGCACCACCATGCGGTTATATGGGCTGAAAGAGGTTTCCTCACTATGCAAGGGTCCTGCATCATTAATGCCTCTTTAATAAAAACTCTGCTCAAGGCCACTTTACTTCCAAAGGAAGCTGGAGTCATTCACTGCAAGGGCCATCAAAAGGCGTCAGATTGAGAGGTGACAGCATGCTGGCAGTCCTCACAGCCCTCGCTCGCTCTCAGCACCTCCTCTGCCTGGGCTCCCACTTTGGCAGCACTTGAGGAGCCCTTCAGCCCACCGCTGCACTGTGGGAGCCCCTTTCTGGGCTGGCCAAGGCTGGAGCCGACTCCCTCAGCTTGCAGGGAGATGTGGAGGGAGAGGCACGAGCGGGAATTGGGGCTGCGCGCGGCGCTTGCGGGCCAGCTGGAGTTCCGGGTGGGCGTGGGCTTGGCAGGCCCCACACTTGGAACAGCCGGCCGGCCCTTCTAGCCCTGGGCAATGAGGGGCTTAGCACCCGGGCCAGCGGCTGCGGAGGGTGTACTGGGTCCCCCAGCACTGCCAGCCCACTGGTGCTGTCGATTTCTCACCGGGCCTTAGCTGCCTTCCCGCGGGGCAGGGCTCGGGACCTGCAGCCCGCCATGCCTGAGCCTCCCACCCCCTCCAAGGGCTCCTGTGCGGCCCGAGCCTCCCCGATGAGTGCTGCCCCCTGTTCCACGGTGCCCAGTCCCATGGACCCACCCAAGGGCTGAGGACTGTGGGTGAAGGGCATGGGACTGGCAGGCAGCTCCACCTGCAGCCCCGGTGCAGGATCCACTGGGTGAAGCCAGCTGGGCTCCTGAGTCTGGTGGGGATGTGGAGAACCTTTATGTCTAGCCCAGGGATTGTAAATACACCAATCAGCACTCTGTATCTAGCTCAAGGTTTTTAAACACACCAATCAGCACCCTGTGTCTAGCTCAGGGTCTGTGAATGCACCAATCGACACTCTGTATCTAGCTACTCTGGTGGGGCCTTGGAGAACCTTTACGTCTAGCTCAAGGATTGTAAATACACCAATCAGCACTCTGTATCTAGCTCAAGGTTTGTAAACACACCAATCAGCACCCTGTGTCTAGCTCAGGGTTTGTGAATGCACCAGTCGACACTATCTAGCTACTTTAGTGTGGCCTTGGAGAACCTTCGTGTCGACACTCCGTATGTAGCTAATCTGGTGGGGACGTGGAGAACCTTTGTGTCTAGCTCAGGGATTGTAAACGCACCAATCAGCACCCTGTCAAAACAGACCACTGGCTCTACCAATCAGTAAGATGTGGGTGGGGCCATATAAGAGAATAAAAGCAGGCTGCCGCGCCAGCAGTGGCAACCTGCTCGGGTCCCCTCCCACACCGTGGAAGTTTTGTTTTTTCTTCTTTTGCAATAAATCTTGCTGCTGTTCACGCTTTGGGTCCACACTGCTTTGATGAGCTGTAATACTCACTGTGAAGTTCTGCAGCTTGACTGCTGAAGCTAGTGAGACCACGAGCCCACCGGAAAGCTGCTGTTCACACTTTGGGTCTGCACTGGTTTGATGAGCTGTAATACCGTGAAGTTCTGCAGCTTGACTCCTGAAGCCAGCGTAGACCACAAGCCTACTGGTAAGGCTGCTGTTCACTCTTTGGGTCCACACTGCTTTGATGAGCTGTAATACTCACCGCGAAGTTCTGCAGCTTGACTCCTGAAGCCAGCAAGACTACGAGCCCACCGGAAGGAATGAACAATTCCAGATGTGCCACCTTAAGGTCTACAGCTTCACTCCTGAGCCAGCGAGACCACGAACCCACCAGAAGGAAGAAACTCCGAACACATTCGAATATCAGAAGGCACAAACTCCAGCCACGCCACCTTAAGGGCTGTAAAGCTCACCGCAAGGGTCCGCGGCTTCATTCTTGAAGGCAGTGAGACTGAGAACCCACCAATTCCAGACACAAGCTCCTATTGCTCTAGGTGAGCGCTTATGCTGATAAGGGGGCTAGACAAGCAGCTACCGTTCCAACTTCTGTCCGTCATGGCTAGTTTTTCTCCTTCACATCAGTCACTCCCACTTACTCCCCCGCTGAAACTTCCACCTATCAATCTCTTCCCACACAAGGCAAATGGTTTTTAGACTCAAGGAAAATATCTCCTTCCAGCCTCACAGGCCCATTCTATTCTATCGTCATTTCATAACCTCTTCCATGTAGGTTACAAGCCGCTAGCCCGTCTCTTAGAATCTCTCATTTCCTTTCCATCATGGAAATCTATCTTCAAAGAAATCACTTCTCAGTGTTCCATCTGCTATTCTACTACCCCTCAGGGATTATTCAGGCCCCCTCCCTTTCCTACACATCAAGCTCGGGGATTTGCCCCTGCCCAGGACTGGCAAATTGACTTTACTTGCATGCCCTGAGTCAGAAAACTAAAATACCTCTTGGTCTGGGTAGACACTTTCACTGGATGGGTAGAAGTCTTTCCCACAGGGTCTGAGAAGGCCACCTGCCTTCTGTCAGACATAATTCCTCAGTTTGGCCTTCCCACCTCTATACAGTCTGATAACGGAGCAGCCTTTATTAGTCAAATCACCCAAGCTGTTTTTCAGGCTCTTAGTATTCAGTGAAACCTTTGTATCCCTTACCATCCTCAATCTTCAGGAAAGGTAGAACGGACTAATAGTCTTTTAAAAACACAACTCACCAAGCTCAGCCACCAACTTAAAAAGGACTGGACAATACTTTTACCACTTGCCCTTCTCAGCAGTCAGACCTGTCCTCAGAATGCTACAGGGTACAGCACATTTAAGCTCCTGTATAGACACTGCTTTTTATTAGGCCCCAGTCTCATTCCAGACACCAGACCAACTTGGACTGTGCCCCCAAAAACTTATCATCCCTACTCTCTTCTGTCTAGTCATACTCCTATTCACCATTCTCAACTACTCATAAATGCCCTGCTCTTGTTTACACTGCCAGTTTACACTGTTTCTCCAAGCCATCACAGCTGATATCTCCTGGTGCTATCCCCAAACCACCACTCTTAACTCCCTCTTAAAGTAAATAAATAATCTTTGCTGGCAGGGCTATGCTGAACCTCCTTAGGCACTCTCTAATTGGATGTCCAGGGTCCTCCCAATTCTTAGTCCCTTAATACCTGTTTTTCTCCTTGTCTTATTCTGTTTTTTCAATTCATACAAAACTGTATCCAGGCCATCACCAATAATTCTATACGACAAATGTTTCTTCTAACAACCCCACAATATCACCCCTTACCACAAAATCTTCCTTCAGCTTAATCTCTCCCACTCTAGGTTCCCACGCCACCCCTAATCCCAGCCCTGAGAAACATCGCCATTATCTCTCCATACCACCCCCCAAAATTTTCACCACTCTAACACTTTGCCACTATTTCATTTTATTTTTCTTATTAATATAAGAAGACAGGAATGTCAGGCCTCTGAGCCCAAGCTAAGCCATCATATCCCCTGTGACCTGCACGTACACATCCAGATGGCCCGTTCCTGCCTTAACTGATGACATTGTCTTGTGAAATTCCTTCTCCTGGCTCATCCTGGCTCAAAAGCTCCCCTACTGAGCACCTTGTGACCCCCACTCCTGCCCGCCAGAGAACAACCCCCTTTGACTGTAATTTTCCTTTACCTACCCAAATCCTATAAAATGGCCCCACCCCATCTCCCTTTGCTGACTCTCTTTTCGGACTCAGCCCACCTGCACCCAGGTGAAATAAACAGCCTTGTTGCTCACACAAAGCCTGTTTGGTGGTCTCTTCACACAAACACGAGTGAAAGTGGGTTCAAGCGATTCTCCTGCCTCAGCCTCCTGAGTAGCTAGGACTACAGGCGCCCGCCACCACGCCCGGCTAATTTTGTATTTTTAGTACAGACGGAGTTTCACCATGTTGGCCAGGCTGGTCTTGAACTCCTGACCTCAGATGATCCGCCCACCTCGGCCTCCCAAAGTGCTGGGATTACAGGTGTGAGCCACTGCACCTAGCCCCAAGGAAATAATTTAATACCAATCAATGAAGGCCTTTTTCTGATGAAAAGCTCTTTCAAGAATGTTTACATGGAGCCACAGACTTTTCCTCGTTGTAAAGAACCTAAAGGTTGTATATTTAAAAATTAAAAGATATTCCAGCTGGGTGTGGTGGCTCACACCTGTAATCCCAGCACTTTGGAAGTCCAAGGCGGGTGGCTCATGAGGTCAGAAGATCGAGACCTTCCTGGCTGACACAGTGAAACCCCGTCTCCACTAAAAATACAAAAATTAGCCAGGCGTGGTGGCGGGTGCCTGTAGTCCCAGCTACTCGGGAGACTGAGTCAGGAGAATGGTTGAACCCGGGAGGCAGAGCTTGCCATGAGCTGAGATCGCGCCACTGCACTCCAGCCTGGGCGACAGATCGAGACGCAGTCTCAAAAAAATAATAATAATAATTAAAAGATAGTCCAAGATTATCATGGTTTCTCTTTGCAGAATCCCTGACAAGAAGTGATATAGCCTACCCCTGAACCCCTCCCTTGACAAAGTGCTCCTACAGAGCCAGTGATTGCACGCATATGTGACAAGTAATTTACATGTGCATTTCATTTAATCCTCATAATGGCCTTCTGAAGTGGCACCATGATCACCATTTTTTGGACAAAGAAGTTATGGCTCAGAGAGATTAAAATCCTTGCCCAAGACCATACAACTAGGAAGTAAAAAAAAGACTGACTTTAGGAACACAGGTTCATCTTGTTCCAGAGGCTGTACTGTTTCCACTCTGGGGTAGGCAGGACTCTAAGGTAGCCCAAGATTCACCTGGCTCGTGGTATATACTGTTGGCAAAATGAGTCAAACTCTGTAAAATAGTCAAAGAGGTTTATTCTGAGCCAAATATGAGTGACTAATGGCCTATGATACCGTCCTCAGGAGGTCTTGAGAACATGTGCCCAAGGTGGTCAGGGTCCAGTTTGCTTTTATACATTTTAGGGACACAGAAGGCGTCAATCAATTCATATAAGATATACATTGGTTTGTTCTGGAAGGGTAGGACAACTGGAGGGAGAGGGGCTTTCAAGTCATAGATAGATTCAAAGATTTTCTGACTGACGATTGGTTGAAAGAGTTATCAATAGAAAGGAATGCCTGGGTTATGATAAGGGGTTGTGGAGACCAAGGTTTTATCACGCAGATGAAGCCTTCAGGTAGCAGGCTTCAGAGAGAATAGATTGTAAATGTTTCTCATCAGACTTTAAGAGTCTGTTCTATCAGCAATTCCAAAAGGCAGGAGGGAATGCAGAGACATGTCCAGCTCCCACTTCCCATCATTGCCTGAATGAGTTTTTCAGATTAACTTTGAATGACCTTGGCTGAGACAAGGGTTCTATTCAGATGGTTGGGGAGCCTTAGAATTTTATTTTTGTTTGACAACACTCACCTTTTCCCAGTTGTTCAATCAAGCATAAATCTAGGTACTGCTGTGACAGGATTTTGCAGGTGCAGTTAAGTTTCCAAGTCAGTTGACCTTAAGATAGAGAGATGATCTCATTGGCCTCCCGTAATCACATGAGCCCTTTTGAAGAAGAGGATTTCTCCACCCATTGACAGAGAGGATATTCGAGTTTGGAAGCAGTAGAGACCCCCTCCTGATGACCTTGAAGGATCAGCTAGCCTGCTATGGAGAGGGCCATGTGGCAGGGAACAGAAGGCAGCCCCCAGGAGCAGGAAGCAGCCTCTGGTCAAAGGCCAGCAAGAAAACAGGAACCTCAGCCTATCACCGTGAGGACCTGGCCCCTGCTGAGCACGTGAGCAAGCATGGGAGAAGCCCCTGAGCTCCTGATAAGTGCAGCCCTCCCAGCCCTGCTGGACTCCCAACCAACGGAAACTGTAAGGTGATCGTGTTGTGTTAAGCTGCTTGACTTTGTGGTAACCTGTTACAATAGCAAACTAGTACACGATTTCTTCTTTGATGGGTGACATAGGTCAGGTGCCCCAAAGCACACCCTGAGGCTAGGATTTGAGTGGAAGTTGAAAAGGGCAGTGTCTGTCCTGGGAAGCGCTGGAAGTGCTGTGGGGTACAGAGCCAGGAAAGAGAAGGAAGCCAAGGGGCTGCCTCAGAACAGGTTACTGCTGCAGGTGGCAAGAGTTCAACCCAGGGGCATCTGTCAGAGACAAGGCAGAGCTTCACTCTGCGTTGCCCCACCTGAGTGGAGGGGAGCTGGCTATTTAGGCTCCAGAAAGAGGTTTACCTTGCTGCACAAATGAGCCCTGGGGCAGGTCACAGTTTTTTTCAGTAAGAAGCCATCAGCAGGTCTGAGAAAAACAACGGCCAAAGGCACAGGGTGGGTCCAACAGTGTCTGCTACAAAGAATTTTGATGGGAAAGTCCTTGTATCTACTGACAGTGGCCTTCAGCCTTTGGCCCTGCTGTGTCCCCTTAGTTAACATGTCTGTCTTCTGCGGCTACCATTCAGATTCCTGTCATTTGCATGCTGCAGCAGTGCTCTCCTCACTAACTAAGCATTTCCAGTCCCTCACTGGACCCACCATGAAGCAGGATTTTAAATACTTTGTAATCTAGAGAGGCACTGGATTCAGAGCTCAATGCAAAGGCCAGAGATGCTCTCACTCATTTAGTTGTTCTTGTCTGAAGGCTGGGACGATGCAGGTCTGATTACGTCACCACTGGAGAGCCTCATCACACTGGTGACTCACAGGAAGCTGTCCCGGTTCTTGTGCAGCTGCTGAAAAACATTTCACTTTCCCCGCCCCTCTCCTCTTAGTGTATGGATGCTAGGCAAGGGCAGGTCATCTGCTGGGTGAGCTCGGGCACCGTGAGCGCCCGGTACTGCTGGCTGCCCCGGCTGGTCAGGGGCGCAAAGCCGGGCATGAAGAAGTGCAGGCGGGGGAAGGGCACCATGTTCACCGCCAGCTTGCGCAGGTCTGCGTTCAGCTGGCCCGGGAAGCGCAGGCAGGTGGTGACCCCGCTCATGGTGGCCGACACCAGGTGGTTGAGGTCCCCGTAGGTGGGGGTGGTCAGCTTCAGGGTGCGGAAGCAGATGTCATACAGGGCCTCGTTATCAATGCAGTAGGTTTCATCTGTGTTTTCCACCAGCTGGTGGACAGAGAGGGTGGCGTTGTAGGGCTCCACCACCGTGTCTGACACCTTGGGTGAGGGCATGACGCTGAAGGTGTTCATGATGCGGTCTGGGTACTCTTCCCGGATCTTGCTGATGAGCAGGGTGCCCATCCCGGACCCCGTGCCGCCCCCCAGAGAGTGGGTCAGCTGGAAGCCCTGGAGACAGTCACAGCTCTCTGACTCCTTCCTCACCACATCCAGGACCGAGTCGACCAGCTCGGCTCCCTCTGTGTAGTGGCCCTTGGCCCAGTTATTCCCGGCTCCGCTCTGGCCTGCCGGAGGGAAAGTGAACATTAGACACTAAAACATAAGGAATTTCAAAATCTGTCATTTTGACTATGGAGGAGAAGGTAGGACTGGTCTTAGACTGGCAGACTCTTCTCTTTTGAATACTCTTCTTTTACCTAAAGAAATATTTTTCTTTTTCTTTTTTGTTTTTTTGAGATGGAGTCGTGCTCTGTCACCTAGGCTGGAGTGCAGCATCTCCATCTCGGCTCCCTGCAACCTCTGCCTCCCAGGTTCAAGCAATTCTCCTGCCTCAGCCTCCCTAGTAGCTGGGATTACAGGCACCTGCCACCATGCCCAGCTAATTTTTATATTGTTAGTAGAGACAGGGTTTCACCATGTTGGCCAGGCTGGTCCCAAACTCCTAACCTCAGGTGATTCACCCACCTTGGCCTCCCAAGGTGCTGGGATTACAGGTGTGAGCCACCGCACCTGGCCAGAAGTATTTTTCTATGTGAGTGACCCTCAGAAACCTTCGGGATCATAGTAAAGTTAGAAGTAAGTTTAGCAAATCTGAGGCCGTTGACTGAGGAAGAGGATAGGGTTAGAAAACTTAATTGGTTTTGAAATACATACATTTTTAAGAGGCATTCCCTTTATACTCAAGTACAATTAAACAGGCAAGGTGAAGGCAGTGTGACCAGGAGAGAAGGTGGCCTCAGCATCTGTCTAGCTCTGGTCATAACCTGTGCTTTTGGCCCCTGGCTATTTATTTATTTATTTGTTTATTTTTGAGACAGAGTCTCACTCTGTCACCCAGACTGGAGTGCAGTGGCGCAGTGGCACGATCTCAGCTCACCATAAGCTCCGCCTCCTGGGTTCACGCCATTCTCCTGCCTCAGCCTCCCGAGTAGCTGGGACTACAGGCGCTCGCCACCACGCCCAGCTAATTTTTTGTATTTTTAGTAGAGACGGGGTTTCACCGTGTTAGGCAGGATGGTCTCGATCTCCTGACCTCGTGATCCATCCACCTTGGCCTCCCAAGGCCCCTGGCTCTTTGAAGTCCTTTCAAGTTGCCTATAGCCTATGAAGCCTGGCTTGAAGCTTTTCCTTGCTCTTTATTCCTTCCAGTCTGAGGCTGCTCTGCAATGGGAGGGCTGCAGCAGCCCTCTGCAGGCTGGCATTGATCTGTGAGCCATGACCGCCCATGGACTGCATGGAGCTAGGCCAGGACTCAGGGCTGCCGTGGACACAGTGTGGCCTCGGCACTGAACACTAAGAACTGTGCTTTGCAGGGCTGTTAGGAAGAAGGTGTGTCATTTGGCCAGTTCCCAGTGATCATGACTACATACCGAACACGAAGTTGTCTGACCTGAAGATCTGGCCAAAGGGTCCAGACCTGACGGAGTCTGTAGTTCCAGGCTCCAGATCCACCAGGATGGCCCGAGGTACATATTTGTTACCTGCTGGGATGAGAACTGACTTAGACCTGGCTCGGGGAGGGAGTCAGAGCAGCATTCAATTCCAGTATCTGAGACAAAAGGAAAAGAGGAGGTTTTCTGATTTTAAGAAAAAGGAGGTCCTGGCTGGGCGCAGTGGCTCACGCCTATAATCCCAGCACTTTGGGAGGCCAAGGTGGGCAGATCACAAGGTCAGGAGATCGAGACCATCCTGGCTAACATGGTGAAACTCCGTCTCTACTAAAAATACAAAAAATTAGCTGGGCATGGTGGCGGGCACCTGTAGTTGCAGCTACTCGGGAGGCTGAGGCAGGAGAATGGCGTGAACCTGGGAGGCGGAGCTTGCAGTGAGCCGAGATCGTGCCACTGCACTCCAGCCTGGGCAACAGAGCGAGAAAACAGGCAGGAATCTTAGGAAACCATAAAGCATGTTTTTCCAGCAGTTGGCATTTGAAATGAATATGTGAGGAGCATGCCTTTGTCGCATGCATATTCCTAGGACGTTTCATCTCCCACATCATGGAAAGCAAGGATTCCTGGGCACACACATCCCACACCAGCAGCCTCATTGTAGTACACGTTGATTCTCTCCAGCTGCAAGTCACTGTCTCCATGGTAACTGCCTGTGGGGTCGATCCCATGCTCATTGCTGATGACCTCCCAAAACTGAAATGAAAAAAGAACCACACCATGGCCCGGCATCCTGAATGTCACTAAGGATGTCCTTGTCCTCCTCCCATGTCCTTGAAACAGGGGCTTTTTGGTCAGACAGTTAATAAGTGCTAGAGAGCAAAGAGCTGCACCCCCTATTTCCTGCAGCAGCCGCTGCTGAGGGCCTTGAAAATCCGCAGAGCATCCGCCATATTATGACGATAGACTGAAAGGCTGGGAGGGGCCCTGGAGGAGGAGGCAACACAGCAGAAGTCTTTCTAGGGAGAGGGTGGGGAGGTGGGACAGGGATACAAGGAGGCTCTGTCACTCCAGGCAGGGCTGAATGCCATTGCATCCAGGATGATTGATGGGTCGTGGCAGGACCAAGGACAGGGGACTCACCTATGGCTGCCTCCAAGGATCAAGCTCTCTTGATACAGACCCCAGGCACCTCTGCAACAATGCAGGTTTCAGCCACCGATCTACATGCTGGCACTGACCACCCGAGGGACTGAGAGGGTTCCTGGGCAGCAGTGAAGGGAGCTGGCCATTGTGAGGGCGCTGGCTTCATTGTGAATTTGCAGTAGGGAGGGGGTGAGGGAGTTGCGTGGGCAACATGGTGGTTCTCAAAGAGACCACGTCCTTGTACAGGTGCCCGCCCCCACCCATGCACCAGACCCGCTGCTGCCTCCCCTGCGGGGGTTGGTAATGTAATTATAGCCCCCACCCAGTGCTGTCACCTGCTGCCTTGGGGATGGGCAGCAAGAGCATCATGGTGTATGTCATCATGTCTAGACAGGGCGTGAGCAGGGCAATTTATCTGCCACCCTCACCTGTGGGCGTCAGATGACCCTATGGTCAGATAAATACAAATCCAAGCTGGGAGCGATGGCACCTGAATGGACTTGCAACTCTTCAGGAGGTTGAGGTGGGAGAGTTGCTTGAGCCCAGGAGTTCAAATCTAGCCTGGGCAACACGGTGAGACCCTGTCTCTTAAAAAAAAGGAAATCCAGACTTAGATAAAAAGAAACTAGGGCGGGTGCGGTGGGTCACGCCTGTAATCCCAGCATTTTGGGAGGCCACGGCAGGCAGATCACCTGAGGTCGGGAGTTTGAGACCAGCCTGACCAATATGGAGAAACCCCGTCTCTACTAAAAATACAAAATTAGCTGAGTGTGGTGGTGCATGCTTGTAATCCCAGCTACTTGGGAGGCTGAGGCAGGAGAATCACTTGAACCCAGGAGGCGGAGATTGTGGTGAGCCGAGATGGCGCCATTGCACTGCAGCCTGGGCAACAAGAGTGAACTCTGTCTCAAAAAAAAAAAAAAAAAAAAGAAAAAAAAAAAGAAAAAAACTAACCAAATAGCCTATTGAAATAAAGAGAATGCTCTGGTTTTATTAACCTGTGTGTATCCAAAATCAACTAGATAAAGCTTTTCTTTAGTAGGGTGGGGTAAGCAGGACTTGCAGAAGCTTTGTTATGGAGGAGGGCAAGTGGATGGGTAGACAGGTGGCAAAATCAGGTCTCTTCGACAGGAAATATTTTTCTCTATACTCAGCTGAGTGTGCAACTGAGCCTTTCAGGAAGACAGTGCGCCTCTGAGTGCTTGCGTGAAAGGCAACATTTAGGGATTTATGGGTAAAAGCCAAATTGAAGTTTGGTCAAGCCAAAGTCGTTGGTAAAAAATTGGCAACTGTGAGCCCGTGGTTATTCTCTTACTGTTTCCGACAGACAAAATCTGTCCTTCAATGTTATTAGGGATGGAATAACTTTCACTGTATTCAGTGCTACTAGGGATGGAATAACCTTCACTGTATTCAATGCTATTGGGGATGGAATAACCTTCACTGTATTCAATGCTACTGGGGATGGAATAGCCTTCACTGTATCCAATGCTACTGGGGATGGAATAGCCTTCACTGTATTCAATGCTACTGGGGATGGAATAGCCTTCACTGTATTCAATGCTACTGGGGATGGAATAGCCTTCACTGTATCCAATGCTACTGGGGATGGAATAGCCTTCACTGTATTCAATGCTACTGGGGATGGAATAGCCTTCACTGTATCCAATGCTACTGGGGATGGAATAGCCTTCACTGTATTCAGTGCTACTGGGGATGGAATAGCCTTCACTGTATCCAATGCTACTGGGGATGGAATAGCCTTCACTGTATTCAGTGCTACTGGGGATGGAATAGCCTTCACTGTATCCAATGCTACTGGGGATGGACTAGCCTTCACTGTATTCAGTGCTACTGGGGATGGAATAACCTTCACTGTATTCAATGCTACTGGGGATGGAATAGCCTTCACTGTATTCAATGCTACTGGGGATGGAATAGCCTTCACTGTATTCAATGCTATTGGGGATGGAATAGCCTTCACTGTATTCAATGCTATTGGGGATGGAATAGCCTTCACTGTATTCAATGCTATTGGGGATGGAATAGCCTTCACTGTAGGGATGGAATAGCTTCACTGTAGGGATGGAATAGCTTCACTGTATTCGATGCTATTGGGGATGGAATAACCTTCACTGTATTCGATGCTATTGGGGATGGAATAGCCTTCACTGTAAGGTTGAGGCGGATTCAATTAGGTCTCAGGGGTGCGCTGGCCTTCGTGTTCTCAATGGCCCGGAAGATCTAGCTGTGTCATCTGCTGACTGTGTTCTAGAATGACAGGTGTTAGAGAGTCTTAGAGATCAGCATTCAAGAGAGGTATACCTAGCATATGTTTAAAACAATAATTATTAACCCTTTTCCCATTTAGGAAAAAAAAGTACAGCTGGCTGCTAGTGCTCATTTAATTTTACATAAACACATTCTTTGAGGCCAAAGCAAATCTGACTGATTTTCAATGTGGAAGTAAAATATAAAAACTGTTTTTGAAGTTTTATTTCTAAACAGACCTAATATCAGAATCATCTGAATCATCTGAGCCATTTATTTTAGAAAAACTGTATTCATCACATGAGTCTTTGGCCAACAGCTATTTAATGATGTTAACATCACGCATAGGAATGCTGCGTTTTCTAGGCTCTGACATTTTCAGCGATCAAGAATTATTATATTTTGTAAATGGAGCTACCACCACTAAAAACAGAATGCTATAAATAGAATGATGTCTTCTGTTTCCAATGTCAATATGCTAGAGAAATGCAAAAGTAATAATAAAAGCAAGGTCTTTCCTGGCAAAGGTATCTTTGGGTAAATGCTGCAGCCAGAAGTGCTGCCGGCAAGTGTTCTCAGGGCAAATGGGAAAAGCGTTAAAGGTTAAATTAGACAGAAACCAAGATTTGAGGTTTGAAGGAAGCTAGCCTAAAAGGTCTTGAGACGTTGGGCCTGGAGTGTCCTTAAACGGAAGTATAAGGACAATAGTGGCAATTCAATGCATTTCCTGGTTTGCAGTCTGAATATTTTTGGTGATGGCATAGACATCAGAGAGGTCTGTGGAAACATATGCACATCAGTCACTTCTGATTGCACAATCCCAAGTGCCCTGTGGGAAGCTAGGATCATGTCCTATGCCAGCCAATTTTTGTGGGCCACTCACTGGATTTCTTTAATTCTCTGGTGATGATGTTAGCATCTTTGGTAAGATTGTCCACAGTTCTGGTTGTTTCCTGAAACAGAGCATGGAGAATGTGGGAGCCTGGGTGAACTTACTGAGTGGCCCACTAGCAGCAGCTCCAGACACAAAGCTTGTCTGTCCACGACCTACAGCAGCATGAAGCCTTTCCAGTGTCCTTCCAACCTCTTAGCCTCTTGTTCTATGGCTTCTTGGGATCCTGATGAGGAAGGAAGGTCACAGTCTCTTTCTGGGGCTGATATTCTGTGCCTTGGCTTGTAGATGTAAAGTTTTTGTAGATCTTTTGTATTGTCTAGTGCCTGAAAAACTTAAATCAGTGATAATCTTGTAGTAGTTAAGAAGAGAAGGTGGGCTAATTAAAGATTTGAAAAGCACAAAGAGGATTAGCTAAATAACAGGATCTATTCCAACCAGCAGGCATGCTTTTTCCTTTCCTGTCCAGCCCCCTTCCCATAGGAGACAATTTGTAGATCAAAGAGGTCATGTTCACTCAAAGCTTGCATTCCTGTTCTAGACCACGTTCCAAATATTATGGTGCTTGAATATCATTCTCAGATTGCCCAGAACCCACTTCCAATGCCTGAGAACACTTCTCTCTGGGTCAGTCCTCCTGAGGGTAGGCCATGCCTGTAGTGTGCACCCCTAGAATCAAGAGGTGTTCCAGGGGTAGCTGCCTGTGAAAATGATGGAGTTCGGATGCGTAGTCTAGGACATCCACAAACATGCACCCAAACCACAGTAAAAACTGAACAACAAAGCTTATGTGAGCTTCACTGGTCAGTAACACTCCATGTGTGTTGTCATATGTTGATATTGGGAAAGTAATATGCCCTGACTCCACAAAAAAAAACTACGTTTGACTCCCCTGGACTTCACTGTAGGCACTTTTCCCTTGGCTGGTTTTGATTTGTATCCTTTCCATGTAAAAAAAATCATTACTGTAAGTATAACAGATTTCAGTTAAGTTCTGTGACTCCTTCTAGTAAATTATCAAACCTAAGGGTGATCTTGGAGACCCTTGTATTTGCAATTGGTTTCAGAAGCAACAGTGGTCTTAATGACTGTTCCCTCTGACATTACAGGTCGCCAAAACACTTCACAGTTGGTGTCATAGGTGGGATTCACTAGCCCCACCCTGACTCGCTGTAACATGTGATTTGAGAGGAAGAAGGAGGAAAGGGCTGGGGGTGATTAAATGGTTGGAAGTAATGAGCCTTTGATTACTGGATGGCCACAGGGTTGCCAGTGGTACGGAAATGGTGCTGTGCTGCAGTTAGTTGCTGGAGGCAGAAGTTACCAAAGGAATTTAGAAATAATGGCTACAATTCTGAGGAGTTGGTACTGGATAAATAAGGAAATGAAAAGTAACAAGGAACAAGCTAGTACCAATCTCTTGGTTATTGTTATCTGTAATAACTAAAATAAAAGTAAGAGTATTGGGATGGATCCTGAGGCTGTTCTAAGCTTGTATTCAGGTGGGCCCAAGCTAGAGCCACTAACGTCAGTGCTGCTACCAGAGGGAACAGTTAAGCAGATGCAACCAATAGCTAAGATGTGCAGGGGAATGGGGGAAGGACAGAGGAGAAAGTCAAGGGACTCATCCCAGCAGGACAGAAATCTTTCAGTGGTTATTAGTGGCAGGAATACAGCAGACCTTGATGGAGTGAAGACAAAAGCCTTAATGCAGCACTCTCAGAAACTGTAGGGACTGATAGGAGTCCCTGCTTGTCCCCCAGCAGTGAAGATTTTTTTTTTTTTTTTTTTTTTTTTTGAGACAGAGTCTTGCTCTGTCACCCAGGCTGGAGTACAGTGGCGTGATCTTGGCTCACTGCAACCTCTGCCTCCCAGATTCAAGCGATTCTCCTGCCTCAGCCTCCCAAGTAGCTGGAATTACAGGCACCTGCCACCATGCTTGGCTAATTTTTGTATTTTTAGTAGACGGGGTTTCACCATGTTGACCAGGCTTGTCTTGAGCTCTTGACCCTCAGGTGATCTGCCTGTCTCGGCCTCCCAAAGTGCAGGGATTATAGGCATGAGCCACCGTGCCCGGCTGTGAAGGGCTTTAAATAAATCTGCTTTATTCACTTTAAACAAACTCTGCTTCATAGTTTGGAGGAATTTTAAAAGCCAGCAAGCAAGGATGACAATGAGAAACCTGATTTTCAATCATTGAGACAATGGTCTCACAATCTAATCAGGATGAAGATTGACAAAAGGGCCTGAGTCCCTTAACCCCATCTTCAGCTGGGGAACTGAGGGTGTATGCATGCATGTGGGTAAATGGTCAGCAGGTGGAGAGAAGACATTTCTAGGACTCCTTGACACAGGAGGCCCATGCACTGTGATTCCAAAAAGCTGTTGAAGTTCTAAGGGGCTACAGTTAGATTGAGAGGATATGGGAATGAAATATTGAAGAAATTAAGTGAAAGTTTGGATGAAATTTGGAATGTCTGAACAGACTTTATGTGAAGTGGTGGTATCTCCTTTACCTGAGTTTATTAAGCACATGGATATTGAGTCTGACTGGGGACTGCTTCCCTCACCTAGTACTATAAGACATTAAGCATGTAAATCTACCCTTCAGCCAATATTGGCTGAACATGCCAAAAATTGGAATCAAGAAAATTACCTGAGCCCATGCAGGTTGTTAATTTTACTAGAGTAATGATGGGGACAGATTATCTGTGCAATGTGTCTGTGCAGGGGGCAGGTTGGAACTTATTGTAGTAGCCTCTGAGAGCCACCCAGTGATGACTACTGGGATTTTGGACTAGGAAAATTCCATTCAAAAGGCAATTAGTTACTAACCTTCTACTGGACATTAATTGAAGCTGCCCTATGACTGAAGGACATAAACTGATCTTAAAACCTGAAATATTCAGAATGTCTTGGACAATGTCAGAGAAACACTCTAATGGAGAAAACAGTGCTCAGAAAAGCTCCATAGTAAAATGGAATTGGTTTATACAGGACCATGGTACCAGGGGAATGCAAGGAGGAGACACTTGTGAGCAAGGAGCCTCTTCTCCCCTAGCATTGACTCGGAACCACCCGAGGAGCTGCTGGGCCGTATAACCAGTTGAGTGTTACCCTATAAACAACTTTTATTGATCAACAAAGAGCTACTTGGTTTATGGATGGCAGTTCCAATGTGAGCAGATAGCATCCTATTTGGAAGGCGCCATTCTGACTGAAAAAGGTACAAACAAATCAGCTCAGTGGGCTGAGATGCATGCTGTTTGCCCCTCTGTTTGAGTTTTTGCCGACTCATGGGCAGTAGCCAATGGCCTGGCCATAGACTAAGCCAGGTGGCAATGGAAAACTGGCCTCTTAAAGGGATGCACATATGGGGCACAGCCCTGTGGAAATCACTATGAGAATTTGAGGGCTACGGTGAAGTAGGACATGTCAGCGCCCATCAGAACACCCTTCCAGGATGAGAAAGTGGTTGGAATTGGCAAGTGGGTATCCTGTGCACTTGCTTGGGTGGCCACCTGGGTTCATGGAAGGCGTGGATATGGGGGTAGTGGGGATGCTGCAGTGTAGACATGGCTGAATCCACACATGTTCCTCTTGTGCTCTCTGAGGCACACAATACCAGCTGCTCAGCCAGCCAGCAAGAGAGGCAGGGATGTGGATGGTGGTGGGGCAGATTCTCCAGGGCAAGGCCCTGCACGGAGCTGCCAAGTTGGTCTGATGCTGATGGCCCTGAGCGGTGACAGCATGCTGGCAGCCCTCACTCGCTCTCGGTACCTCCTCTGCCTGGGCTCCCACTTTGGTGGCACTTGGGGAGCCCTTCAGCCCGCCGCTACACTGTGGGAGCCCCTTTCTGGGCTGGCCAAGGCCGGAGCCGGCTCCCTAGGCTTGCAGGGAGATGTGGAGGAAGAGGCGCGGGCAGGAACCGGGGCTGCGTGCGGTGCTTGCGGGCCAGCGCGAGTTCCGGGTGGGTGTGGGCTCGGTGAACCCCGCACTCAGAGCCGCCGGCGGGCCCTACCGGCCCGGGGCAGTGAGGGGCTTAGCACCTGGGCCAGCAGCTGCTGTGCTCAATTTCAATTTCTCGCCGGGCTTTAGCTGCCTTCCCGTGAGGCAGGGCTCAGGACCTGCAGCCCGCCATGGCTGAGCCTCCCCACACCCGCCGCTCCATGGGCTCCTGTGCAGCCCAAGCCTCCCCGACGAGCGCCGCCCCCTGCTCCGTGGCTCCCGGTCCCATCCACTGCCCAGGGGCTGAGGAGTGCGGATGCACGGCGCGGGACTAGCGGGCAGCTCCACCTGCCGCCCTGGTGCGGGATCCACTGAGTGAGGCCAGCTGGGCTCCTGAATCTGGTGGGGCCTTGGAAAACCTTTGCGTCTAGCTCAGGGATTGTAAATACACCAATGGGCACTCTGTATCTAGCTCAAGGTTTGTAAACACACCAATCAGTGCCGTGTCTAGCTCAGGGTTTGTCAATGCACCAATCCACACTCTGTATCTAGCTAATCTGGTGGGGACGTGGAGAACCTTTATGTGTAGCTCAGGGATTGTAAACGCACCAATCAGCACCCTGTCAAAACAGACCACTCGGCTCTACCAATCAGCAGGATGTGGGTGGGGCCAGATAAGAGAATAAAAGCAGGCTGCCCGAGCCAACAGTAGCAACCTGAGTGCATCCCTTTCCGCACGCTGGTGCTTTTGTTCTTTTGCTGTTTGCGATAAGTGTTGCTGCTGCTCGCTTGCTGGCTTCACACTGCCTTCATAAGCTGCAACACTCACTGTGAAAGTCAGCAACTTCACTCTTGAAGCTAGTGAGACCACGAACCCACCAGGAGAAACGAACAAATCCAGATGCGCTGCTTTAAGAGCTGTAATGCTCACCTGCAAGGTCTGCAGCTTCACTCCTGAGCCGGTGAAACCCCGAACCCACCAGAAGGAATGAAACTCCAAATACATCCTAACATCAGAAGGAACAAACCCCACACATGCCACCCTAAGAGATGGAACACTTGCTGCGAGGTTGTGCGGTCTTTTTTGAAGTCGGTGAGACCAAGAGCCCACCAATTCAGGACACACAAGCCCCTGGTGTCTACAAACGGGTCTTGACCGGAATAGGCACTGGCTCTGGACTGGATGTTGAGCAGTGGTAGATGCAGGTGTTACCACAAAAGGACTAGAATTGAAAATATTGCCCCAATTTATACCAGTTAATCACTCAAGCTGTATTTGCAAAATTATGACAGTAAGAGAAACCTGGCATAGCTGACTGTCTGGCCTCTTAAGCTCTAAGCTGTCTTTGTTCATTCCTGGGCATAGGCTAAGCTAACCTAGAGAGGAATTTAGTTCATGGGTTAACCTTAATGTAAGCATGATAGTAGCCCTTTCCAAAACTACACCCTTCCTTGTTCAAAGATCAAATTGCTTTTTTAACACTACGAAAGGCCACGGATTAAGATTAGGAAGGGGTCTGAACTCTGCTAAGATGTAGGCATAGTGAAACAATAACCAGCCATTGTTCTAGAGGGCATAAGAGTCATAACCTCCCCAACTGCTCCTATAGATAACATCACTATTGTCAAACCCAAGACTGGTGTTCAAAACTGCATCCTGATGAACCAGCTGGCACCACCCAGAATGGGAAACTGGCTGAACTAGTTTTGCGATCCCACCAAGGAACTCGAGAACAGTAGGAAGACAGCTTCAACCCTGTGATTTTATCCTCAACCCAAGCAATCAGCATTCCCCGTTCCCTAGCCCCCTCCCTGCCAAATTCTCCTTTAAAAGCCCTAGTCTCTGAATTTCTGAGGAGAGTGATTTGAGTAGTCAACTCTTTCCTTTTGGCCAGCCTTGTGATAGTTAAAACTTTTATTTATTTGTTTATTTTTTTGAGATGGAGTCTCGCTCTGTCGCCCAGGCTGGAGTGCAGTGGCACGATCTTGGCTTACTGCAACCTCTGTTTCCCAGGTTCAAGCGATTCTTCTGCCTCAGCCTCCTGAGTAACTGGGATTACAGGCACCCGCCACCACACCCGGCTAATTTTTTTGTATTTTTAGTAGAGACAGGATTTCACCATGTTGGCCAGGCTGGTCTTGAACTCCTGACCTCAGGTGATCCGCCTGCCTCGGCCGCCCTAAGTGCTGGGATTACAGGTGTGAGCCACTGCACCCGGCCGTTAAACTTTTTCTATTGAAAGAAACCTGCTGTTCTCAGTGCATTGGCTTTTCTGGTCAGAAGGCAGGATGAACCAATCAGGCAATTACATTTCTTTGGAACACACTTTAACCCTCAGAATAAAAGTTTGATAGAGAAGTGGAACAGGCAATTGAAATGTGTGTTGTCTAAAACAGGGTGATAAAGGCAGGAAGGGCTGGCTTACACGCCTTCACGCACACACTCCACAAGAGGGGCCCAAGGGAGTGCACACCGGCCACAGTCCTCGACTTTTCTGTGGGATCTGGGGAGGCAGGGATGGGGGGATGCTAATGTGACTACACAGTTCTTCCCTATGTCACTTCACCTTCCGTTTTTCCTACCTCATGCAGCGGCTGCAGGATCATGGCAGCAATGGTAGGTGCCAGAAGGAGGGATGATCCCTAAGCAAGAAGCTAGAACCAGGCCTTTAAAGCTTTGTGTCAGAATTCCTGGGGGCCTGATGGTGTGAGCTGTGCCTTCACCCTGTCTGGCAAAATTGGGGTTAGCGCTGAATGCAGCTGTGTTACCTGGTTGCTGGGAGCGCGCACTAGTTCTGTGCCTGCGTGCCTCTATCCTATATGAGTGGGAAAGGACTGAGGCAGAAGTCCCTGCTTCACCGTGCTTGCTTCTGGCAGTCTATACCAGCATAGTGGCCAAACCTACCGTCCTTTCCAAAGATGGAAACACTGGTAAAAATAAAATGATAGAAGGGGAAAGGCAGCTAAGAGCAAAGGGATGAATAAATGGTTTATGCCATGAGGGAGATCTGATATTTACATTGGCGCTTCAAGAAAGACTCTGAGCGAGAGGTGATATTGTCTCTTTTTTTGTTTGTTTTGTTTTTTTTTAGACAGAGTTTCACTCTTGTTGCCTAGGCTAGAGTACAATGGTGTGATCTCGGGTCACTGTAACCTCTGTCTCCTGGATTCAAGCGATTCTCCTGCCTCACCCTCCCAAGTAGTTGGGATTACAGGCATGCACCACCATGCCTGGCTAATTTTTGTATTATTAGTAGAGACGGGGTTTCACCATGTTGGCCAGACTGGTCTCGAACTCCTGACCTCGAGTGATCTGCCCACTGGCCTCCCAAAGCGCTGGAATTATAGATGTGAGTCACCGCTCCTGGCTGATACCGTCTCTTACCACAGTTATATACCTGATGCCTGAAAAGGTGGAGCTATGGATTGCTGAGACTGCATGTGCTTTTGGAACCTGACCATGTCGAATGAAAGTCTGCAAACCTGAGTGTTAGCATTCGGGAGACATTTTGGTCATATGATATAATGATTGGTGGTCATTTGATTGATGATTGATGGACATTTTGGTCATATGATGGAACTGGAGTAATTGATAATGATGAAGTAGGACTCTGGTAATGTGGTGATATCTTTTGGCTTCTATTTTTTGGGTTACCATATTGTGATGTGGTGTAACACTGGCCTTGTTACCAATAAGAGTCAACTACCTTATATAAACAAGTCTTAAAATAATGCTGATATTGATGATCAAATATACTGAGAGATTGAGTTAAAACCTCTTCAGGTTGTAATAAAATGGCTGACCTGAGGAAGAACTGGGTTTACCTGACTGTTACCTAATTTCTATGCTAAATAACTCAGTATAAATTTATCAGAACGTACAAATAACAGCAGATCAAGGGAGGAAAAGAGTAATATCAAATTATTAACAGTATAAAAATATGAAAATGTATGTAATCGCTTTATAGGACAGACGAGTTTCCCACTATTGCTCTATCTGTCTAATAAACACTACACTAACTATAGATGCCTAAACAAAGACGATTGTTTTGTGTATAAGAAAGCCTTGGCCAAATGCCAGAGGGTAGCTTATGTAGTGAAAAATTGATTTTGCCCAAAGAGAGGTCCAGCCTTTGCCGTTGGCACCTAGGAGGTGATCTCTAGGCCCCTGGAATGTCCTGACTAACTGGAGTGTCTTTGCTTTGGGGGGATTGGCCACCAGACAGCCTAACAGTGTGATTCACGACACATGCTTTGTGCCACATAACATCAGTTCCAATCTCCCAGGGACTGGAGATAAAAGGTATCAGCCTTGCCTCCAGGAGGGGCTAAGCAGTAAAGGCCAGCCATGTGGGTGATGTGTGGTCAAGCCCGGAAAAAAATGCTGGGCCCCAAAGGCTCAGGTGGGCTTTCCTGGTTGGTGATGCTCTGGGCACGTTGTCACACATCAAAGCCGGTGAGGGCAGAGTTAACAGTGTGCAGGACTCCACCGGGAAAGGACAACCTGAACCTTTGCATTTGGGCCCCTCTTGGTCTCCACCTCATGCGTCTCCTTCCTTGGCTGATTTTAAGCCGTGTTCTGTTCCCTGTAATAAACCATAACTGTGAGTACAACAGCGTTCAGTGAGTTATGTGAGTCCTTCTAGCAAATTGTTGAAGCTGAGGGTGGTTTTGGGAACCCTCCAAACTTGTACGTGATGTCAGACATGAGGGCAGTCTTCTATGTGGACACTGTGTGCCCTCTAAAGCTTCATAAATTGCCCTAACTTGCTTGGAAAATGAAGGGAATACTTACATATTGAGTGCTGAAAACCCCAGCCTTCCACTCAGCTCTTACAGTGCTGGCAGCCAGGAACAAGGAGCAGGACATTGGCATATTCTACTCTGGGGAATATGATCAGCTCAAGAAAGACCTAATGACAATGACTATATCAGTCAGTGTTTGCTGTGTAACAAACCACCCCAAGATTTGGTGGATTAAGATGAAGCCTTTGTTAATCACAGCTTTGCAGTTTGGCTGAGCAGTTTCTCTGCTCCAGGCCAGTTCATTTGGGCCTTTGTGTTCTATGGGAGCCTTCCTGTCTCGTCCAGTGGTTGGCTTGATGTCAGCTGGAACAACAGCCATGTGTCTTCCATCGTCCATCAGGATAATCTAGGCTTTTGTGGTGGCAGAAAGGTCCCCAGCTGCTAATGTTCCATCTGCCAAAGCAAATCACGTGGTCAAACCTAGGTTGAAGAGATAGGGAAGCAGGCTCCAGCTCTTGACTGACAAAGTGGCAGAGTCACCTTTCAAAGGTGTAGGCATCAGTCAGGATTCTCCAGAAACAGAACAAACAGAGCCTGACATCACAGGGCAGACCAATCTGGCCAACAGGGTGAAACTCTATCTCTACTAAAAATACAAAAATAAGTCGGGTGTGGTGGCATGTGCCTGTAGTCCCCGCTACTCAGGAGGCTGAGGCAGGAGAATTGCTTGAACCTGGGAGGTGGAAGTTACAGTGAGCCAAGACCGTACCATTGCACTGCAGCCTGGGCAACAGAGAGATTCCATCTCAAAAAAAAAATAAAAATAAAATAAAATAAATAAATAAATAAATAAATCTATATACCCGAACAAGCAAACAGGGGTAAAAACGGAAACATAGAGGAAATTATGTAGGGGGAGGAAAACATCTTTGAAAACCTCATGAATTTCCTCAGATAAGAGATGATAGAGAATCCATGAAATAAGAATAGGAAGATGTAAAAAATAAAATTTGGAGAATAAAGAAAAGTTCTTGAGAACTATATAAAAACACAAGTGAACACATGGAGACCTTGGAAAATAGGTCAAGTGAGTCTCCTAGAAAGTGCAGTAAGAAGAGAAGGAGATGGAAAACAGGAAAGAACTGACAAGAAAATGAAGACTGGCCGGGTGCAGTGGCTCATGCCTATAATCCCAGCACTTTGGGAGGTCAAGGCGGGTGGATCACCTAAGGTCAGGAGTTCGAGACCAACCTGACCAATACGGTGAATCCCCGTCTCTACTAAAAATACAAAATCTTAGCCGGGCATGGTGGTGCATGCCTGTAATCCCAGCCACTTGGGAGGCTGAGGCACGAGAATCACTTGAACCTGGGAGGCGGAGGTTGCAGTGAGCCAAGATCATGGCACTATAGTCTAGCCTGGGCGACAGAGCAAGACTCTGTTTCAAAAAAAAAAAAAAAAAGAAAATGAGAACTGGGCTGGAAGTCCAACATTGGATAGATAGGAATTCTGCAGAGAATAGTTTTTCTCTTTTTTTTTTTTTAGACAGAGTTTTGGCTCTTGTCGCCCAGGCTGGAGTGCAATGGCGCGATCTCGGCTCACTACAACCTCTGCCTCCAGGGTTCAAGCAATTCTCCTGAGCCTCAGCCTCCCAAGTAGCTGGGATGACAGGCGCCCGCCACCATGCCCGGCTAATGTATTTTGTATTTTTAGTAGAGACGGGGTTTCATCATGTTGGCCAGGCTGGTCTCGAACTCCTGACCTCAGGTGATCCATCTGCCTTGGCATCCCAAAGTGCTGGGATGACAGGCATGAGTCACCGCAACCGGCCGAGAATGATTTTTAAAAATGAGACACATGATCATGTATCAAGAAAAATGACCAAAGAACATGAGTTTCCAGATACAATTCTATGTGATGAAGTCCATCACCTTCTTATAACCTGCACATATGATGTAGTTACTTTAAAATGAATTGTCTCAGGTTGGTTCCTGGGGAAACAGACTCAGAAGGAGATTTGCATGTGAAGCATGTCAGAGAATGAAGAATGGAAGACTGGGGACGCCAGGAGTCAGGTGGTGCATTCCCAGGAGCTGTCTCGGTCTGTCCCAAGTATCTCTGGAGCTCAGATGACCCTCAGAGATGCCCCAAACTGAGGCAAGGGAACTAAACTTTTGTACTATCCCCCAGTGCCCAGCACTTGCACTAAGCCGTCCCTGAGGAGGGGGCTGTGACTGTGGGTGGGCTGCTCACTTTAGCTGAAGATGACTCTAAGAGAGGGGCTCTCTGAGGGCCAGCAGTGGCCCCAACTCCTAGCAGCTGGGAGAATATGAAGGGGGAGTCTGTGGTCCGTGTAACATTTGCGTTGTTAAACTGGAAGCTTCTAGTTTTGACTTCTTTGAAGTCTTTAATGCTCACTTGGTCAACAACCTCTAGTTATACTGCTGACTCTCACCACGGGGAGACAGGTGTCTGGCTGGCAGACAGCGTGTGCTTGGGGCTCCCATGCCGTGCAGCAAAAGCCGGATCAGGGAGCTCAGTGCTGAGGCCGGCAGTGGCGACAGTCACCCAGCACTGTCTGTGGGGAGATTGTGAAGTCTCTCTGGTTCGGGGGTAGGAGGGTGACATTGAAAGGCCTATTGTTGCTGCACAAGTCGGTAACATGGATTTCATCAGCGATTATGCAGGCATTTCGCTATTGCTAGATCTGACTCCTACACCCATCTCTCTTTTGGGTCTCAACTCCAAAAGGGGTGCTTGTTATAAGGCCCCTCAACCCTTACTGTGTGGCTGTGCTTATTCAAAGAACATCCAGACTATTACATTTAACTTTTTTCTTTTTTGAGATGGAGTCTCATTCTGTGGCCCAGGCTGGAGTGCAGTGGTGCGATCTCAGCTCACTGCAAGTTCCACCTCCCGGGTTCACGCCATTCTCCTGCCTCAGCCTCACAAGTAGCTGGGGACTAAAGGCGCCCGCGACCACACCCGGCTAACTTTTTTTTTTTTTTTTTTTTTTTTTTTTTTTTAATTTTTAGAGACAGGGTTTCACCGTGTTAGCCAGGATGGTATCGATCTCCTGACCTCGTGATCTGCCCGCCTCGGCCTCCCAAAGTGCTGGGATTACAGGCGTGAGCCACGGCACCCGGCCTGCATTAAAAAATTTTTAAGCTTACCAAAGTGACGAATTAGAAGTATTTGTATCTTAAATGACTTTTCAATTTACAAAAGATTGATCATCTATCACCATATAAGGAACTTCCTTATTACGCTTTAAATGTAATTCCAGTTACACAAATTCAATTAACTTCTCATTCATTGCCAAAGCTGTTTCTATATCATATCTATATCCTATTTATTCAGTGGTGCCTGTTAAGTGCAGCAAGCTTGTGAGGTGGGTAGAAGAGAAGGGAAAAACATCTACATTGAACGTCTTCTGGGTTCTACAACCAGCTATGGTGCTACACACACACACACACACACACAAAGACGTAGATATTATCTCCTGCTTACATGTGAGGAAGCTGGTTCAGAGGGGTTAATAAAATGGCCTGGCATCACACAATGCCTGCAAAAAATCAGCAATCGCATCCCCTGCTGCCTGACAGCACATTTTCTGAAGTTTCACATCCAAGCTGTTTCCTAGGTAACCACCACACAGCCTTCAGGACCGTCTGCATAAATAGGGAGGAAGGGGGAATCCAGCCAGCGCCTCTCATTTCCTGCATTAACAATAGTGCAGGCCTTTGTCAGGGCGTTAATGTGGCGAAAACAGCCCCAAAGCTTATCCGTGGGATTCTAGTTCAAATGAGATATTTCCACTCACTGAAGGGCCCGATTCATTGAGGATCTTGCCTGTCAGAGCACTGAGCCTGTTTCTATTTTTATTCACTCCCCTGCCTTTTCCTTTTCTCCCAGGCTTTTTGTTCTCACAGCAAGGAGTGAGTACTCCTCCTTGTTCACATGAGCCTGTGCCCCTCGAGAAATGCCAGGATCTGAGCAACCCACCGACTCCCCTGATAGGCAAAGGGCTCTGCAGAGTCCGCCAGTCCCCGGCCCTGGGACTGGCCAGGACAAGGCCCAGGGCCGGCATGACTCTGGGTCACAAGGTCTATTCATCTTGGTGTGGCTTCTTTGCTTATTGTGCTCCGTCCTGTGATGGTCTCTGCAGAGGGCCACAGAGACTTAAAGAACTTGCTCTCCTTTCCCTGTTGCAAGAGACAGGTCTAGGTTGAAGGACTAAGTAAGCGAGGGAAATGAGGGTCACGGCAGCCCACTCCCTTAACACCTTTAACAATTTGATCTCCACCCAACCGAAGCATTGCCTCTATACTTTACTGAGAAGCTGAAAGGCACTTTGCTTTTATGAGCAGCTCTCTTCCGAAATAAATATTAATGACATTCAAGCTCATGGGTGTTGCTGAAAGCCATTTTTCCCGGCAATATTATATGCAAAGAACAGGTTGGAAATGTCGGTGGCCAGTCATATTATGTATGGTTGTATTAGTCGGTTCTGGGATTGCTGTAAATAACTACCTGAGACTGGGTAATTTATGAAGAAAGGAGGTTTAATTGAGTCACAGTTCCGAAGGCTGTACAGGAAGTATGGCTGGAGAGGCCTCAGGGAACTTACAGTCATGGCAGAAAGCAAAGGGGAAACAGGCATGTCTCACATGACGGGAGAAGGAGGAAGAGGGCGAAGGGGGAGGCGCTACATACTTTCAAACAACCAGATCTCGTGAGAACTCACTCGCTAACACAAGAACAGCAAGGGGGACATCCGCCCCCATGATCCACCAGGCCCCTCTTCCAACACTGAAGATTACAATTCAACAGGAGATTTGGGCAGGGACAGAAATCCAAGCCATCTCAATGATTGACATCTTCACTTGTCCTTTCAAACATCCATGGTCAGCTGCAGCGTGGCATAGGTCGCCATCAAGAGGCAGCCGACTACCTGTGGTGCTGGCCCACAGGGATGGGGAAGGGCACACACAGATATTCATTGGGAAGGCATTGGATTGAGCAGTTTGAGCTGGTGGGTGAAGGCAGCAGGCTCCGTCTCTGGACATGATGGTGCACCAAGTCACACTATTAGTTCTGGATGGGGCAGGCATAGGGCAGGGACAGGGCTCAGTGCCCAAGCAGCAGGGCAGGGCTGACCTAATCCCAGGGTGCCACAGCTAGTGGCTGGATATGAGGTGGCCCTGTTGAATACCAGTGATACATTTTTCGGGTGTGGTGCTGCCACTGTGGTTACATCAGAGAATGCCTTTGTCCCCAGGAGGTGCGTGCTGAAACATTTAGGGTGAAGCATCGTGATGTCTGCAATCTACTTTCAAATAATTCAGCAGAAAAAAAAAGCTTACACACAAACGTGGCAAAATGGGCAAAATGTTAAAAATGACTGAAGGCAGAGGAAGGGTATGCAGAGACTGACTGTGCTATTCTTTCAACTTGTAGGTTATAAGGCTTTTTAAAAATAAATTTTTGAAGTTTTTCCAAACGGGTTAATGATTGGTTCTAGGCTTGAAACATGAAGCAGTTTTCCGGTTTTTTTCACAAATGGCCTAGAGTTCAAAACTAGAAAAAGTGACACAGCTAGTTACTACTACTTTGCTGACTTCTCATCCTAAATGTAGTACAGTCCAGACAGGATGGAATATGGTAAAACTGCTACCTTTAAATCCAACGAGTTAAACAGATGTTTCATAAAACAGGCTGGTGAATTCTATTTTTATCTTATGTTTTCTTGTTCTCACATTTTCAATGCTTAGCTGTTTTTCTCATTCGAAAGAATGTTTTATCCGACAACCCATCCTGTGGCCAGAAGTGGGAGTATGTTATACCACAAAAATGGACAGCAAGTCTCTAGATCCTGCGTGCTCCTGCTTTTGTAGCCTTGAGAAAGTAGTGCAACCAACCAAAACACATATGTGGCTACTTGCTCGTGATTAGCATGAAAAAAATAGGTATTCTGTATTTTTTTTTTTTTTTTTTTTGAGATGGAGTTTCGCTCTTGTTGCCCAGGCTGGAGTGCAATGGCGTGATCTCGGCTCACTGCAACCTCCACCTCCCAGGTTCAAGCAATTCTTCTGCCTCAGCCTCCCGAGTAGCTGGGATTACAGGCATGCGCCACCATGCCCAGCTAATTTTGTAATTTTAATAGAGACAGGGTTTCTCCATGTTGGTCAGGCCGGTCTCGAACTCCTGACCTCAGGTGATCCGCCCGCCTCAGCCTCCCAAAGTGCTGGGATTACAGGCGTGAGCCACTGCGCCCGGCCGGTAGTCTGTATTTTGATGTTTGTGAAAATATATTATGAATACATAACTCAAATAAAGACATAAAAATTAGATGATGATGTCTACTTCTCTTCCTAAACTGTAAGACCCATAAGGGCAGGAACAGTGTCTTATTTATATTTGCACCCCGGTGCCTAGCCCCATAAATATGTGTTGAATAAATGAATGTGTAAATAAATTAGAAAATAGAAACGTGGGCCGGGCGCGGTGGCTCACGCCTGTAATCCCAGCACTTTGGGAGGCTGAGGCGGGTGGATCACCTGAGGTCAGGAGTTTGAGACCAGCCTGACCAACAGGGAGAAACCCCGTCTCTACTAAAAATGCAAAATTAGCTGGGTGTGGTGGCACACACCTGTAATCCCAGCTACTCAGGAGGCTGAGGTAGGAGAATCGCTTGAACCCAGGAGGTGGAGGTTGTGGTGAGCCGAGATCGTGCCACTGCACTCCAGCCTGGGCAACAAGAGTGAAACTCCATCTCAAAAAAAAAAAAAAGAAAAGAAAAGAAAATAGAAACGTGATGATTGTTGAATTCCACAGTAGCCAAGGACCAAGGATTACACAAATCCACAATATTGTTGTTTTTATAAATTATAATGTTTGTAGACTAAATATAGCAGACTGATGTTCAATGCTCGGGGGGAGATCCTTAGTTAATGATACAGCATTGTAAGTATGTAAAATATCTATGTAGTTAAGTGAGGATTAGGTGTTGATAGAAAAAATGAACCTAACAGTTGTGTTAGAGTGGTGGGGTTTGGTGTAGCTTTCTTTACCCTGTGCCCCGTTTTGGTTTTTAATGAAAGGAATTTATAAGTGGGTATTACCTCTGCTGGCCAGCAAACTGAGGCTGTCTTAATAAATAAAAGATATAGCACAACATTGAGAATTACTGCTTCTGTTCACATGGAGTCTAGATTCAAAGAAGTATGTGTTGACTTTATCTCACCTTGGGAAGTAGAAGAGAAATGCTGGAAGTGACAAGATCCAGAATGCCACTGCACCTAGTGCCTTGGCCTTGTTTCCAGAAACCAGCCAACCATGTGAGCAGGAGGCTTGGGCAGGCCGATGCACGTATGAAAATGGAGTGTAACTTCCCTGATAGACCTTGTTACCATTCAGGAAGGGAAGAAGGTCAACTGGAATTAAGGAATATGTCTCCTAGGTGGCTTAGTCAATGCTTGACAATCTGTAAACTACTCACTTGGCAGGTGAAAGTGGCAGCACCGTGTCTGCACACATAGGTGGGTCTGCAGATTCAATAGTACTGTATCCTAAACTACAAACATTAATCACACTGGGTTCAAAATCACTGTGGTGGATTTTAAAATAAATGCCCTCGATAATATAAATGATGCTCATCCTTACTGGTAATTAAGAAATATAAATTAAAGGATGAGATATCATTTTTCATCAAGTGGGCAAAATTTTTTAATTTGATGATGTCTATTGTTGGACAATATGAATGTTTAGTACATAAATACAGGTGCATAAAAAAGTTTAAAGCTTTCCCAAAATTGACCTTAATTTCTAACTCAAGAGGCTTCTTCTGTTTGGCAGCAACAACTTCAACTTAGTCAATGTTGGTTAATCTTTATCAATCCAGGAGACCCTTAGTCAACTTCTCTATCTGAGGTTGATGTGAAGTTAGAGAAGGTGTGTGTGATGGCAGAGCAAAGGCAGAGGAGGGAGGCTGCATTCCTTCTTCACTGCCATCAATCCGTGCTGTCCCCTGATGAGATACCCACATTCCCCTAGAGCCTTCCATAATAAATTCCATGCTGACATATCCTGCTTTGTCCCATTGTCTAGATAATGAGGTATCTTTGGTTCTCCTGGCCTTCTCTCAGCTACCTCTGTGCTCTTCCAAGTGAAAATAGGGGAAACTCTTCAAATCTCTCCCACAATGTCCTGGAACCCAGTGAGGCTCCATGAGGATGCCCTGGTACCTTTGAGCCTAAACATCTGTCTTGCTATTTCGACTCTACCGCTGGCACAGCAGGTTGGAGGGTGTCAGTGTGGTTGGGGCTAACGTTTCCCAGGATCCAAGATAGAAACCAGTATGCAGATTTCTGGCTTGTGAAGGTACTCCTAGTTTATCGGCTATGTGGTGTTTGGCTGTAAGTAACAGAAAACCCAACTGAAAGTGACTTTAATAATAAGGGACTTGTGATCTCATACAACAAAAACATTACGTTGGTAGTTGTCAAAACATGGTCTAGTGATGCCTGGAAGTCCCTGAAACCCTTTCAAGGCACTACATGGTCAAAATCATCCATTCCATCTACAAGTTGCAGATGGACTTTAATGTAACAGAGCAGAAGTCAGTGTTTATTTACAAAAAACTTTATTACCAACTGTGTTGTGAATAAAGTTTTATTGGCACACAGCTATACTCATTTGTTCATGCATTGTCTGTGGCTGCTTTTGTGCCACACCAGCAGAGTCCAACAGTTGTGATAGAGACTGTATGGCCCACAAAGTGGAAAATATTTACTATCTGGCCTTTTCCAGAAAAAAAATTGCTGATCTCTGCCATGGTGTATAAATCATTTTTGGAGATAATTTCAGACTCCACATTGCAAATGACCTTTAAGGAACTACCACTTGTTACATTATTAGTGTCATATGAACGAAGAATATCTACAATGATCTGGAAAGACATAAAAATACTGCTCAATTTCCTACTACATATCTGAGTGAAACTAGATTTTTTTTTAATATACTTTGACCAAACCAACATACCAAAACAGATCGAATACAAGAATAGACATGAGGCTGGGCCCGGTGGCTCAGATCTGTGATTCCAGTGCTTTGGAAGGCTGAAGTGGGCGTTTGAAGCCAGGAGTTTGAAACCAGCCTTGTCCCCGTCTTGACAAAGGAAAAAATAAAAATAAACAAGAGCAGACATGAGAATCCAGCTGTGTTGTATTAAGCCAGACATTAATGAGATTTGCAAAAATGTCAAACAATGCCACTTGTCACTATTTCTTGTTTTAGAAAGATATAATTTTTTCACAAAAATATATTTATTATTATATAATTGGTTTATTTTTAATGGATTAATAAATATATATTTAAAATTTCTCTCTGTTTCAATTAATAACATAATAAATACTGATAGATATAACCCACATAAATAAAAGCTTGTTGGGGTCCTCAGTAATTTCAAGAGTATAAAGGGGTCCTGAGACCAAACAGTTTGAGAATCACTGGTGTAGACTTCGCGCAGCTTCAGGACTGGTTCCCACATCATCTCACTGATGCTCTCATGGGCCCAGTTGTTTTGTATCTGTTTACGCCGCCATTCTCAGCATATGGACTTGCTCTCTTAGATAGCAACCCTCCCCCCACCCCACGTGGTACCAAATGGACACACAGAAATGACAGAGAGAAAAAACTGCAGCAACAGTTCCTGGCATCGTAAGTTTCCAAAGGTAGAAAAGGCACTATTTCTTTTTGTCCTTTTTGTCCAAAAAAGTGATTTTTCTTTTTTGTTTTTTTCGAGATGGAGTTTTGCTCTTGTTGCTCAGGCTGGAGTGCAATGGTGTGATCTTGGCTCACTGCAACCTCCGCCTCCTGGATTCAAGCGATTCTCCTGCCTGGGTCTCCCGAGTAACTGGGATTACAGGCATGCACCACCATGCCTGGCTAATTTTTGTATTTTTAGTAGAGATGGGGTTTCACCATGTTGGTTAGGCTGGTCTTGAACTCCTGACCTAGGTGATCCACCCACCTCAGCCTCCCAAAGTGTTGGATTACAGGCGTGAGCCACTGCGCCTGGCCCCACCGATTTTTCAAAAGCAAGGAAAACCTTTTCCAGAACCAGTGTGCTATTTATTTTTACAATAACCCCAAAAAAGGCCTCATTAAGAAGGGTGTATAGGAGTGACTGATACAGGCTGGGTGCGGCTCACACCTGTAATCCTGGTACTTTGAGAGGCTGAGGTACGTGGATTGATTGATCTCAGCCTGGGCAACATGGTGAAACCCTGCCTCTACAAAAAATACAAAAATTAGGCATGCTAATACACTCCTATTGTTCCAGCTACTTGGGAGTCTGATGTGGGAGAATTGCTTGAGCCTGGGAGGTTGAGGCTGCAGTGAACTGTGATTGCACCACTGCACTCCAGCATGGGTGACAGAGCAAGACCCTGTCTCAAAAAAGAGGAAGAAGGAGAAGAAGGAGAAGGAGAAACCAGATCGACTATAAATGACTAGAGAACTGGACAAAATACATGAAACAACTGGTTTTGGTCTTCAGAAAATAGAAACATAATGACTGTAATCTCTGAAGACGGGAAACAATGAGGTGAGCTCTGCAATCCCTCCAGCTTTCTGCCCGAGGAACTTTCTAAGCCATGTGCAGAGAAAAGGCATCCAAGTGGAGCACAGCAGTCTTGTTGAGCGGAGGAGACAGAAACAGGTGTTTGAAGGCTGAGGGGGTTGAGTTTTTAGAGATATGCAAATAAATAGCCCCATAAATATGCATAGTACCCTTGAAGATTTTGGCTGAATGCTGGGTTGTGATGTCCAGGTGAGGTTCTACAAGACTGTGCAAAGAACAACTACCAGGGAAAGAGCACCTCCTGGGTAGTTGTAGCTTGCACAATGCTGCAGACATTTGAGCTCTGGCAGTTACGTGGGGCTATCTTAATGAACACTCAGGGCATTCATTAGAAACCACAGAGAGATCAGCCCTCAAGAACGTAAGTAAAGTAGTGCCAGCATAAAGATGACCGTAGATCCACTCTAGCAGAGCTTAAAAATGGGCCACAGAAGGATCATACTGATAAAACTATGCATGCTGTAAATTAACGGCCTGCAAGAACCAAGTTTAATGCTCATTAAAAGAAGACAACAAAATTCAGATGTTCAACAATGAAACATTCAAAACATCCACGATTCAATCAAAAGATGCTAGACATGCCAAAAAGTAGGAAAATCTGACCCATAATCAGGAGAAAAATCAAGTCAGTAGAAAAACAACCAGAAATGATAGGGGGGAAAATGTAATTATCAGACAAAAATTTTTAAACAGCTAACATAAATATACTAAAGAATTCAAAAAATTGAACACAATGAGGAGATAAATGGTAGATATAAAAATAATATTATGGTATGTTAACTATATCTCAACTAAAAATAAAAAAGATGAAAATTCTAGAGCTGAGACCGGGCGCAGTGGCTCACACCTGTAATTCCAGCACTTTGGGAGGCCTAGGCGGGTGGATCACCTGAGGTCAGGAGTTCAAGACCAGCCTGGCCAATATGGAGAAACCCCGTCTCTACTACAAACACAAAAATTAGCCAGGCATGGTGGTACACACCTGTAATCCCAGCTACTCAGGAGGCTGAGGCAGAAGAATCACTTGAACTCAGGAGGTGGCGGTTGCAGTGAGCCGAGATTATGCCACTGTACTCCAGCCTGGGCAATAGCGTGAGTGAGACTCCGTTTAAAAAAAAAATTCTATGCCGGGAGCGGTGGCTCACGCTTGTAATCCCAGCACTTTGGGAGGCCGAGGTGGGCGGATCACGAGGTCAGGAGATCAAGACCACGGTGAAACCCCGTCTCTACTAAAAATACAAAAATATTAGCCGGGCGTGGTGGCGGGTGCCTGTAGTCCCAGCTACTCGGAGAGGCTGAGGCAGGAGAATGGCGTGAACCCGGGAGGCGGAGCTTGCAGTGAGCTGAGATTGTGCCACCGCACTCCAGCCTGGGCGACAGAGCGAGACTCCGTCTCAAAAAAAAAAAAAAAAAAAAAAAAAAAACAAACAAAAAAAAATTCTAGAGCTGAAAACACATATCTGAAATGAAAATTTTGCTAGATGGTCCTAACAGGGTACTGGACCTAACAGGGTACTGGAGAAAAAAGGTGAAGTTAAAGACATGAAAATATAAATGATCAAATTGAAAGACAGAAAGAAGAAAGAGACTTTTAAAAATGAACATACTGTCAATTCTCTATGAGACAATCTCAACCATACATATAATTAGAATCCCAGGAGAGAGAGGCAGAAAATGTACAAAAAACTGTGGCTAAAATTTTTTTCCAGTTTTGATGATAAATATCAATTCATAGGTCCAAAAATCTCAACAAAGCCTGGCAGGATAAACAGAAAACAGCAACAACAAACTACATCAAGGCAACATAGTCATAGTCATATTGATGAAAACCAGTGGTAAAATCAGGCTATGAATGTCTGCTGAATTCTTACCACAGACCCGGCAAATAAGGGGGCAATGAAACAACATCTAGAAATGCTGAAATCAAGCCCACCTAAAAGTCTCAATCCAGTCACAATGGTCTTCAAAAATGAAGGTGAAATAGGCGTTTGCAGATAATCACGACTTAATTTATCACCAGCAGATCTTACTACAATAAATGTTGAAGTTCTTCAGGCTAAAGAAAACCCATAGTAAAACTCAGATCTACACAAAATAATGAAGATCACTGGAAATGGTAAATATGTGGGTGGATTTTAAAGTGAGCGTGAGGAGAAAAGGGAGTAAAATATACATCTTCAGGCACACCCACCCTCCAAATAGGGTCTAGATCAAACTTGAAGAGCCTAGCTGACACCTCAGCAACTCCAGACTTGCCACCGTGGCTGGCGGTGCTAACATAACTTCCAAGGCTGGAGTCGAGGCTGGCAAGTCCTC
The DNA here is from genome assembly GCF_028878055.3 of Symphalangus syndactylus. Classification (NCBI taxonomy): domain Eukaryota; kingdom Metazoa; phylum Chordata; class Mammalia; order Primates; family Hylobatidae; genus Symphalangus; species Symphalangus syndactylus. The sequence goes on along the minus strand of NC_072445.2, from coordinate 67,619,204 downwards.
CAGGGACCCAGAGATTACCAAAGATGGTGTCGTAGTTCCTAGGTCCTGGAGTCTCCGGGTAACATCTGGACTACAGGCTGCATTGTCTTCTCCATGGCCTGCCTGACAATGGCTTGATCTTGAATCTGGCTCTTATTTCTTTTCTTTTCTTTTTTTTTTTCTGAGACGGAGTTTCGCTCTTGTTGCCTGCTGTAGTGCAGTGGTGCGATCTTGGTTCACTGCAACCTCCGCCTCCCGGGTTCAAGCGATTCTCCTGCCTCAGCCTCCTGAGTAGCTGGGATTACAGCCATGTGCCACCATGCCCGGCTAATTTTGTATTTTTAGTAGCCCAAAGTGCAGGGATTACAGGCGTGAGCCACCGTGCCTGGCCTTTTTTTTCTTTTTTTATGGATTCTTGCTCTTGTCGCCCAGTTACAGTGCAATGGTGGGATTTCAGCTTACTGCTACCTCTGCCTCCTGGGTTCAAGCAATTCTCCTGCCTCAGCCTCCCGAATAGCTGGGATTACAGGCACCTGCTACCAAGCCCAGCTAATTTTTGTATTTTTAGTAGGGACAGGGTTTCACCATGTTGGGCAGGGTGGTCTCGAACTCCTGACCTCAAGTGATCCACCCGCCTCGGCCTCCCAAAGTGCTGGGATTATAGGCATGAGCCACCACGCCCCACCTCTGGCTCTTATTTTAATCAGATTTGGGGGTCCACAAATCCATTCCTGCCCTGTCCCCTAACTTAGAGGCTAGTCCAGAGGTTTTTGCTTGGTGACATATGGGGGAAGGAGAGAAGCACCAGTCAGTCTTCCCGTACTGCCAGTGTTTAGGCCCTATGGGGGTTACGACATTGCGTTCAATTCCTTCCTTAGGCAGCTTTCACTCCACATTGCGTCATGTCTGCTATGTACACTATGAGCTTCAGACTACTGGGTTTCACTTTTTTCCTTAACTTGGCCACCGTGGGAGTCTTAAGAAAATGTGTTATGTTAATGAAGCATATGCTGAAAGTGCTAGCCCAGTGCAGCCACCACGATGATTCACACATGACCTAGAAAACTGATTGAACCAGTTAGCCTCCTTGATTTCAGTTCCTGGCCCTTCTTGTCTGTCCTTCCCATCATCAACAGATTTTCCTTTGCAAGCCATCGCTCTACGTTATAGACTGAATGTTGTATCCCCCCGAAATACATACGTTTAAATCCTAACCTCCAAAGTGATAGTCCTAGGAGATAGGGTCTTTGGAAGGTGATTAGATCATGGGGGTGGAACCCCCATAAAGGGGATTAGTGTCCTTATAAAACATAAACCTGGGAACTCTCTTGTCCGGGTCTTTCCACCATGTGAGGACACAAGGAGAAGGTGACCATCTGCAACCTAGAAGAGCGCCCTCGCCAGGACCCGACCATGCCGGCACCCTGATCTCAGCCTTCAGCCTCCAGAACCATAAGAAGTGAATTTCTGTTGTTTATAAATCACTCAGTCTATGGTACTTTGTTATAGGAGCCTGATGGACTAAAATACTCTAATGCCATGTTAGCACCCTCTTCAGAATCAGAACTGTCTTCTAATGTGCCATTGCCTTTACCCAGATAGAGTGACTGCCAACGTGTTTGTAATGGGTCCAAGGGTCAGGGGAACAAGGCAAAGAGCTCAGGGGCCAAAGAGATGACAGGCCAGTGGATGAGGCAGATGTCAAATATGCCTGGAGATGCTGAAGGACACACGTCTCTCCACTGTTGCCAGTGGGATTAAAAGATCATTCTTCCTTTCAGGCATTTGAATTACAAAAGCAATGCAATACCAAAACATCAAAAGTAGGTTTCATAGTCTCCCTTCCCTGGCCCTCCCGACACCACAACACACTACACTTATTTCTTCTTAATCATGACCCTGGAGAGATGGTTTCATGGAAGTTTATAAGTTTATAAGTTTGCACTTCAAAGTCGATGACTTCAAGCCTTCATTATGTTACAGTTTTGCTGGTTCCATTTTATAACCTAGAAAAATGTCTTAGGGGCCAGGCATGGTGGCTCACACCTGTAATCCCAACACTGGGAGGGCAAGGTGGGAGGATTGCTTGAGCCTAGGAATTCAAGACCAGCCTGGGAAACATAGGGAGACCTTGTCTCTACAATTTTTTTTTTTTAATTAGCTAGGTGTGGTGGTGCATGCCTGTAGTCCCAGCTACTTGGGAGGCTGAGACAGGAGGATCACTTGAGCCCAGGAGATTGAGGCTGCAGTGAACTGTGATGGCACCACGGCACTCCAGCCTGGATGATAGAGTGAGACCCTTACTCTTAAATAAAATTAAAAAAAGAAAAATGTCTTTGTTGAGTGTTGCTGTGTGTGTGCGTGCGTGCGTGCATGTGTATGTGTATGTGTGTGATTTGTAACAGAGGTTGGGATTTCAAGAGAAAAAAAAGTCAAATATTTTCTCAAACTGTTCTCTCATAAAAAGAAAGAAGATTTGGCTGGGCGCAGTGGCTCATGCCTGTAATCCTAGCACTTTGGGAGGCCAAGATGGGTGGATCACCTGGGGTCAGGAGTTCAAGACCAGCCTGGCCAATGTGGTGAAACCCCATCTCTACTAAAAATACAAAAATTAGCCGGGCGTGGTGGCACACTCTACTAGCCACTTGGGAGGCTGAGGCAGGAGAATCACTTGAACCCGGGAGGTGGAGGTTGCAGTGAGCTGAGATCACGCCACTGTACTCCAGCCTGGGCGACAGAGCAAGACTCTGTGTCAAAGAAAAGAAAGATTTTTAGCAATTCAGTGACACAAAAGTGAAATGGTTGCAACAGCTGCCAAATTAGGGAAGATTAGCCCTTCCAAACATTAGGTGAAGCAAGATGGGACTCGTTTTAGAAGCTGCAAAGAGTTTGGATTCCCTTTTCATCTCATTATATCCACAGTTGAGAGAATTTCAGGGTGGGAGTGTATCTAAGGTCCCCGGCACACCGCATTTCTAAGGGTACCGTGGTTCTCGGGAGACGTCAGTGACCTTCCTCCTGTCCTTCTCTTGCTTCCTTGGTATTCTCCTCACCCCTTCCTGATGGGCTGTTATTGATTCTGTCTCCGTAGCTGAGCTGTAAAACGTTGCATACCACGGATGACGCACATTTGCCCTGGAACCTTTTCCATCCCTCAGCAATCTGTGACCCAGCCCTTTGCCAGCTGCCTGGGAGCCAACACTAATGACTGGAAGCAGGTCGGGGCCATGAGCCTCTGAGACAGGAAAACCTGCAGGCAAGAAGGAATTCCTACCAGGCGGCATAGTGCTTAGACGGAAATGCAGTTCCGCAAAAACTAGCTGATGGGGAAATGACTGAGACATTCCTCTATGTCTGAGAAACTTAAAGTTTTGTGGAGAAAGGAACTGACAGAATTTCTTTGTAAAGTTGTCAGAACCAAGGGGGCTCAGGAAATCCACCTGGGTTCTGAGAAGTCTCCCTGAAGGGCGTGGTGGGGAGCTTTATCTTGAAGAGCGTGAGTGATCGATGAGGTGGCAAGGGCAGGATTGGAAGAGTGAGGTAGAGAGAGAGAGAGAGAGAGAGGGAGAGAGAGAGGGAGAGAGAAGGAGCAGGAGCCCAAGCTTGGGGGCTGGTCAGCAGGGAGCAGGGAAAGCTTTCAGGTGCTGGGTAGGGCTAGAGGCAGGGTGACTGTCAGTCAGGGTAGAAGTCTGCTTTGAGAGGGTATTAAGCATTGTATTAGGACACTTGCACTTTATACTTCAGGGAAATGAGAGTTTAAGAAGTGAAATAACAGGATCAGGTTTTCATTTCTGATAATCATCCTGGCTGCAGTACAAAGCATAGATTGGAATCTCTCTTCTTAGTGTAGTATCTGTCACATGGTAGGTGCTCAGTAAATACCTGTTGAACAAATGGTCAGTGAAGAAAGGAAAGGGAAAAAAATCCCTTTTAATAGGCTTAATGGGCTTGCAGCAAAAAGTGTCACCTATGAAACTCTCCAGACAGGTGGGGTGGGGGAATTTGACACAGATGCTGCTGCCCTGCTGCAGCTTTGTTTCATTCTGTTTTCAATTTACCAGGGCTGCAAGGGAAAGGGTGACTTCTGGGATCTCTGGAGCTAGGGTGAGTCAAAGGCCTGCTGACAACATTCTAGAGCTCTGCTCCTCACAGCACAGTCAGGCAGCAGCGGCATCAGCTGGGAACTTGGTGGAAATGTAGAATCTCTGGCCCCACCCTAGACCAACTAAGTCAGAATCTGCATTTAACTAGATCCCCAGGTGATGAGTAGGCACTTGAGGGTTAGAGGAGCCTGGTGTAGGCTCAGAAGCTCCGCCCTGCAGATGAATCATCAGGAGAACCCGGGAGAAGTAGGAAGAGTGGGGAGACCTGAGAAATCCATATTTTTCCAGTCTCCTCTGCTTGAGACTACAAGTGGGGCCACACTAATAGAAACCTATGGTTTTCTCCAAAAGCCCCAGCAATTTCATATGATTCAACCTAGTACTTTGGAGAGTCCCCAGAGTGTGACTCATGACTCCCCCTCACTCAGTTACCACATGGCATTCCCACTTTCCTGCTCTCTGACCTGGGCATCAGCCACGGCTCCCAAGGATGCTTGCTTTATAGGGTACTCTGTCTAAGAGGTGAGAATTCTTCTGCACTGCCTTGAATGGCTTCAGCAATGACAATGATGATAACCAACAATGTCAAGAACTCCTACACACCAGGCACTGTTCTAGGCACTCTTTTGGGTTTAACCTTATGAATCATAATGATCGTTCCTATTTCACAGGTGAAATTTCTATTTCACGGATAAAGAAACTAAAGCTCAGAGAGGTTAAGGAGCTTGCCAAGTCACAGGGCATGTGAGTGGAGTGACGCCCGCTTATCATTTGGGCCCAGGGGGCAGAGCTGCTTGATGCTCCAAGAATCGCACAGAACCTCTAGCAAACGAGCTCTTTTTGTTTATTGCTGGGAGCATGAGCTATAAGCTAAAGAAACCACTCAGAGGAACTAGAGACTTATGAGTGGTTTTAAGATAAGTTAATGAGGTTAGGGCTGTGCTGCTGGGGGTTGATGTGTTCCCAGGAGCTGATGTGACCCACTGAGTCCCTATAACCTCTAGCATAATCAGGCTCAGGCTATAGCCCCTGCTGCTGGGGCAGACGGAGGAGTTCAGTGAAGGCTGGAACTGTCATAGGCAAGCAGCTTTGCCCAAGGAAACATAAGCAGGATCAGGAGAAGTGGGATGAGGCCAGTGAGGAGCCCCAGGCCAGGGCCATAGGGACCCCCAGGATCTATTGAAGGTGATGGGACACCCCAAAGACAATGCTGAATGTCTACATGAGGAAGTGTCTCCATCACCGGTGGCCCAGAGATCACCTGAGGGAGGAAAACAGGACCCGAAGGCCAGAGGTCCAGCCTCGGGCTATGTCCAGGGATGAGAGAAAGGAGGAGGCCCATGCCCAGAAGCACCTTCACCTCAGGTCCACTGTGGTCTCACGACTGAGACCCTCTGCTTGCACCCAACCCAGACAGTGCTGAGGAAGGGAAGAGGAAGCAGGAGGGGAAGCCTGTGACAGGACCAGCCGTGCCAGTCTGTAGGAGGCTGAGCTAGGATAAGAATCCTGTGGCTTGGAAGTCCTTTGCTTCCAGGATTTAGAATCTCTCAATTCTTCCAGGGCTGTTCTAACCTTACTTTTATTAATTAATTAATTTTTTTTTTTAAACAGGGTCTCACTTTGTCACCCAGGCTGCAGTGCTATGCAATCTCAGCTCACTGCAACCTCCCTCTCCCAGGTTCAAGTGATTCTCGTGCCTGAGTAGCTGGGACTATAGGCACGCTCCACCAGGCCCGGCTAATTTTTGTATTTTCTGGTAGAGGCAGGGTTTTGCCATGTTGGCCAGACTGGTCTTGAACTTCTGACCTCTAGTGATCTGCCCACCTCGGCCTCCCAAAGTGCTGGGATTTCAGTGTGAACCACTGCGCCCGGCCTCTAACCTCATCTTATGGGACTGTCTTGCATCCTTACTTGGATGAAGAATGGAGGTGTCAGTGAACCCCTAGAGGCCAGAAGTAGTGCTGACCCTGCAGTGAGTTGCTCAGGGCCTAGGCATGAGCCAAGGAAGCTGGCGTAGGGACGAGAGGGCACTCAGAGGGCAGGGCTGAGAGGCTGCTGGGAACCTGCTCATCCCTTCTCTCCTGGACTCTCCATCCTCCTCCTCCTGCTCCCTCAGTCACCACCTTCAGGCTGTGCTGACCCTTAGCAGGATCCTCCTCTGCATGGCCATGAGTGGGACTGCCCTAGGGGAAGGCCTTCTTTAGGTCACACCCCTCTTTCTCCCACCTCGTGATCTCGGGGTCACTTTGGAGCCTCTGGTCCTGGAGGAAGCCATAGCAGCAGGGACTGAGAAAAGACTGCAAGTTCCAAAGATAACCGCATCTTCTATGACTTTTTAAAATTTCCAGCTGAACCCTGGAATAATTGAATACAGGATTCAACACTTAAAAAAATAAAACTGTTCTGATGACTAGAAGCAGGACAGAAGCACTGGTGACCTCTAAAGGGGGTCTGCCCTCAGAGACGGCTGTGGGTGAAGCCAGGCAGATGGCAGCCTGCCCTCTTTCCTGCCAGCACACACATCAACCGCTTGGCTTTTTATGAGAAAATCCAAACAAAGGGGCATGATTGTGTGAGATGCCAGTCTGTGTGCCAGCCTGTGAGCCTGCCCAGGGGATGGGGTGGCCAAAGACTGGGGCTGGACGTCACAGGTCAAGAATGCAGAAAGGCTGTCTGCAGCCTCCTCTTTCAGCAGAGGAATGGAAAGCCCTAATCTGGTGTCTCCTGCGGGAGGAAGAGCTAGGGATCAACACCAGGCAACAGCCATCCTGTCTTCCTCCCAGAGAGAGACCTGTCAACATTGCTAGGGGAAGAGGAAAACAAACAAACAAAAAAGGAGGCCAGGCTACTGATGACAGAGAGAAGCATGAGCTCTGTGAAGGAGACAGCCTCGTTATCCAGCTGCATTTTTGGTAGTAACACATCTTGGCTGTTTCAGGAACCATGGTTTGAGTCCATCCACCTACAAGAACCTGGATTCTTATTAATATGTAAATTCCATTAGACTTGCTAGTTTAGGGGATGTCCATGTTGCTTCCTATATGGAAGTGACCCTGATTTCCAGCCAACGCGAGTGAGTTATGTTTTCTGTGCACAGCGCGTGCGCAGGCTGGCTGTGCTTACTTGAGCTTATGTTTCTCTCCCCCGCTGGCTTGAAACCTCTGGAGGCTGGAGCGTGTTTATCCACATTCGTATCCTTAACACAGTGCCAGGCACATAGTAGGTACTCAGCAGATATTTGTTGAAGCAAAAGGATGATGAGATAGAAACATGACAGTAGGAACTATTCGACTTCAGGAGACTTTAGAAATGACCTGATTTTGGGATAGGTGGAAGACAGCAGACATTGGACATCAAGCAATGAATGACAGTGACTCCAGAGAAAAGGGAAACAAATGAGGTAGCCATATAATTTCCCCAATTTACTCTCTGGAGGTATTTTCCATGCTGCAGTGCAGGGAGGGAGAAAGCCAGACAGAGTTTTGTGGTCTCATTGAGTTGAAAATACAGAAATCAGAATTCAAAGTCCAAGTTAGAATTCTGAGAACTCGAGTCAGATAGAAACACAGAGCAGAATACAGAAGTGGAAGCAACTTCACAGAGAGAGCTTGGAGGTCAGCAGAGAGGTCCTCTTGGGTCTTCAGCTGACAACTGATGTGCACAGGCAAGATAAGAAACTCTGTGAGAAGAGGGGAAGAGCAGCTGGAAAGCAGTAGACCAAACAATTCCCATTGCTCACACAGGCCTGAATGGAAACACCTCACCATGTATGGGGCATTTCCTTAATAAGGGGCGTAAATGGCCAGGGGCGGTGGCTCACGCCTGTAATCCCAGTACTTTGGGAGGCCGAGGTGGGTGGATCACGAGGTCAGGAGTTCGAGACCAGCCTGACCAACATGGTGAAACCCTGTCTCTACTAAAAATACAAAAATTAGCGGGGCAAGGTAGCGCATGCCTGTAATCCCAGCTACTCAGGAGACTGAGGCAGGAGAATCACTTGAACCTGGGAGGCAGAGGTAGTAGTGAGCCGAGATCGTGCTGCTGTAATCCAGCCTGGGCGACTGAGTGAGACTCCATCTCTAAATAAATAAATAAATAAATAAATAAATGGCGTAAATTATGCCGAGAACAAAATCGACTTTGGATCGGTTCTAGCAAAGCTTAAAAACAAATTTCAAAAGGACCTAACTGATTCCATGTAATGTAACTGAGTGCCAGAGCAACATCCAACAATGCTTAAAGGACTACAGCACAACCCAGCACTCACCAACATAAAATTCACAACATCTGGTATCCTGATGAAAGTTGCAAAGCAACAGGAAAATATGGCTCATAACCAGGAAAAAAAATTCAATAGAAATAGACCTAGAGATGACTGAGGTGATGAAATCAGGGCTATAAAGGAGCTTGTATAAATGTGCTCCATACATTCAAGAAGGCAGAGGAAAACATGAAGAGGCAAGAAATGGAACATTTTTCAAGACCCAAATAGAACTTCTAAAGATTAAAAATATATCTGGATGCAAAATACTCATATAAGATTAACAGCAGATTAGACATTGCAGAAAAGTTCTGTGAACTTGAAGGAGAATCTTTGAAGCACAGAGAGGAAAAAGACTGACCAAAAAATGAACAGATTGTCAGCAAACTGTGAGACACAATAAAAAATATATACAGAATACATGTAATTGAAATCTCAGAATAAGTTGGGAACCCACAAAAATATTTTTCAAAATTATGGTAGAAAATTTTATAAACTTGATGAAAACTCAGAGATTCAAGAAGCTCCGTGATCCCCAAGTAGAACAAACGTAGAGGAAGTTACACCAATGTACATCATAGTAAGACTGCCGGAAAAAAGTGAGAACAAGATAACATTCAAAGCAGCCAGACAGAAAAATAAAATATTACATAAAGGGAAACAAAATTAATTATTACTAGTGACTGCTCATCTCATACAGCACAAGTCAGGAGACAATGTTATTTTATGAATATCTGACAGAGAACAAGTTGTCAACCTAAAAATCTATATCCAGTGAAAATATCTTTCAAAAATGAGGCAAAATAAAGGCTTTTTTTTTTTTTTGAGACAGGGTTTTACTCTGTCACCTAGGCTAGAGTGCAATAGCACAATCTCGACTCACCACAGCCTCTGCCTCCCGGGTTCAAGTGATTCTCCTGCTTCAGCCACCTGAGTAGCTGGGATTATAGGAACCATCACCACACCCAGATAATTTTTTTTTTGAGACAGAGTCTCACTCTGTCACCCAGGCTGGAGTTCAGTGGCATGATCTCGGCTCACTATAACCTCCACCTCCCAGGCTCTAGCGATTCTCCTGCCTCAGCCTCCCGAGTAGCTGGGATTATGGGTGTCCACCACCACGCCCAGCTAATTTCTGTATTTTTAGTAGAGATGGGGTTTCACCATGTTGGCCAGGCTGGTCTCAAACTCCTGACCTCAGGTGATCCACCCACCTCAGCCTCCCAAAGTGCTGGGATTACAGGTATGAGCCACCGTGCCCGGCTGCCCAGATAATTTTTGTATTTTTAGTAGAGACAGAGTTTCGCCGTGTTGCCTAGGCTGTCTTGAACTCCTGAGCTCAAGCTATCTGCCCAAAAATAAAGGCCTTTAAAGCCCAACAAAAGCTGAGAGACTCATTGCCAGCTGACTTGTACATCAAGAGATGTTAAAGGAAGTTCGGTTCTGTAGGGGGAAGGAAATGTGGATCCTCCCAAACAAATGAGGAGACCTGGAATTTAAATGTGTGGATGAACATGTTTTTCTTAGTTTTTAATCTTTAAAATGATAACTGTTTAAAGCAAGCTTGTTCAATCCATGGCCCGTGGATGGCGTTGAATGTGGCCCAACACAAATTCATAAACTTTCTTAAAACATTTTGAGGTTTTATTTGCAATTTTTTTTTTTAGCTCATCCTCTATCTTTAGTGTTAGTGTATTTTATGTGTGGTCCAAAAAAACTCTTCTTCCAATATGGTCCAGGGAAGCCAAAAGAATGGACACCCCTCGTTTAGAGCAAAAGCAATAACAATGTATATTTTCAAAATACGGTTGACCCTTGAATAACGTGGGGGTTGGGGCACTTGCCCTACCCGCAGTCGAAAATATATATATAACTTTTGAATCCTCAAAAACTTAACAGTCTACCTCCCAGTAATACTATACTCATAGCTTACTGTTGACCAGAAGCTGTTCTGGTAACATAAACAGTTGATTAACACATATTGTGCATGTTATATGTATTATATACTATATTCTTACAATAAGACAAGCTAGAGAAAAAAATATTATAAGAAATTAATAGGAAGAGAAAATATATTCATTCATTATATATGAGGATGAAGACCTCTATGATGATCCACTTCCACTTACTGTTTCTTTTTTTTTTTTTTTTTCTGAGATGGAGTCTCGCTGTGTCACCCAGGCTGGAGTGCAGTGGCACGATCTCAGCTCACTGCAACCTCTACCTCCCAGGTTCAAGCGATTCTCCTGCCTCAGCCTCCCGAGTAGCTGGGACTACAGGCATGCACCACCACGCCCGGCTAATTTTTTGTATTTTTAGTAGAGACAGGGTTTCACCATGTTAGCCAGGATGGTCTCGACCTCCCGACCTCAGGTGATCCACCTACCTCGGCCTCCCAAAGTGTTGGGATTACAGGCGTGAGCCACGGCGCCCAGCCTTCACTTAATATTTCATTAAGTGGACGTGGGTCATCATAAACGCCTTTATGCTCATCATCTTCACACTGAGTGGCTAAAGAAGAGGAGGAAGAGGAGGTTTGGTCTTGCTGTCTCAGGGGTAGCAGAGGTGGAAGAAAATCTTTGTATGAGTGGACCTTCACTGGTCAAACCCATGTTGCTTAAGGGCCAACTGTATGTGAAAATAAAATATGGCTATAAAACATGGAAGACAGGAGGGGTAAATGGAAGTACATCATTGTAAGGGTCTCACACTATGCATGAAGTGGTAAAGTATTACTGGAAGGTAGATTGTGATAGATTAAAGATGTATATTTAAACCCTATAGCAACCACCAAAACCATAAACACAAATAAACCAATAGTGGAGATAAAAATGGAATTTAAAAAATACTCTTAACAGGGAAGCAATAAACAATAGCCAAAATTGAAGTGAAAATGTCATGACCAGAACTGGAATTGCCTGCGTCCTAGACCTGTGCTCTTATTCTAATAAAAAAAGAAAGAATGTGCCATGTAAAGCATCAGAGTAAAGAAAGATTTCTTGAAAACAGTGGAGCCTTAACATGACTGTAAGAGCTGAGAGGCATTTGGGAAGAAATGAAGTGGGCTATTCTAGGGAGGGAGAATGGCATATGAAAAGATGACGGTGGGAGATGGGAAAGGAGGGTATTTGTAGTGGGAAAACAGGATTCATACAGAAAGTTTTCGGAGAGTATCAAGAAGTAAAGGGGCTGAGCATGGTGGCTCACGCCTGTAATCTCGGCACTTTGGGAAGCTGAGGAGGGCAGATCACCAGAGGTCAGGAGTTCAAGACCAGCTTGGCCAATGTGGTGAAACCCCATCTCTACTAAAAATACAAAAATCAGCTGGGTGTGGTGGCAGGTGCCTGTAATCCCAGCTACTCAGGAGGCTGAGGCAGGAGAATCACTTGAACCTGGGAGGTAGAGGTTGCAGTGAGCTGAGATGGTGCCCTTGCACTCCAGCCTGGGCTAAAAGAACGAGACTCCATCTCAAAAAAAAAAAAAAAAAGAGGTAAAGGGGGTGTGCCAGGTAGCCAAGGGCCTTGAATTTAGCCTTAAGCCTGTGGGCAAGATGGAACCCCTGAAGACTGCTTATCTCTGAGTGAGCCTCACCCTCAGTGACCACTCTGGCTATCCTTTTCCCTGGCTGTAATCATTTTTTGGTGTTAGGTTGCAAAGGTCATGCAATATGGAGTCAGAAACCTTGGGTTTCTCTCCAGGTTCTCCACTGAATGATTCTAGGGCAAGTTTCTTAGTCTAAGCCCAAGTTCTTTGAGGATCAGTTTCCTAAATTATGAGACTACTGATCACTTGGCCCTTCCTTATCCACCTCAGGGGAGGACACAGTATCCAGGCTAGTCAATCACTGTCCGTCTTCCCCTGACCACAGGAATGATTCAGGGATGGGTACATGACACAGTTCTTGCCAGTCTTTTTATATTAATTTTTTTGAGATAGGGTCTTGCTATGTTGCCCAGGCTGGCCTTGAACTCCTGGGCTCAAGTGATCCTCTTGCCTCAGCCTCCTAATCAGCTGGGACTATAGGTACATGCCACCATGCCTAGCTATGGATTTTTCTCCAGCAATAGGGTGATACAAGCCTAAAGTTGCCACCATCTGGGGAGATCTTGCCAAAGAATAAAGACAAAACTGAGGACTACAAAGCCAAGAGAGTAATGAAGAAAGAGCAAGTTCTGATGACAACATTAGAGGCTCCCAGAACCTGAAAGAACTACCCGTGGACTTTTCAATTACGTGAGCCAATAATTTCCCACCCTTACCGCTTTTGTAAGCAAGTTTTGAATTGATTTCAGACACAATCAGAAGCACCCAAACTACACAGTATTCTTGTGAGGATTAAATTAGATAAACATGCAACAAACGGCACGTGTTCAACATATACTGACTATTATTACTTTCTTATCACTACATATCTTAATATCATTTTATCCCCTGTACAAGCAGATACAGAGAACTCTATTTTATAGAGGGATTTAGAGAGAGGAAGTAACTTGTTAAAAGGTCCCAAAGTTAATAAATGACATAGTTGAGCTCTTTTTCCACCTGACACTATAGATGACAGTAACATGCCTAGCGCATAGCAGCCACTTGGTAAATGTGGATTCCTTTCCCCTTTCCTGCAAACCAAGATCCTCAAATCATGCCTATCTACCTAGAGATTCACACGAAAGCAGAAGTCGTGAGGGTGCTTCTCTACATTCTGCCTCCCTTAGGTACAGTTTGCTCTTCAGAGACTTATCTTTGAATGATCAGACCTGCTGAACGCTTGTATCTTCCCGTCTGAACCCCTCAAGACTCGCCCCTCTCAGCTGTCCTTCAGATTTTCATTCACTTCTGAACATGGGCATCTAACATGTTCTCTGGCACTGACTTGCCCTCCAGCCCTCAGACTTGCCTCAGTCCCTGTTGTCTGCCAGTTTTTCACTGGACATCGTCCTCTGAGAGACCAGGCAGTCCCATGGCCGCGTGTGACCAGCGTGCACCCAGGTGCGTCCTCTTCCCACACAATTCACCGAAGTAGTCTTGGTTCTTTTTCCTCAATGGTCAGTCATGCAAGTCACAGTGAACATTTATTTTTGAAAAGCCCAATGCATAACCTGATATAAACATTTCATTGTCTGTCATAGAAAGGAATTTCCCTAAAAGTTCTGGGAAGGTAACTTTTTTCCTCTCACTTAAAAAATATAACGTAGTGGCACACAGCCCGGGCAGCGTAGCTTCACAACATCCTCAGTGTGTACCCGACAGCTTCTGGGAAGTTGTCGTCAGTTGACTAAAAGTTAGAAAGGGCTGGGCATGGTGGCTCACGCCTGTAATCCCAGCGCTTTGGGAGGCCGAGGTGGGTGGATCACCTGATGTCAAGAGTTTGAGACCAACCTGGCCAGCATGGTGAAACCTCATCTCTACTAAAAATACAAAAAATTAGCTGGGCGTGATGGCGGGTGCCTGTAATCCCAGCCACTTGGGAGGCTGAGGCAGGAGAATTGCTTGAACCTGGGAGGCGGAGGTTGCAGTGAGTGGAGATCGCACCATTGCACTCCAGCCTGGATGACAAGAGCGAGACTCCATCTCAAAAAAAAAGAAAAAAAAGGTTAGAAAGACCTAAATGTAAGGACAGTAAACATTTTGATTCAGAAATTCAGACCAAGAAATCTTTCATTTAGTCTTCGGCCGTTTTAGACAATGAGGGCTCTTTGTTAGCATGAAACACTGCAATCTTCCATTTACAAAGAGCACTGGAAGAGGTGCTAAGAGAGTGGGTTAGTGTCACTTCTTAGCCACTGTCTGTTTACAGACGAAACTGCTGGTTACCTGTCCAGTGCCCATTCTCTGCTTCCTAACGGAACCTTTAAATTGTTGGGGAGATCATGTATCCAGCTCAAAGATTATCTTGCTCAGTCAGCTTGTGGGAAAGGTGGGGCCAAGGAAATGCAAGCAGAAGTCATTGAGGGGATCCTGGCACAGATCTGCAGAGATGGCTGTCTCAGCTGGAAGGTGACTTTTTACCCACCCAGTTCTTCCTCTGTCTTGCCTGGAACCAGGTACCATGGCCAGAGCTGCAGTGGCCATCCTGCGGCAGAAGAACTTGAGGGTGGTAGCCACTGGTGGTGTTCAGAAGAGCAGAAAGAGAAGAGTCAGGTACACTGAGGATGTTGTGAAGCTACACTGCCCGGGCTGTGTGCCACTACATTATATTTTTTAAGTGAGAGGAAAAGATAACCCATTGCCATTGTTGCTTGCAGCTGAACATCGGTCCTAACCGATGCAGTGACCTGGAAACATTGCTTAATTGGGACCGTAGTTTCCTCATTTGTGAACTGACAAGGGTTATATCAGAAGATCTCTAAAGTTCTCTCTGTTTCTAAAACGTTATGATTCTAAGACTCTGTATAAATACATAAGTACAAAATGCTTGCCTGATCTCTATTCCATCTTGGCCTTCTGGGCAAATCTGAAAGTGTGTGTGTGTATTGTTAGCTGGAAATCAAAATGATTATGAACATAGAATTGCCATATGACCCAGAAATTCCACTCCTAGGTGAAATGAACTGAAAACACGCACACAGACAGACACATATTTATAGCAGCATTACCCTTTTCTTCTGAGATGGGATCTGGCTCTGTTGCCCAGGCTGGGCTGCAGTGATGTGATCATGGCTCACTGCAGCCTCAACTGCAGGCTCAAGTAATTCTCCCACCTCAGCCTCCCAAGTAGCTGGGACCATAGCCACATGCCACCACACCTGGCGAATTTTTTAAAAAATTATTTTTTGTAGAGACAGGGGCCTCCCTATGTTATCCAGGCTGATCTCAAACTCCTGGGCTCAAGTGATCCTCCTGCCTTGGCCTCCCAAAGTGCTGGGATTACAGGCATGTACCACCGCACCCAGCTGCAGCATTATTCTTAATAGTGAAAGAGTGGAAACAACCCAAATATCCATCAACAGAAGAATGAGTAAACAGAACATGCTCTATCCATACAATGGCATATTATTCAACCATAACAGAATGAAGTACTGATACATGCTACAACAGGGATGACCCTTGAAAATATATGCTAAGAAAAAAAAAAGCCCAGCCAGACACAAAGGACCACAAATAGAATGACCTATTTATCTGAAACGTCCAGAATAGGCAAATCCATAAAGACAGAAACAGTAGTGATTTCCTGGGCTTGCAGTGGTAGAGAAGACTGCGGAGGGGGTATGGGGGGTGACCGACAGTAGGCATGGGCTTTCTTTTTTGGGTGATGAAAATATTCTGGAATTAGATGGTGATGATAGCTGCACAACTCTGTGAATATACTAAAACCCCCAACTTACAGTCTTTTAAGTGGTGAATTTTATGGTAGGCAAATTTTATCTCAATTAAAAGACAAAAAAATGACTGTGAAATATTTCGAATGAAATAGAATGCACCAGAATAAGCTTCTTTGGCTGTGTGTTGACAAGCACACCTGCAGAGAAACACGAGGGGTGGGGAGGCGCGAAGGCAGGGTGGTTAAAAAACAAAGGTATGGAACAGTCTTTTCAAGGGAATGGCTGGACTTTGAAGTGCATTTAGAAAAGCATGACCTCTCAATAGGACATCTTTTACACACCAGAAAGAAACTAGCCTTATAGCAGTTTGCCAAGCCACATCTTAACTAAAATGGGGATTTGAAAAAAGGGTCACTCCTGTCCTCCTTAACTTCCTACTTTTTTTCACAATAACTAACCCGTGGTAGACTATTCCCTTTTGCAACAGTGTTTGCATTAGAGCATTGTGTATGTGGTGTTTTAAAATCAGGCAATTCAACATCACCTGTCAGTGACCTCATTACAGACAAAAGGCTGGTACTATGTCTGTGGCCAACCCATCTGGGAAAGTTGAGTGGGACCTAGGCACACGTTCAGGTTTTCCTTGATGCCAGGGAAATCATCTTTCCCTTCTTCGTGATCCTCATGTGGCTTTGTATACAACAGAACCTGAGCCATGCAGCTGGAGTGAAGTCAGCACTGGGTGTAAGACCCAATATGTACAGAAAGTGTTCTGGGATCTTAGATAATTCTCTGATCCTCAGTTTCCCTACTTACGTATCAAGGAGGGCAAATGAGATGATATCTTAAGGTAATTTTTGTTCAAATTGCTATCAATCTAATATCAATCACTTTTGGTGATAAAATGGAAAATCTGCCGTAGTTTTAGATCATCGCTGAGGCTGATGTAGAGGAGCAGGCCAACTTAGAGCACATTGAGGTTTTAGTTCCTTCTCAGACTCTCTGGATTACCTCAGGGTGACTTCAGCTCCCCTCCCCAAACCCCAATCTCTGAATCATGCATCACATCTCAGTGGGTCTTGTAATTTGGATATTGTGTCTGCTTGGAAGTAAATATCCTCCTCAGGGCACATCAAGGAGGGATAAAACATTTCTTTCGGGAAGTGCTGAAAACAGACACACACCATCACTACCACCGCCACCACCACCATCATCACCACCACCATCACCACCACTACCACCACTACCACCACCACCACTACCACCACCACCACTACCATGACCACCACAACACTACCACATCACCACCACCACCATCACCACCACCATCACCACCCCCATCATCAGCACCACCACTACCACAACACTACCACTATCACTGCCACCACTACCATCACCAACATCACCATCATTACTGCCATCACCACAACACTACCACATCACCACCACCATCACTACCTCCATCATCACCATCACCACCACCGCCACCACAAAACTACCACATCACCACCACCACCACCATCACCACCACCATCATCACCACTACTACCCCCATCATCACCACTATCACCCCCATCATCACCACTATCACCACCACCACAATGACTACAACACTACCACATCACCACCACCATCACCATTACCACAATCACTGCTACCACCACCACCACCACCACTACCACCACAATCACTGCTAACACCACATCCATCATCACTACCACCACCATCACCACCACCACCACACTACCAAAACACTACCACTATCACTACCACCACTACCATCACTAACATCACCATCATTACTGCCATCACCACCACAACACTACCACATCACCACCACCACCATCACCACCACCACCAAACTACCACCACTACCATCACTGCCATCATCACCATCACCATTACTAACATCACCATTATAATAATACCACCATCACTACCACCACCACCACTACCATCACCACCACTATCATCACCACCACCACCACCACCACTACTGCCACCATCATCACCACTACCACCACCACCAGCACCACCAAATCCCATCACATAAAGGTAATGTAACAAATGAAACTAATGATTCCAAAATAGTATCTTCATCCAGGAATTAGTCTGAGCATTTTCCTCATTTTGAACTTTTTTTAATGTATGCATTTAAAATCTGTGTTAGGCCCCAGAAGATCTGCTTGACAGGTCAGTTTGGCACCCACTATTCTAGCCATGCCAAAATAACTTTAGCAGTGCATACGTGGTTGTACTGACAGGCTAGCAAGCTGGCCTACTGGTGCCTGCCTGTCCCCTTCTCACCAGGTGGAAGAGAAGTACCACACGTCCAGTATGCCAAGAGGCCCTTGGATACAATCCCACTAGTCTCTGAGGGTACTGAATGCATGCCTGACAGGTTGTAGGGAGTGCATGCCCAAGGGTAGATCCAGGGGGCCTTGGCAGCTGCCCCAGGTGTTTGGGGGGCATTTAAAGCTAATGCCACCCTTCAATTCAGTTGTTGGAACCTTTACACCAGCTCAGCAGGAATCACATCTGCCAGTCTGCAGTTAAATATAGAAAACTGAGCTGAAGCCACTGGCTCCAGACACCTGTCTGACCCTACTCATCTCTCAGTCAAGTTTTAGAGATGTATAATGCTTGGTAAAGTGAATTGTGCTCTTTTCCATTTATGGGAGCCATGTGGCAGAATTAACTTATTTCACACTATTTGGAATTATACTGCTTATGGTTTTCTTTGGAACTATTTTCAAATATATTTCAGCCTTTTAAATAATGGAAATCTTGTATCTACACTTTTCTTTCTTTTTTTTTTAACATTTAAGTAAGAGCAGGACCAAGCAGAATAAAATAAATATAAGGTCAGGTTTAAGGTCACATTTTTTCTAATTCTGAGTTTGTGTGAAAACTAGAAAAATCTTAAACCTGGTTTTCATGATCCTTTCTTTCTATAGGGGTGTGTAAATAAGTTTTGTACCTTTGCTTATAACTCTTTTTCTCTTCTCAAAATGAGAAATTAGCTCAGATTAAAGTAGAGTATCAGCACTATTTTGACAAGGTATAATTTATCCCATAGGAAAATCTTAACTGAAAATCCATTATTGAAATCCTATAGCTTCTTTAGTGGTTGAGTTCAAGTCCAGAGTCAGACTTGGGTTCAAATCCCGAAT
The DNA here is from genome assembly GCF_028878055.3 of Symphalangus syndactylus. Lineage (NCBI taxonomy): Eukaryota > Metazoa > Chordata > Mammalia > Primates > Hylobatidae > Symphalangus > Symphalangus syndactylus. The sequence goes on along the minus strand of NC_072445.2, from coordinate 67,600,429 downwards.
CCTATTTCTGCATGGAAAAAAAAAATGCAATAGGCTGAAAATTATTCTGGATTGCCTACTTAAAGTAAAATTCCCCAACAATTCAGAATTTATAATTCCATCTAAACTCACATGATGTTAAAAATAAGTACAAATAGTTTGTAATATAGTATAAATATGATTGCCTGGAGAAAAAGTTGCTTGAGAATTGAGAATGAGCCTATTCACTGTTTATAACTCTGTAGCTATTCCTAAGTGAAGGTGATATAACTTAAAAAGACATATGCCTTTGAAAAAAATTCCATTTGTGGAAATTTACAAGATAACTATTCTCATATGCACACTAATAAATGAACAAAGTTATTCATTGTGACACTATGCTGTAAGTATAAACCTAAATGTCCATTGGTAGGGAAATGGCTAAATAAAACATAGCACAACTACATAATGGACGCTACGTATCCATTTAAAGGAGGGAAGCTCTCTGTAAGTTCAAGATACACTGTTTAGTGAAGAAGGCTGCAGAATTGTGTTAGTATCACATCACGTGTGTGAGGAAAGAAAAAAAGGAAATATCCTACATGGGTTTGAAAATATATGGAGTATTTCTGCAAGGATGTAAGAAAGATAACCATGATTAGGATGGTTTCCCTCCAGGGAGGAAACTGTATCAAGGAATACAGGAAAAAGAGACACTCACTTTCCACTCTTCAGAATTTTGTTCTGTGAGTATGTAGACCTATTCCAAAACTGCTTTTCTTTTTTTTTTTTTCTTTTTGTAGAGGAGACAAAGGCATAGTAGGAATTGCACATGAAGACACACAGTGTGCTTTCAAGTAGACATTTTTTCAACTAATATTTATTAAAGGTATTTTAAAACTCAGGTTGATCTCTCATCTTAACTGTGATAGGTTCAATTTTACCATACCCAAAGAATAAATTCATTTGAGCTTTTACCTACACCTTTGCTTTTTGTTAAAGGAAGAATTTAATGCAATGTGTTCAGAAAGTTACATTTAAATCGTTAATAAAGAGAAAAAGGAAGAGAAAGAAGAGAGGACACCATTCCGACACAAACGTTTATGTGATTTTAGCCATTACAACAGTAATTCAGAAATATCTCAAATGTTACATTGATGTCATCAATATTACAAAAAAAGGAAAAAAAAGTGACAGGCAACAGTGAAGAGCACCAGAGACCCAGCGCACACCTAAAGTAGACCATGCTTCTTTCCTTCGACTGCCAGGGTATCGTCCCGGGGAGCCCCCCACCCCCTCGCTTTCCTCCTCCGCTTTCCCTAACCCGTCTCGCGGGGCATCTACGCCTCGTCCTCGCCCTCCTCCTCCTCGAACTCCCCTTGTTCGTCGGCCGTGGCGTCCTGGTACTGCTGGTACTCAGACACCAGGTCGTTCATGTTGCTCTCGGCCTCGGTGAACTCCATCTCGTCCATGCCCTCGCCTGTGTACCAGTGCAGGAAGGCCTTGCGCCGGAACATGGCCGTGAACTGCTCCGAGATGCGCTTGAACAGCTCCTGGATGGCCGTGCTGTTGCCGATGAAGGTGGCCGACATCTTCAGGCCGCGGGGCGGGATGTCGCACACGGCCGTCTTCACGTTGTTGGGGATCCACTCCACGAAGTAGCTGCTGTTCTTGTTCTGCACGTTGAGCATCTGCTCGTCCACCTCCTTCATGGACATGCGGCCCCGGAAGATGGCAGCCACCGTCAGGTAGCGGCCGTGGCGCGGGTCGCAGGCGGCCATCATGTTCTTGGAGTCGAACATCTGCTGGGTGAGCTCGGGCACCGTGAGCGCCCGGTACTGCTGGCTGCCCCGGCTGGTCAGGGGCGCGAAGCCGGGCATGAAGAAGTGCAGGCGGGGGAAGGGCACCATGTTCACCGCCAGCTTGCGCAGGTCTGCGTTCAGCTGGCCTGGGAAGCGCAGGCAGGTGGTGACCCCGCTCATGGTGGCCGACACCAGGTGGTTGAGGTCCCCGTAGGTGGGGGTGGTCAGCTTCAGGGTGCGGAAGCAGATGTCATACAGGGCCTCGTTGTCAATGCAGTAGGTTTCATCTGTGTTTTCCACCAGCTGGTGGACAGAGAGGGTGGCGTTGTAGGGCTCCACCACCGTGTCTGACACCTTGGGTGAGGGCATGACGCTGAAGGTGTTCATGATGCGGTCTGGGTACTCTTCCCGGATCTTGCTGATGAGCAGGGTGCCCATCCCGGACCCCGTGCCGCCCCCCAGAGAGTGGGTCAGCTGGAAGCCCTGGAGACAGTCACAGCTCTCTGACTCCTTCCTCACCACATCCAGGACCGAGTCGACCAGCTCGGCTCCCTCTGTGTAGTGGCCCTTGGCCCAGTTATTCCCGGCTCCGCTCTGGCCTGCCGGAGGGAAAGAGACATCTTAAGTCACCGGTGATTTTGTTAAATACCTTACCCCAAACCCCTTAATATAGATCAGTGAGTCAATACTCAGATAAGACTATTTCAGATTATCACCAAAATGGCCAAACGTTAAAATATTTGTTCAGGAATATAATTATAAATAAGGAAGGCCAGGACACCAAGCTCTTAGCAGCTGAAAGGCAAACAATTTTACCCCATGTTAAAGCTAAGTTGGCACACGGCGGATGTTCTTCATGCTTGCCCTCTGGCAGTCACACCTCTCCAGCCTCCGCTGCCTAGTGTAAAATGAATCCCTCATGCTCTCAGCCACACCAGGCACTCACCAAACACGAAATTATCTGGTCTGAAGATCTGGCCGAATGGTCCAGACCTAACCGAATCCATCGTGCCTGGCTCCAGATCCACGAGGATGGCCCGAGGAACATATTTGTTACCTGCAAGGAGCAACAGTGACTTAGACCCTCAGGCAAGGACCTCTGCAGAGAAGGGCTTGGCGCCTGCTGCCGTCATGCAGATGTTGCCCCAAACAAAGGGAGACCCACCATCAGGTTCTCAAAGGGCTCTGTCGGCATAAGGAAGCCCAATGAAATACTGCAGGGAAAGAGCGGGGATCCTAAATTGAATAGTCCACCCTCTCCCAGGGCCACACCCCTGGGGTCCCACGCAAGGGAAAGGGGAGAAGGGTGGAAAAACTGAAGGCAGTGGGGGTGGGGCAAGGGTGATTACCAGTGGCTTCATTGTAGTAAACATTGATTCTCTCCAGCTGCAAATCACTGTCTCCATGGTAACTGCCAGTGGGGTCAATCCCATGCTCATCACTGATGACCTCCCAAAACTGAGACAGAAAGGCTGCATTTAGCCATGCACGATTCCCCAGAAACGCCAAGGCTCACAGTGAAATGTCCCGACTCAGTTCCGACAACCCAACATTTCAGGAGCTTGAAGCTTTAAAGGGCGTCGTGACCCGGGCACAGCCGCAGGGCTTGTATTTTGCAGGGTCAGAAAGCTGAAACTGGGCGTTTCCCAGGCAAACAGCTGCTGCTCGCGGCGGGAGGTAGGGGTCGAGGGGGGAAGGACCAGCCAAAGCCGGGCAGTGGCGGAGCTTGCCGCACTGGTAGCAGCCCCAGGCTGCGGCAGGAGGCGAGGGCACAGGGACTGCAGCCCTCGAGGAGCGGGTGGGCGGGGAAAGAGGAACGCGAAGGAGCTAAAGGACCGCGGTTTTAGATTCAAAGCACGTCCTGAGACCGCAAGACAATCGCTCTCCTCCCCTCCCCCGGCAGCTCGACTCCGGTTCAAGCGAGTACAATTAATCCTCCTGGTGTCCCAGCCCCTCGCGCGGAACGCCTCGCACAGCCTCGCGGACACACCCTCGTCTTCTCCAGGCACGCGTGCCTGCCAAGCAGCCGGCGCGGAGGGAGGCCGAGGGGGTGACGGAGAGTCCAAATGAGTTACAGCAGAAAGAAAGAGAGGTGCCCCCTCCGTCCGCGAAAGTCACCTCCTAGCCCAGGCCACACTCGGCGGCACGAAGCGGCCAGGAAGGTCTGCATTTGGCGATCCCCAGGCCTTCCCAGGACCGCGCCTTGGGACCCTGAGGGGCTCTCGGCCCAGGTTCCCGCCCCCATCGACCCCCTGCACTGCGGCGCGCCCACCTTGGCGCCGATCTGGTTGCCGCACTGGCCCGCCTGGATGTGCACGATCTCACGCATGGTGCCTCGTCAGCGTCCTCCTGGTCCGGCGGCGTCTGGTGGGTCTGTCCGTCCTCCCCTCACACACCCACTGTGGGGTCACCGGGAAGGCGCTCGGGAACCGACGGGCTGAGAGCGCCGGCCCCGCGGGCTCCGGCTTTTATGCAAGGAGGGTGGGGCGGCCGGCACAGGCCGCGCCCCCAGCCCGAGCCCCCCCCAGTCCCCATCGCGCTGGCGCTCTCCAGGCCCGGCTGACGTAATGCTCCGAGCCCCAGGGACCGTCCGGGGGGCTGAACCACCGGCCCGCGGCCAATCAGAGCGGGCATGCCGACCCGGAGAGGGGTGGGGGCTCCCCGGAGTATGGTGGGGGCGTGCGCATTGTCTGGGGCTGTGGTGGGGGTCTGGGTATGGGGATATGGGGGAAGGGTGAAGAAAAGGAGGGTGAGAGGGCGGCGAGGCGAGGGCCACCAGCGCGGCCTGACCGGGGTGGGGGCAGAGCTGGCACCGGATGGGAACGATGGAGGACTGGAGCAGGTGGAGAGGCCGTCAGGTGCTCCGGTGCCGGCAGGTGGGAGGGCTGAGGTGGCACAGGCTGCTCCACCACCTCGGATTGCGGCTCCTACTCGGCCACTGGCCAGAGTCCCTGCAGTAAACTGCCCCTGGTGAGACCACAGTCTTTTTCCTCAACCCTGGAGGCCAGCGACTGCCCAGGCTGCGCTCCGTCTCCCAGAGGCCTGGGGGAGGACAGGTGGCCTCAGAAGGAAGTCGTGCTTGATGGCAACCGGGACACCTGCAGCCCATGAACACCAGCGCCGCCTCCGCCCCCGCCCCAGCGTGGGCCTGCTTTCTCCTTTGTCTGTCTTGGGCTGGTAGCTCCTCTCACTGCGCCGCAGCATCTAGGGGTGAAGCGACCTCGGAGCCCCTCAGCCCTGCCCGACCCTCTCCGGGAGTGCATTACGCCCCTGCTGGTACCCAGGACCCCTCTGCGCTCCGAGGGTTGACTTTTGTTTCTCGCGAGTGATGGAGTGGGAGTGGCCGGTGGCGCTGCACTGACCGTCCGGAGGGCAGAAAGAGGGTGGGGTCCCAGGGGCGGGGCTGTCGGCGGAACAAAGGGCTCTAGAAACGTGGGATACGCTGTGTAACCTAGTATTTAAAACCACACGACAGGCGCCCCCCCACCCCGCCCTGGGATTCAGTTCATCTATTGTCAAGTAAGAGGGTGGGTTCCAAGGGTGGCCCACGCCCGAGTAACAAACTTTCTTATCTTCCGTCGCGGCGACCTGGAGGTCCGAGGCTTCTTGCTGCGGTTGAAGGGTGGGGAATACGACTAAAAACTGCAGCCCAGCGCGCGCGAGACGACCCGAGACCCACGCGCACTCGCACGAGCGCATGCACAGACTTGGAGCACCGACCCTCCCTTCAGATCCGCAGTCTCTAGGTACCGAGGCAGGAACTGGTCTCTTTGTTACTTTTCGCGCGCGCGCGCGTGTGTGTGTGTGTGTGTGTGAGAGAGACACTAATCCTGCGTGCGTTTGAGGGCGGGAGGGGAAAGGGTGTCAGAAACGTTCACTGCACCACCTGTTCCCTGCAATTCGATGACTGAAGCGCGCTGCCCCACACTTCGGAAGGGCCGCTGGCGAGGTGACGTGACCTCTTTCATCCCCTGGCGAGAAAGGCCGAATGACCCGGGCTCCCGGGGCGGAGCGGAGCCTGCAGCTGTTGAGCGAGACCCTCCCAGAACTATCAGCAAGCTGTCATCGCCTCCCTTTCCCGCTGTGGGGTGGAGGGTGGGGGGTTCAAGTCGATTCCAATGTACAAAGAGAAATAGCGAGAACAAAAGCCCAGGCGCCCCCAAACATCCAGGGCGCCCAGACTGGAGCTTGCAGGCGGGTGTTCCAGACGCGGCCGGCGTGCCCGGGTCAGGATGGGGTCTGCCGACAGGCAGAGAGCAGCCTCCAGAGGGTCTGTCCACATGCCCGACTCTCCGGGTTCCAAGGTCTCGGGGCCTGACCTCCGAGTTTCTGATCCAGATCCTACAGATGCCGAAACGTCGAGGGCTAGCAATTCCCAAGGTCACACAGCAAGTTAAGGACAGGGCTCGGACTGGAATCTCATCTTTTGGGCACACCAGACCTCAGGGAAAGTGACCGTATTTCGGCCAAAAAGGCTGTGGCAGGTGTCAGCCTCGAGGTGGCGGCTCTGGTGGGACCAAGCTGCGCGGGAAAGAACAGAGCTAGGGCGGCACCCGCGCGGCGAGTGTAGACACACTCGGAGCGGTCACCGCTTTGCTTCGAGCTCCCAGGAGCAACCCCGATGCTCAGCGCTGGGCAGTGGGGATGAGGGCCGCTCAGCTCCACGCCGAGTAACTTGAGCTGGCCGCCTGCCGCCTTCATCTATTTCATCTCTTAGCTTCTGTTTCTGAGCCAAATCTCCATTGAGTGCCCGGGTGAAAACGCGTGTTCAAGATGGTGTAGATAGATGAAAAGACCCTTTCCTCTCAGATTTCTTTTAAAGGGGGAGGTTTGGGATAGGGTGAGGCTGGAAATCATCCTTGTGAAAGCCCAGAGTGCCCTTGGGGACACTTTGGGCCCAAGATCTGCTTTCCTTTCAAGCATTTTGCTTGAATTGTCCCCACACCCCCGCCCCTCCCGGGCAGCCATTCTTGTTAACCGGTCTACATCCCACCACCCATCCCCACCCCCACTGGAATTGTGATGCTGCTCATTTTTATTTTCACAAGGAGCTGATTTTGTGTTAAAATGTTGACAACAGCCACACCTTTCCCTGAAGTCTTTCAGTTTATCTGATAACCCTTAAATAAAAAAATCATTCTTAATCCATGTAGCTCGCACGAAGAGACTGGTACCCGGCTTTCAAAGAAAAAAAAAAGTCGTTTTCAGTTGGGTCCCCAGCATTTCTGTCTATTCATTATATGCAATGCTTCTCAATCTAGGTCATCGTATATCAAGCACGAAGATTTGGGGGCAACATATTTCATGATCTCTTAATGTTAGTCTTAATGATGTACTAACATTTAAAAATTTTCCCTTCCAGGGACAATTGTAGAAATATTGCTGCATAAAATACAATTCAACATTTGTTTTACACATAATCTATTGCGTGACTGAAGTGAGCAAGATATCCCTTAAACTATTAAAATTGTATTTGCTTTCACAATTTTCAGATTACTTTCAACGGCATGTCCTCAAGTGAATTTGCATTTATCTGTTACACACACAGTCATTGTTTGAAGAAGTCTGATGGAAAGGAGGCTTTATATAGTAGTAAATTTTTAAAGCATTGTTTTCATAATGCAGCATATATTTTTGACACATTTATTGAAATTACTAGACATTTAGCATTAGGGTTCTTCACTGCTTTCCGGGATTCACCGCTTAAAACCCCGAAAACCCAGCCCGTAGCCCCCATAGCCGGCTCTGCAGCCGAGATGCACGCGGTTTCCTAGGCAACCGACACTTAGCCAATGAATGAAGAGGAGTTGAAAGAAAGAGACTGCAGGTCCATCATTATTTCCTTAACACACATACACACACACACACACACACACACACACACAATCACCTCTTCTCATAGCTCTCCATTTAGAAATATTGGAAAGCTACCAACCCTAACATTTATGTAAAAGAGCCAAATGCCCGGGGCATGGGGGCTAGGAAGCGGTCGCAGCCCCATACTGTGACTGTGGGAAGGACACAGTGGAGGAGGCTCCCGGGATCCGCCAAGATCTGCGCCTTCTCAGCTTTGTCGCTCCCCAGTTTCTATTCCACTGCCCTCCCCCTTCCCCCCAGGCCTTCCCTCCTCCGCCTGGGAAGCCAGCGGCCCCGGCGGAGCTGCCCGGCACTGTTTAGTCACAGGGGCTGCGGGGTGGCAGCCTCAGAGCCCTGTCCTTCCGCAGCGGTGGGCCCCGCAGGGACCAGCCAAGCAAGGTAACCAAAAGCTGGAACCAGCAGCGAAAACCCCGAGCCCACGAATGCAGCGCAGTGCGGGAACACTTGCCCTTTGTTCCTCAGTAAGGCCGGGTGTTTTCGCATCGCATCCCCGGAGGTTGTGAATTTGAGTTATAACGGCCTCGGTCGGGACTGAGAGTGCCGAGCTTCCACGAAAGAGCTATGCCTTCTTTGTCCTACAAATCGGCGGAGGGAGTAGAACCCTGGCTTCCCAGGGCACCATTTCCCTGCTACAGGCAGTCTCCCCTCCCCCACACCGTCAATGATTTGTGAGATTCTTAGGCAGGCGGGGCCGGCCGAGCCCCGGGAATGCACGCTGAGTCCTAGACACAGGGCCAGGCCGGGTGGAAAACAAAAAGAGAAGAAATGATTATGAAATAATAAGACGGACCGTGTGCCCCTTGCAAGGTGCGGCCTGCGCAATCAACGGACTTATAAACAAGGTCTGGAGGAAGCGCATGAGTGCACGCGGGAGGCTATGGCGGGGGAACCTCTGTGAGTTCCTTGGTGGAGGCTGGAACATCGCTGTGGCTGCGGGACCCTCACCCGGCGCTGAAAACCCTCCACATCAGCTCCTGCTCGGAAATGTCTCTGCAGCTCACCGCTGCTCTTCGAAATCTGCCCAAGACCTCTGTTTGCCATTTAAATGAAATGAAAACGTGCGTATCCAGGTGGACACATCCATGCAGCAACACCCCTGCCTCTGGGCTCTAGATGCTTGGTGGGCAGTCACTGTGGCCACACTGCAGAGACAGCAGGGCAGTTTCCAAACGGAGTTCTTTGGGCTTCACATGCCCAGCCTGCTTCTTTTTTAAAATTTCTATTTTAATTTTAGATTCAGGGAGTCCATGTGCAGGTTTGTTACAAGGGTATATTGCGTGATGCTGAGCGTTTGGCCTTCTATTGACCTGGTTACCCAGATAGTGGACATAGTACCCGATAGGGAGTTTTTCAGCCCTTGCTCTGCTCCTTCCTTCTCTCCTTTTGGAGTCCTCAGCGTCTATTGTTCCCATCTTTTTGTCCGTGTGCACCCAATATTTAGCTCCCACTTATAAGTGAGAACATGCAGTATTTAGTTTTCTGTTTCTGTATTATTTTGCTTAGGATAATGACCTTCAGCTGCATCCATGTTGCTGCCAAGGACGTGATTTTGTTCTCTTTTTTTAATGGCTGCGTAGTATTCCGTGGTATATATGTACCACATTTTCTTAATCCATTCCACCATTGATGGGCACCTAGGTTGAATCCATGTCTTTGCTATTGTGAATAGTGCTATGATGAACACAGGAACTCGTGTCTTTTTGGTAGAATGATTTTTTTTTAGGGGGTATATACCCAGTAATAGGATTGCTGGGTTGAATGGTAGTTCTATTTTTAGTTCTTTGAGAAATCTCCAAACTGCTTTCCACAGTGGCTGAACTAATTTACATTCGCCCCAACAGCAAATAAGCATTCCTTTTTCTCTGCAGCCTTGCCAATATCTTTTTTTTTTTACTTTTTAATAATAATGACTGCTGTGAAGTGGTATCTCATTGTGATTTTGATTTACATTTCTCTAATGATCAGTATGTTGAGCATTTTTTTCATGTTTTTTGGCCACTTGTAAGTCTTCTTTTGAAAAAGACTGTTCATATATTTTGCTCTCTTTTTTAATGGGGTTATTGATTCTTTTCTTGTTGATTTAAGTTCCTTATAAATTCTGGATATTAGTCCTTTGTCTGCGGCATATTGCAAATATTTTCTCCCATTCTGTAGGTTGTTCATACATCTCCATCAACTCTGTATTGCTTATAGTATGTGGTCCAAATACTTAGCATAGAATTCAGGTCCTTCAATCTGGACATTACCTACCTTTCCAGTGTTATTTGCCACCCATCTGGTATATGCAGTCCATTCCAGGGGACATTAACCTGCCCACTGATCTCCAGAAAGGACTTGCTCTCTGAAGTCTCTGAGTCTCTGCTCACACTAATCCATTACCCGGAATGACCCTCTCTGCTTCTTCACCCGGGCGGGGCATCTCACTCATTCTTCATGACGCAGCTCATCTATCTGTGATACGTCCCACTAGTTGCCAGGAACAATGGACTGCCTATGCTCTATGCCCCCAGTTTGCATCATAGGACTGGTACAGGTTTTGCATTTATTACATCAGAGCAGTGGTGTAATGAGTTTTCATTGTGTATCTCTATTAACAAAAGAAAAAGGAGGGTATACATTCCCAATATATGTATATTTATTTATTCTTAAATTATATATATTTATTCTTATAAGCTAATATCCCAAGGCACAATATACTTAGTATGAGGTACATTGTTAATGATATCAGATATCAATATTTCCAACTTTTCTATTACTTCCAGTTTTATTTTGGCCAACATCTAGGCAGACTTGTGGTTCCTCACGACTTTCTTGTCCTGAAATGGGCTTGAAAAAGAGCTTATATAAATGAGCAGAGGGTCAACTTGGCCATTTCCTTATTTTTTGTGTGTGTTCATATCACTAATGTCATCTTCATTTTGCAGTTTCTTTGCTGTAGGCTTTAAAGCCGCTTGCCAGTTGTGCCAGTCAGGGGAGCAAACAGGAGATAATATGCTCAGCAAACCCAGCTACAGTTCCTCCTTTATGGGTCTCCCTTTCCAGGGAACAGTTCATGACACATGACCACAAAACATAAGCATCCTGTGAGGGCACCTGTGTCATTTTGAACTCTAACTACCCAAAGCATAATTTCTTTATTTTTATATGAAACAAACGGAGGTTCTGAGCTTCTTCCCATGCTCCAAGAGATGCTCTTGCCTGCCCCATTCTGAGACCTCCTGATTGTATTCGAGTTAGTTCACTGGCCTTTATACCTTCCACATTGCCTGAAACTAAGTATGGGCAAATAATAACAGAACTTGGGTTAAAAAAATCACAAATATAAAGCAATTAGGAAAAGCCCTCAGGTACTTCTAACCTGAAGCAGGAGCAGATTGCTCTGCAGATAAATACAAAGAAATCTTCCTCCTCTTTCTCCATAATTACCTCTTGGCCAGGTCCAGCCCACATCGCATCCTTCCCAGACTCTGCGGCTCCTGGCTGTGGTGAGCGTGGTAGGGCCCGGATGATGTGCCCTCCTCTGCAATCATCTTTCACTTCCCTACAGCCATTTTCCTGTGCTTGCGTTTTCACCCTTGTTTGTCTATATTGGTAATGCATAACTAAGATTTCTGATTAAGACAGAGTGGAAGGAGAGAAGGAAATACTTCCTCAGGAATCAGAGTTGAATTACTAGTCTGCACTTTCTTTTCTTTTTTCTTTCTTTCTTTTTCTTTTTGAGACAGATTTCGCTCTTTCACCTAGGCTAGAGTGCAGTGGCATGATCTTGGCTCACTGCAACCTTCGTCTCCTGGTTTCAAGCGATTCTCCTGCCTCAGCCTCCCGAGTAGCTGGGACTACAGGCGCTCCCATCATGCCTGGCTGATTTTTGGTAAAGACGGGGTTTCACCATGTTGGCCAGGCTGGTCTTGAACTCCTGACCTCATGATCCGCCCGCATTGACCTCCCAAAGTGCTGGGATTACAGGCATGAGCCACCATGCCCGGCCCCCTGCACTTTCTTGTTTATTTGTTTGTTTTTTAATATTTTCTTTTTCTTTGTTTCTTTTTTTGGAGACGGAGTCTCACTCTGTCGCCCAGGCTGGAATGCAGTGGCGTGATTGCAGTGCAACCTCCGCCTCCCAGGCTCAAGCGATTCTCCTGCCTCAGCCTCCTGAGTAGCTGGGATTACAGGTGTGCCCCACCACGCCCGGCTAATTTTTGCATTTTTAGTAGAGACAGGGTTTCACCATGTTGGTCAGGCTGGTCTTGATCTCCTGGCCTCACGATCTGCCCGCCTTGGCCTCCCAAAGTGCTGAGATTACAGGGGTGAGCCACCGTGCCCGGCCTATATTTTATTTTCTTAGAGACTAGGTCTCCCTATATTGTTCAGGCTGGTCTCAAACTCCTGGGCTCAAGCTATTCTCCTGCCTGGCCTCCCAATGTGCTGAGGTTACATGCCTGAGCCACCCCAGCTGGCCCACTAGTCTGCACTCTCTTTCTTGGCATGCAAATCAGGGGTGTTAAACAGACTACTGTCTTGGTGATGAGGTCTGGAGAAGACAGAACCAAATAAACTTTCTGCTTCTTTCAGAAGTCACCCAATGGAGGAAATGCAAACCCCACCTTTTAGGAAATTGAGGAAAGATAAAAAGTATCAACTTCGTGGAGCTCTTTGATAAAAGAAGGAGCTTCTGGGCAAGTTAGAAAAAAGATCAAGTCACTCTTATAAGGCGGGGTGGGGAAATCAGTGTTGTTTCAGACTTTTCTAAAACAAAAGTCAATGCTAGGAGATAATAAAACAATTTCTATAACATTTTCAAGGAAAATGTGCCCAAGGATTCTTTAAAGGTAACATAATATTTTTGAACATAGAAGAACTAAAAAAATATTGTTCTTGTGAGTCCTGTTTAGGGGAAAAAAAGGACCCCAGAGAATGTAGAAGTAGGTCTCAGAATGAAAGTGCCATACAGAGGCTTACAGGCACTGGCAGAGGCTGTGTGGCAGCCTGTGAACTAAGGAATGAGGTGCCTCTGAAATGGCCTAGAGACAAATGCAGAAGTCTCTCGGCTGTGGAAAGCTCTGCGCCTTCAGGAAGGATGTTGACATGCTCTTTCAAGGTGCTGCTAGGGGTCTGCCAGGTTCCCTGGAGGTTGGAATTATTACCTTGCAGGGAACTGGCTGTTTGTCAGTTTATTCTGGAAGCTATTCCTGCTGCAAAGAATAGAAGACATCAAGGGATGGAACAATAGACCGCATAAAACTACACTACTACATGAAAACACTGACTCTTAAACAATTGTGAGATTTTAGGCAGAAGATCAAAGCAGCAAAGCATCTTCTCAGGAACTCAGGATACAGAACACAACTGTGTTTGAGGTGAGCAGGATGAGACAGTCAGGCGGCCTAAAGAAGGGAATCGGATTCCTGGAGAAAAGCTGCTTCTTATTTTTGCTGCTAAGGACAAATGTCACGTAAAGAAACAGGACAAACTACTAGAAAGCCAAAACTCTGGACCGGGCGCGGTGGCTCACGCCTGTAGTTCTAGCACTTTGGGAGGCTGAGGTGGGGGATCATGAAGTCAAGAGATCAAGACCATTCTGGCCAACATGGTGAAACCCCATCTATACTAAAAATACAAAAATTAGCTAGGCGTGGTGGAGCGTGCCTGTAGTCCCAGCTACTCGGAAGGCTGAGGCAGGAGAATCACTTGGATCTGGGAGGCAGAGGTTGCAGTGAGCTGAGAACACGTTGCTGCACTCCAGCCTGGCGACAGAACGAGACTCCATCTTAAAAAAAAAAAAATGTCAAAACTCTATGAAAAAAGTACACGTTTTAATATAGCATTATGTTAAATTTTCAGAGGGAAAAATATGTCACAATAAAGGCTAAGTTAAAAGAAAACAAGGCTAAGTTCCAACAAGCATAAGAAAAGAATAACCAAATTTCAGAGGTGCATGGAACAAATACTGGGGAAAGATAATTGGAATAAGAAATACACTGAACTCAGGGAACTAACAAACTCAAATGTGAAATCTTTGAAAGATATATAAGAAACTCCTGCTTGCAAAGAGAAGGAAATTAAAGTTTTAAAACACTGCATTTTATAGTTGAAGCAGATCACTGGAGTGAGAAGGTTTTTTTTGTTTGTTTGTTTGTTTTTTTGAGATGTAGTTTCACTCTTGTTGCCCAGGCTGGAGTGCAACAGCATGATCTCAGCTCACTGCAACCTCTGCCTCCTGGGTTCAAGCGATTCTCCTGCCTCAGCCTCCCAAGTGGCTGGAATTACAGGCATGCACCACCATGCTCGGGTAAGCTTGTATTTTTAGTAGAGACGAGGTTTCTCCATGTTTGGTCAGGCTGGCCTCAAACTCCCGACCTCAAGTGATCTGCCTGCCTCAGCCTCCCAAAGTGCTGGGATTACAGGCCTTAGCCACCATGCCCAGCCTCTTTTTCTTTTTTAAAGAAATCAGAGAAGGAGGAGGATGAAGTGCTGATGGACAAATGTTTGCCAAATCCTTTGTTTCCAACATACACTGACTGATGAGGGGTCATGTAGGCATGACATTCAACCAAAATTCTGCCAGAAAGCCAAAGAAAAAATCTTGCAGCAGAAAGTGGAGAGATTCTTAACGACCTCTACCGAGAGAAATGCATGGTTCTGAAAAAGAAGCTGATTCAGGACTGGTATAAATAGGAAAAGAAATCACAGAAGCTACCAGCTGCAGAAGAAATGAAAACTTACAAGCAGAGAAATGAAGAAATGTTCAATGAATTACGGCCAACAGTGAGATCTCACACCACCCCAGACCGTCCTCGTGGTGAGAAGGCTCGTGACAGCTGGCCTGCTGTCATTGCTGGAGTGGAAGGTGAGCTATGCCAGCCTTGGATAGAAACTAATACAGCTGAATCCATGATTTCAGAGAGAAACCTTCACCAGGCTCCCCTGCTGTGTAGGCTGACATTGAGGAAAACGAGCTCCGCCCACTACCCACGTGACCACTGGTCACTCCTACAGAATGCTCTTGGATGCGTCCTCGCCATGGGGGGCTTCCGGGCCTCCTTGCCGTCTGCCTCTCATTCTCACTGGGCTCTGCCTCCTCCAGACTTAGAGAACATTGCAATGGTGAGACACGCTTTCCCATGCAGTCAGGGCCATCTCTTGGGGTTCTGGAGAGAGCTCGCCCTTGAGAATCGGTCCCCAAGGCTCTGCTTCTGACCTGAAATCTCCACTTCACCCTCATCCTGTCCCAGCGCAGAAGGACTCTTTGTCTCCACCTTATGCAAGATAGGAGAATGTCGTCAGGTTCCTGAGCTGCCCCTTCTCTAGCGGCGGCTCACAGGAGGACTCACAGGCTCTGCCATTCCTTCAGTGTGACAGTGGGCAGAACATGTCCCCTGCTTCGAATCCATTTCCATTTTCCCATTTTTTATTTGCTTAGACTGTCCTGAAATTGTGCTTTTTTTTTTTTTTTTTTTTGAGATGGAGTTTCGCTTTTGTTGCCCAGGCTGGAGTGCAATAGCGGGATCTCGGCTCGCTGCAAGCTCCAACTCTTGGGTTCAATCAATTCTCCTGCCTCAGCTTCCCAAGCAGCTGGGATTACAGGCACACACCACCACGCCTATCTAATTTTTGTATTTTTAGTAGAGATGGGGTTTCACCATGTTGGCCAAACTGGTCTCAAACTCCTGACCTCAGGTGATTCGCACACCTCAGCCTCCCAAAGTGCTGGGATTATAGGCGTGAGCCACTGCGCCCGGCCAAAATTGTGCATTTTGAGTCACAAATGAAGAAGACGCTGAGGATGAAGCCATCTGAAGTATTACTTGCCTGCTTTATTCAGCATCAATTCCAGTAATTAACAAATTAAACATTATGAAACTGCTGTGAAAACACCTTTAATAAACATTTTTGAAGTTCAAAAATATTGTCAAAGTACTTCAAAATGGAAGAAAAAACCCTTACAACATTATTGCAGTTTGGAATGTAGTAAGGAGGTTCCCACCTCCACACCATAATAATTCCTTCACTCAGGAATCAAATGATCTGGAATGTCACTCCCTGGGACTTGTTCCTTTGTGCTACGAGTTGCCTTTATCCTAGAAACCTATTTAAATCATGCAGTTCCTGAGTGGGCAACACATTGCCTGTAGTGCCTTTAAAGGCACAGGAACTTTTCAGACTCAGCTTCCTTCAGGATCAGAAGAGCACAGGGCTAGTGCGTTCTGCTGAGAGGGAGATGGGGGGAGAAGCTATTCCTTGCCTCATCATGCCTGCTCCGGAAGCTCCTGTGATTCTGGGTGTAGGACCGAGCAGACTACACCAGGGCTTTTCCCAGACAGACACTGGGAAAAGGCCTGGCTGACCTTCCCAGGACAATGCGGGTGGCTGCAGTCCTCCTCCTGGTGAACGGGACAGTCACTGGGGAGTCCTACCGGCCTTTGAAAGTATTACCATACAGCCAGGCACACCCAGCTTTCATCCTTGCAAATGGCATTAGAAGCCATGGAATGTATCTGACAAAAACTTCCTATGCATCAGGCAGTGTTCTAGGCATCGAGAAGACAGCAGCAGATGAATCAGACAAAAGTCTGTGTCCTCCAGGAGCAAACACGGCAGGTGAAGCTGTAAAGTTAGCAGAGCGCGATTCCTCAGGTCTGCAGTTGCCCACGTTTTTGTTGTTTCCTCCTCGTTGCCCTTTATTGGATTTTTTATGCCAATTTCACTCTCTTCCATACCTTCCTCTTTTGTCTGTTAAATAGAGTGTGGTGAGACTGAGTAATTAAAGGCTGCAGATGACTTTGATGACAGCGTAATGAAAAGAGTCTGTGACAGCTTATTAGACCAAGTGCCATCAAGGTTATTTGAGTCACACTGACACTTTCAATAATGACACTGTTCCATCCCTGACCTGACTTCCCTTCCTCGCCACTTTTTGATCTCTCTTTCTCTCTCTGAATTATTGTAGATTACCTGGCACAGGAAAGTAAGTAACTGATACCGGGGGAAAAAAAGTCAAACAAACAAATAAACAAACTCTCAGCCTAAAAACTCACATCTTTAGTCATTGTAGAATCCTCACCAAGGTGATCTCTAAATCGAAAGGCAAACTGTGTTGGAAAACACAGACTAAACAGTTCTAGCCACAACCAACAATTTGTAACAACCAAAAATTTCTCCTTTATACCATAGCTATAGCCAGGAAAAACTGAAGCTTCGATGCGAAATGAATTTTACCCCGGCTCTCCTCCATGTGCCATCCCACTGCAGAAATACTGCACAGAAGGACGAAGGTGAACTTATTTTCCCAAACATACAGGTCCATTGTCGAGTTAGCCGGAGGAGGTTTGGATGGCAGGCCCTCTTGGCGTGTCACTGTTTTTACAATGACAATTTGATTTTAGAAGGCAGCAGGAGGCAGCTTAATTCACTCAGAAGAGGAGTTGCCCACTCAGATTTGCTTCCTCTGCCTTTTGCAGCCTTGAGCTAAGAGGCCTTGGACACAATGCCCAGCCTGTCCCTGCCTTGCATCTGTAAATGAGAATAATAACATGCTTCCTCCTTTCCCCCAACACTGGGGAGCTGTGAGAAGAGATGGGACAGGCTGCTGCCATGTGTGGCCTTGCCCATCACACCGCACCTCCTCGTGTCAGATGGTAAGCCCTGGATGCCCTTATCTTATTCTCATCGTCGTCACAGGTCCAAGCTCCATAACTGTCACATTCCAGATTTCAGATATCTGATGTCCTCCACACCACCACCACCCTGCCTTTGTTTTAAATCATTTTCTTTCTTTGATATATAAGTGTCATTTTGGGGAAATATTTTCATTTTAAGTTACTTCATGCCTTAGTTTCCCAACCCCAATATTATCTTCCAGTGTTCGGGTTCTCAAATATTTAAAATAAGTGGTCACAGACTTTGTAAATCTTCTATCTCTAGGACATGGCTGTTGCTCCTTCACCCTGCTGCTTGTTCTCTGAGTGCTCACTTACTTGACTTTCTTTCTTTGCTTTGCCTCTCCTTCCTCCTATTCCCTCCTCCATTTCTTGAATCTATCTAGTTTCTCCAAAATTTTTTATTTTTATTTTTATTTTACTGTAAGTTCTGGGATACATGTGCTAGACATGCAGGTTTATTACATAGGTACACATGTGCCATGGTGGTTTGCTGCACTAATCAACCCATCGTCTAGGTTTTAAGCCCCACGTGCATTAGGTATTTGTCCTAATGCTCTCCCTCCCCTTGCCCCCCACAACCCAACAGGCGCTGTGTGATGCTCCCCTCCCTGTGTCCATGTGTTCTCATTGTTCAATTCCCACTTATGGGTGAAAACATGGTGTTCGGTTTTCTGTTCCTGTGTTAGTTTGCTGAGAATGATGGCTTCCAGCTTCATCCATGTCCCTGCAAAGGACATGAACTCATTCTTTTTATGGCAGCATAGTATTCCATGGTGTATAAGTGCCACATTTTCTTTATCCAGTCTATCATTGATGGGCATTTGGGTTGGTCAAAAATTATTCTTAAGTGTGATTAGCCTAACCATTGAAAGTACTCAAAAAAGACCAAGTAAGACCAAGGGTAGTTGCGGGCCCATTTCTGTGCCTTTGGCAGGTGATTGAGTGTGTGGGGGTACACTGGTGTGTGTGTGTGCATGTGTGTAACCAGCAAGCTGCACATGGCTGTTTTCACTTATGCCTGACCCCCAGGCCTGTCTTCTGCCTTGGAGATGCCTCTGCAATCTTTCTCCTTTTTTTTTTTTTTTTTTTTTTTGAGATGGAGTTTCCCTCTCGTTGCGCAGGCTGGAGTGCAATGGCGCAATCTCGGCTCACTGCGACCTCTGCCTCCCGGGTTCAAGCAATTCTCCTGCCTCAGTCCTCCAAGTATCTGAGATTTCAGATTACAGGCATGTGCCACCACTCCCAGATAATTTTTTTGTATTTAGTCGAGATGGGGTTTCACCATGTTGGCCAGGCTGGTCTCGAACTCCTGACCTCAGGTGATCCACCTGCCTCGGCCTTCCAAAGTACTGGGATTGCAGGTGTGAGCCACCGCGCCCGACTCTTTCTCCTTCTTATGTGTATGAGATGTTTGCATTGTCCCCCCTTTTGAAAAATTGTCACCTTAAACTATATTGCCATAAGTGAATGTAAAATTCAATACTATCACCCCTCCATGTTTCTACACATAATTCAACTCAATTCTTTGTTAATATCTGATGAACCCATCCAGCATCCGGCACTTCCCTATGATACTCTCAGCAGGCCAGTCTGATCACATCCCGAGTCCGTCCTTTCCCATCCACAAAAGGCATTTTTGCACTGTAAGACGGAGGGAGCGCTGAGGCCTGGAGGCTTCCCGGGGCTTTGACTCGGATGAAAGGATGTTGTCCTTTCCACATCACTCACTAATTCTTTTCTCACTCTGCTTTGCCCTCCTGGGAACTCAGGTGCCATTTATTCTTGAATTGTCCCTTGTTTGGTGTCAGAGAGTTTCCACTCTCTGGAGTGGTGCCCATGGTGCGATTCCAGAAGGGAAGAGGCTTGCATTTCTTCTGTGCAGTAGGGGAAGCTTGAGCTTGACAGGGCAGTTGATAAAGAAAGACAAGCTCTCAGAACCAGAACACTCGCCAGTAGAGCATGTCTGTATGGGAAAGAGTGTAGGTGTCAGTTTTCGATCTGGAAACCAATCCTTGACAGCTATTCATGACTCTGCACCCCTCCAACGCCTTCATGTCCCCAGTCTGCTAGCTTCACTTTGAAGCCCACTGTTATAGCCCAGTCACCTACTGAGGGAGAGGAAATCTCTGTGAGTCCCAAATGCTAAGTCCTGGAAAAGGGATTCTGTTGGCTCCAGTCTCTGGGCTGGAAACTTGGAATCTTCAGTCTCCTGGATGAGCACTTTGAGGAGCCCACTGTGGCAAACGTGGGGCGGCGGAAGGGGTCTCTTCTAGAAAAGTGTTCATGGCAGGGCATAGACAAGGCTGGAGTGTGGTAGGTTGGGAGGCTGGGGGCCGGGAGCCTCCAGCTACTATAGGGAATTTTCATTTCCAGCTGTGAGAAGACAGTTTACCCTAGTGTAAAGCCAGATTGTAGATCATTTAACTTTAACAGCGATTAGAGTTTGTTTGTTTGTTTTTTGAGATAGGGTCTCCCACTGTTGCCCACAGTGACGCCATCTCAACTCACTGCAGCCTCAACCTGCTGGCCTCAAGTGATCCTCCCACTTCAGCCTTCCGAATAGCTGGGACTACAGGTGCATGCCATGATGCCTGGCCAATTTTTTTTTTTATTATTTTTTGTAGAGACAGGGTCTCACTATGTTGCCCAGGCTGGTCTTGAACTCCTGAGCCCAAGTGGTCCTCCTGCCTCAGCCTCCCAAAGGGCTAGGATTACAGGTGTGAGCCACCACACCCCAACCTACCTATTAGAATGGAAAGATTCTGCCAGGATTTTATGAGCCTGTTTTCTCTGCTCTCAGCTCTGTCTCAGCCATGAAGTCTGGAAAGATAAAGGAGGAATCAGTGAAGGTGCCATCTCTCCTTTCAGGTTCCCTTCCACTCTGCTCCAAGAATTTCCATGATGAAGAGAGCTGGCTGGAGGGCAGGATTCAGGTGGTGACCTACTCATTCTTCAGCCTCAGATGGGCTTTGATCCAGGTGCAGGGTAGCACCTGGGAGGCTGTGGGAGCTCTTTCAGTCAGCAAGTAAGCAAGTGCGTTGTATTATATGCAGAGGTATTTTGTTTATGGGTGTTGATGGTATTGTTGTTGTTGGACTAAACACAAGGTCCTATAAAAGGCCCAGAGGGAGGGGGTAAGCCGGGCAGGGTATAATGGAAGCAGTGGGTGACATCGTCAGGCATGCTGCCACATTCTCTCTAACCTAGAGAGAACCTTAAATACACACTTCCGAGACAAACCCCGATTGCACAAACAAAACAGAAGAGCCAAGTGGGAAAAGCATAGCATTTGGAATCAAATGGCACACTAAAAAAAGGTGGAAACAAGGAATATTAATACCTCCCAATATGGTTAATGTCAACACCTAAAGCTCATAATGCAGTTTTTGACACAGGGTAGGTGCCCAGTGATCAGAACAATTATCATCAGTGTGATATTACATAATGGGTGACTGTCTTAGTCCATTTAGGCTGCTATAACAAAGTATCTTAGACTGGGGAATTTATAAACAACAGAAATTTATTGCTGATCGTTCTGGAGGCTGGGAAGTCCAAGATGAAGGCGCCAGCAGATTCCATGTCTGGTGAGGGCTCTTTGCTTCATGGCACCTTGTTGTGTCCTCTTGTGATGTGGCTGAAGGAGAAAGCAGCTCTCTGGGGCCTTTTAAATTTTTTTTTTTTTTTTTTTTTGGAGATGGAGTCTTGCTCTGTCACCCAGGCTGGAGTGCAATGATGCAATCTTGGCTCACTGCAAACTTGGCTCACTGCAACCTCCACCTCCTGGGTTCAAGAGATTCTCCTGCCTCAGCCTTCCAAGCAGCTGGGACTATAGGTGTGTGCTACCATGCCCAGCTAATTTTTGTATTTTTGGTAGAGACGGGGATTCACCATGTTTTCCAGGCTCGTCTCGAACTCCTGACCTCAGGTGATCTACCTGTCTCAGCCTCCCAAATTGCTGGGATTATAGGCGTGAGCTATCGCACCCAGCCTGGGGCCTTTTTAATAAGAGCGCTAACTTCCCAAAGGCCCTATCTCTTTATCCCATCACCTTGGGGGTTGGAGGGAAAAGTCTAGGAGTCAGGACTGAGAAGAGGGATCTGCACTTCATGCCATCGCCATGGAAGAAAGCACTAGGGGCTACGTGGAGTGAGTGGGAAAAGCACAGACTTTATGCCAGGAATCCTGGTTTCACTCTCAACCCACTGCATGGGCCCGGGGGCAAGTTACACAACCGGTCTGATGTTTGGCCTCCTCAGCCTGACTTTGAAATAATATCTTCCTCGTGGGGTTGCTGTGAGGGATAGAAATGGTTTAAAGAAGGGCATAGGATAGTACTAGGCATAGAGGAGGCAATGGCTAAGTCATGGTTCCTACCGTGCTGTGGAGCTGGGGATGGTGGGTTCTTAGCAGCAACTTCAGGAGAGGAGTGTTCAGAAATTGGGCTACTTACCCAACAGGGCTCTTGGAAATAAAATTGATTCATGAGACTGGAAAATTATAAAATAAGATCTTTGTAGAGTCAGTAACAATTTGTGAATTATTTTGGGTTATTGGAGGAGGATCTGTTATGGTTTGGGCAGCAAAGTATATAGAACCCAATTAGGGTGATGGGACTTCTTGGTTAAAAATATACCTAAGATGACTGACCTTCCAAGCCAGGGTTGCTTTTTATTTATTTATTTTTTTATGTTTTTATTTATTTTTTTGAGATGGAGTCTTGCTCTGTCACCCAGACTGCAGTGCAGTGGTGTGATCTCGGCTCACTGCAACTTCCACCTCCCGGGTTCAAGCGATTCTCCTTCTTCAGCCTCCCAAGTAGCTGGGATTACAGGCGTCCGCCATCATGCCCAGCTAAATTTTGTATTTTTAGTAGGCACAGGGTTTCACCATGTTGGCCAGGCTGGTCTCGAACTCCTGGCTTCAAGTGATCCGCCCACCTCTGGCTCCCAAAGTACTGGGATTACAGGCGTGATTGACTGCGCCCGGCCCCAAATTTTTAAATTTTTAAAATTTTCATTGTGATAAAAACTACATAGCGTAAAATTTGCCATGTTAACCATTTCTAAGTGCACAGTTCAGTGGCATGAAGCATGGGGGTGCAACTGTCACCACCATCCATTCCAGAACTTTTCATCTCCCCAAACTAAAACCCTGTCCCCATTAAACACCAACTCGCCGTTCCCACAGCCCTTGGCCACTCCCATTCTACTTTCTGGTTTTTTTAAATTTAATTACTCTAGCCACTGCCTATGAGTGGACTCATACAGTATTTGTCATTTTTTGTCTCTCACTTAGCAAATGTCCTCAAGGTTCATCCATGCTGTGGCCTGTGTCAGAATTCCCTCTCTTTATAAGGTAAGATTGCCTTTGTAAGTGGGCACCTCAGGCGTTTAGCTGAGGGTTTTTCCATAGGATCTGGTCAACTGGGAGCATTTTGCTGAATTTAGTTCTGCCTTTTCGTGTACCCCCGATGCCTTACTTACCTTGGCATCACTGTCCTGATTCCTGTACCAGCTTCCTAACCTGCTCCATCCTGTGCTCCCCCGCCTTTGTGCTCAGTCTTGCCCCCATATTCTGATCACCCTGCAGTTCCCAGAGCTGCTTGTGTCTCTCACCTGTTCATCTGGGCCTGGCGTGGTGGCTCACGCCTGTAATCCCAGCACTTTGGGAGGCTGAGGCTGGTGGCTGGCTTGAGCTCAGGAGTTGGAGATCAGCCTGGGAGCATAGTGAGACTTTGTCTCTACGAAAAATAAACAAAATTAGCCAGGCGTGGTGGCATGTACTTACAGTCGCAGCCACTTGGGAGGCTGAGGTGGGAGGATTACTTGAGCCCAGCAGGTCAAGGCCATGGTGAGCTATGATCACACCACTGCACTCTAGCCTGGACAACAGAGTGGAGACCCTGTCTTAATTTGAAAAAAAAAAAAAAAAGAAAAAAAAAAAAAGTGCTGTGACCACAGGTGTTCAGCATTCCAGAGGCCCACTTGGTGTTCTCCTCATCTCCTACCCCAATAAGCAGCTACTGCCTTGCCCTCCAGCAGTAGGTGTTAATTCTGCAGGCTTCAGGACTTGATAGAAATGGAATCCGACAGTATGTACTCCGTGTACATTCTTTTTGTGAGATTCACCCGTGTTATCGCACATTCCATAAGCATCCCCTGCACTCCTAGTTCCTTTAGATGCTGTGAACCGTGGATTGTTAACTGTGTCGTATTTACGTGTGTGTCTGCCTCCCGGTTCCAGCGGAGGGTGAGGTGGGGGTCTTCGTTCTCAAGGGCATCTTTGTGTCTTCCCAGCACTCAGGACAGTGCCTGGCACACAGATGCTTCAGTAAATGTTTGCCGAGTGAACCCGATGAATGGGCATTTTGTCACTGGGTCTTTTCATTTATTGCTTGGCTTGCTCCGTGTCTCCCCTTGAAACACAGCTGCTTTCATTGACCGCGTTTTTATTTGTTGGGTGGATGTGCTTGTTTTCAGTGCCAGGAAGGAAAAACAAGCACAGAAGTCGCCCCTCCCGGGCAGCCATATTCCTGGCTAAGAAGCCATCCTTTGTGCCAAGGGCAGAGCCGTCTACTGCTGGCTGGAGGGTCACAGCCTGTGGGACGGCGCGGGGGCGCGAGCTCTGGGCTTGCAGACAGGCGGTGACTCATGCAGAGTCCGGCCACCGGTGCGGGAAAAGGGCTTTGACGTGCTCAGCAAAACCCCAAGGCGAGCTCAACAAGCAGCCCACCTGCCCCTCCCACCCACACGGGGCCTTGCAGATGAATCTGCTTCTGCATCACATGATCCGTTTCAGCAGGAGAGAGAGGGAGAGAAACAGCCTTTTGTTCTGCCAGCCTCCATGATTGCGTATCTTAGGCACAACGCTTGGAAGTCAGGCTGAGGACTCTAGTAAAACTTCAGAAGCTTTACCCGGAAGACAAGGTGCTCTTTCACTAGGCGTGATTGGACCCAGGATATAAATTCTCTCTCGTGGGACGGCAGAGTTGTGTCTGCCCATCCTCTGGGAGTCTCACTGTGCCCCACTGATCATGCGTTTGTTCCAGAGCTGTCAGGTAGCCCCTCCACAATCACACATATGTGCAACCACACATTTTCCAACCCAAATGAGGGTACACACCATCTGGGGAGGGATTCCCCCTTCCCATATGCGTGAATTCGTTTAGCTAAAAAGCATTAACAGTCACAAAATAAAATCACATTGAGACCCACATTTTAATGGAAACACTAGACCTTGGGGTTGTGCTGGAGATTTTGAGATCTGGGATAAGAAACCCAGAGCAAGCAGGTGGAACAGTTCCCACTGGCTTTGGTGACATGGCCCCAGGACTGCTGTCTACCTGCAGGGCCTGTGTGGCTGTTTGGAGCTGACTTGGGAGAGGTGGTGGCCACACTCCTCACCACTGTGTGCATGCTGCCTGACCTTGCCTGGAGGCCTGTGTGTTCACTTAAATTCAGGTCCTCGGTTCAGCACTCCATAGCTCCTCATGGATCCTCAGCCTCCATCCCTGCCTGGGATCCTCACTCTTTCACCTGGTAAGGGGTGTGGGAAGGTGGTCCAGGATCCAAGCATCAGCTCCACCCTCAGCGACTAAGTGCCTTGTGGACTCTTCATTTATTCAGTGTTCAGTTCCTCTTTTGAAAAGTGAGTCATGGCTGGGTGTGGTGACTGACGCCTGCAATCCTAGCACTTTGGGAGGCCGAGGCGGGTGCATCACCTGAGGTCAGGAGTTCGAGACTAGCCTGACCAACATGGCGAAACCCCGTCTCTACTAAAAGTACAAAATTAGCCAGGCATGGCTGTAATCCCAGCTACTAGGGAGGCTGAGGCAGGAGAATTGCTTGAACCCAGGAGGCGGAGGTTGCAGCGAGCTGACATCGAGCATTGCACTCCAGCCTGGGCAACAAGAGCTAAACTCCATCTCAAAAAAAAAAAAAAGAAAAAAAGAAAAGTGAGTCATAATACCTGCTGCCTCAGGATTTGTATTTTATTTTTATTTTATTTAATTAATTTATTTAGAGACAGGGTCTCACTCTGTTGCCCAGGCTGGAGTGCAGTGGCGGGATCATAGCTCCCTGCAGCCTCTGACTCCTGGGCTCAGTCGATCCTCCCACCTGAGCCCCCTGAGGAGCTGGGACTACAGGTGTATGCTGCCATGTTTGGCTTTCCTGGGATTTCTGTGAGGCTCTTCAAACATAGGACCTGACTCTTACCCCACTGGGCTACTCTACCCCCCGTCCCATGCTGCCCTAGGGCACTGCTCACCCATTTCCCCTGCCCAGCACACCCTCTTCTCTTCCTCTAGCCTAACTCACCCTGACATCCCAGGCCCAGCTACCTGACCAGCCTGGCTCAGCCCCTTCTTACTCCTGAACTGTGTGGTGTTTCGTGCTCCGTCTTCTATTGTTGATTTTCATTCTGTGTTTGCTGGTCTCGTCTCTGCAACAAGCTGTCTGTGCCTGGAGATCCAATCAAGTACTCAACAGTGTGCTCGGAGCTCAGTGCATGGATAAGCTGCTGGAAGAAAGGGTCAGCAAGGTGAGGACCAACTACCCAACCGCTCTCATGCTGGAAACCTCTTTTCTGCTTTGCTGTGCTTAATCTGCCATCTTGTTACTGCCCTTCCCTGAAGCAAGTGGGTAAAAAAGCTGGGCTGCCCCCCAGGCCTAGCCTGATGGGGAGGAATCTTTCTATTCATCACTCATGGTTCCTCCTGAGCTGCAGCCCAGGGCTGGCCCTACACCGCAGGGGCAGGGTTGGGGAAGATAAAATTTGGGCTCCTGCTGCCCCTGCCTCCACAGCAGCAAGGGTCAGGTGGAGTGAAGACAGGGTGCCTCCCTAATGCCCTTCATGGGGTTGCCCAAGGTCTAAGGCCAGAGCTGTCCTCTGGGTAGGGCAGGGCTGTATTGACACTTGCTCGGTTAAGAAAACTGTACTGACATTTTAGGAAGAGTTACAGAAAAATCTCATCCTGGTTGATTCTGCCTGTGAATCACAGTGATGTGAGGCTTAACTTGTTTCCATCCACTTTAAGCCTTTTTCCTCTGGACCAAACAGGATTATCCTATTTTTCCTTTTGAACCAGGGCCTGATGACATCAGAACTTGGGCAAGGCTTCTTCTTTTGTGTGCTGGGAAACGGCTGCTGCTGGCCAAAGTGTTTTGTCTGTGCTTGTGAAGGGTGAGTGGGGACAGCTGGGACCCACACCTGGAAGAATGCGGGTGCTGCTTTCTAAGATCGGGAAGGCTGTGGGAAAGCAGGCTTGAAGGGAAACCGCACAGTAAGTTGGAGGTTCTGATGGAGATGCTGAGTAGGCAGCTGACCGTATGCACTGGAGCTCAGGCGAGAGGTTGGCTCCAGAGAAAACAGTGTGGGAGTCATCTGCGTGCAGAAGGAATTAAGCCATGGGCTGGGAGCTGGAGAGAACAGGACGCTGGATGCTTCTGCAGCACAGGCGGGACTATGAGGAACAACCAGCCAAGGAGCCTGAGAAGGAGGGACCTGGAGGGACGAGGCACCAAGACAGAGGAGCGCCCTGGAAATCAAATGCTGCCCGTTGAGCAAGGAAGAGACTAAGATGTGGCGTGGTGACCTTGGTGGAAGCAGTTTAGTGAAATGTCAGGAAAGAAGCGAGTTCACAAGAGCAAGGGAAGAGAGGAATTGAAGACAGCACACATGAAGCCTTTTTCCAGGAGTTTTGCTGTAGAGGGAAGCAGAGATACGGGGAGATAATCGGAGTGAATGTATGATCAAAGGAAGATTTTTGTTGTTGTTTTGAGACAGGATCTCATTCTGTCGCCCAGGCTGGAGTGCAGTGGTACAATCATAGCTCACTGCAGCCTGGAACTCCTGGACTCAAGTGATCCTCCCACCTCAGCCTCCAAAGTAGCTGGGTCTACAGGTGCACACCACTACGCCTGGCTAATTTTTCATTTTTTGTAGAGACAAGGTCTTACTATATGCCCAGGCTGACCTCCAACTCCTGACTTCATGTAGTCCTCCCACCTCGGCCTCCCAAAGCACTGGGATTACAGATGTGAGCCACCTTGCCCAGCTGGTGACGGAGCGGTTTTCTTATCCATCATCTTTGAATCTTTGTTCTTAATGAAATTCATGCCAGACAAAGGCTCACAATCTAACCTGGTCACAGAAAGAGGAGGGGGTGAATCAAACACCCTCGGAAACCTTGCTTTTTCTCTTCGAAGCGGCCTCTTTCGCCTTCTGCTGCTGGGCGGTTTTGCATTTATGGGCTGTGAACTACCCGGGGACCAGGACCCCCGTGCTTCATCTGAGCGTTCTGCAATTGCAGAACCTGGAGAATAAAACTGTCCTGGCCGAGTGATCTTGCAGGAGCAAGAATCGAATAACTGCCATCGCTTTCTGAAAGCAAAAGCAGCTCTCAACCTGCCCGCTTCCTTCCCACCTGCCACCTAGTGGCCCCCTGCAGAATGACATGGGCGGCAGTGAAGGGCTCCCGTTACCATTCGGCTCTCTTATCTGATCTTCACAGGGTATTAGCTCGGGAAGGCGCCTTAGAGACGATCTAAGCCAATCGTCT
Organism: Symphalangus syndactylus; assembly: GCF_028878055.3. Taxonomy (NCBI): domain Eukaryota; kingdom Metazoa; phylum Chordata; class Mammalia; order Primates; family Hylobatidae; genus Symphalangus; species Symphalangus syndactylus. The sequence continues at coordinate 67,572,572 of NC_072445.2, read as the reverse complement.
CAATTTACAGCTAAGATAACAGAGACCTAGAATAAAGGTATAGAGATAATTAGTGGTGGAGCTAGGACTAGAGCCTAAGACCCTGGTGAGGCCTGCAGTGAGGCCCTTCTGTGTTGTCTCTCACTCAACCATTCAATCAACTTCTGCTATCTGCCTTACAGGCAGGGTCCAAGGCTGTGCACTGCACTGCAGAGGAAAGGCCCTGTCGCTTTCCTTAGGAGCTTCCTGAGAGGAAGGTGGGCATGCAGAAAGACCATCACATAAAATATATCTTATTTTACATTGCATACAATGACTGCTCTATAGGAGGTAAAAATGAGGGTGAAGAGAAGCTGCCGCCAGCCTGCCTGGAGCCAGGGAAGGCTTCCCTGAGGGGTGGTGATGGGGTGAACCTGAAGAGGAGGTCTCTCAGGCAGGTAAGGCAGGGCAGGCCCAGGCCCAATGGCGCCGTGTGTGGTGGTGTACGGGGCAGATACTGAACTGTGGAGTTACTGCCTGAGCGTGACATCAGGGACAGACACGAAGGCGACCAGCAGCTAGGTGAGGGGCCTGGTGTGTCTGCAAAGGTGTTTGGGCTACACATCACCAAACAATTTTTATTAGAGGGCGTAGCATCATCAGACATATTGGTTCAATAGATCTCTCTGGCAATAGTGAGAAAGAAAAATTGGAAGCCAGTGAAACAAGAAGCAAGGAAACATTAGAATGTCACAGCAGCAGGGCAGGCCACTGTGGATGTGAGCAGGCAGCGCCGCTGCAGTAACTGGGAATAGTCTCATGTTTACGGTTGGGAAATGGGTACGTCTGGTATGTGCACCACTATCCGGAACATAGTCAGGGAAGCTGCCCTGGGGATAGGACCGAGGGAGGGGAAGGGAGGAGGAGCTCAGTGTGGGTGCGCCGAGGGGCTATGAAACAGGCGGGAACGCCTGCAGGCAGCTGGGTGTGCCTGTGGCTCTGAGGGCAATGCTAGCCACAGATTCATACTTCAGAGATTAGTTGAGGAACAAAATCAGCCAGAAAGGGTGAAAATGGCTGTCAGAGTTCACTACGTACATTGGGCCCAAGTGGCCAGGTCTTTAATCCGTTGTCTTCATCAGAAAGTCCCCACAGGAAGGACCTTGGGCAAGGCAGTTCTCAGTAGCTCAAGAAATCCCTACGGCGGATGACACTTCAAGGCTCTGTGCTCCCAGCAGCTGGGCGACAATTCTTCCCTGGCAAGGGGATCTGCCCTTCCCAGGCTGGAGTTGCTGTTTCCTCCATTTACTGTCACAGTTGGGCGAGGGAGTCCCCTGTGACGCCCAAGTAGATCAGCTGGGTACCGAATACCTTCCTTGCTCCGCCCACAGAGTGTCAACAGCCCTCTTCCTACTGATGACCAGGGTGGATCTCCCTTGCCAGGATGGTGACTCTTCTCAACTCACCGAGGAGCCCAAAGTGCCCCGCAGCAGCCATGGTTTATTGCTTAGTTGGGATCTTGCTGTCTCAGGCGGAAGTGTTCTCCCTTTGGGATATGGGGCTTCTAATCCTGCAGTCCACAGGCGCAGGTTTAGGAAGCCCACTCTCTTCAGTGGACTGTTGGAAGTGACAGCCATTCTTGCTTCCACTCCTTGGTTTCTTGATTCATGCAGTCTTTTCACTGGGGACATAGTGAGGAGTGACAACCTGCTACCAGCCCTCGCTTGCTCTCGGTGCCTCTTCAGCCTCGACGTCCTCTCTGGCCGCGCTTGAGGAGCCCTTCAGCCCGCCGCCGCACTATGGGAGCCCCTCTCTAGGGCTGGCCTAGGCTGGAGCCGACTCTCTCTGCTTGCAGGGAAGCGTGGACGGACAGGCGCGGGCGGGAACCGCCAGCGCGAGTTCCCGGTGGGTGCGGGCTTGGCAGGCCCCGCACTCGGAGCAGCCTGCCGGCGCCACCGGCTCCGGGCAATGAATGACAGCACCCCGGCCAACAGCTGCGGAGGGGGCCCCGGGTCCCCCAGCACTGCCGGCCGCCCGCCCCGCGCTCGAATTTTCACCGGGCCTCAGCAGCCTCCCCGCAGAGCAAAGCTCAAGACCTGCAAACCCGCCAGGCCCAAGCACCCCCGTGGTGCGCTCCCGCGCGGCCACAGCCTCCCGGGCAAGCGCCGCCCCCTGCTCCGTGGCGACCAGTCCCATCGACCGCGGGAAGGCTGAACAGTGCAAGCTGCGACTGGCAGCTCCGCCTGTGGTCCTGGCGGGGGATCCATTTAAGGAAGTCAGCTGGGCTCCTGAATTGGGTGGGGACTTGGAGCCTTTTATGTCTAGGCGGAGAATTATATATACACCGATCACTCTGTGTTTAGGTCACCTGGTGGGGACTTGGAGAACTTTTTTGTCTAGCTAAAGGATTGTAAATACACCAATCAGAACTCTGTGTCTAGTTCAGGGATTGTAAACGCACCAATCAGCACCCTGTCAAAACGGACCAATCTACTCTCTGTAAAGCAGACCAATCAGTTTTCTGTAAAACGGGCCAATCAGCTCTCTGTAAAACGGACCAATCAGCACTCTGTAAAATGGACCAATCAGCTCTCTGTAAAATGGACCAATCAGCTCTCTGTAAAATGGGCCAATCAGCAGGATGTGGGTGGGGTCAGGTAAGGGAATAAAAGCAGGCCGCCCTGGCCGTGGGTGGTAACACGTGAAGGTCTGTGTTTGGCGTGTTGTGGTTTGTGTGTTTATGCATTTTGTGATAACTTTTGCTGCTGATTATCTGTTGGCTCTGTACTGCTTTTATGAGCTGTAATGGCCGCTGGGGAAGGTTTAGCGGTTTTACTCATGAGGGCTGTGTGACCAGGAACCCACTGAGAAAAATGAGCAGCTCCGGAGGTGGAGCTTTCATAAGCTGTAACACTCACTGTGAAGGTCTGCAGTTTTGTTCTGAAAGCCACAAAACCACTGAACTCCCCAGAAGGTAGGGGTTGTGGAACACCTCTGAACATCGGAAGGAACAAACTCCAGACATGCCTTTAAGAACTGTAACGCTCACCACCAGCGTCCGTGGCTAAATGGAGTCAGAGCAACAATCCAATTCTGGAGGCAGTGGGACCTTAGAAAATACCTTCATTCAGGGTGCACACAAGATCCAGGAGGATGGCTCCCCATCCTTGTAAGTTGATATCTGAGCTGGTGCTTCAGCTGTGGCCTCATTGGGTGGCAGCTGCAGAGCATGTGATGTGGCCATGGATCACATGACCTTAGTCCACTCCCATGTGGGAGCGTGGGGAGAATGGTGCTGTGGTGCTATCGGATGCTCTGTGGACAGGAACAAACTCACACCTGGAATATGCCTCTATTCCTAAGAAGTTGACTGCATAGGAGCCCGACGTCACCAATTTGCTGCCATGTGCTGGTCATTCTCTGAGGAGTAGAGTCATACTGACGCCTTACTGAGGTCTCTGGTGGAAGTAGGATGTTTGGTGGCAGCAGCAGCAAAATCAACCCTGGTAAGAATTCCATGCTTTTGGGTTCTTTGTCCCTATAGGTGTTTTATGGGTCCGTCGTGCCCATCCTGGGATAGTGGTGGATGAGGCTAACAGCTACTGGCCGAGTCATTCTAAGTAGTTGCTTAATCTTTCCTGTGGTGGGTGTTGTTTGCTGAGTGATAACATGACACAAGGATTTTCACACTTCACGGACACTCCAGCCACATGCCCCTTCCCAGACCACCACATCTTTTATCTTCTCCCCAAAGGTACCTGACCAGCCCGGCCAGGTCATTCCCCACTGCCAATGAGTGTATAGACTCCAACCGTGGGCCACTGCTCATTTACATGAAATGGATACCCAGACCCACTGCCTGAGGCAGAAGTGCCGCTGTCATCCATTTGTAGCTTGCGCCCACAGACTGCCTTAAGCGATTTGTATGAGATCCCCTCTATGGCCAAAAGCATGAACTGAAGAAGGGGTATTGGTAAAACAGGTGGCAACGGCAAATGCACCAATGTGATAGTCTGTGGAATGTCCGGACAGTCCCAATTTTTACTGACAGTGCAGAGATTAGAATCGTGGGCAAAACTTGTAAATGAATGTTGTCCATCTCACGTGAATGCAAACTGTTTCTCTTCCTTTTTCCTGATTGGGATAGAAAAGAATACATTTGCTGCATCCTTGGTCACATACCATGTACCTGAGGCCTTACCACACCACTCTAGCAAAGATCCCATATCTGCTATGGCAGCCACAATTGGGATTGCTTCTTGGTTGGGTTTATAGAAGTCAGTTGCCGACTTCCAGGACTTGACTGAATTAAATAGAGATACAAAGTCTACCACCACTGCATCCTTTGACTCCTGAAGGGTGGCACTAATTTTCACCATCCTCCCCAGGATGCAAAGTTTTGACTTGCATGCTTGGCTGGGGGAAGGGCAATAATTTTAGAAGCTTTCATTTGGCTTTCTCCACTATGATAGCTCGTACTCTATAGGCCACAGATCCGGTGTGGGTGCTGGGCCAATTTCTAGGTATATATATCCCAGTTATACATTTGAGGACCGGGGAAATGACCCCCGATGGGTCCACAGACCCAGTGGACCTTTGGCGAGGACTCCCATTTATTTTTTGTTCCTGTATGGATGGCTCCCCACTCAAGGACTGTGATGACACTTTAGGTCCCCAGATCTCAATTCCAGCTCTAACCCTTCAAATGTTTGCATCTTCCTCTTCTGTGATGTGTGGCCAGCCACTCACTCAGTTGGTCATTTGGGGAACAGTTGGGGCAATTGTTACGGCACATGGTGGTGCAAGGGACCTGGTCACCTCTCCAGTTGTTGGGTTCCAGGCCCAGGAATTGAGCAAGGCATCATATTTTTTGGGGGTGACAATATTCAGCCGCCCCACCATCCACCCTTGATCTCTCTTGATGGTGGAAGGTGAATATCGCCCCTGCAGTAGGCATGGTTGGCTGACTCCATGGGCACTCTGGAGCCAAAATGGCCCATCAGAGTTGTGAGGTGTCCTGCACTGGGCCAAACTGGCCTGGCTTTCATAGTCTGCCTCTACCAGTTATTGGATGTGGGCTGCCCCGGAGTGGGTGTGCAGGGTCTGAAGGAGGCCACGGCAGAAGGTAGGATTTCTAGCAGTTGGGACAAGTGTTTTTTTGAAGTGGACCTAGGTGGCACGTGCGGGCTCTTTGGAGACACATCACAGATAATGAGGGAGGTTCCTGAGGACGTGAAAGGACAGGGTCAGAGCACAGGTGGATGGATTGACCTTCAGTACAAGGAGGGACATCTTTATCTTTCACTGTCACAGAGCGAGCAGAAGGAAAAATACGGTCCAATGAAGATAAGCGTTTTAGGAGAGGGACAAGGAGCTGGGAAAATCTGACTTTGTGACCTCTATTTTCTTAACATCAGAAGCAAGGACATCTGCTGAACTTGGGTTTGGGTCAGCTCAGGGTTTGGGGAGCATAGTCAAGGGGAGTGAGAGAGGACGCTGTCTAGGGACTGCAGGGCAGTGTTCCAGGGCCGCTGATGTTGGGCATGACTGGCTGTGACCCTCTGCCTGTGTGTTTCCCCAGCAGTGACAGAGCAAAGCTGGAGAGAGAGAGGAACATTGAGGTTTTGTGACATGTATAACCACTGAAACCATCCTTAGAATCCAGATTTAGAAATTTGCCACGCCAGCCAGGCCTTGAACTCTCTACCGGTCGGTAACTTTGTTTCCTTAATCTTTGGGTCGTCCTAGCTGATGAAGGGCCTCAGATCACAATGTAAAGAGATAAAACAACCAGGGGTAGCCATACAATGGAACACTGCTTAGCAATACAAAGACACAAACCATTGACACACACGCAGATGAACGCAAGATAATTATGATGAAGGAAAGAAGCCGGACAAAAAAACAGTACATACTGTGTGATTCCACTGATAAAAAACTCTGGAAAATGCAAACTAATCTGTGTGGCCGGAAGCAGATCAGTGGTTGGGGGCAGGAGTGATTACTGAGGGCAGGAGGGGTACTGGACGCGTTCACTCTGTGGATTGTGTTGATTTCACTGGCTATAACGTGTCAAGACTTCAATTTGTATACTATATGAGTGCAATTATTGTATGTTAATTATATTTTAACAAAAGCTGTTAAAATATTGACCTGAAAATTAATTGTATTATTGAATCGTTCTATTCGCTAATTATCGATGAAACTATGGAAAATGCCCTCTTAAATTTCAATTTAGTCAACTCAGATCCGTTAGAGATTTAAAAAGCAGATCTTTCGTAGTTCCAAGTTAAATCCCTAAAGTCAGTTGTAGCAGAATCTGACAAAATGGGCTGTTTTCTTTTACCACCTTCTCTTAACCCATTGAAGGCTTTCTTTTTTCAACTCCGTAATTGTAATTGTAATGTCCCAAAGTGTTTAAATTAAGGGGTCTCTCCATAGGTATGACAATGGGATGATTCTTGGTGCTTCCCATGAAGCTCTTGAGATCCTTTCACGTCTCGGAAAGGCACCTGTTCTTATTTGCATTTTGCAGATGAGGAAACTGAGTCTCAGGTTAAGGGGGTAGCCCTAGGCCATGTACATGATTGCAGCTCGGGGCTCGGCGTCCAAAAGGGTGCCTGCCCATCCTCCTGCCAACTTAGTTGACACAATTTTCCTTTCTAAAGGCGTTCCCCCAATACCGTTGCCATTCTTAATTAGGGCTAGGTACAGTCGAAGCCTCCTTGGAGTTAAAGGGCTGCTAGGAGGAGGAGGTGGGACGGGAGGTGGCCATTCTCAGAGTGCTTAAAGAACTAATTAAAAGTGAATGTCTGTAGGGCGAAGTGTCGTGGCCTGGGAGGACGATGCGGCTGGCTTCAGCCCTTGAATGCCCCGCGTCAATAATAATTAGGGTGTGGAGGAAAACAAAGCGAGGGCGAGTTCTGCTGGGCGCCCGTGGGCTCCTAGAGGTCACTGTCGCACTCTGCGACTAAAGTGGGTTTTCTCAGCGCGTCCAGAGACGTACTGGAGTGCAGGAGAAGCCAGCAGAACAGCCTGGGACAGTTGCTCCGCCCAGGGCCGGTCGCCGCCCCGCCTCGACCACGCCCCCAACCCAAGCCCGGGATCGCCCCTCCCCGACCACGCCCCTTGTCCCCGCCCCTCCGGGGCCGAAAGCGAAAGCGCGCTCGGTCTCTCGGTGCTCGCTCCATCGGGTCTGGCCGGGCCGGCAGCGGTGAGGACCCGGGTCTGGCGCTGTGGGCCGGTAGCCGTGGGGCGGCATGGAGGGACTGGTTGCCGCCGCCGGCGGGGACGTCTCCCTGCACAACTTCAGCGCGAGGCTGTGGGAGCAGCTGGTCCACTTCCACGTCATGCGGCTGACGGACTCGCTGTTCCTGTGGGTGGGGGCCACGCCGCACCTGCGCAACCTCGCCGTGGCCATGTGCAGCCGCTACGTGAGTGCCTGGCGGCGAGGGTGCGGGCGGCGGGGCGGGGGCGCAGGGGCGCGGGGCTTGCCCGAGCTGCCGCCCCCCAGGCTTCTCTTGGGTCCACAGGGCGCCCGACTCCCCCGAAGCCCTCTCGTGGGATGTCTTCGGGAACTCGCGGGCACCAGGGCCTGCACCGCGTCGGGAGCTGCGCGCGGGTCCCGAGCCCCTCTCCCTGTCCTGCCGCCCCGCAGCTGTGTCCCGCACTGGTCTCTAGGTGAGAATGTCCTGGGCCTCTCCTCGCTACATGCGCGCTGGGGGACGTGTCTACCTTGTAGCTTTCCTGCCATCTGGATTTTGAGCACACTGATAATTTTTTGGGGACTCCTGCGTCTCCACTGGATGTCTCGGGCATTTCGCACTAGGCACACATCAGGCTGTCTTCCCCAAACCTCCCCCTCCTCCGCCTGCCCGGCGCTGTGATGGCAGCTCCATCGTCCTGGCTGTGCGCTCGGAGCCTCGCAGTCGTCTTTGATTCCTCTTTCTTCACACTCCTCTTTCTCAGCACTCCACGCGCTGAGTCTCTAGGCACTGCCGCCAGTCAAAGCAGACAAAACCCAAGCAGCCCTCACTTCCTTCACCCTAGGCCACCTGGTTTCCCCTGGTTTCCGGAGGCTGCTGTAAAAAAGTGCCACAGACCGCGTGGCTTAAAACAACAGTTTATTCTCAAAGTTCTGTAGACAAGGTCTCTCACTGTCATCCAGGCTGGGGTACAGTGGCATTATTATAGTTCACTGTCACCTCAAACTCCTGGGCTCAAGTGATCCTCCTTCCTCAGCCTCCCGAGCAGCTAGGACTACAGACATGTGCCACCATACTTGGCTAATTGTTTTTTTTTGTAGACATGGGGGTCTCACTATTTTGCCCAGGCTGTTCTTGAACTCCTGGCCTCAAGTGATGATCCTCCTTCCTCAGTGAGCGCGACTCTTTTCTCATAAGGACATCAGTGATGTTGGATTAAGGGCCCACCCTACTCCAGTATAACCTTGTCTTAAGTTGTATCTTTTTTTTTTTTTTTAAGCAAAGTCTTGCTGTCGTCCAGGCTGGAGTGCAATGGCGTGATCTCGGCTTATGGCAACCTCCGCCTCCCGGGTTCAAGCAGTTCTGCCTCACCTTCCCCAGTAGCTGGGATTACAAGTGCAAGCCATCACGCCGGGCTAATTTTTGTATTTTTAGTAGAGCTGAGGTTTCATTATGTTGGCCAGGCTGATCTCGAACTTCTGACCTCGTGATCCACCTGCCTTGGCCTCCCAAAAGGAAGCAGGTCCCTTCGGAAATAAAGAATCTTTATGTTAATCTTTATCCTAAAGTGCCGGGATTACAGGCGTGAGCCGCCGCACCTGGCCTGGCCTAAATCACATCTTAATTACATCTGCAGAGACCCTGTTTCCAAACAAGGTCACATTCATAGGTACCCAGAGATTAGGACTTCAACATATTTTTTGGGGAGACACAATTCAAGCCACAACAGTGCCTTGTAATCAGGGCAACAGAATGATAGTTTTAAGACTGAAGTTGGATATTTTCATTTCTCTGCTCAAAATCTTTCACGAGATGAACTCAGCACTCAAAGACTCCAGTGACTTTTGGGCTCTTACTTCTTAGAGTTCCTGCCTGTCCTCGTGCTGGGCAGTGCTGGCCTCCCAGCCACGTCAGCTCCCTGTCTCAGCCGTTGAGTGTTTCACGGTGAGGTTTGTCTGCTTGCCCAGGGTGAGCAGGTGTATCTCTAGCTCCTGATGCACCGCTCTGTAAGTTCCTGTGGAATGAATGAGTGAGGCCCTCTCAGGGAGACCGTTCTGAAGCCAGTGATGACTGAGGGTGCTGGGGGCGGGAAGTCATGGGCGAGCCCTTTAGTTGTGCACAACAGCACCTGGAAAGGCCTCGGGAAGGAGATGGTATGTAGATTCCTTTCTCGATTTACTTTTCCTCGGTGTTTCCTTTTTTCTTTTCTGGAGGGTCCTGGCAGTGGACCTGTTAGCAGGCGGCAGCGGAAGAGGCCTGGGGGACCAGGGGTGATGGGTGGGGCTGTGTGCTCTGTGCCACCTCGCATTCTCTCCTTGTCCCAAGGCATAGTGGGCAGGGTGTTGGGCCCTGGTCAGATATGGTGTCGCTGCCTTGTGCCCCTTTGTGCAGTACTGGTTTGGGCTGGTAAGTTTGGAAGAAGTAGGTTCCTCCTGTGGGTGGTTTTGGTCACCCGATCCCATGGTGGTCACAGCTCCCAGTGGGGTGTATTTTTTCATCTGGAAAGTGCCCCTCCAGCGAGGCCAGGCAGGAAAAGGAACGGGATTGATTGAGTTACCTGACCTGTCAGAAGTCTAGTCCCTCTCACTGGCCACAGTGCCTGGATGTTCTCTCCAGGGGCAGAGGGCTGAGCCAGCTGGGGAAAAGAGGTGCAGGCCTTAGCTTAAGGCAGGAAGCCCAAGGTTCCTGTGGCCCGTGGGCCGGCCCTCCATCTACCGTCCACCTGTGACCCGTGGGCCGGCCCTCCATCTACCGTCCACCTGTGACCCGTGGGCCGGCCCTCCATCTACCGTCCACCTGTGACCCGTGGGCTGCCCTCCATCTACCGTCCACCTGTGACCCGTGGGCTGCCCTCCATCTACCGTCCACCTGTGACCCGTGGGCTGCCCTCCATCTACCGTCCACCTGTGACCCGTGGGCCGGCCCTCCATCTACCGTCCACCTGTGACCCGTGGGCTGCCCTCCATCTACCGTCCACCTGTGACCCGTGGGCCGGCCCTCCATCTACCGTCCACCTGTGACCCGTGGGCTGCCCTCCATCTACCGTCCATGCAGGTAGAGTCTGTGGAGCTCTTGTACCTTGGTGGCAGGGCTGAGCAGTTGTAATAGGGACTTTGTAATCCATAAAGCCTGAACTAGTTATTATCTGGTCCCTCTCAGGAATTTTGCCAGCCCACGCGTGGAGAATGGCACCAGGCGGTCTGTGAGGTCTCCTCTCTCCCGCTTCCCTAAACTCCCACGTGTAAGACTGTAGAGAACAGACACCACGCAACCCAGAGCTGGCTGACGTTGGGTTGAGCAGGGAATTTTGGTGCCCAGAGAGGCTGCAGGACTAGTGACACTGGAGTCCTACCAGCTTGAGGGAAGCTGGCCTGGGACCTGGGCCCCTGCCTGCTCAGGGATTTTTGGACCCCCCCCGCCCAGCTTCTAGGAGTAGAAGGTGGTGCTTCAGCTGCAGCAAAACTCTCTGGACATGAATCTGCTGGGAGACCACAGTCCTAGTGTGATTTTGGAAGTAATGAACTATTAAGGGTAACACGATGGGGCTTTATATTTTACTTTTGGTAGAAAAAGGCCACCCTAGGTAAGGTAGATCTTTTTTTTTTTTTTCTAGAAGGTTTAACTGTAAATACTATTACCATGCAGCTAAATGTTGAACTTGAGGAATCTAAACAGCAGGCTCATTAAGATGGTATTTTTGTGTCGGTTTTAGTGAAGAAGCATACAGTAAATGCTTTCATTCTTCTCCTGTGTTTTTTGATCTGCCTTTTACTGTCTTTTGTGGAAGTGGCTTTGAACCTTTAGGAGATGAGCAGCGCCTGTGGTCTGTGTCCTGCCATACTGTCCGGCACACAGTAGCTGTTTGTTCAGTTCACTTGTCCCCACCAGGACAGCTGGGGTGGCAGGGGGACCAAACCCCAAAGTCTCTGTACCTCTATAAACCTTGCCACTTTCCAAGATTCTCAGACCTCTGTAGCCAGGCTGCTTCTCCTAGAAATCTGCTATTTTGATAAAAGCAATTTTGGCCATATTACAAATAAGTGTTTTTTTTTTTTTTCCTTTTAAGCTAGACTTTTTTACTTTTTTTATTATTTTTTAATAAAAATATAGAGATAGGGTCTTACTTCATTGCCCAGGCTGGTCTCAAGCAGTCCTCACTCCACAGCCTCCCAAAGTGCTGGGATTGTGGGACTAGCTAGACATTGTTAATGGTGAGAGATTACTCCTAAAGTAGTTGGGAGCAGGTTACTCTCACATCTCCGAAGGGCCCATCTGTTGATCTGAGCATCATTTGTACTGCTGTTTCACCTTATTGCTTCTTGTCTGAAATGAGGTTGGCTAAGCATGTTCAGAAGTTGTTATTTTCCCTATTTGAATGCTGGTGGCTGGTGTCCTTTGTATCAAAGTCACAGGGCACTCGCTGACCCTGAGGAGCCCGCAGGGGCTGGAGCAGCATGCTCCCTCACAGGCTGAGATGAGGAGATTAGGCGTCCTGCCTCTGAGCCAGCAGCTGTGGGGCGTGAGGGACCAGGGCACAGGTGCCCAGACTGTGAGTCACTTTCTTCTTGCTGTGGCCTTAATGATCTTGTTTGCTTCCCTTTTGGTTGTAATGTTGCCCTTCAGCATGCTTTGGAGTTTCAGACACTGAAACGAGCCCTTCGTGTGAAACTGGTCCTAGAACTTATTAACAGCAGTGTGGTTCTAGCCTCATCTTTCCCAACTCTGCTGACCTCGTGTGTGACATGGGGTCCACCTACTTGGTTGTTGACAGACGCCACCCCCTTTCCCTTGGCACCTGTGCCTGTTCTCTCTGAGCCTGCCACTGCCATCCTCGTGAAGAATCAGAAGCCACGAAGCCAGAAGTGCGGCTGGCCTGCGGGGGGTGGAGAAGCTGCAGTGTGCCCTTTGCTTTTCTTTTAGGACTCCATCCCCGTGTCTACCTCCCTCCTTGGAGACACTTCCGACACGACCTCTACTGGCCTTGCCCAGCGCCTAGGTACGTACCCACAGCTGGTGCTGCATGGCCAGCCAGGTGGGAGCCCCACTCTTTAATGGAACCACGAAGAAAGTCCCTTCGGAAGTAAAGCATTTTTATGCTAAGAACCATCACCTCATTGCTGCTGGGAAGCACAGACCTTTGCACGTTGGGTCTTATTTAAGGGGCACATTCCATGCTCACCTGTCACCACCACCGTCCCAGGGCTGGCCTGTTCCCAAAGGACTCCCACCTTGTCCTTGGGTGTGTCCTTGAGTCCATGAGCTGATTTAGTTCCTTCCGTAAGTGCATCACCTCCTCCTGGGAGAAGAGAGGGAGAAGTGCCCACAGCCCCTGTGGGCGGTGGCTCAAGGTAGCCTCCCCGGCCTTAGGAGGAGTCAGTGCAGCTGGTAGAGCAGGTGTCACCTCTGTGCAGGAAGGACTGTTCTCACTCACAGTGTGATGCCCTTTGGGGCTTGGAGGGAAGACTGGCCTGGCCTGTGAGTGTGGCGTAGAGCGGGGATTAAGCAAAGGTCATGAGGGTGAAGGCTCCACTCCTCCCACACCCCAACACACTTCCTGTGGGCCAGGTAAGGATTCCATGTGCTGTGCAACCCCCAGCTCCAGCGCCTGTGGCCAGTGTGCACAGGATGCCGGTCTCCTGCCCAGGCCTGGCATTCTCCAGCAGGCTTAGCTGCTTCAGCTCTGGAGTCTTCTCTGTGTCTCAGGCAGAGAAGGACCTGGTGCCTGACGAGCAGGAACCTCTGTGTGTCAGTCACACTGAGGTAAATGCACACGAATAGCATGGCACTGGCCCAGGGGGAAGGCAGGGCAGGATGGAGTGTCACTAGCAGGCCCATGACAGTGTGTGGATAGGACAGAGGTCAGGGAGGGCACAGGTCAGCATTTCAGGAACTCACAGTATTCTTTTTCTCTCCCTTGGAGGTAGAGACCTGACTTGTAAGTTACTTTGGTAATTTTTAACTAGGAAGTAATTTAAAATTTACAGAAAAGTTGCAAAGAAGATAGAATTCTGCTTAGCTTTTGCCCCGACTTCCCACTTGCCATCCTTCCCTCTTCATGTTTCTTTTTTTTTTCTGAGCCACATGAAAGTAAAAGCCCCTTTTCGTGTCTGTGTGTCACTTTGTGTTTGTGACTGTGTAAGGGGTAGCACACTTACATGGAACAGGTTACTGTGTGCCCGTGCCTGGCGGGAGAAGGCTCAGGAAGGTGTTCAGAAAGCTGGGTGGGGTTGCTGAGACACACTCCAGTGGAGAAGGTGGTATGAGCTTGTGTGAGCTTGTCTGGCAGGCCGTGAATAACTTTTATATCAATAAGGTAAATTAGTCTCCAGAATATCTGCGAGATGGAGGCCTAGTATCTCTATGCAAAAAAGAGGGGTTCTCAGTATCTCGACAAGTCAAGGGTGTGCTGTGGCTTCCAGCATCTCTGAAGGGACTGGCGCTGCACAGCTCAGACGAAGAAGGAGTTTTCCGGCAAAGTCCTGTGCTGTGCCAGTTGTCTCGAGCCTGGGTCTGGGCCCTAAAGTTGACAATGCACTATAATGAAAAGGGAGAGGTGTTCTGAATCAGTATCTTACATGAGAGATGAAAGCAGGTAGGGAAAGAGAAGGCCTGGTGGGTTCTCAGTAGCTCTGGAAGCATCGCAGGAGTTGGTGTGGCCAAGGGGGGACCCAACCTCCTATGGCCCTGGAGGGCACAGCTTGGGTCTGAGGGGCTCAGTGCCTCCAGACACAGCGTTGTTCCCCGGAAGTCCGGTCTCTGCAGTTAGAGCAGTTGGAATCCCAGGGGGCCCCCTTGGGGTAAAGGGGAGGTTCCTGCCCCTGGGATGGGGCAGGGTGTGACTTATAGGCTCCTCCTAGCCAGCCTTGGTGAGCCCCAGCTTCCTACCACACTGCCTGCCTTCAGATCACCCTCTATATGAGTGGTCCCAGCCTGCCTAACGCAGCTAGGAAAGGATGAGGTTGGTCCCTAATGGTGGGGGATGCCTAGGAGGCTTCCTCACTGCCCGCAGGGCTGAGCAGATCACTGGGCACAGCTGTCCGCGTCGGGGGCACACTGCACCCAGCACACTGGTGGGAGGCTTTGTGCTAAGTACTGTTGTAAGCTGTTCTTTAAACACCCGCTCTTGGAATAACCGAACAGCTGTCTTTGTCCAGACACATTCCTTTTTTTTTTTTTTTTTTTATTAAAAAACAGCTTTACCGAGATATAAACACATGCCATACAATTCAGCAGCTGTCCTCAGGCAGAGGCTGTGCTTGCCTTCTTGCTTTCTCATAGGTGCGTTGGCTGCCTTGTAAGGACAGTCAGTTAATTAATACCCAAGATCTTTCCAGCCCTAAAAACCACACAGCCTTGTACAGCTGATGAAAAACAGGCTTTTGCAGTCCTGGGCTCTCCCTTTTCCTCAATTTCCAAACAAAGCTGGAAGAGGTTTCCAGGCCAATGGTAGGGCCTGCGCCTGTGCCCCCGAGCCACACTGCCTCTCTGGGTTCTTGGTGGGACCATAGCTCAGACGGCAGCAACTGAAAGGACAGAACTGCTGCCCAGAGGAGATCCTGTGACACGTGTTCTAAATTGGCCTTTAGTAGTGGTGCAGGTGGCCTGGTGCTCCTCAGCCTCACTGCACCACCCTTCTGCCTTTTGGTGATGGGGCTAAGTACATGGTTACCATATGTTGAGATGGGGGCGGGTCAGTGTCTCTCCAGGGGTGAGTAGTTCTGCACTGGCCCTGCGTGTGGGTGAGGCTAAAGGAGGAGGCCGCGCAGTGGGGCAACATCCAACTGCCTTAGCCTTTTTGCCCACGTATTTTCAGGATATCGGCTTTCAGATTCCAGGTATATGACTCTGCTTGATTTTTGCAGTTGGCCCAATGTGCCCTCAACCATTTTTTATTGATTCTGTAGAAAGGGACTAAAACTTACATTCAGCAGAAAATTACATGTGTGTCCATATGCCTGCCTGTGCACACACGAATATGTTTGTGTGTATACGCCTATATGCAAATGCATGGAAATGTAGGAGGGAGGGAAGTGGAACTGGTTGGGATGGGGTGGTGCTGAAGGAGAACTTTAATATTTTATTTTAAATACTTTATTTTTTGTGTGTGTGTGTTTTTGAGATGGAGTCTTGCTCTGTCGTCCAGGCTGGAGTGCAGTGGCGCGATCTCTGCTCATTGCAAGCTCTGCCCCCCGGGGTTCACACCATTCTCCTGCCTCAGCCTCCCTAGTAGCTGGGACTACAGGTGCCCGCCACCATGCCCAGCTAATTTTTCGTATTTTTACTAGAGATGGGGGTTTCACCGTGTTAGCCAGGATGGTCTCGATCTCCTGACCTTGTGATCCACCTGTCTTGGCCTCCCAAAGTGCTGGGATTACAGGCGTGAGCCACCACTCCCGGCCATTTTTTGTGTTTAAATTTTTTTTTTTTTTAAATCAAAACACCAGAAACCCTCTTCTGTGTAGGGCAGAGGTTCTTAAGCAGTGCGGAGCACCTGCAGGGCCTGTTCCCGCAGACAGCTGGCTCCAAATCCTGGCTTTCTGGGTCAGGAGGACTGGGTGCGGCCCAGGAGCTGCCTCTCCAACAAGTTCCAGGGAGGCTGCTGAGGTGGGGCCTGCCCTTCGGAACCCCAGGTCTGGTGGAGAGACTGGGAGAGGCCTGAGTGACTCGTCTGCATTTGCAGCACCTGTCTGAAGAGAGGCATGGAGATTAGAGCTTTCTTCTCTCCCTACAACCCCATCCTCTTTCTGAGCATTTCCCAGCTGCATGTGGCTGTGAGGAACTCGGGGCCTGCAGTATTTCAGGAGTGGCCGTATCAATGTGTTTTCTCTTTTTAGCCAGGAAGACCAACAAACAGGTGTTTGTCAGCTATAACCTTCAAAACACAGACAGTAACTTCGCATTACTTGTAGAAAACAGGATCAAGGAAGAGATGGAGGCTTTCCCCGAAAAGTTCTAGCTGAGTGGCAGAAGTGAGAATTTGTAAACTTATGTACAATGTACATGTAAATAAATGGATTGAATTTCAGTTTGTCATCAGGCCGTGTTCCCGTTTTGTTTTTAAGGGGTTAATCTTTTGAGCTTCCTTCTCAGCAGTGTGTGGGCCAAAAGGCTAATACTGACCCACCTGCTGAAGGAGAGGCAAAGTGGGCAGTATACACTTCCTCATTTGGCTGTGAGTGATAGAGGGATGAAATGGGATTTTTGTTGGGATTGAAGGCTGTAATCTAAGAGTTTCCATCAGACATGACTGCTATGTGCATCCTCAGTTAGAATTAAAGCGATGTATAAATATGCTTTAGGTTTGTGTGTGCATTCCTCAGAATTCTGCCTTGTGAATTGATGCATTTATCTCCTTCTCATTGCAGTGAAACCCCAGGGCACTTCTCTTCTTGCTGTGTTCTCCCTAAACCCTTCCTCTGGGCACTCCTTTTTTGCTGTGTTCTCTTTTGGGCCTACATTTGAGCACCTTCCTACATTGCCCCATTACTACATTTGTGGTCTTGTGAAGTCTGACTTCTCTAGGCTCTGTCTCCTCATCTCTAAAGTTGGAGTAATCCCCACCTTGATGGGTTCTTTTTAGGATTTAAGCAGGTAGGTAGAAACGCTTTGCAAACTATAAGTGCCATGGCACTTAGATGTCAATTATAGTTTGATCCCTTCCTTTTTATGGATTCAGAGGCTTCAGGTCCATCTTTCTCTTCCTGTTATTTCATCATCTTCCCTTCTCCCCTCTCTTCTATCCTAAATCCAGAGAACCTCAGGTACCTGCTTTGGTCATTTGTACTCCTTAGCCTTTAATCTTTAATACTACCACTTGAAGTGGGTTCCAGTCTTGGGCCTTCTCCAGAGGTTCAGATGGTCTGGGGCCCAGGCTTTGGCAGGATTGAAAGCTCCCCTGGTGCCTCTGTGCAGGCAAAGTTGAGGACCACTAGCAAAGAACTTTCTAATCTTTGGGGTCCGTCTGATCCCTTTTTGTTCATCCAGAGGCAAAAGTCTTGCATTGAGCCAGCAGCATTGAGCCAGCAGCAGGCAGGTGAAGGTAGTGACCCTGGCCAGGATGGAAAGGCACGTCAGAGGAGGAGTGTGTCTGTGGTTCCGGGTGCTTCCCTCCTTTGCAGACTTTCCGTGCTAACCTCGAGGCCCGGGCCAGCCTCATTGCAGCCTGCAAAGCTGAGTGGACACCTCTCTAGGAATATAATAGCGAGTAACACAAAATCAGGGCTATGGAGAGAAGAGTTTGGTATAAATACTTTATTAAAGAAATATTGTCATTTTTGTTAAAAAATACTACATTAGAGAAGAGAGTTTTGGGTTACCAGTCTTTCCTCACAGAATCACAGTGTAAGATATTCATTTCTTGACGTCTCTAGGAACCTTCAGGCCACAGATCAGCAGAACATAAACGAATAAGGGAAAAAAATTCCTCTTAATTTTACTGATGGCCCCCCGTCTCTCAGGTGGTCTGAGAGTGGCACTTGGTAAACAGTTTGTGTTTAATCCAGCCTCTGCCTCTGACTACCTTTAAGACCAGGACTCGAAGCAGAGTGAGAGGCCTCCCTCCACCCACCTCGGGGCGAGTGAAGACACAGCTTACAGAGGCGTTAAAAGTAGTGACGCAGCGAGGTCTGAATGAACACGGACGATTTTATTACTCATCATTAATGGTAGTGAAATGCCCTTCGGTGGATACCATCAGGTGAGGTAGGGAGGACATTCCAGAGGAAATCCGTTAATGGGGCAACATTTTTATTTCTGTACATTTACATACAAATTTTCCCCAAAGGTACAACAGATGCGACACCATGCAGACACGCAGCTGTGAACGACAGTTCAGAACTCAGCGTAAGCTTGTGCTATGAACGAGCACCGTCAGAGAATCCCCACCCACGCGTACAGAAACAGTTTTTATATTACAACCTCAAGGACAGGGAGGGAAGTGTTTGCTGCTAGACCTGACACACCATACTGCTTTTCCAAAGCACACGGGACGTGAAAGCGAGGTGGTGCCTTCTAGACGAGAGGACAGTTGTAGTGTGGGCCTCCCCCGCATATGCGATACCTCGGGCCGGGCGGTATGATGTCACAGGCCCACTTATGGCACTTCCAGTTTGGGATTGCTCATTTGGCTCCAGGAAGTGGTGGTGTCTGAGTGCGATACTTCCCTGACGATGCTTTTGTTTTCTTTCTGTTCTGTAGCCAAACCACTTTACCAGCCCATCTTCCAGATGCAGGTGATCTTACTCTCGGTAAACAAAAACATTTAAACCTTTTTCCTGTTACTCTTGGGTGGTAATAATTAGGGTATTTGATAAGAGTTTGACTTCAGGAAAAGAACAAAGTGAAGAAATGTTCAGCTCCGTCTCAGGTGTTCACATTTGTGCATAACTTTTATTGAAAGGCTGACAGGGTAGGCTAGCAGAACGCAGGGGTGTGTGGAGGAGAGTAGCAGGGGGTGGGAGGGTCAAGTTGAAACAGTGGGTGCTTGCAAAGGGTCTCCCTATTAGCCAGGAAGGGAACAGGACAGAGGCGTTCAAGCGTGACAGGCTGTGCTGGGAAGTGGGCAGCCATAGCAGCCTCCCGTGCCGAGCGCGGCGGGCCCAGCTGCGTATCAGGCTCGGGTGGGTCCTGCCACCTTGCTCACTTGCTACCAGGTTTCCCGGGGCTGTGCTCACAGGGAAGTGTGGCTGCTCCGGCAACATTTCATAAAGGTGTTCCTCGACAGCTTCAGATATCCCGCCACAGAACAGGCACCCAGCCTCCTCCGGAGGCTGCCCTGGGAGGAGAGCCATGGGACCACCTTGCCGGCTGAGAGACATCACCCGCTGACCGTCGGCAAGTCAGCCTCACTCACATCCGCTGGATGCTGGTCCCAAGAGCCCAGGCCTCAAAGCTCGCCTCTTTTCCAGTCATTGGCGGATGAGTCCCGACGGCTGAAGTGCTGAGCACTGTCTTCGTTGGACCAGTTTTTTATTGTCATTTGAGGTGGAAATTGGAGATCATGACTAGAAGAGCGTGAGTGCTGTCCCTTTTGCCACCAACTTCCTAGAGATTTCGGGTAGCACTCTACAGCTTCAGTTTCCAAAAAAAAAAAGTTTACACGACCAGTGTGAGACTGCTCGCAACTTTCATCACTTAGCATATTCTTCCACAACACAGTACAGTAAGTGGACTGCAGGGTGGCCTGGTGCTGAGGGTGATGGGTGCAGACGTACACCTGTCCAGGTGCAGGCTCAGGGGCCCCGCTGGATCCTTCCCACCTTCCCCAGCTGCCTACTGGCCTGGCTACTGGATAGGTCCCATTCTGTACACAATGGGGGTTTGTTGACAGGTGGCTTTGTAGCAAGTACTCCAAAAAAGGTAAAAGGAATTTCACAAGTTTGGCACGCAAAGGCTGCACAGATCTAAAGAAAGGCCTTTGTAAAGGTGAATGGAAACTAATGTTGAAACATGGAAATGTGACTTTAAAAAAGAAGGAAGGTGAGGATGAGCTGGACGTGGAGCAAGTGGAGGCAGGGAGAGGCTGGCCAGACAGCCTGCTTTCCTGGGTATCTCAAGATCCCAGGGGTCAGTGTGGTCCAGCCACTGGAAACATGTGGCCATGAGTCTGCTTGCCCCTTGCTGTGTCTTTACACATCACCAGGCTCCTGATGTGTGGACCGCATGTGGAGGAGACATGAGTGGAGACAGCAAGCAGCAGGCCCGGTGGAAAGCTGGAAAGGGAGAAGGTCAACCCCTTTTCTGCCCTGTGAATTCTAGCAACTGTCGGAAGTCACTTCATTGTCACCCAGGCCCGAGACCACAATTTCCCTGGAAGGACACAGCCCATGGCAAAGACACGCTTTGAGAAGGGATGAGTTGGACAATCCCAGTAAGAAGCCAGGCTGTCCAGAAAAGCTGGTGCCCAAGTTGCTACAAAGTGGTGCCTGCCCTTGCCAAGGAGGCTGTCTGAGTGGCCTTGGGTGTCCTACAAGTTTCCTCCGAAAATGCCAAGAGGAATCCTCCACTTTCTGGGGTGAAACGAGGAACACGAAGAGACCCTTGGAGGTCGAGGCAGGGGCAGCGTTGAGCTTTGGTGAGTTATTGCTTTCTTTCAATTTGTCTTGATGCCTTCGAAAGGCTGGAGGTCATTTGGACTCACCTATGAGGAATCTCCGCTCCCTGCCCGAAGCCCCGCCTCTGTGCTAAGCGAGTGACTGAAAGCAGGAAGCTGGCCCAGGAAGGTGGGCGTGAGGGGGCCCAGCTCCTGCAGGTGCTCCCTGGAGTGATGTCTGAGGTGACGGCCATCCAAGCTGGTGATCTTCTTCATGGTGTGTGCTCGAGGTGTGGGTGACGGGCGCGTGTGTGTGGAGGGCAGCCCCCCTTCTGTGGATTTGCCTCTGCCATCTTTTTGAGTTATTTTCTAATTGTTTGTAGCTTAGAAAGTAGCCATGTTTTGAAGTAGTGCTGGCACAAGAGCTGGCTGTGCACGAGGGACTTTTCTGCTGGAGCCAATCTGGGAGAGGAGGAATAAAAACGAGCACATTTCAGGCCTCGACGCATGTGTTAGCTGTGTACTCACAAAGCTGTGGCGATATGACCGCTGCTCAGTTAAGATATCTGGTGAAATGTTTAAGCTTTTTCTCCAAGAGCTTCCAGCATCAAGTACAAAAGGATGATCCTGAAGGAAAGATGAAGCTGGTTTTAATGGTGTCTGTGAGCTGCTTTCCCTGCACACGGAACAGAAGCTCTTACCTTATAAACAGAAAGGGGAAAAGAACCTTAAAAAACCATACACAGATTCTCTAGCAAAAGCCAAATTCATATACATTTCACTCTGTCTAAAATGCAGTCCCAGAAACGCTCCACGGTCCTGTCCTGCCTCTGCACACAGGCAGGCAGCCTGGGGGCCTCCTGGGTGCTGCCAGGAGCCATGTCCCATCTCCCCAGAGGGACCGGCTGCAGCCGTGGTCACTGCAGCATCTTCCCAGAGCGACTGCGTCTCGCTGCCGAGGGAGGTGATTCCATTTGTAATCAGTGAGAGGGAGAGGGAATAAAGTGCTTCTCGTAAAAATGACCAAAATAAATACACACATTTAACGGCAGAAAAGAAAGTCTTGGAAGGGTTATTTCCAAAGAGTTTGTCTCCTCCGACCCGCACTCCTTGGACTTTTGGAAAGACAGGATTTCCCCACACCAGTTGAGAGGCTCAGCTTGGCTGGGGCAGCTTTCCCACCCCTGGCTACGTGTTCAGTCCCTGGTCTGTAAACCTGTGCCCAAGCTGCCCCAGACCCTGGAGGCCCCGGGTTCTGCAGGCTAGGCTACATGGCCTTCATGCCGTTGGCTGTGGCACCCTCGGGCAGTGTGTCACCCACGGTTGCGGCATCGTGGAGGCCCGAGTAGTCCTTGAGCTCGGCGTTGGTCAGCAGCAGTGGCTGCTCCCCCTTCTTATGCGGCAGCAGCGGCTGGCGCGTGTAGTGCTCCCCGTTGGAGATGTTCTCGGGCAGGTTCTGGTCCCTGCTCTCGGGCAGCAGGAGGATGCAGATGATGCAGATGAGCGTGCAGCAGGCAAAGATGATGTGGTGCAGGAAGTAGCCTTTCTGGTTGTGCAGCTCGATGATGGGTGCCGTCAGCATGCCGAAGCCCGCGCTGGCCAGCACCAGCCCCAGCCCGCCGCACCTGCAGGGGGAGGGAAGCACAGGGAGAGCTGCCGTGGCCTAGCGGGCCGGATCCCGGGAGAGCTCTGGGTGGACCAGGAAGCCGCCTCTGCAGGGGCCCTGCTGCCTGGGCACTGCCCAGTATACCCCGACCTCACACATCCTGTATCACCAGCACCCCAGCTCCCCGACCTCACACATCCCGTGTCACCAGCACCCCCACTCCACGACCTCACGCATCCCATATCACCAGCACCCCCACTCCACGACCTCACACATCCCGCATCACCAGCACCCCCACTCCACGACCTCACACATCCCGTATCACCAGCACCCCCACTCCACGACCTCACACATCCCGTATCACCAGCACCCTGGCTGTGTCTGTACAGGGCCACTCTAAGGCAGTGACTGTTTTTCCTCATCAATTCAAAAGCTTTTACTTATCTTTTTCTTTAATCCGTTTCCTATTTTTATTGTTTCTTCAGGGCTGGGGGACCATGAGAACTTTATTTTGAAAGGCAGCTTTATATAATACTACTGTAAATGGGAAGCCGGTATTACTTGCCATAAGTAATATACAAGGAAAAACAAAAGGGGATGAAATTATGCCATTTCCCCCAAGGCCTGGGGGATTACCAAGGGTTAAAGAGGGTACTAAGGACGTATCAGCACGAACAGAGACTTTGTCTTTGTCATAACTAGAGAGATTGCAAGATACTTTAAAAGAGTAGTTTCCTCACTGTGAGTTGATGGCCCACGTGTCTCCCAAAATTGCTCACATACCACCATTGGAAACGGTCCCATCTCTGAGGATTGTGCCTGAAGGGTCCCCTAAATGAAGCTGTGCACTGACAGAGAGGAACTCACTGCAGCTCTGAGCTCAGGACAACCAAAGTCCAGAAGGCCAGCCATTGATCTCCACTCCCTGCCTTGTATGGGAGTAGCCAAGAGTCCCAGGGATTAGTAGGTAAACAAAACTTACAGAACCCCTATCCCTCAAGCCTTTCCACTTTGACCTAAAAACACTACTGGGACAAAGGTGTTCTGTGGCCCCTGAGAAAGCAGTGCTGTGCCAGGCTGCAGTGGGACTGTGGCGCTCAGATGACAGGCCAGGCTAGAGAAGGCTGCCTGGTCCCCAGTTCTGGGGCCTCATTGAAGGGGGCAGGCAGAGGTGGCCTTGTCTCGAGGAAGGGGGAGTGGAGTTGTCTGCCTCGCTCCACGGCAGCAGGCAGAGTGGTCCTTTGGTTTGGGGAAGCTTTCTAATGGGGCTGCTGAATTGTGAGGCACCCCCTTGAAGTGAAGAGACCTTTGTCCTTGGAACTGCTGAGGCTGAGTGGGCTGAAAGGGAGCTCCCTGCAACAGGTAGGAGGCAGGTAGATAACTCCAGCTCTTGACTAGTCTGTGGTTCTCTTGGTTGGCACTATATGTAGCTCCTAACTCACCAAAAGACTGTCCTACAAGGTCACAAGATACAAGATCAACATACAAAAGTCAATTATATGTCTACATGCTAGCAACACCCAAAAATGAAGTTAAGAAAATTCCATTCACAATAACATCCAATGAATAAAATGTTTAGAAATAAATGAATGCAAGACTTGTATGCTGAAAAAGATAAACATTGCTGAGAGAAAATTAAAAAGATTAAATGGAGTGACATTCCATGTTCATGAATTAGAAGACTAAATATTATAAAGATGGTAATTTTTCCCAAATTGATCTATACATTCCACATAATCCTATCAAAATTCCAGGTGACTTTTTTTTTTTTTTTAGAAAACAGCCGATCCTAAAATTTATGTGGAAATGCAAAAGACTCAGAGTAGTCAAAAACAATTTTGGAAAAGAACAAAGTTAGAAGGCTTGGCTTCCCAGTTTCAAAACTTATAAAGCCGTACTACCTAAGGCAGTGTGGTGTTGGTGTATGTATCAATAGATCAATGGAACAGAACTGGGAGTTCAGAAACCTTCACATTTATGGTCAACTGACTAGATGGAGGCAAATCCAGTGAGGGGGAAGGGATAGTTTTTTTCAACAGGTGGTACTGGGACAACAGGATATACACGTGCAAAAGAATGATGTTGGGCCTGGCGCGGTGGCTCACGCTTGTAATCCCAGCACTTTGGGAGGCCGAGGCGGGCGGATCACGAGGTCAGGAGATCGAGGCCATCCTGGCTAACATGGTGAAACCCCATTTCTACTAAAAAATACAAAAAATTAGCCGGGCGTGGTGGCGGGCACCTGTAGTCCCAGCTACTCGGGCGGCTGAGGCAGGAGAATGGCGTGAACCCGGGAGGCGGAGCTTGCAGTGAGCTGAGATTGGGCCACTGCACTCCAGCCTGGGTGACAGAGCGAGACTCTATCTCAAAAAAAAAAAAAAAAAAAAAGATGGACCCTTCACATCCTGTAAAAAAAATGAACTCAAAATGGATAATAAAATCTAAGTGCTTAACTTAGCTCAAATTATAATGCTTCTAGAAGGAAACGAGAAAAGCTTTATGACCTTGGGTTAGGCAAAGATTTCTTACACATAACATCAAAAGTAGGATCCATAAAAGAAAAGGCTGATCAACTGGACTTCATTACAATTAAAAATTCCTGCCCTTCGAAAGATATATGTTTAAGAAAAGAAAAAGACCATAGACTGGGAGAAAATATTCGTGAAGCATGTATCAGATAAAGGACTTGTAACTAGAATATATAGAGAACTTTTTTTTTTTTTTTTGAGAGTCTCACTCTTTCGCACAGGCTGGAGTGCAGTGGCGCATTCTCGGCTCACTGCAAGCTCTGCCTTCCAGGTTCATGCCATTCTCCTGCCTCAGCCTCCTGAATAGCTGGGACTATAGGCACGTGCCACCATGCCCAGCTAATTTTTTGTATTTTTACTAGTCGGGGTTTCACCGTGTTAGCCAGGATGGTCTCGTCTCGATCTCCTGACCTCATGATCCACCCGCCTTGGCCTCCCAAAATGTTGGGATTATAGGCATGAGCCACCATGCAACTCTTACAACTCAAAAAGAAGACCGATAATCCAGTAAAAAGATGGGCAGGCCAGACACAGTGACTCATGCCTGTAATCCCAGCACTTTGGGAGGCCAAGGTGGGAGGATCACTTGAGGCCAGGTATTTGAGACCAGCCTAGGCAAAAAAAAAAACCCATCTCTATTAAAAAAAAAAAAAAAAAAGTTGACAACATACAAATGCCCATCAACTGGTGAATGGATAAACAAAATGCAGCCTATCATAGAAAATGGAATATTACTCAGCCATAAAAAGGAATGAAGTACTGACACATGCTACAACATGGACTTGAAAACATTGTGCTAAGTGATTGTATGAATCCATTTATATGAAAAGTCAAAAAGGCCTGGAATCCCAGCACTTTGAGAGGCCGAGACGGGTAGATCACCTGAGGTCAGGAGTTCAAGACCAGCCTGGCCAACATGGTGAAACCCCATCTCTACTAAAATACAAAACTTAGCTGGGCGTGGTGGTGGGCACATGTAATCCCAGCTACTCGGGAGGCTGAGGCAGGAGAATTGCTTGAACCTGGGAGGTGGAGGTTGCACTGAGCCGAGTACCTGCCATTGCACTCTAGCCTGGGCGACAGAGCGAGATTCCGTCTCCCAAAAGAAAGGGCAAATGTGTAGAAGCAGAAACCAGATTCGTGGTAGCCTGGGGCTGGGAGTAGGGATCGACCTCAGAGGAGGACAAAGGGATTTTGTGGGGAGAAAGAAATGTTCTATAACTGCATTGTGGCAATGGTTGCATGGCCCTGTCAATTTACCAAAAGTCATTGAATCGTTCACTTAAAATGGATGAATTTCATGGTCCTGTAAATTAGGCCTCAATAAAGCTGTTTAAAAAAAAAAAAACTATTCCTGCCGTGGGGGCTGGGCCGCCTGCTGGTACAAATTTCCAAAGCGTTTAGTTCTGGGCGGGCGCCCAGGCGTTGCCTCCTCTTTCCAGGAACTCAACAGACCGGCCATGACTCCCCTTTCCACCGCCACCTGCAGCCAGGGTTTCTGCTCCACTCTGCCCGCTGTGGCACTGAGCAGCACTGAGCGGCAGCTCCCTTGTGCTGGGGTCTCCCCAGGCTTTGCTGCTCAGGACGGGGAGAGCTTCCCTGCCTTTGTGACGTGCTGCCTGCTCCCACAGAACCTCTCAGACTGTCCTGGGTTTACATGGGGGGACATGAATGGAGGAGGCTTGGGCAGGGGTGACCTGGGCAGGGAGGATGGCAGTCCCAGGGTTCCCAGGTGGCCCTCGTAAGCCAGATATACACAGGTCTATGCCAGTAAGATTCGCAGATTTGGAGCCTTTTTCTCAGAATGCAGTGGAAGAATGGTGATTGTGTGTGTGTGTGTGTGTGTGTGTTGGGGGTTTTTGTCCTGTTCTATAACAAAATAATAGAAGACACTTCTGTCTCTCTTCTCTCCCTCTAATGTAGAAATGGCTGCCTCTCTGTAGGTTACAGTCCACCCATCTGCATCCACCATGGGCACAGGGCTTGGGGGCACAAGGGCAGCCTTGCCAGGCTTGCAGCCCTAGGGGATAGAATCGCTGGATTCTTCCCTTTCCCAGCTCCTTCCTGTCCAGCCCATGACCAAGTCCTCAGGGCCTCCACTTCAGGCCGCCTGGGTCTGCGCTCCTCCCTGGTGCATCTTCTGCTCCCCCTGGACTTTGTTTCCTCACCACTGCCAAACCGATTTTCCTAGAACACAGAGCTGCTAATGTCACCTGGCTGCTCAGAGTCCTCCAATGGCTCCCTCCTGCCTGCAGGGTGAGGCACAGGTCCTGGGGGCCCCACCTCTTCCTCCTGTCCTCTCCCTTTCAGTCCCAATACTCATGGCACCGGGGTCCCTCAGCTCTGTCTGGGGCTCGCTCTGTGAGGCTGGCCTATGCTGGCTCAGCCAAGCTCCCACAGGCTACCTGGGTAGGGCGCCATCTGTGCAGTTCTAGAGGAAGGAGATGCCTTCCAGTACAGGGGCTTCGTTAATGTTTATTCCATTAGATGATTGTCAAGACCGGGGCATCAGCCATTAGCCTCCAAGCCTTGAGTAAACCCACATACAAAGAACCAGCCCAAAGTGAGCTATAGAACAGACTTTTGCTGCCACAAAGGTGCGAGTGCCGTGGCTGGGAGCAGGAGTTCTGGAGCCCATGAGCCTGGGCTAGAATCCTAGCCGCCCGCCCACCAGCTTCACCTCCTGAAGCCTCGGTCTGCGTCTATAAAACGGGGATGAGAAAAGCTCCAACATCCAAGTGCGGTGGAGGTTAAAGCACGAATGTGACTAGCATGGGGACGGGAAGATCCGTGGGTTGATTGGTTCCAGGTGGCATCCATTGAGTGCCGGTGAGGGGCCACCCAAGTTTTTCAGGGTCTAGGGGGCAGCTGGGTGTAAGAGGAACCACAGCTGGAGAGGTTCAAGAACTGGGAGGCGAACAGGATGAGCCTCTCCCGTGGGCCTAAAGCCTCCAGGCATGACATGGAGTCCTAAAAGTTGGCAGAGGGGGCTGTGCCACTGGGACCCTTCTCCTCCATCCTGGCCTTCCTCAGTGAGGCACCAAGTTCTGCAAACACTGTCTCCTCAAGCTGCTTCACACCCGCCCACCCTCCCCCTTCCAGGAACCTCTGATCCTGCTCCGCGAGCGCTAGGAATCCTGCCTCACCTCCTGGCCACTGTGCACTTGCCAAACACGCATCCCCTCTAGAGCCACTGTGTGTGGCGCTCCAGACTACACCCTGGGAATCCCCAGTCCCAGCCACCCTCCGAGTCCAGACTGAGCAGGCTCTCTTGGACGCTCCCCCGGCATCCTCAGGGCACTTGTGTAGCCCAAAGACACATTTGCGTTGCGTGTCTGTGTGTCTCTAATAGACACCAGATGTTTCCAAGGCAGGGCCAGGCTCCGTGTGCTGTCCCCAGCACCTGCCCAGCCACTGAGACCTGGCTGGCACCTGGGCATCACTCAGCACTATAGTCGGATTTCTAGAGCGGCCCCAGTAATTCCACCCTTGAGTGTGTGCTGGGCCTCAAGGTACAATTAATTTTTAGCAATCAAATTTACGGCCAGGATAGTGAGATGTTCCTTCCACAACAAGGTTCCAAAAGGCGGATTCTAGCAGGCTCTTGCTAGCTTTGACGAAGCGAGCTGCCTTGTGACCGTGGTCCCTATGGCCAACGGCCAGCGAGGAGCTGAGGCTGCCAGCCCCACAACCCGTGAGGAAAGAGCCTACCAGTGCCTGACTTGGTTTAGTGGTGGACCCTACCCACTGATGGTAGCCTCTGAGAGACCTGGAGCAGAGAACCCAGCCAGGCCATGCCCAGACTCTGGAGCCATGGAAACCATGAGATAGTAGATGCTTGCTACTTCAGGCCCCTATGTTTTGGAGCGATTGGTTATGCAGCAATAGAAAACCAAGATAGTCGGTGAGTGACAGATTCCCCTGCCTTAGCCACGGAGGGAGACTGACAGCCACCTCTCATGTAGGCTGTGAACAGGCATCAGCACTTCATATTAGAAAGCCCTTCCCAGGGAGAGGCTGAAAGAGTTGCAGGAATAGCCACACCACTGTGCTTCTGGGCCTCAAGGGGATATGGATGAGGAAGAGCAAGAATTTGGGAGATGTCTTCCAGATACTCACACTCTTCCCAGGCTGAGGGTCCCAGACCACCGTTCAAAGACACTCTGCCTCTTTCTGTCAGTATTTGTTCATGTGCCTGTCACCTTACTAGTCTCTGAGCCCTTCAAGGGCAAGAATTATTTTCTGGGACATCAACAGGCACGTGTTGTTTGTGTTTAATAAATACTGGATGCTTGCGGATCACACTGGCTTCCTGGATAGGAAGGTCAGCTCACCCAGATGAATGGGACAGGTAAAATATAGATGACCACTGCAATGAGCAATAAGATCAAATCCTTCTGTAAGATGAAGACTGAACACCTAAAATAGCCAATTAAGTCTTTCTGGTAGATCTGGCTCTTTCAGGAAGCCACAGGGCATATCAGATGCTAGGGATAATGGACATGATTTTAATGGGGACAGCATTTTCTCGGAAACCTCCCAGGTTTCTGCCTGACCTTCCCGGCACTAAATGTGGACGGCACTGACAAGCAGCGAGAGAACTCCCCTTACTCACACAGGAGTCACATACAGGAGGGCAGAGTACAGACCCCCAGGAGGGGTGAGCACAGGGCCACCGTTAAAGAGCAAACTGCATGGAACAAAAGCCTTGCATTGTGCCTGGTGAACCAGATCATACTGATCTACCTTGTTAACTGTGCCAAATGAAATATTTAATTTGCAGATCATTAGAAAAATGTCTACGTTATATGTATATGTGTATACATAATATGCAACAAATGTACACCTGCATATATAATATGGAATATATCTTTTTTTTTTTCTGTGGAAGCAATTCTCTGGTTTTCCATCAAAGATTCCTTGACATGGCTGGGCATGGTGGCTCATGTGCCTGTAATCCCAGCACTTTGGGAGGCCGAGACGGGCAGATAACGAGGTCAGGAGATCGAGACCATTGTGGCCAACATGGTGAAACCCCGTCTCTACTAAAAATACAAAAATTAGCTGGGCATGGTGGTGGGCACCTGTAATCCCAGCTACCTGGGAGGCTGAGGCAGGAGAATCGCTTGAACCAGGGAGTTGGAGGTTGCAGTGAGCCGAGATCACGCCACTGCATTCCAGCCTGGCAACAGAGCAAGACTCCGTCTCAAAAAAAAAAAAAAAAGATTCCTTGACATTATTCAGTAAGATTAGGAAAAATTTTGGCAGAAGTTGGTATGCCATTTTTGGCTCTTTTTTTCTCTCTTGAAATCTCAGATTAGAGAAAGAGATTGTTACATCCTTGGTTTTAAGGTGTTGGGTTCCTTTCCTGCCCCTGAAATGTGGGCTCTGCCAGTGCCTTTTCTGCTTTTCTCTAGGTTGTCACTAGAGGGCAGCATACACCCGTGTTTACAAGTCAGAGCTGCTTGATTTATGGACAGAGGAGAAACGAGGGCACGCACTGCCTCCTGGTGCTTTAGGAGCACAAAATTGTAATATCCACGGGATATCTTTATTTTACTAGCAATAGGATCTCAATAAGGTAGGAAGACTGATATGCAGGCCGACTTCTTATTAGAAATGGCAAACATCATTGAATTAAGGATTCCAGAATCAAATTGCTGTTAGCCATGTGAACGTTACTATCTCGCATTGAAACACCGGAGGCGATTCTCCCATTCCAGCTCCTCTTTTATATTACTTAATGGGACTTGACTACATTTCTGTGAAGTCAAGGATGAGCAAATATTTGTACCATTTTTTACAGAAATAAATACAACTGCCGAAGATACCCAGCGAAGAATAACATGAACCGTCCTATGCTGAGGCCAGGCCCTTTGTACATGGTCTCCATTCTCCACCCTCGCCTAACAAGGTGCCTGTAGTCAGTTTTGTTTTAAGACAAGGACACTAAAGCCAGCCAAGGGACTCGCCCAAGGCCACACAGGGAGGCGGCCTCAGGATCATGGGCAGTTCCGTCCGGCTCCTTCCCAGGCTCTGGGCCGTATCCTCAGCACCGTTCCCTCATCCCGCCTAGCTCCTCAGTGCTCGCATGCCACAGGCGCTGCCGGCATGGGATGCATGCTGGCTTCCTGTCTGCTACTCACTACTTGTTTTCAGATGTCAGGCATTTTTAAGACACAACTTTTTTTTTTTTTTTTTGAGACGGAGTCTCGCTCTGTCACCCAGGCTGGAGTGCAGTGGTGCCATCTCGGCTCACTGCAAGCACCGCTTCCTGGATTCACGCCATTCTCCTGCCTCAGCCTCCCGAGTAGCTGGGACTACAGGCGCCCGCCACCACACCCGGCTAATTTTTTGTATTTTTAATAGAGACGGGGTTTCACCGTGTCAGCCAGGATGGTCTCCATCTCCTGACCTCGTGATCTGCCCGCCAAAGTGCTGGGATTACAGGCGTGAGCCACCATGCCCGGCCTTTAAGATACAACTTTTTAAAGAAATTGAACAGACTCTGATACTCCCTTAACCCCAGGTCATCCTGGCCCTCAGTGCCTATTCTTGAGGCAGCATTAGAGCGGAAGACAGATGTCAGGGAGTCGTCAGTCAGGGAGGGTCTCAGGGAGGCTCGTCCGACTTATGACCTAGAAAGGGCCAGGGCTGCTGGAGTGGGCAGAGCAGGAGAAAACAGGCGGCTGTCGTGATCACCAGCGCCTGCCTCCTCTCTCACCTGGACCCCTCCGTGAGGGCAAAGGAAGCCTCGGAGCCCACCTGGACCATCCAGATGGACAGTGGATAGAAAAGATCCGCCTAGGACCCCAGGCCACTTCTGCCCATGTCAAGCTGGGAGGTGGGCACAGTCAGGTACACTTGCAAAGTCACCCAAGTCCCATCGTCTTACAAATGAATCTGAGGAGCTGTGCACTGGCTGATGAGAACCACCACCTGGCCTGGGCCTGAGGGGGTAACTGGTTCTGTCAACGTGAGGTCTGAACAGAATCTCATGAAACAATATTTAGTTAACTTGGTCTCTATCATCCTTGGGGCAATAGATTTCTGCAAGCCTTCATTGCTTTTTGTGGTGGAACAAGTATGAAAAGTATAAAAGTATTTTTTTGAGCTTTTTGCAGAAAATTTCACATCCTCGTGTTTGCTTCCAGGCAGTCCATCCTGGCCCCTTACCCTTTGCTGCCAGAAGGCTTGTCTGTAATAGTGTCACAGGGAAAGGCTAGTTCTGTGCTAAGAAAGATGGAGCTCATGGGCCCCAGGCCATCCATCCCGGCTTATCTTGGATTTCTCTCTGTGAAGTGGGGGGATGGTAGGGGAGTCTACTTCCATCCTAGGGCCTCCATGGGAATTGTCGCTCAGTGCATTTGCAAGAAAGAGCTGTGGCCTCCCGACAGCGCGGGTGAAAAGGGTTCCCAGCGAGAAGAGGGATTTGTCAGGAACGCGAGACATTCTCCCAGCCTGGCCCAGGGACCCCCTTTGGACTTAATTTCCTTTCATCCTCTGCAGGCACAAAAACATCACCAGGGGTCACATATTTTTTCCAGTTTGTCATCTTGGCAAGCTGAATCTGAGAACATGTTTGTTGAATTTCTATCCCCACATCTTTCCAGGTTTGCATCAAAGAGGAAAAGCATACAGCATTTCCTTCCATCTAGCTTGCTAAGCCAAATCTAACAGAGAATAATGATCCCTTCCAACTGCCAAGAGTTAAGGGGTACCTGCTAGCCACCCCCTCCCCCAACAAAATATGCATAATCATGCAAAGGCTGCAAGAGGCCAGCTGGAAACCCAGAAGGTCTGACTGTGGCTTCTGGTCCATTGAAAGACTTGGCTTTGCTGTTTTGTTTGATAAAGGAGGGAAATTTCACTTTCCATCCTTTAGACGGAGTGAGCCTGCGGTCGGGCTGAGGTATCTCGCAACTGCAAGATAAGCTCGTGACTCATCTCTCCTCTGTGGTTTATGCAGAAGGGTAGGGACAGGATGAGTTCCTTGGTGCTTAATCATACAATGCCTTGGCATTTCTGTCCAGGTACCCAGTAGATGTCAGGCTGGGCCTGTATGATACAGATCCAAGAGAATCAAAGTGCGGACATGAAGATGCTGCTGTTAGCATGGCTACTGGAAACGTGGAAAGTAAGAAAGTCCACGGACCTGCCTACTTGCTCCCAAAGACTTCCCCAGCTTAGCCTCCACATAGTCCGCCCTGGACTGGAGTGGCCGCTACTGGATTTTCCCAAGGGTGTCATTATGTGGACACCCGGGTTTTGACTCACGGCTGAACTACTGCCCTTACTGTCAAGTTCTGTTTTACGAAGGCACATGCATGAGAAATGCTAATGATACTCCTTTAAGAAGTTCAGTGTGGTATAACTCAAGCTCCTCAGTAAGTCACAAACAGTGTAGGAAAATGACTGCAACTGAGTGATGCCCTTTTAGTGGAGGCGTGCCTTTTTATTAACCTATAAGCATGGCAACAGTAAATGGCGTGTATCGCCCATGAACCACGACCCAGGGACAGAGACGGCACCAGGAAGGGGTCAGCTTCACTTTCCCAACTAAAAAGCGGCTAAGCACAAGTTAGTCACACCTTTTAGGGAGGTATGAAATGGCCACAGAATCGACGAGGGTGGGACTGTGCTGTTGTGTTTTCTGGGCCTAGTGTCTGGCGCGCAGCGGGCTCTCCATCCGTGTTTCTTACATGAGTCAGTGATCTCCCTCGCTGGGCTTTCTCTTTGGATTCATGACATCAGCTTCTCAGGTCAGTATTAAATAAGGCTCTTTTGGCCTGGCACGGTGGCTCACGCCTGTAATCCTAGCACTGTGGGAGGCCAGGGCAGGGGGGATCACCTGAGGTCAGGAGTTCGAGACCAGCCTGGCCAACCTGGTGAAACCGCGTCTCTACTAAAAATGCAGAAATTAGCCAGGCGTGGTGGTGCACACCTATAATCCCAGCTACTCGGGAGGCTGAGGTAGGAGAATCGCCTGAACCTGGGAGGCAGAGGTTGCAGTGAGCCAAGATCATGCCATTATACTCCAGGCTGGACAACAAGAGTGAAACTCTGTCTCGGCAGGGGGTGGGAGGGGGGTAGGCTCTTTCTACTTTTTAAAACATTTTGCAATAGCCGTGCTGTGAGGTCTCTCAGCAGAGTTGGCGGCACAGGTTCTGGTGGAAGCATGGCATAAATGATCCACTGAATTCCCCCCCCTTGCCAGACACTCAGACACTGATACATTTCCTGGGCCCCCAGTAGGTCCCTGTTCCCCCTTCCTCCTGCTGCTGCCTGGACAGGACCCCAGGGCCAGGTTCTCCGTGACTCTAGGGCACCTCGGGGTTGGGTACAACAGCCACCTCGGCTGTGAACCACGAAGCTGATGTGTCCAGAGCCAGAGACAGAACTGATGCTGGTTAATCCCACACCAGCCTGGAGCCGGGGACTCATCTTTGATTTCCGAGAAGCCGGCATCCCCCGGGGTGTCTCCCATGACCCACCTTATCACCGTCGGGGTGATCTCCGCACAGAAGAACACGCTGAGGCTCCCCACCGCATGGGAGGCGAACATGCCCACGATGGAAAACGCGATGGAAAATTTGTCCTTGACACTGTCACTCATCCCTGGGGGAAGGTCAGAAGAAGGTGGTGAGGGAAGAGAGGAAGGCAGGCCAGGGTGGGAGGGAGGCCTGGGGCTGCACAGCACAGCTCCTCCCCAGTGTCCAGCGTGCGGCATGGATGAGTATGCAGTTCCCTCTGGGGACCAAGCAGCACCTCAAGGACTAGAAGCCCACAGCCCCTGCAGTGGGTTTTGTGGGGCTTCTATGAGTCCCTGTGTGTCAAGCATGCTGGAGCTCATGGTGGCCTCTTGGAATTCCTCAGCCGGGAGCCATGCCTGGTGGGAGGGCAGGCT
The DNA here is from genome assembly GCF_028878055.3 of Symphalangus syndactylus. Classification (NCBI taxonomy): domain Eukaryota; kingdom Metazoa; phylum Chordata; class Mammalia; order Primates; family Hylobatidae; genus Symphalangus; species Symphalangus syndactylus. The sequence goes on along the minus strand of NC_072445.2, from coordinate 67,538,338 downwards.
GGTGTGTCCCTGGTGCCACAGCAACATCCCTCTGCCCTGGCCTACGTTTGCTCCAGTCAGGTCTCATGTGCCCAACGTTGTAGGGACAGGGTAGCTGAGTCAGGGTTGATTTAAGGAAACAAAAACTCAAGCCACAGAATTTATGGGCCCAGAAGGCAAGTGTTCAACCCATCAAAGCCCTTGTAAATGGCACCGGAGACCGACCTCGCACCAGGACAATGTGTGGCACAGTGCACGGGCATGCTGTCAGGACCACACAGCTGGGGCTCAGCTCAGCTCCCCCAAGGCTGCATAGAGGGCAAGCGCTCCCCAGGGACACGGGCGAGGGCTGTGGCAGGCCAGGCGGGTGTAGCAGCAGCTTTGAGGTGCAGGGTGGCACTCTGCTGTCCCCATGGCTGGAGGGCAGCAAGCTTACATGAGTCAAAGGGGGACAGCGGCTTCCCCTGGCAGCACAGACAGCCGGGCCCCAGCACTCCCGGGCTTTCTCCCCCCAACCCAGACGCTGTCCATAAGACAAAGCATGTTGGCGCCGGGCCAGGGCCTGTGCTGAGCCTGGTGCCAGGGGAAGGGGCGGGGGCATGCGTGCCAAGCAGCACACAAACGGAAGCACCAGTCGCTCCTTCTAGAGGCAAGAGGGAGAATACAAATGTATCCATATAGTGTCCAACCTACGGCCAACTTCAGCTGCAGTTCTTGGAGGGCAAGGGGGAGAAAGAGGAAATGGAAACCACAGGTCCGTGAGTCTTCGAGAAAACACCCATTTAGATGTAACACAAGACGAGGAAGCACAGCCCCGCGCTTGGGACTCACCTGAGTCTGGGTGCTGGCTGTACTTTCCAATCACTGGGCCCGCGGACGTGATCGCACCCACACGGACAAGGGCCAAGCAAGAGAGGAGAGGAGAGAGCACATTAGGTGTGGAGTTAGCCTAGCGTGTTCCCGTGCGACTTGGTTCAAGCAAACTCCCTTCCGTGTCTGGGATGGCGCTGGCTGCCGGGGCAGTGGAATTCATACTGCACTAAACAGATCTTTTTGTTAGGAAGACAGGAGTGAGACCCTGCTGGCCTCAGAGCCTGAGGAGAAAATGGAATCTTCACAGTGAGACCCTAGCAGGTACAAAAGGTGAGCTTCCTTGCATATAAAGTCACCCACAGGTCACTGCGGCCTGCACTCAAGCAGCATCAAGTGCTGTGGGGCGCCCCTGCCAGCCCCAGCTGTGCTCCTCACGGCTGCTTGGTGTTCGCTTGAGGCTCCTGTGCATTCCTGCTCAGGGCCAAAGGGGCATCGCAACACCCGGGGGCTGAGGCACCCTGCCGCTTCCGTCCCAACTGTGTGAGCAGGGCAGAGACTCCCTGGAAGGGCAGCTGGGGAACGGGGACGGAGGGAGACAGGCGCCACATGTGCATTCCATTAGCTAAGCCTAACGGCAGTCTCGCAGCAAGGTATAGTTTGCATAGGAACTGTCCAAGTTAGAAAGCTGCTCCTGACTTCGAAGTGAGCCATCTCTAATCCAGGCTGCACGACAAGGCTGCTCTCATCTGGGTGTGGTGGACAGCCCTGGCGTCTAGTTCTGAGAGCCGGGGTTCCTTTTCCTTGTAAAGGCAGGGGAGCTCTGTGGGGTCGATGTTCCCACAGTGTCCCGAGCCTGTCCGAGGAGGACCGTGCCAGGGTGGGAGAAGAGGCTTATCAGTCCTGCCTATTCATGTCGCGCCCTGGGCCGGCCACGGAGGTGCTGTGGTGGTTTGTCCATACACGGGAGTGGGTATTTGTTGGTGAGGAGCTATACAGAGCTTGCTAGAAGGGCCAGACGGACTCTCTAGCTTTGTCTTATTTTTTTTTTGAGACGGAGTCTTGCTCTGTCACCCAGGCTGGAGTGCAGTGGCATGATCTCAGCTTATTGCAACCTCTGCCTCCCAAGTTCAAGCGATTCTTCTGCTTCAGCCTCCCAAGTAGCTGGGACTACAGGCGTGCACCACCAAGCCCAGCTAGTTATTTTTTGTATATTTAGTAGAGATGGGGTTTCACTATATTGGTCAGGCTGGTTTGAACTCCTGACCTCATGATCCGACCGCCTCAGCCTCCCAAAGTGCTGGGATTACAGGCGTGAGCCGCCGCATCTGGCCAGATTATTTTTAACTTTTACTGAGAAATTCTTTGGTCCAAAGAGAAGCTGATGAACTCGGGAACATCTGCTGAAAAGCAGGGCTCTAATGCAAGGGTGACAAAACAGATTTATTTCCCCCTTAATGTCACTCGAAAGGAACAATCCTTTGTTCTTCTTTGTCATGTGATGAGTCACACAGAAGCAGTCTATCTATTAGCGAAGACCCAGCCACCAGGACTCGGAAGGAATCATGGTGCAGCCTGGGATGGGGCAGGGGGAGGAGGGAAGGCCCAGTGCCCTCTAAGGCGGGCTCCACAGATGCTCTCAACTGAAGCTCTGTCCTCCCCAGAGCAGCGTCTTCCAGCAGTAGATTTTAGAGTGGCCAATGGAGTCTTACACAGCCCTTCAAATGCCCTTGGGGATCTGCCAGCTCCCCTCCCTGCACCCGGCCCACCTCCCTGGCCCACTCACAGTTGAGGAGACCGAGCTGCAGGAGCGAGGCCAGGGCGGTGAGGATCATGAAGAGCAGCAGCCCTCCCCTGCGCCCGAGGAACCGGACCACCACGCACATGGCCAGGCAGGACACCAGCGCGATGCTGGCCGTGGTATAGTAGTCAGCGTAGAAGTTCTCCAGGAGCGGCACCTTCACCTCATGGCCCATCATGCTCCTGGCAAAGCAGTGGTGGATCCCGTACCCCGTCAGCCTGTGGAGACATACCGAGCGGCGGTGGGTGGGCTGCCCCCACGCCAGGGGCTGTGCCATCTCCTGGGAGCTCGTGCTGTCAGGTGACCAGGAGATGAAGAAGCAACTCAATGTGTCATAGAAAAGCCCATCATGACCAAACCACGAGCAGATTACAGAGCAAATGCAAGAGGAGACGCTGGAGAAATATGGAATGCTACTTCTGATGGAGGTCCAGGCTCATGCTCCTCTACCGCGGCTTTAGTAGACAGGTGTGGGCACAAGAGCAGTGAGTCCTTCTGTTAAAACACGCTTTCATGGGAATCCTCCAAGACAAAGCGCTTTGCAGGTACTGACTCATTTAACCCAGGGCCATACTCCAACAGCCACTGCACACCCACTTCACAGGGGCAGGGGGGCAGAGCAGCTCGCACGAGGCTCTTGGTGGGTAAGGGGCAACTCAGAGACGCAGCTTCTCTGGGTCTGTGCTTCTATGGGCACTTAGGGTTCTGGAAGGGTGAGATCTACCCACACCAACCTCAACTCCACCCACGCAGCCTGGAGGAGCCAGGCAGAAGCCAGGCCAATGGAAGACATATATATGGTCCTCAGGAAACTCTGTCTTGATTTTGTGTGTGTGTGTGTGTGTGTGTGTGTGTGTGTGTGTAGAGCCATGCTCTGTTACCCAAGCTGGAGTGCAGTGGCAAAATCTCAGCTCACTGCAACATGCCCTTCCCTGGTTCAAGTGATTCTCCTGCTTCAGCCTCCCAAGTAGCTGCGTTTACAGGCACCCACCACCATGCCCAGCTAATTTTTGTATTTTTTGGTAGAGACAGGGTTTCACCATGTTGGACAGGCTCGTCTCGAACTCCTGACCTCAAGTGATCTGCCCACCTTGGCTTCCCAAAGTGCTGGGATTACAGGTGTGAGCCACCATGCCGGCCTTCGTTTTGATTCTTAATTTATCCCTGTTTCCCCTCCACTGCCGTGGGTCAAGCTTCTTTACTGCCCCACACGAGTGTATCAACCTGCTGGAAAAATGTGTCTGCCCTGAAAACAGGAACAAAGGTATGGCTGTGCCCTCCCAGGGAGGCTGCTGATGGCCATCCATGGGGTGCTTCAGGGTTCTCAGGAACCTTTGGGGTGTGCCTGTGTGATGCACCTGTGGTGCCTCACGGGACCCTTGTTATATCTGCTCTGGGCATCCATCCCAGAGCCACAAACTGCCCCTTCTCTCTCCCAACCACCCTTTCATGCTTCAGGGAAATCTAAGTCCTTCTCATCTAACCTTGAGAATGCACCAAGGTCAGCTGTAACAGACCCCATCCCTGCCCCATAGGGAGAGGCCACCCTTTGCCACGTGAATGCCTTTCCTCTTGGGAAATATGCAGAGGACCCAGCCCCCGTGCAATGGCTTTATAATCCGGCAACTGATTTGGTTCAGTTAGCCTCCAGAGTTCCCCTTCTGGCCTGCTGAGATAGCAGGGCAATCTTCTACCTTCTTGCTCTGGTAGAAATGGAGTCTTCCCTGACCACAACAGGTCATCTGAAGATAACAGAGCCAGAGAGCTTGGTTCCCTGTCTCCACAAAAAGAATCATTAAAATGGAAACTCACCATCTTGTCTATGTCAAATTTCATGTTTTTTCCAACATAAAATTTGGAGAAGCCGTTCAGCTCCTAATAGTGCCACCAGCTCACCCAGCATCTGCCTGAACCAGGCAGCAGCAAGGTAGCCAAGGCTGGGGCCCTGGGCTTGGCCTGGCGTGCCTGTGGCCGGTCCCTGCCCTCGGTCTCTCCTGAGCTCTAGGATGAGGCTCTACTGTTGTTTTCGCAGTAGAGTCTCTTGTACCCCTCACAAACCAATTTCAACCCAGAACCCCAAAATGGAGAACTGATGTAATAGAGCTGCTTTGACAGAAAAAGCCGTGGGGGATGCTTGGCCCCTCACCCTCACCCTGGGCCTCCATCTTTACCTGGTGGCAGCTCGAGACCTTCCACAAATAAGTGCAACACCCCAGGTGACCTCTAACCCAAATGAGTCAAATCCCTCCCCTCCGCCACCTTGGTGACCTCTGACCCTGAACAAGGGACCGCCTTGCACAGTCAGGGACACTGAGATCAAGACAGGGGTGATCTAGGTACACACCAAGTCCAGGGACTGGGCTGCGAAGAACCTGCGTGAGTGATGCCCCCAGCCCCTGCAGGACCCAGCAGGCGCGGTGACCTGGGCCAGTGAGGGCCCTGGGAGGAGATCTGGGCTCGCTGGCCTGGCTCAGGCCCACCTGCCTCCACCCATGGCTGTCCTGGGGCCTCTGGCCAGGCTGGCTGCAGGTTCAAGAAGGGTGGGGCCAGCTACAGGCAGGGGCCACAGCCACCTTGCAGCCAAGGCCTCATGGGTCTCAAATCCCGTCCTGAGACAGGGCCCAGAATTTCCAGCCTTGTAGCATCCCCCACTGTGCCCCTGAGGAGGTGCGTTCATGTGCATCTTGGTTCCCTGGACCTCACGGGCACGTGCTGGGGAGGCCCTGCTCACAGGTTTACATGCCTGGGCTGGGGGCACCGGATGCTTGAGGCTTCTGGGAGGGGGAGGTCAATACCTTCTAGCCCGTGTCACTCCACACGCACCCTTAGGATTCTGAGTTCCGCAGGGTGGGGAGCAGGGCCCTGGGCTTCACTGCCTCCCCGCTTCTTCCCTGGCCCCCTCCCACCCAGCTGGCACTTGTCCTCTGACTCACGAGTTCACACACAGGACCACAATGTTCTTCCACAGGTTCCGTGTCCCCACCACCTTCACGATGCAGACCTTCCTGGGCCTCCGGGAAAGCTCCTTCTCCAACTCTGCAAATAAACAGACGCTGTGAGCCCTGGGCAGGCCCACGGAGGACGGGGCAGCAGCTGCAGCCACAGCCCTGGTTCCCCAGTTCGGGCACCACAGAAGGGAGAGAAAGGCTTTTTTTTTTTTTTTGGCCAGTGGATAGGGTCTGGGTTTCCAGGATAGAAAGGCACTCATAAGACCCCAGCTTTGCAGTTCAGGTTTCCCTCGGGTGCCTGAGAGGGCACCAAGGTGCACCGTCAGCAGAAGTTTCCATCACAAACCCTTTTTTTGGAACCAGGCAGAGTACACACAAACAGTGTCGACTCAGTTCACTTTTGTCTGAGTACAGAGCTCAGCGATGATATTCCAGGTTACTGAGGCACTCATTAGGACCTGGGCAAATCTAAACACGCAGTTCTTTTCCATACACTCTGCATCCGGCTCGGCGACTGGGAAGGCCACATGCAGATATGCTCCTCAGCCTTGTGGGGTGGAACTTACCATGGCTGTAGCTACTTCTGCTGAAACTGCCCTTAGGACGTATGAATCTTTGAAAGACAAATACGTAAGTGAATACATCTGCGTGTATGCGTGTACACGCATACATGCACGCATTCATATGCATATATATATGTGTGCATGTTTTACTTCACAGAAGTCCTTGGGAGCTGGACAATGTTTTGGCTCCAAGGGATGTGAGCAACTATAAAGTCATGAGACTGAGTTTCTTGTGCGGCTCCAGCAGCTCTGAAAGCCCCTCTGAAGGGAGTCCACCAGCACACAGTGTTACATTCACCAGGCCAAGGGGTCTGCGGAGGTGCTGGTGTTGATTTGGCAATTTACAGGGAAGATTCAGAATGGGTGTGGGGCGGCGCTGGCCTCCAGGAGCTGTCTGCGTGCACGTCTGGGAGCAGGAATGCCACTCTCAGCCTTCTGTTGCCTCTCTGCCTTCCTAGCCTGGCATGTCTTCATGGAATAATCCCCTACAGGGGAGCTAAAAAACAAAAGGGAGACTTCCTGAAGCGGAGGGGAACCAGGACTCTTGAAGACTGTCAAGGTCACGAGAAACAAAGACTGAGCAGCTGTCAGACCAGGAGACGGGGGGGAGGATGAGACGCAGTCCTGGGTAGCATCCCGGGGTGGGAGGAGTCGTCACGGAAAGCCCGATGATGAGAAGCACCAAATAAAGGTTTGGGTTTGGTGAAGAGTAATATTCCAATGTCACTCTCTTAGTGTTGACAATAGTATCATGACAGTATCAGACATTCGCAATCGGGGAAGTCGAGTGCTGGGAGGCGCCGCGTTGCCTCTGGAGAGACCCTCCTGCTCCCTCAGGCTGCGTCTCCAGGACCCCAGCCCTGTGCTTCGGAGGGCCACTCTGAACCCTGGATGGCTCAAGTTCAACCCTTCCACCTCCTTCCTGCCATCCAGCGGCAGGAGGGTCACAAAGCTCTTTCATCATAGTTTGAAGAAAAAATGTGTTGCTAAACCATAGGGATTTAGGAACTTTTTATTCAAACATTGTTTTTGAACTCAGTGTCACCAGCCAGGGCACAGAAGGGAGAAGGAGAAACCTTTCACTTGTCTGAGGGATCTCATGTCTCCTGAGTTTCCAGAACTTTCTCCCTTCCCATACTTGGGTGCAAAGATTGAGGTGTGTGTGCAAGCCCACAGGGCCGGCATTTCAGCTGCGGGTCCACGGACCCTCTCAGCTCCCAAGGTCCATTTTTCCTCAGCAAAAATGGGCTACTTTGACTATAGGCACAGTTTCTCTATGGTTAAAAAAGTAACGAATTTTGTAAAGAGCTTGAAAATATCATGGTTAACAGAAAACCTTGGATCCGATGATCTGAATATATTTCCTATTATAGAACTCATCAGAAACCAACTGTAATAGCTATGTTTTCTCACCATGGAAGACTTCCGAGAAGAAAATTTAAATGTCCATTAGCAAGTCCATATGAGTTTAAAGTTTTAAAAAATATATACCCCAAACTGAACTCCTGATATGTTATTGTTTATGAAGTATGATGTTAAAGAAGCAACAACAACTGCATTATGACCTGAGCTTTTTAAATAAAATTAAACCTAGAACCCAGTCTAAAAAATTGACTGTAGTCTGCAGAGGTAACTGAATTCTTCTAAGTGGAATTAGATTAACCTTTCCAGGGCTATTGATAGGTTTTCAGGAAGCACAGGAAGCGCTTCCCATGCCTGGCAGAGTCACTGTCCAATGACTTTGTGCTTATCTTACTACCAGTTACTCATATCACCAGCCTGTCAACAACAGCATGAAGCTTCCGCAGCATTATGTCTGTTCTGGGCCCTGAATCCTCCAGTGCTTCCAGAGGCCGTGCTGAGTTCTCCCATCCAGCCCTCAAGGCAGCGCTCTCTGTTACAGGACACTTCAGATGGCTCTAACACCCTCAGTGGTAGCTGAATCCAAGAGGCCTTTTTGTCTGTCCAGGTATCAGATGGACATCTAGGGACTTCTCTAAACTCCTCACACATGGAAATGAATGGGCAACAGGGAGCCCAGCCAGGTTGTGGGACACTGGCATCCAGGATTTGGTGCCGCGAGCACCCGGCTCTCATGCTCTCCTCGAGACAGAGGAGGAGGAGGACACATCAGCCTGCTTGACTTAGAGCCATCAGAAAATTTTCCAACCAAAACCCATGTGGAGCCGACTGAATTTTGATGAGCCAGGTATGACCAACGCCATCCTGCAGCCCCTGTGCCTCCGCATTTTCACGGATCTCTGTGTGGTCGCGGCTGAGGTCTGGGTGCTGTGAGAGGCCCGATGAGCCCGGGCAGGAACCCAACTTCTGCACTTCTGGCTGGCTCCTTGGAAAAGCTACACTGTCCTTGCTCTGAGCCCAGCTGCTCGTCTGTGAAGTAGGATGAAGCGCTGCCTTGAGGGCCGGATGGGAGAACTCGGCGTGGCCTCTGGGAGCACTCGGGGAGCACGTGTCCTCCCACCCCGTGCTCAGTGAACTCAACATCTTCCAGCTTCTCTTTACCAACAGAGAGAGGGAAAGGAGGCCCTGACGACCCTGCTGACCCGCTGGGAGGAGGGCATGGCCTCTCCACATTTGGCCATCTGGTGTGAGAGGTAAACCAGGCCTCCAAGGACAGCAGAGGAGGCAGTGGCCGCTCGCCCAAGACCAGGCTCAGGAGAAGCAGGGAAAACACACGCGGAGGAGAATTGGAATTGGCTTGCGTGGGGCTGTGAGAGAAACCGGCTTTGTCGTCATCCTAGTGGACGATGCTAGTGCGTTAGGGTGAAATTGGAAAAACATCAGTTATAGAGATGGAAAGCAAGAAAAGAAAAAGGAGGAGGACAAGGAGCAGGAGGAGGAGAAAAAGAGTGAAAGGGAAGAACGGATGCTGCCATCTCTGCCATAAGAGTCATTAAAAACGTACGCTAAACGCTCCAAGGAGGCAGCCCTGAGCCCCACACCCGTGTTGGGAAGTAGAAAAAGCACCTGCTGCCTCTTCCACACAGCCCCTCTTCCCTCCGGGACGGATTTAGAATGGGGCCACTAGGCCACTTGAATAAATGTGCTTTGAAAGCAAGTGGAAGATAAGCATCCATAGGAATCTTATCACGAAGTAACCTCAGCACAATCTTCAATGTCTAGCCAAGCCTTCAACAACTGACCGGGCACTGCCGACCTCTGTCGTCTCTGTCCTCGTCTGCCCAGACACGGGCTCCACCTAACCCGAGCCCTTTGAGTGAGCCGTGGAGGTCACCTGCGGAGCGAGGACCCGGTGCAGCCTGTCTGGGGTCAGATCTTGCTTTCATCACTTAAAGGTGGTGTGACTTGGGCAAGGTACCTAGCGTGGAATGTGGAGGGGACCTGACACATCCACCCTCTCGTCATCTCGGGATCTGAACAGGTTGTTAAGGCAGAGTGAGGCAGGCCAGGACAAAACCCAAGCTCTGTCATTGCTAAGGGTAGCAGGGTTCCCACATGGGGCTAAGATGGGGATGCTGGGATCACACAGACTCAGCCATGCATCCTGGCAACGCTGGGCAGGTTGGCTTCTCTGGGGTAAGGTGTGGGGCTGCCCAGAGAGGACTGATGCTGAGGACGGAGGATGCCTGCACCCTGCACATGGCTCCCCACAAGGAAGAAGACAGGAGTGCATTTGCCATCCTTCCCCTGGGGCTAGCCTGACACTGAGAGGGATCATGGAGTTACTGCTTCCCAGTGCTCAGCCTCTTTGGGCCTGTTCTGTTCCTGTAAAGTAGGGAGAATGGCTCCTCTCCCTCATGAGGCTCAGATGCAGATGAGATGCACATGAAGCGCTTCCTCCCATGCCTGGCAGAGTCACTGTCCAGTGACTTTGCTTATCTTACTACCAGTTGAGCATTCTGTATCCGGAAGTCTGAAGCCTGAAATGCTCTAAAATTGAGAATCTTTTGAGCACCCACATGATTCTCAAAGGAAATGCTCAATGGAGCATTCAGATTTGGGATTTTTGGATTGGGAAAGCTCAACCAGTAAGTATCATACAAATATCCCCAAATCCCAAAACATCCAATCCCCGAAACACTTCTGGTCCCGAGCATTCTGGATAAGGGGTGCTCGGCCTGCGGAACTGAAGGCACAGTGCTGTGTGTGGCACTCATCCCGGGTCTCATTTTTGCATTAGGCTGCTGGCCACACGGCCACATTGGGAACCAGCGGGCCTTCTACTCCTGCTATAAATGCTCGAAATCTCAGGAACTAATGACACAGGGGTGCTCTCAGCACTTGGGCACGTTATGTGATATGAGGGTTGCAGGACTGACATTGAGAGAATGACGCTCAGGAACGCACCCACATATCTAAAGTAACTCAGCTGCACCGGCCACTGAGAACATCACACTTGCTAGGAGATAAACCAAGGACAGCTTTAAAAGAGAAAAGGGAGTAAGAAATTTGGGAACATCAGGTTTTCCCCTGGCATAAGTCCAAGGTTAGGATGTACTGATGGGGCAGTGAGCAGCCCTGCTGGACCCCTACACATACCTCCAGCCAGGCCCGAGACGCTCACCTCCCAGCGGCGATGCAACCACAATCCTAACCCTTCCTTACTACAGGAGTCCTGGGTTCGTTTAGCCCATAAATATTCATGGCATGCCTGCTACGCGTCAGGCCTTCAGCTGGGCTGCTGCTGGGGGCACAGAAGTGTCTGGCTCTACAGACAGGGGCCCTGCCTTGCCTGGCCTCGCCGCTCTGCAGGGGTGACAGGCAGTAATAAGGAACCCTGCAATTACTTGTCATAGCTGGGATGAGGGGAAGCGGGGAGAAGTGCTGAAGCTGTAACAGTGAATAACTGGAGGGCTGACTTGGTCTCTGAGGAGCTGAGAGGACAGGGAGTGTGCACGGGGAGGGACCTGTGGAGAGGAAGACAGTGGTGTGTCCTGGGAGCCAAACGAAGGCCAGGGTGTGAGGTGGCGGGGGGGGCAGAGATCAGAGAGGGCCTCCGCAGTGGCCTGGAGGACCTCGGGTCTACTCAAAAGGCACTGGAGAGGCTTGAAGCCGGTGGTGATGTGATCAGATCATGTGTGACCTGGTGGCAGGGAGGATGGGACAAAGCTGGGAGCCCAGCCAGCCGGCCAGGGTGCGAGAGGGTGACAGACATGAGGCTGGGAGCAGGTGTTGGCTGTGGGATTAGATGGGGTGATGGGAGGAAGATTCCATGCAGAAAACTGAGCCTGGGCAGAGGAAGCTGGAAGTGGGAGATGTAGCAACTGAAAAACATGCTGCCTTCCCCCAGCACTCAGCAGCCCCGCCAATCGTGCTGCCATCAACACATCTGACAGCCGGGGGCGGCAGAGAGCAGAGGCCGCTGGGAAGGGCTGCAGGGCAGAGCGACCGCCTGAGGATGGCTCCCCAAGGAGGTGAAGCCTCTCTCCTCTTTGTTAAGTCACACGTCACCAACTGCCTCTCACCCAGCCTCCTGCCTGGGACTCTGGAAAGGAAATAAGCACCAGCAAAACTCATAAGCAAAGAAATAAATTTTTAAAAAGGATCTAATACCACTTTCCAAATATAGGAAGGAAATGAATCAGTGTAATTAGGGCTGAGAAAACAAGCTATTCCCAGACAATATTTTAACGTGAAAGAAGCGGAGTGTGATGACTTAATTAGGGAAATGCCACAAACAGATTGTACCGTAAGCCTAAGAGCATTCACCTGCTAACGAGTGGGGTCTGGGGAAATCTGGGAAAGCCATCTGGACCGTCCAAAATGAACAAGCACGGCCCCACTGGAGAAACCTGGATTGAGTACTCACTACTCAACGCAGGGAAGTTTGTATCTATCCAGAGCTCTCCCTCATCTTAGAGCAGCATGGCAAAGCCACCCCTGCTGGACAAGTCCTCGCTCAACTTCTTAGCAGCTGCGTGACCTCTGGAAGCTGCTTAGCCTCTCTGTGCTCCCGTTTCCTCGTCGGCAAATGGGGCTAATTATAGTGCCTCTCTCATAGGCTGTCATGGAGAAATAATACAAATGAAGCGCTTGGGACTAAATATTAAATATGAATTAATATTTGCAAATCACTTAGAAAAGTAGCTGACATGTAAGTGCCATGTGAGTGTCATCTTGTTTCTTGTCACTGTCCCTGGATAAAAAGGGACCACAGATGCACCAGCACTCAGCACCCTTCATGTCAACCAGACCTGGTTCACGTCCTTCTTCTGTCCAGTGAAGCAAAAGCTTCAGGCGTCCCTGGGTAGGCCCCACCCCGCCCAGCACGTGGTCCAGCCTGGGTGTCCTGACTCTCAGGTCCCTGCACAAGTTGAGGCAAAGGATGACATCCTGGCTGAGCTATGGCAGCACCAAGGAGCTTCTAGTGACCTAGTATCCCCAATCTTCTGAACTGGGAGTCTAACGAGAGGCCTGTCTGGGTACGAAGGGCTTCTCTGATTTGGGGTTCCCGCGCATCCCTTCCCATCGTAAATGGATACCTGCAGGGCACATTCTCCCATCTCACTCAGGCCCCTGCACCTGTGCCCTTGGAGCAAAGCTTCCACAGCCACTCTGATTGTAGTCCCTCCCCGCCACCCTCCATCCCGTGGCCCTGCTGTTTCATCCCTCCTGACGTATGTATGCACGTGTAACTTCCCTGTCTGTGTGCCCCACCTGCCTGCAAGTTACGTGAGAGCAAGGCTTTGCCTGTGTCTTCTCTGCTCTAGAATAGCGCCTGAAACACAGCAGGCATTTAGTAAACACTTGTTGGTTTAATGAATGAATCATCATCACAAGCATTTCTGGCCATGGGGGAAAATGAGCATATTCTGTCTTGGACAATGGCCTGGAGGTTATTTTCCCAGGGAATTTTATAACAATTTATCCCAGGTCTTCAGTGAGGGCAGTGAGTCAGAGCTTGGGCTGAGACCACCAGTGATCTTCAAACGGAGATCTGTATACCACTTGCATCAGAATCTTTTCTAGTGCTTATTAGAAATGCAAGTTCTCAGGGCTTATTCCAAATCTAATAGGTCAGGATCTCTGGGTGCCAGGGAGAGGCCCAGGAATCTGGATTTTAACAACCTCCCGGTGACACGTGGATCCCCAGGTTGAGAACCCCCACCTAGCTGTGGTAACGCTCCTGACACACAGGAATTCTATGGATCCGAACGACTATCCAAAAACACTTCACCTTTCCCGTCTTCAGCTGCCCAACAAATAGGTCATGGCCAGGTAAAGACAACGGTGGCTCTCTGAAGGTCATGCTTAGGAAAGCTGAGGTCACAGGGGCCATCTACACCCTGAGACAGCACTCTGGCAGTGTTTAGACCTGGCAGGCAGGTAGGCTATGGGCGAGACAGCCAAATATTCGCTTGAGCAGTATATATTGGGCTCATGGCTCGCTTCTGGATTTAGGCAGGAGATGAGCAGATCCAGAGTGTGCTAGACTTGATCATGAAAGAAACCAACACCTAGCAAGAGGAGAGAGTGTCAAGGCTGCTCCATTGCCCTTGGCAGGCCAAAAGGTCACAGGAGAATTGCACAGCTGGTTGAAACAGCTGTCTGTGCAACAAAACCAGCCCAGGTGTCAGGGACCTGCCCCATGGAGCCTCTCTGAGCCCTGCAGAGGCTCCCGCCCTGGCCAGCCCGCGGTGTGCTCACCTGGCATCACACCCTTGATGTCGCCCTCAGGGTTCATGCGGTTCTTCTGTGTGAAGTGGAGGATCAGCCTCTTTGCAGATTCAAACTGCTGGGTGGCCATTAGCCACCGGAGGGACTCGGGGAATATCCTTTAAAGACAGAAAGGGGATCAGTGAATGTCTGCTGATTCTGCACGGCACCGGGAAGCATGGCTTAGGTGTGGCCTGGGAGCTTCCCAGGCAGGTGGCGGTCAGTCTTCAGACACGCATCAGCCCAATCAGGGGAGATAAAACCGTGGGCACTGAAACGTTCCCAGTTTTCTTTTCCAAAGAGTAAAAATCGAGACCTTAAAAATGCTTAACAAAAGTTAGAAACCACATGTTCTCACCCACATATGGAAACTTAAAAAAAAAGTGATCTCATAGAAGTGAAAAGAAGAACAGAGTATAGTAGAGGCTGGCAAGGGTGGAGGGAAACGGGATAGGGAGAGGTTGGTTGAAGGATACAAAATTATAGCTAGACAGGAGGAACAAGTTCTAATGTTCTACGCCACTGTAGGATGACCATAGCTACTACTAATAATATACAGTTTCACATAGCTAGGAGGAGGATGTTAAATGTTCCCAACACAAAAAAAGTGATATTTGCAATGATGGGCATGCTAATTACCCTGATCTGATCATTTTACATTCTATGTACAGCACCATCACTGTGTACCCCATAAATACGTACAATCACTATGTGTCAATTACAAAAATAAAGATAATTTAACAAATGTAACAGAGTAGCAGATATGAACAACATTCTACCAGCTGTGTCATGAAATCAGTGTATACCTTTCAAAGTAACCATACATTTCTAAAGCATGGAGAAACAATTCAAGGAAGGCTGCTGATTTTGTTGTATTTTGTCACAATAAATAGTAATAGAATGATTTTACGCTTAAAAAATTACTTCCAAATATGACCAACCTGCAGTTATTTTCAGTTTTAGAACCTGAAGGCTCACTCTCCCGGGTTTTCCTTCAGAGCTATTTACATGTTACTGCTAACTGCCTGTCACTTTCCCTCAGACGATGCCACAACACAGTGGTTTTCGAGTTTTACCAAAGCAACAGAATCTTTTTTTTTTTTTTTAAAGACAGAACCTTGTGAGGAGCCCCAAGACAAAAAAACTAGTGTTTTATTATTAATTTTATAAATTTACATTTATGACAATATATACAAGCTGCTCAAAGAGAACACCGTGACTGCACAGAGCAGGAGTTGGCACGCTATCTCTGCAAAAGTCCAAGTCACCAATATTTTAGACTTTGAGGGTGAAATGGTCTCTCCTCGTCTTGGCC
Organism: Symphalangus syndactylus; assembly: GCF_028878055.3. Taxonomy (NCBI): domain Eukaryota; kingdom Metazoa; phylum Chordata; class Mammalia; order Primates; family Hylobatidae; genus Symphalangus; species Symphalangus syndactylus. The sequence continues at coordinate 67,523,284 of NC_072445.2, read as the reverse complement.
TTGTGGCCTGAGAGGATGTATGGGAGTGGGTGTGGCTATGGGCTGAGAGTGGATGTATGGGAGTGGGTGTGGCTATGGGCTAATAATACTTTATTGCAAAACAGGCAGCTGACCTTTGACTATTTGGGAGAGACAAAAGGTAGAAATCAAAGCTCAAGATGACAGTCCTAGCTTCTTGTAGCCCTCAGTGTTCTAGTTATCACTCTACTTTATTTTAGTTAAATTGTATCAGGAAGGTCACGACTGATGCTGGTAAGAAGTTATTGTAACTACCGAACACCTGCTTTGCAAGCTCAGGATAGATTTTTTTTTTTTTTTTTTTTTTTTTTTTTTTTTTTGAGATGGAGTCTTGCTCTATCACCCAGGCTGGAGTGCAGTGGCATGATCTCAGCTCACTGCAACCTCTGCCTGCTGGGTTCAAGCAATTCTCCTGCCTCAGCCTCCCTAGTAGCTGGGATTACAGGAATGCACCACCATGCTTGGCTGATTTTTGTATTTTTAGTACAGATGGGGTTTCACCATGTTGGTCAGGCTGGTCTCAAACCCCTGACCTCGTGATCCGCCTGCCTCAGCCTCCCAAAATGCTGGGATTACAGGCATGAGCCACCGTGCCCGGCCTCAGGAGAGTTTTAAAAGGAGTCTAGGAGCTAGAAAAAGCGTTAATGGTGTTTCCCTCACCCCGGCCCAAATTCATATGTTGGAAACTAAACCCCAATGTGATAGTATTAACAGATAGGGCATTTAGGGGTGATTAAGTCATGAGAACGGGAGGCTGAAGAGAGGTGCCTTGCCCCTTCCCTCATGTGAGGACACACAGAAGGCTCCATCTATGAGCAACACACGCTTGCCAGACACAGAATCTGCTGGTGCCTTAATCCTGGACATCTCAGCCTCCAGAACTGTCAGCAATAAATATCTGTTGTTTATAAATCATCCAGGGTAAGGTATTTGTTGTAGCCGCAGGAACAGACTGTGAGAAGTAGAAAATTTTTATTTCAAAGTCACATCACTATTGATATCTAATAACTACTGCCTCCTTCTTACCTATTTGAAAAAAGTCCAAATTTCTATTTGCTTGCAACTGCATTTTACATGATGAGGTGGTTCCCACTGAATTCGGTGGCACCTCTGGGTTGGTCTGCTCTGAATGATAAGTCACTCTGGGAGACTTGGGAGCTTCCTGAAGAGCTAAAAGCTGTCCTGCTCAGCAGGTGTGTGGAATGCAGGAGGGCCATGTGGAATGGACAGAAGGTCTCCGGTCATCTCACATGGAAGTCCCAAATGCCTTTGCAGGCACTGATTTTTTTTTTTTTAAATACTCAAAGTTAATGTTTGTTTTCCTGGCCTCTAGCTATACAAAATTAATTTTGAATAACATAATCCAAGGAAATAGAAACAGATGCATGACATTAATATTATATGTATTCACATTTTGCTGTATTTTAAAAATCAGATCTGGCCGGGCGCGGTGGCTCAAGCCTGTAATCCCAGCACTTTGGGAGGCCGAGGAGGGCGGATCACAAGGTCAGGAGATCGAGACCATCCTGGCTAACATGGTGAAACCCTGTCTCTACTAAAAATACAAAAAAAATTAGCCGGGCGTGATGGTGGGCGCCTGTAGTCCCAGCTACGCGGGAGGCTGAGGCAGGAGAACGGCGTGAACCCGGGAGGCGGAGCTTGCAGTGAGCCGAGATCGTGCCACTGCACTCCAGCCTGGGTGACAGAACAAGACTTCGTCTCAAAAAAAAAAAAAAAAAAAAAATTCAGATCTTTTCTTTATAATAAAACAAACACAAATGCCACCCCCCGTAGTTTAAGTTCTGATCTATACTATTTCCATCTTTCTGATGCATTTGGGTTTAGTATCTTTTTCTAATTTCTCAGGATAGACATAGAGGTCATTATTATTAATTTTCTCATAAGTATATTTAAGACTTCAAAATTTATCTAAGTATTATCATTTGAGATACATTTGTGATTTGATTCTAAATATTTTGTGATTTCTATGAGAATTTTTGCTTATCTAAGAAAATATATGAATATATATAAATATGGTAATATGACAGCACAAGCCATTTTGCAGGTAGTCTCTGCAGTTTTGAAATATGGCATACAATGTGGAAATTTGTGTCCTTTCAAAATAATTAAAATTTATTTATATCAAATGCTTATGGAACTCCATGGCAGGAAATGGATTTTGAAAATCGAGACCATAAATGAAGAACAAGGCCCAGATGACACAGCAGAGAAGGAGCTGTAGCCCCACTTTCCAACCCCTAGGGCCAGGTACCCTAAGGGCCACTGCCCAGGGCTGAGGGCACAGGTGGTGTGAACGAGCAGGGCAGAGCTTCCACAAGAGGACATAACTTTTTCATTGCCCCAGCAATCTCAAGTCCTGTTCCTTGATTTATCCTCAAGTGTTGCCCACAGGGCGGGGAGAACCGTGGAGATGTGCTCACTATACGCAGTTTTGAAGCCAGGATGGGAGGTGACAGCTCAGGGAAAATCCAAAATGCAGCATATTTGAGTATGGACATTTGAGTGGTGCCATTTTGCCTTCAAGATAAGGCCCTTGTAAAATGAGTTGGAAGAATTCCTTCTGTTTCATTTTTTTGGGGAATAGTTTGAAAAGAGTTGGTATTACATTTTTAAAGGTTCAGTAGAATTCAGCAGTGAAGCCCTCCGGTCCTGGACTTTTCTTTTTTGGAAGACTTTTTATGACTGATTCAATCTCATTATTTGTTATTGGTCTGTTCAGCCTTTCTATTTCTTCTTGGCTCAATCATGGTAGGTTGTATGTGTCAGGAATTTAACCATTTCCTTTAGGTTTTTGAATTTATTGGCATATAGGTATTCATAGTAGTCTCTGATGATTCTTTGTATTTCTGTGGTATCTGTTGTGATGTCTTTTTTTGTTTCTGATTTTATTTATTTGGGTCTTCTCTGTCTTTTTCTTAGTCTACCTAATGGTTTATGAATTTTTAAAATCTTTTCCAAAAACCAACTTTTTGTTTCATTGATCTTCTCTATGGTTTTGTTAGTCTCAATTTCATGTGTGACTGCTCTGACCTTTATTATTTCTTTCCTTCTACTACTTTTGAGTTTGGCTTGTTCTTGCTTTTCTAGTACCTTGAAACACATGATTGGGTTGTTTATATGAAATCTTTCTAGTTTTTTGATGTAGGCATTTGTTGCCATAAACTTGCCTGTTAATATTGCTTTTGCTGTGTCCTATAGGTTTTAATATATTGTGTTTCTATTTTCATTTGTATCAAGAAATTTTTTAGTTTCCTTCTTAATTTCTCCCTTCACCCATTGGTTGTTCATGAGTATGTTGTTCAATTTCCATGTATTTGTATGTTTTGAATGTGCCTCTTGTTATCTGATTTCTAGTTTTAGTCCATTATGGTCAGATAAGATACTTGGTATGATTTTGATTTTTAAACATTTTTTGAGACTTGTTTTGTGTTCTGCATACAGCTGATCCTGGAGAAACTAAAACCTTCTGCACAGCAAAGGAAACGATCAACAGACCGAGAAGACAACCTACAGAATGATAGAAAGTCTTTGCAAACTATTCATCTGACAGGGGATTAATATCTAGAATATATGAGGAACTCAAACACCTCAACAGCAAAAAAAGAAACAACCTGATTTTAAAAATGGACAATAATCTGAATAGACATTTCTTAAAAGAAGATACAAATGGCCAACAAACATATATTTAAAAAAGCTCAACATCACTAATCATCAGAAAATACAAATCAAAACCACAATGAGGTATCCACTCATCCCAGTTAGGATGGCTATTATCAAAAAGACAAAAAAAAATGCTGGCAAGGATGTGGAGAAAGGGAACTCTTACATGATGTTGGTGGGAATGTAAACTAGTACATCAACTATAGAGAACAGTACAGAGGTTCCTCAAAAAACTTCAAACAGAACTACCTCATGATCCAGCAATCCCACTACTGGTGTTTATCCAAAGGAAAGGAAATCAGTCAAAGAGACATCTGCATCCTGAGTTTATTGCAGCATTATTTGCAATAGCTAAGATACAGAATCAACCTAGGTGTCTAACACAAATGACTGGAAAAAGAAAATGTGGTATATATACACAATGGAATACCATTCACCTGTAAAAAAGAATGAAATCCTGTCATTTGTGGCATCATGGATGGAACTGAAAGACATTATGTTAAGTGAAATAAGCCAGGTACAGAAAATTAAACACTACATGTTCTCACTCATGTGGAAGCTCAAAAAAAGATGATCTCATAGAAGTGAAAAGTAGAACAGAGGATATTAGAGGCTACAAAGGGTAGGGGGAAGGGAGAAATAGGGAGAGATTGATTAAAGGATACAAAATTACAAGAGATAGGAGGAATATGTTCTAGTGTTCTGGACCACTGTAGGATGACTGTAGTTAATAATATATCATATAGTTTCAAATATCGAATGTTCCCAACACAAAGAAATGATAAACGTTTGGGAGAATGGATATGCTGCATGCTGTGATGTGACCACTATACATTTAATGTAGCACAACATCACGATGTACCCCATAAATATGTACAATTCTGATTTGTCAATTTAACACATGCCGTTACAAAGATAAACCCCTGCATTATGCATACCAGGCAGACACTGACGCTACTGGAATTCCATCAGTCCAACTGAATCCTAGAGAGGATTCAATTCTGCTGTTCCCCTTTCTTATCTGGGCCCACAGAGCCCTGGCCCTTCAGGAGAAAAGTCTCTCCTTGTCCTAGACTTCAAAGCCACAGGCACAGAACAGAGCCTAAGGCAGGAGGGTGTGTGTGCAGCCCAGCGGTGCAAGGGCCTCTGAGACTGCCTGCTCCTTAGTGACTCCCTCGTCTTTGTCATCCTTAAATTGGGTCTAAAGGCAACACACTTTGGATACCTAAAAACTGACAACAACAAATAAATGTCTTTATGAGAAGTGATGATGAGCAAGTCCCCTTCTAGAGAGTCTCTGAGAATTGCAAAGCTCATAGAAAAGATTTCAAGGATATTACTGTTTACAAAGGGTTGGTGTGACCTTAGGATTTAAGAAGTGGGTACGGGCCTCTTTGGGAGCCCAAGCTTTCAATGGGTCTCCAAATTGTTTTTTTCTAATACGTACTGAGCATTGTCACTACAAATTCATCTGAAATGGATTTGTCACTACTCACTCAAATCCACTGAGCGAGTTGGATAGAAGCCCGCATGGTGTGGGTTGTGGTGGGGGCAGGCCCAGGCAGGTGGTCCAGGGGCTGGTCAGGGGAGGCTCTGGAGAGGCCGGGCTCTGCTTGGACCGTCTTGGAAGATGAGCAGCTGCAGGGCAGGCCCTGCGTCCCCTCGTACTGCTGGAGGTGTGTGGGGCAGGACCCAGAGGTAAGGCGTGAGGGTGTGGGACGGTGCATTTGTTGTGTTCAGAGCGCTGCAAGCTGATAAACCCAAATGCTGGGAATGAGGTGAGAAGACGCGAGGAGAGGAGAGGGATGCAGGGCCCAGGTAGTGGAAGATCCTGAGTGTTACGGGTTCTGATGAGCAGCAGCCACGAGAGTGGAGTGAACTGAAGTAAAGACACAGCGCACCCCAGGAGATCTGGGCGCGAGACAAGGGACAGGCTCCCCGTAGCTACACGACTGTCTCCACTGGGGGGCAGCACTGCTCACCACCTTCCCCATGACGGGATTTACGACCAACGGACACTGTTCCACCAGTTTCCCCCGTGTCTGATGCTTGCAAGTCCATCATATAGTGGCGCTATAATTACTCCCATTTTACAGATGGCAAAATTCAGGCCAAGAGAGTTCAAGTACATTGCCCAGGATTACACAGCTATTCAACGGCAGAGCTGGGGTCTGAACCCAGGCAGTCTGATGAGATGGCCCACACCCTTAACCTCTGTGGACACAGCACAGCAGCAAACCCATATTGCCTGGACGGCACTCCGGTGACTGAAGTTGGGAAGTAGTGTTCCAGGGATGCTTCCTCAGGCATTGCGGAATGCCACAAGCCCAAAGGGTATGTGTAGGGAATACTTAAGTTTTCCGATGCACTCCATGAATTTAAATTTGCTGCAAAATCGTGAGCCGTGATTGCGCCACTGCACTCCAGCCTGGGCGACAGAGCAAGACTCCGTCTCAAAAAAAAAAAAAAAAAAAAAAAAATTTGCTGCAAAATCATTAAGAATTCGTTGGCCTGTCAGCCTCTGAGCAAACCCAGAGATGGTTGTTTTAGTTTGGATAATGTGCAGCGTGGCCATATTGTGGCAACTTAATGAAATCTCTGCTGAAAGTACATAATGTAGTAACGCCACACAAATTAAAAAGCCAGCCAAGGGCCCAGGACTTGGTAGAAATAGAGCTGAGCCTCGGAGAAATTGATCACTTTCAACAAAAAATCAGGAAGCACGATGGGTAGCTGGAGCCACATCTATCTGGTTCATCCTCACATGCAGATGGCCAAAAAGCGACCTTGAGGATGACTTCTGCAACGGTAAAACACGACCAGGCATTAAAACCACAGCAGCTTCCCTGGGAGAAAGCCTTGAAGTTGGCTCTCAGAGTGGCTGTGGCCAGGATGGCAGTGCAAGAGGAGAGGTGCAAGCTGGAGGAGTCCCACTATCTTAGTCTGTTTGTGTTGCTATAAAGGAACACTGGAGGCTCTGGAGGCTGGGTAATTTATAAAGAAAAGAGGTTTATTTGGCTCACAGTTCTGCAGGCTGTACAGGAAGCATGCTCTCCTTCTGGTGAGGCCTCAGGAAGCTTTTACTCATGGTGGAGGGCAAGGGGAGCTGGCATGTCATGGGGTGAGAAAAGGGGCAAGAGAAGGGGGAGGTGACAGGCTCTTTCAAACAACCAGCCCTTGAATGGCCTAATAGAGCTCACTCATTACAGTGGGGAGGGCACCAAGCCCAGGGGATCCACCCCCGTGACCCAAACACCTCCCACCAGGCCCTACCTCCAACACTGGGGGTCACATTTCAACGTGTGATTTGGAAGGGACTCATGTGCAAACTATCACCCAGGTAAGGGAAAAAGAATTTGGTTCATGCAGCAAAGGGCTTGCTTGAAACCACAGATGTGGAACAGGAAGTTTCTAAAGCTGTAAGTATTTAATTCTTTACTATGTGGTGGTACTATCATTATCCCCATTTTACAGGTGGGAAAACTCAGGCAAAGAACGTTCAAATACATTGCCCAGGATTACACAGCTATTCAATGGCAGAGCTGGGATTTAAACCCAGACAGCCCGACTGGAGAGACTGTCAGGCTGGGAAGACCTAAAGGAGCCCAACCTTCACACCTAACAAGTGATTGCTCTAAGCTGGCTGGCTCACTGATCCCCAGGGCTTCTGTGGGAAGGATGTGGGCAGAACTAAAAGTCTCCACTCACCCTCCAAGACCTAAACCCCAGGTAGGGAGTGAGAAGCAGAGAAGGACAGAGAGCCCTGCTGGACACAGAGTGGAGAGTATTTTTCTCTTTGCTTCTAAAGAGCCGTTCAGGACAAGGACGCTGTCTAGAGCAGAATGTTCAAGCTGAGGTCACCCAGGACCAGGAAGGAGCAGGGAGAGATGCTGCTGGGCTGTGTGTCTGCAGTGACCCAGGGGTAGAGGGAGGCAGATAGCTGCCTTCCCACCAAGCAGGCGTCAGTGTCCGCAGCGCGGTATGGATACAGCAATGGAGGGGCACAAGGATTCCTCCTCTAGGGTAAGTAGGACACTTGCCAACTTGGAGGATTTTAGAGCAGATGTTTGTTGATGGGTCAAGAACATGCTGAGCAGATGGCATAGGGCAGCGCTACGACATGCACAGGTGGTACTTGGTTACTGACAAGCTGAGGGTAGGCACAAAACCCGCATTCTCAGTGGCACATCCAGGCAGGTGTCCTCACTGGCTCCGGGTCTCAGTTTGTCTCGACACTTTGACCCCCCACATTCCAGCAGAACTTGGGGACTGTGGAGAGGGCTCTTTCCTCCTGATGACACATCTAGTGGAGTTCTCTTCTGAAGGTGAATGACAGATTGGACCCAAGCCCTTTTCAGAAACCCCTTCAGGATGGTTGGAAGGTCCACAATCTTCATTCATGATTCTGGAACCCCCAAAGCATTCTGGCCATAATACCTGAACTGGCCTGAACTCAATGCAGGCAGAACCCAACTGGGATACTAGTGCCTTTAGCCTTCACTTGTCCCTCCTCACGGAGCCCTGCAGATGTTCCACTGCAGGACAGTCATATGCTGGACGACAGACTGAGGCCCAGGCCCTGCTGGCGTCCAATACGGAACCACACCACGGTCAGTGCGTGCTGAGCACCTGCTGGGACAGCCCCCTTTGTGACACTGTCCACAGCAGCTGGAAGCGGTGACTGACTGTGAGTTACAGTGGAGGATGCCAGGGTCGAGTCTGGCTATGGAATTAATTAAGCAAATCACAGATAAACCCGTTCTCTACTTAAAAACTAAAATATTACAGATTCTATCAATGAATGAATGGGTAATAAAATGTGGTCCATTTGTACAACGGAATATGATTTGGCCTTAAACAGAAGGGATCTGACACCTGCTACAGCATGGGAGAACCTGGAGGACACCGTGCTATGTGTAACAAGCCAGTTCCAGAGGGAGGAACACCTTCACATTCCACTCACGTGAGGCACTAGAGGAGTCAAACTCAGAGAAAGCAGAGTGGGGGCTGCCAGGACCTGGGATAGAGGAAGGTGAAAAAATTCTAGAAATGGACGGTGGAGATGGCTGCACAACATTGTGGATGTGGCCACTGAGTTGCACAGTTAAAAATGGTTACAGTGGAAAAGTTTATGTTACGCGTATTTTACCACAATTAAAAGAAAATATTACAGAGAAGTCGAAAGCCTCCCCACACCGCTCACCCCAATCTCAGTGCGCCTGCACTCACCCTCCCATCCTCCAGGGCTAAGCCCTCCCTGGCTGGGTACATGTCCTTCCAAACCGTATTCAGGGCACTGACACGCACCTGCATCTCCAGGTGCCGCCTCTGCTATGACACACTGCCCCCTACATCTCAGTGAAAGACGCCAGTCTCACTCTAAACATTCCCTTCCTTTCAGATTGGCACACATTTGCCCACCTGGTGCTCAGAGACAGTTCCCCCAGGTGTGCACACTGGCTCGTCTCCTGAGGTCTTGAATAAAAGCACATTAATTCCTACTTATGAGAAGAGGGCACTAACTCAGGGTCGATCGAACTTCACAAACATGTGAACCATGCCATATTCCAGCATGTACTTGGGACATAAAACCTAACATAAAACCACAGCATGGGCTGGTTGTCGTGGCTCACGTCTGTAATCCCAGTACTTTGGGAGGTCGAGGCGGGTGGATCATGAGGTAAGGAGTTCGAGACCAGCCTGACCAACATGGTGAAACCCCGTCTCTAATAAAAATACAAAAATTAGCCAAGCATGGTGGCGTGGGCCTGTAATCCTAGCTACTCAGGAGGCTAAGGCAGGAGAATCACTTGAACCTACGAGGCGGAGGTTGCAGTGAGCCGAGATCGTGCCATTGCACTCCAGCCTGGGCAACAGAGCGAGACTCTGTCTCAAAAAACAAACAAACAAACAAAAAACCCCCAACAACCCACAGTGTGGATCAGCAGGTCCCTTACCCCATGGCTTCAATTAATCTAAAAAGAGCCAAGGGCTGGGCGCTTTGGGAGGCCGAGGCGGGTGGATCACTTGAGGTCAGGAGTTTGAGACCAGCCTGTCCAACATGGTGAAACCCTATCTCTACTAAAAATGCAAAAATTAGCCAGGCGTGGTGGCGGCCGCCTATAATCCCAGCTACTCAGGAGGCTGAGACAGGAGAATCGCCTGAAGCCAGGAGGCTTGCAGTGGACCAAGGTCATGCCACTGCACTCCAGCCTGGGCAACAGAGTGAGACCCTGTCTCAAAATGAAAATAAACATGAAAAGAGCCAAGAATTCAAAATTAAGTAAAAGGGGTCTCTGCGTGAATGCAGAGGTAACTCAGTCCACTCACTGAAAACACAGACTTGCTTCACAGAGGCGCGCCCAGGGTCTTCACTCAGACAACTGGATCCTAGCTGAGAAAGCCCCAGGCCACTAACGCTGGGCAGAGGCCTCGGAGCAGGGTGGCACCCGACCGTAATAAGGACTGTGGGCTGACGAGCAGGTGGCAGGAGGCAGCGGGCCAGCTGCACACAGGCGTTCCAGCCTCCTTGGTGGTACAGGAGCTTCACACACAGATGCTTCTGAAGGATTACACCACGGTCACACAGAAGTACCCACTGCCACAGGGATGGCTCTCCAATCGCTCACCAGGGACAGGCAACGTTACAAAACGGAACTACAGTCAGAAGGGCATCTCCAGGTTGCACTTAACCCAGCCCCTCACTGCATGGCAGGTGACCTAGGCCTGGCCATGCTAATACCCTGCCTGGGGCTTCATGAATGGCAGAGGCAGGCCTGGAACCTGGGGCTTAAGGCCCCTAGACCAGTGGAGTTTTCCTACATCACACCATGATTGCAGTATTGCTTCTACAGCAGGAAAAAGGTATTCTACAAAGAGTCCCACCCAAATTAGCTACGCGGAAGAGCTGGTTCTTAGAGATTTATGTGGAACTTTTCCCCAGTGGTATCATGTACACAATGTTACTGTATCAAGGCAGGAAAATTTCTCCGTGTTTTCTCAATACCATCACATCGTCACTCCTCAAAGCTGAGTGTCAGCACGAAGTTCAAGTGGGAGCACCATGTCTCTCCTCTTGACACCTGATGCATCGCAGGGTAATTGATGATTTAACAGTGGTGTGTTGCTTGTGGTCCATATTCCCATCTCTGTCCTCTTTTCTGGAGTGGAGATTTGGCTAAGTCTCAGGCCCATCTGATTGACATTTCATGGATCTGTTTTACACCTTAGTCCCTGTAACCTGACCAATTGCTCAGTAGAATCTGTAATTAAAACTCAATACTGTGAAACCCTATGAGGTTGATCATTTTTCCTTGACATCTAAAAATAAAATAAATTATTCCCCTATCCAGTTGGAGACTCTGACGTAGACAAGTATACTATGTTGGCTGCCTTCTTGCCAATTCACTTAACACCTGCTCTGATGAAATGCCAGCTTGGCAACTGTATGAGACGCACGTCTACCCTCTTTAACGTACTGTACTAGCACATTTACTCATAAAGAAAATACAGGAAGGGAATAAGATGCACTGCCCATGCTTATTAATTTTACCCTCAAGTCATTCCTTTATTTGTTTTTTGAAATATTTAGTTGTAGGGCGATACCTGTGCAAACAGGTGTGCCTTCCTGTCTGTGGTTCCACGTGATGCCATTCATGGGCTAAACATGCACTGGGCACCATCCACCTGCTGTGGACGGGCTGGCCTGGAGATGAAACACACACAGTGTCTGGGCCCCAAGGAGCTCACTGTCTAGTTGGGGCAAAACCGTGTAAATTAATAAATGCCCAATAAAGGAGGAGCTTCTATCAAACAGGCCTTCCCATCACAGAGTGGGGGACACAGCAGGGACTGGGGGAGAGAGGAGAATCTCAAATGGCATCGTGGAGATAAGGTTTCCCTGAATGTGATGTGAGAAGGGCTGTAGGCTGCAGTGAGGGTGCTTCTGATCTAAAGGGGTGATTCTAGCCGCTGATGCTTTGGGGTGTTGCCACGTATCAGAGTATTATGAGATTCTGAAGAGATTCTAAAAAAATAATAAATTAAAGGCTAAAGTTGAATTAAGCACCAGTTTTGGGAGTATCTTTAGTTTCTGGCTCAAAACTTTTGCAAAAAATATAAGCTTGGATTCTGTACATAATCTTCCACTTGGATTTTTTAAACGTTAGTCCTGTTTGGTATTAAAACAATAAGGTGGCTTTCATTAAACTTCAGACTTTAGAGAGAGGGGATGAGTATCAAGAAATCGAATAAAGATTGGCTCTGAGGATGGTTAGACCCCAAGGTTTTCGTAAGGCAAATGAATTGCTTGAAAATCTCTCGAAAGAAAAAGCGCATTCATAGTTTAAATGACTATGCTGCTAATATCTGTTACAAAAGCTCAGAACCTTGCGTCTCATTTGTCTTTCAAAGTGATATACACTGAGGCTCCAAAATTCTGCCCTAGAAAAATTATGGTGGAACTCTCTTGGGAGCCCTGGGTTTGTGCCAATTTTGTAGCCCTGGGCAAGTCACCTTATTCCCTCGGGCCTCAGTTTCCCTACATCTGTAGACCGGGGTGTGGAACAGCACCAAGGTCTTGCCTGGCTTCAACACTCTCCAGCTAGACTTAGGGCTAATGCTCACTGTTGCCTCCTTCTGGAAGGTGAAGAAGATGCTGCTCCTGACAACACACTTAACGCTGCTTTAGGTTTTTGCCAGACCAGATGAAGTCAGTGCCTAAAACACCTTTGGAGTCGGACTTTTCATGATTAACCAACTCTGAATGTATAACAATTAGCATACATTTAAAACATCCCTTAATTCATATTATAAGCAGATGAATACTTGGAGTCCAGTTGCAGGTTCACCTACAATCTATAACCTTCCATGTGGCTGGGTTAACCTTCTCCCTCCGTCTGCACCTTTCACTCATTTATCTGTACGAGCAATTGTCAGGCTGCAGAAAATATAAGGCACACGGAGCCTTCAAAATATAATGTGGTAGGGGATTAATTTGGCAGATGATTTTTAAAAAGTCTGATGTTGTAAAACAATGTGAGGAGGTAGGTGGGCAGAGGAATAAAGGCACTCTGTTGCTTCTGCTCCTAAGCAGAATTTGATCGACACCTCTGTGTTAGCGGCCTCACCTCCTAGTGAAACGAGTCACACCACCTTAGCCAATTCTGATGGCCAAGTGAGGCTGTCCCGATCGCACTCAGGACTGCCACTCTTTAGTACTGGCCATGTGGTCTGCCAGAGTCCCTAGGGCCAAGCAAATGGGTGGCTGGGTCCCCTTGTCCTCATTCCAGCCACCATGTGGACGTTTGCCAGACGCCAACAATGGCAACACCCTAGCAACTGACCCCAGACACCTGTCACCAGAGGCCCACTCACTTGGTCTCTGTCAGTTGCCAACAGCCCAGCCCCACCACCCCACAAAGTGCACACACGTGCACATCTGTACATGTGCACACATGCACACACAGATGCATGCTGCCAGCGTTCTGCCTGTTTCAAAGCTGCAGTGCATCTCAAACTGGCCTGGAGCAACCCCAGCTTCCCAGTGGGAGCAGCGTGGTGAGATGGACTCTTGGGGCACATCTTAGCATGAGGACAGGAAGGACGAAGGCTGGCACCTCTCCAGAGCAGAGGCTCAGTGCTCACTTCCCCCTCGCAGGAGTCTCTCCGCTTCTACTTGCAGGCATTTATGTTGACGCAGGGGTTCCTACTGTCTTACACAATCTCTGTGGAGTGTTGCCTGAGGGCTCCCTAAAATTCAATGCCATCAGCAAATCCCAAAATACCCACTTACAGAAAGCATTTCAATCTCACTTTTAATTGCTCCATTTTTATGATTGAAGTATGGGTTACCATTTTATTTCCACATCTGCCTTTTGTCCGTATTCCCTAATCTTTCTCCCATCTGGATAGTTTGCAGGCAAAAAAGATTTGACCAAGAAAATTTTTTTTATGTTTCCTATTGATCTCTCAAATTAATTATTGGATAACTTGTAAAAATAATTATTGCCTATTGATTCAAGCTCCCAGAGACTGCATGGTTTTCATGGCTCACCTCTTCCACTTTCCTCTGAGGAAAGCATTTTCCTGCATGCTTAACTGTTGCTGTAACTGAATTCAGTTCCCTCTCATGTAGGGAACCCACAGCACTTATTTTATCTGTAATAGAGTCTCCTTGTATAATGCAGAATTTTGCCCCCCTTTTGAAATAAAACTGTTTTTAATAGAGGAAGTTGTTGTGTCTGTCAAGTGTGTTTGGGCAAGAAAAAAAGGCTGATACCTGCTGGATTATGTGTGTATAAAAATTCTTGGCCGGGCACGGCGGCTCACGCCTGTAATCCCAGCATTTTGGGAGGCCAAGGTGGGCAGATCACCTGAAGCTGGGAGTTCGAGACCAGCCTGACAAACATGGAGAAAACCTGTCTCTGCTGAAAAACTCTGTCTCCACAAAATTAGCTGGGCATGGTGGCGCATGCCTGTAATCCCAGCTACGCGGGAGGCTGAGGCAGGAGAATCGCTTGAACCCAAGAGGCAGAGGTTGTAATGAGTCGAGATTGTGCCATTGCACTCCAGCCTGGGCAACAAGAACAGAACTCTGTCTCAAAAAAAATTCTTAAATGGTCTTTTAAAAGTCACTTCAACGATAACAAGAAGCAAAATTAATTGATCAGCTTAACCCATTTTTATTGAGCCCTTATCAGGGCAGGTACTGATACCCCAATAGTTTTAAGAAATGTTTTTGTCAATGTTAAACAATGTACTTACATAAAAAAGAGGACATGGAGGATTCCTCCCAGGACAGAAGTGTAGCTCTGCCAAGTAAATGCTGCTCTCAGCAGCCCAGGGCCCTCTGCTTGCCCAGCATTCCGGGTCCCTGGGCCACAGAACCCCAGCTCAGCGTGTGTGACTGGGCTGAGCAGCAGGTGGTGGTCCCTGTGGCTCTGGAGTCCACCTGCTGGAATTCAGACCCCAGCCCCACTTACTAGCCATGGGGCCTCAGCAACACTGCATCTCTCTGTGCCTCAGTTTCCTCATCTGCACTGGAGGCCATCCTGGTATCTACCTCAGAGGGTCTTCAGGAAGATTTAAGAAGTTATGTAAAATGCTTAGCAGGGTCTAAGAAACAAACCCTAAAGAGATGCTAAAAATCAGTATTACTCTGACCAAAATATTTTTAATGATATTTAAAAGAGCCAAAAAATTAGGGCTATTTACATATTGGAATTTTTTTTTCATGAGGCATTTATTTAACCTGAGGCCATTTAAATGTTTTATAATAGCTTTCTTCTTGAAATTGAAAAAAATTAAAACTCCTTGTAGCATGTCCGTTTTTTTCCAAGGGTTTCTGCACGGCCAGCGTCTGGAGTGTCTTCTCCCAGCCAGTGTCCTGTACAGCAGCACACTCTCACGTCCTCCGCGCTAGGGTTTACCTCCTCAACCGGTTCTGTTCCTTACCCTCCAATGTTATGCAGTGCAGCGTGATCCTTCTCTGATTTCCTCATTATTTCTCATATTGCTTCTTCTTATTGCTTTCCCAGATGCTTCTGATGATCACGCTGATTGCCAGCAGCTCTCTCCTCTAATTCACCAGCTTCACACATTCGGCCCTTTGTGTTTCTATCTCCAGGCATTTCATGCAAAACACACACATTAGGTGGGCTGGAGGTGAGAATATTTTTCTACTAGGTGTGCACCTGATTAAAAGTCTTGGGGGAAAGTGCAAAAAAACTGCACACACTCTCTTCCCGCAGGGTTGGAGGGATGGATTTGGGTGTGGAAAGCACTTTGCCAGCAAGATGCCCCATCTGTGCCTGCAGGGAGGTCGGGGGAGCAGGCTGGGGAAGCCTTCTCTTCTCATGAACCTGGAACACTGCCGTGACTGAAGACTCCACAAATGCGTGCGTGTCCCCACAGTGCAGAGGAAATGCGTAGAGCCAGGACCAAGTTTGTTTTACTTGCTTTCATCACTTCCAGGAATACTGATGACTTCTGCAATCTGAGACCGTCAAGCTGTCTGTTCCGATTGTGGAACTGGACAGGACCATCAGATCTCACAGGCCCTTCGAGGATGGCATCTGTTTCATTTCACTACACAATCTCGAACCCTCTTTCATGTAAGAAAAGTGTGTGTTCGGCTGGGCGCGGTGGCTCATGCATGTAATCCCAGCACTTTGGGAGGCCGAGACGGGCAGATCACTAGGTCAGAGATCCAGACCATCCTGGCTAACATGGTGAAACCCCATCTCTCCTAAAAATACAAAAAAATTAGCCAGGCATGGTGGTGGGCACCTGTAGTCCCAGCTACTTGGGGGGCTGAGGCAGGAGAATGGCGTGAATCCAGGAGGCAGAGCTTGCAGTGAACTGAGGTCACGCCACTGTACTCCAGCCTGGGCGACAGAGTGAGACTCCGTCAAAAAAAAAAAAAAAAAGAAAAGTGTGTGTTCCATGCAGCTGACTCACAGGATCTTCTTTTGCGACTTCTTATCATCCTTTTTCAAAATATGTTAGGTCCTCTGTGTGATTCTCAAACAGCAGGGCTCAGCAGCGTCTCCAGAGCCCTTCTTAAAACACAGGCTGCCAGGCCCACCGCAGGCGTTTTTATTCAGCAGGCCTGGGGCGGCGGCTGGGCCTGAGATCTGTATTTCCAGCAAGTTCCCAACTGATGCTGATGCTGCTGGCCCACGGACTGCACTTTGAGAACCACTGACATCTGAAAACCAGTTCTGAATGCTTTTCCCACATTTATGAGTGATTTGGTGAAGCTTTTTTCATTTCTTGGTTTCCCCACCTACAAATAGGAATAAATCCACCAACCTCTGGTTCCTTGGATCCAGGAAGAGCTAAGGAATTCGAGAGTACTATGGTTAATACATTTTCACACGTAAGAAGCGTGCAGCTGATTTGAAGAAGAGCATATTTCTAAGATGTGAAGACACAATCAGCAAATGTCACAGTCCATGTGTCTGCCACGAGGGAGGCATAAGATGTCCAAGTGCAATGTTTTCTTTCTTTGCCCCACTGTTCCATGAGGGCAGGACTGTCTGCCTTGCTTACGATGACACCTCCACCCCTAGAAAACATTTGAGCACTCACATGTTGGGCTGAGAGCCCTCACTGCGGAGCTTGTTGAATTAGCACCAAAATTCTGCCCCTACTCTTAGAGCAGACAAGCACATTATTTTTGAGATAGGGTCTTGCTCTGTCACCCAGGCTGCCATGAGGTGGTGCAATTATAGTTCACTGCAGCCTTGAACTCCTGAGCTCAAGTGATGCTCTCACCCCAGCCTCCTGAGTAGCTGGAATATAAGCGCATGCTCCCATGTGTGGCTAATTGTTTAAATTTTTGGTAGAGATGGGGTCTCCCTTTGTTGCCCAGGCTTGTCTCGAACTGCTGTGCTCAAGTGATCTTCCTGCCTCAGTCTCCCAACGTGTTGGGTACAGGCATGAGCCACCATGCCCAGCTGCAAATTTTGTGTTATAAATGATCATGTGTACTCAGTACCCTTAATTTACCTGATGAGGAATGGTGATGGCATGCACCAATGTTTTGGGAGAGTGGCACTCACATCTCCATTATCTCCAGAAGTCCTTACTCCCTGCGACTTCTTCCAAACCACTTTAGATAAACACCACACGGGCAGTCTCTCCAACAGCCTCCTCCCTCCCTTGTCATTCCTCAATAGTGAATTCCTGCGCAGGAAATCTGATGTCACCCTGTCCCACATATTACCTTCCTGATCTTCCACGCTGTGATTTTCTAGGATGTTCTAACGTAACGCAGACCTGGACCTCCAAACACAAGACCAGGCTGTGTCTTGCACAAGGACTCCCAGCTGAAGAAGAAGCTCTGTCATTAAGCCATGCGCCCAGTGCAGGCTATGGCCACCTGGAAGGGGCACCTTTCCGCCGTGTGTACAATTTCAGAGCAGCAGCTCTTGCACTCAGCTCCCTCTTCCATTCTGGCACCTCCTGCCACCTATCTTCCCAGCGCATCTAAGCAGAATTCCTCCTAGATGCTCCTAGATACTCCCTTCTTCTTGCGGTTTGGATCTTGCATCTTCCCCCCCAACCCCTCGTTGTTGGCTGTGCCCCCGAAAGGATTTCAGGTTTATTCTGGAAGAAGGATCCGTTGGTATGACTTCCTTCTAGATGAGCGCTAAATCCCTGCTGCTCTTTACTGAGTGACAATAAATGCCTGAGCAAAATGACTGAAGATTCATTTCTCTTCAGGCATCTGCGTCCATCAGAGCAATTACCCAGCGCTTTGACAGGGCTTACTTTCATGTGAAAAGTACTCACAAGTGCTCTTTCTTCTGCGCTCCTCCTTCACAACTAAGTGCTCAAGTTTGACTCTGCAAACCACATGAGAATACCAAGTGAGCACACCCTCCCATTCTCTGGCCACCAGCTGCTGCAGCTCTTCCTTCACCTAAAGCCTGGCTGATCCTGCCATGGCCCAGAAGGCTCAACATATTATAAGCATCCCCAGGCAGCTCATGCAATGACATCGCTCGCCTATCTTGGCTCCACTTGCTGGAGCATAAATCATTCATGCGTCCCATCTTCCCGGTGTCACCAGAGACTCCTGTGCTCACTGCACCCCCCACCAGGTCCCTGTCCAGTCTCTGGGTGCAACACGCTGCTGCCGCTGCTGCCACCTTTTCCTGGCCAGCGTCTCCACCATGGGGGTCACTTCATTCCAGAACTCTGCAACCCTGCGGCTGCTGCATATTAATCAAGGCTTTGTATTTTCTGTATTTCCTAGTGTTTTAACATCGAGAGCCTTGCTGATTCTAGAGAGGCTGCTCCTCCCAGGGTTCGCTAATTCCTAGACAGAGTAAGAGATTCACCCGCAAGTGTACTTTTCACACACAAACCAACCCATCCAGAGCTGATACCCCAACCACTTCCTGTGTTGGGCTCTCACACATGGGCCACCATCCACCTGCCCCAGTCACCCCGGGGCCAGCTTCCAGACACCTAGGGACAGCCCTAAGCCCACGCGCTGCAGAAATGATCAAACTACCGAAACTCATCCCGCACACCCTGCCTCAACGGCTCCTCCTGCAGAAACCACAATAAAGGCTCCTGCCCACGTTTTCGCCTCCCCGTCTGCCTCCTGGCCCACCCTGGTGCTTCCCGGGAGGCCCTGTGTGGCCCCACGTACCCCCTCCTCTTGGGAACTGCGAGTAATAAATGATCTTTCAATGGCCATTGTCTCCTGGCCTGCCGACACTCACTTTACCTGGATGATAATAAAACCCACATCTTAACACAGGCTTCGGCCTCAGTCAAGTCTCCTGGTCACCTCATCCTGTCACCCTCCACAGTAGGATGGCAGGACAGGACGTCAGCCTCCAGCCCTCCTGAGCTTGCATGTTTCTTAAAGCTCCGGCCTCCCCATCTCAGGAAACAGCCAGCTGCCACCACTGCCTCGTCTCTCACCTTTGAGAGTCACCTCAGATCCCTCAGCAAGTCTCACCAGGGCCACTCTCAAAGCATCTCTTGAATCAGCCCTCTGCAGGTGACACCCAGCCTTCCCCAGTACAGACACCAGGATGTCACACAGCCCAGTGTGTGCGCTGTCTCTGTCCTGGCCCTCGCCCGGCTCTATGCCTTCTCCACAAAGCAGACAGATGGGTCCTCACAGAGCCCAATCCGGGACATAGGATTCCCCTGCTCAAGACCCTCCAGTGCATCTTCATGTCTTTGTAGAATAAGCCCGTGCTCCTCAGGCCCCACAGGGTCTGACCCCACCTGCCTTTCCAAGTCACCTTCTGTCCCCTCTTGTCCCCCATGCTCCAGCCATGCTGGCCTTCCTCTCCCGGTTCCAGGAGAAGCCGAGCGGAAGCCAGCTTTTGCCTTGGCTTTTCCCCTTTGCCCAGAACACTTTTCCACCCAGAAGTTTGTGTGACTTCCTCTTTCTGAACATTTAGGCCTCAGCATGAACATCAGCCCCTCAGAGGGGTCTCTCCTGACCACCCTACTTGGTAAAAGCATGTTCCTCACGTGTGTGTGGGTTCTTCAGGCTCCCACCCGCCTCCGCCCCGCAATGTGCTTTTCAGGCGATCGGGGGCTTGCTCTGGAGATGTATCTAGAGTACCTGGCACCGGCGACAGCATCAGCATAAAGCAGTGTGGCTGCTTAACAAATACCAGCTCCCTTCACTGCCCGTTCAGATTCCTCTATTTTCTACAGTTCCTGAGATGCACACTCCCCAATCTATAGGTTTGGGCCTCATAGTGGATTCCCCGTGGATCTGTGATCTTTGCCTGTGAGCTCATCTTTAAAGGGAATTTTCTTCCGTGTGAGTCCTGGATGCCTCTGTGGGAGGCTGTGTTTTGGACCCTGAGGGGTCCAATGAGCTTCACTGGTTCTTACACTGATATCTCAGCCTCAGGGAGCAGCTGGGATTTGGAACACACAGCCCTGTGTGGTGCAGACTTCAAGGCTTCAATTTCTTCGGGGTGAACCTTTTTCTGCCCATGGTCCAAGGTAGTCCGCCAGCTCTGGGCTGAGTCCCTGTGGCAGGCAAAGATCTCCCAGTCCTGTGGCCATTGACAGTTTTGACTCCTGGCTTGACTGAAGGAGCTCAGTTCTAACGGCATCAGAGGCCTGGGAGCTCAGCTCTAGCCCCCGGGCAGGTGTTGAAACTCAGGCTCCTCATGCTTCTCTCTGGTTCAGATGCCCTGGGAGCTGCCTCTGTGTCTGCTCCTGCTGGGATTCCCTCCTTGGTTTGACCCTTGGGAACTTCCCTTTCTTGCACTGGAGCTCAGCGTCGTACTTCTAAAAATTGCTGTATTTTATCCAGCATGTATATGTGTGTGTGGAGGGGTCCCTGTCTGTTCAGTCTACCATCTCAACCAGAAGATCCCCTCTGGCCAGTCCCCACACGTTTGTCTTTACTGCCCCTACCCCAAGAAGCCGCCCCTTGGGGACTGTGCCTCGTGCAGCTTCGTTTCCAGTCCTTGTTAATGTATGTGCTCCCCCGTCTGCTCTTCAGAGATACAGCACTCCAAAGCACCAAGTACGCTGCTGGGCACCCTGGTGCATGCAATAAATACTTGCTCATTAAAGGAAAGCAAGCAACTTTCAATATTTTGCTACCAACAGCTGGTCATGCTGGCTGGTGCTACAGCTCACCCCCTCTCCCCAGCGGGCCACTTCAAATCCTGTCAAACAACAGAGCCCACTGTAGCAGATGGGAGGAAGACGATAAAAAAGGGTAGGCAGTTATTGGCCTTTAAAGCCAGTAATTCTAGTGGAGGCTTTCAAGGCTGGTAGGCAAAGGTGGTTTACATTTCTCACCACCAATTTTTTAACCTGCCCCCATTACACCCAGACTCCCATATATATATATTAAGAGGATGCAATAATAATAATAGCAGTGACTAATATTTACTATTTATGAGTATTTATAGAGCATACATGTACTAAGCACCTTAATAGTAATATAAATATGAAAATAATTATGATTACCATGGCAGTTAATATACATATGGCACTAAGTGACAGGCACCGTTCTAAATGTCTCATACATTAATTCACTGATTCCTCCCAACCCCATTATTGACCACGATGACTCAGAGCTGGTGAACCTGAGGCACAGAGAGATTAAGCGACTTGCTCAGGGTCACACAGCTACTAAGTGGCAGAGGTCCAGGCTCCATGTCCGAGCCTCCTTCAGACTGCCCCTCCATGCATATCTTTTCCGTGTATTATTTCAGTCTTCAAAACAACCCATGAAATAAGAACTATTATGACTCAGTTTTTACAGACATGAGAAAATGCGGGCTCAGAGAGGTGTGAGGCAGGCTGGAGGCAGCACAGCCAGTCACTGGGCCAGCTCTACCCAGACTGCAGAGCTGGAGCTGTCAGCGGGAGGCAGAGCACCTTGGGACCACCATCCTCATGCACACACGTACACATACACGCACACACACACACGCACACACATGCACACACGTTTACTTCTCCAAGTCCCCTGGATGTCTATTCAAAAGCTATATAATTTGTTTTTAAAACTGTGTATTTCAAAGAATTTTTCTGAGGTTTTAGAATATATTTAAATAAATGAATGCCTTACCTTGCCTATCACTAAACCTCAATCTGTTTCTAAAATTAAAACAAAAACTAAAACCCGGCCCTTCTCACATGGGTCAGCCCTGCATAACTGAAGCTGCTCTGGAAAGACCTTCTCTGCCACTTCTCCCTTGTCAGGTGTCCTCCTGCCTGGGACAGGTGGGAGCAGAGCCTGGGGTGAGGGAAACAACCCTGTGTGACCTCTCCTCTCAGGAGTATGAGTCGCCAAGAGGCTGTGCCCTGTTCTCCTAGCCTAGGAGAGAACACTGGTGCAGGCCAGCAGCAGAGGAAGTGGCAGAGAGAATCTGCCGGGGTGCGGACGTGGGATGGAAACTGAGGGAAGACAGGGGCCTGCTGGGGAGAGGGGGTGAGCTGTAGCACCAGCCAGCATGACCAGCTTTTGGTGGCAAAATATTGAAAGTCGCTTGTTTTCCTTTAATGAGCAAGTATTTATTGCATGCACGAGGGTGCCCGGCAGCCTACTTGGTGCTTTGGAGTACCGTATCTCTAAAGAGCAAACAAGGAATAGGGGCCAGGCAGGGGAAGACAGCAGCCAAGTGTGGCAAGAGTCAGCCGCTTCAGGTCCAGGCTCTGACATGAGCCAGCGGGGGTCAGGGGACCGCAGTTCTGTCCTCTATAGGATGGGCTGCTGAGATAGGAGGGTGGAGCCATTTACTATCGCAAAGAGCTTGCCATCTGTGCCCGGTACAGTGGGAAGCACAGAGAAGCATTTGTTAGATAAATCAGCACCCTTGAATTCTGAAACAGCTAAGCCCAGCGAAGGCTGCCACGAGGGAGGGGGCAGAAAGGCTTCCTTAGGAGATAGAAGGAAGACAGCTGCCCACTCCATCCTTCTCCAGGGAAACTATTGCTCCTTATCTGCTCCTTAAGGCCCTGCTGGGGCACAGGGGCTGTCCTGGAACACGGCTGTGCCGTGGGAGGGGGTTGGACATCCAACTCTGGGACAAGAGCTGGAGGCGGTCCCAGCAGAGGAGCTCAGTTCAGGTAGCGGTGGCTGCTGAGTGGCCTCTCTGGCAGGTGGCCTTTTCCCATCTGCTATTGCTGGCTCCCTGCTGCTGCCCAGGTCCTCATGACACAGGGAGCAAGAACCAGGCTCTTGGGGAAACCACACCTGTGCCGTTGCAGTACATCTACTACCAGGGCAGGGGCGGGGGGCAGTACCACTAAGCCAAAAGGTAGGTGCTTTCTTCCCTCTCAGGTACCTGAGCAAAGGAAGCTCAGCTCCAGTGAACCCTTAAAGCAAGGACAAGACTGATTGCACGGCCAGAAATTTGGTTTTCATTGTTGACTAAACAGTAGCAATACAGGGTCACATCCATAATCTACTTATAGGTAAGGTGAGAGTATCAGGATGGAGGGGGATGGGAAGGAAGGGAAAGGAAGAAAAACAGCATTTATAAAAAGGTAAAAGTATCATTTTTAGGGTCAACATCTCTCTATCCATGGAGCAGTGTTTTTCAATCTTGACTCAACATTAATTCCCTGGAGAGTTTTTTAAAAAACCCAGTTGTCCAGGGCAAACCCCCTTTACCAGTGTGTTTAGTGTTTTTTCCCCCCTGAAGCTAGCAAGTCAAAAGACTTAAGGTTACCCATAGTTCAAAAAGGCATATCGGACTGATATTGAGCAGGGGTGGGCAAGCTATTTTTTGTAAAGGACCAGATAGTAAATATTTTCAGCTTTATACCATACCATCCTGCTGCATCCACTCAACTCTGTGTATAGCCAGAAAGCAGCCACAGGTAATATCTATGTAAACACACGAGCATGGCTGTGTTCCAATAAAACTTTATTTACAAAAACAGACAGTGGGCCTGATGTGGCCCACAGACTGAAGGTTGCCCACCCCTCACCTAGAAGAGATAGGGGGACTTTTCTACATCCCTTCTTTAGTATCTCCAAATTCTCCCCTCCTAACACAAGACCCCCACCTCCCTGCAAATCCATTCATAAAAATTCATGTCAGAATAACCCCGTGGGGTGGGTAGCAAGCAGGTGTGAAACCAGGCTGGCCAGTGTGGATTTGCAGATTTTTGGAGCTGGGTGAAGGGCTCATTCCACTCTTCTGTCTACTTTTGTGTATATTTGAACATTTTTCCAAGACAGAAAATTTAAACCATAAAATTTTTTTAAAAGAGAGGAAAACCTTCTCAGACAGAACCACAAGCTGCAACTAGTGGGAAGTGTGGGGATCGTGTGTCCTGCCCGGGGCCAGGCCTTCAGGAAGCATGTGCAGATGCACCAGCCCAGGGTGCTGTGCAGAGGATACTCACGACCAGTAGAGCAGCATGAGCAGGAAGGGGCAGATGATGAGGGCCTGCAGCACCTGCCAGTCCCGGCACAGGGCGGCTAGCCCGGGCATGAGGAACTGGCCCGCCATGGCCACGAAGCTCGCCACCATCGTAATCATGAACCGTTTTCCAGGGGGGCACAGCTCTATTCCTAGAACACAGAACCAATGAGAGAGAGATGAGTGCTCAGCTCGACAGCCCGAGGAGTCCTGGGTGCACCTGGGCCAGTGCACTGCTCAACCCACCAACGACTGAAACCGTTTTCATCTGCTGCCCATCACAAGTGTCCTATGTGGTGTGCCAGTGTTTTACGGGCGCATTGAGGCTCCAACTGGGAAGGGAAGCGAGATGGTTGTTCAAGGCTACAGGGCTAGTCAATGACAAAGGGATGCTATAATTCAGAGGAGCTTAGCTCAGAAACCAGGAAACGGTGCTGCCTATGGGACAGATCGCCCATTGTTCCCACTTCCTCTGCTCTCCAGACGTCAGTGAGCTTGCTGTCCAGCATGTTCCCCCCTCGTGCCCACCCTGTCGCCATTCCTTCCTGTCCATGATGCTGTATGAGGGGCCATCTCCACCTCCAGACAGGACACCAGGCATGTCCACAGACTCACTCCCACCCACATGCACCACCCACCCCTTCTTCTGGTTCTCACTCCAGGGCTGCTTGAGCATTCCGAGTTCCAGGCAACCTACTCACACTGTGAGACGGAGACTGAGCTGAGTCTCAGCCTGTCTATCAAACAAGACAAAAACCAACAATAAGGCTGACTCAGATCATATAGCAATGACCCTACCAGAAAGCCCCTTCTCCACGTGGGGGTTCTGTGGGCCACTGCAACACGGGTGAGTCGCGCATCCTTTCTCTGTCCCTATTGGACACCGCCCCCTGGGCAAGGCCCATGTCTAATTCATCTTTGTAGCTCCAAAACCAAAAACAGTGTCTATTTTCAACAAATGCCCACTAAGTAGAGGGGGACCACGGCCCCTCTTATTTGCAAGAATCTATTCTTTTACTTTGACCTTGAGTCAAAAAGATGATCAGAACACTTTAAACTGTGGCACCCAAGTGACAACTAATACAGACCTACTACATGAATCACCATAATGAAAGACATTTATAGTAGAAAAAGCCACTGGGTTATATATATATATTTTTCCCTACAAAGCATGTACATTTATTTGCGATTCTCCTGCAATATGCAGTATTCTCTAAAGGTTTCTTGCTTGCTTGCTCTTTTAAACATAAGGTAAGAAGAAGAAGAGGAAGGAGGAAGAGGGGGAAGAAGAAGAAGAGGAAGGAGGAGGAAGACAGACCCTTCAGAGAGAACACTTTTTATGCCTGTGTGTTGGAGGCTGTTCGGATGGTGGGCTCCATGGATCAGTTGTGACAGCTCATCTGCTGGCTGTCCAGAGACCACAGCAGAGGTAGGAGGTCAGAAGGCAATAAGGGAAGCAGACTAGAGAGAGAACAGATGAATTATGCTTGGCTACAAGGATATTACCAGCCCTAACAAGGAGAAGGCACTATGCCAGCCAATTCCTACAGCAGCTCATCTGCTGGAAAAAATAATAATGCCATCAGAATTTCCATTCCTGCTCAGCCACAAGCAAACAGATCATCATCATAGCTATCAGTGAACAAGAGAGAAACCAGATTTCACTGATTATTGCTTATAAAGAGGTTTCTACCATTTAATTAGGAAAACAAGATTAAATGGCTCACTCTCAGCCATTTGCTGCGATGCTGTTCCTTTTGGTACCATAGGTCAGGTTCACTTAAAAGATCACTACCTGGCAGGGTCCAGATCTGGCATTTCTGCTCTTACAAATAATAAAGAAAAATAGGTCTTTTAAGAAAAGACTAACAGTTGTAGGTCTTGTTTTCATTTATTAAGCACAAGCAGTAAATTGGCTGCTATGGAAACCAGAAATCTACATTAGCCACGGTAAGTAAATTCAGTGTTGGAAGCTCGGCATGGGCTAGTATCAGATAAGGAAATTCGGCACTTGGCCATCCAGGTAACCTTTAAACGAAGTCAAAGAGATAATATGGAAACAGCATGACGGCGTCCTATCAATGGTTTGCTGGTACAGCAGACATATATTGCTTGCCAGTTTTCTCTTCAATCCCTCTCTTTAGTGACATGATACAATGAAAATATCTGCAACTGCACTTCTTTTACCAGAGTCCCCCTTTGGGATGTCTAACCCCACATCCTAATCTACACTGATGTGATGTCACACAAGGGATCATGAGGCCACTGCCCAGACCAGGTTCTAGGTTTGCAGATGAGCAGGGAAAATGGTCCCTTGCTGGGCCAGTCTGGCTTCGGTCTCCCCTTGGTACAAGTGAGTTGCCGTGGCTGGCACATCTCTTAGTGTGACTGTTAATATGACAATTATTAAACGGTCATAGTTTTTCTTCCAAAGGTTGTCTCAATCCTCTCCTATAAATAAGTGGTCGGTGTGGCCCCTAACTCTTCGCTGCCTCAAGCGTAGTGTGTGAACCTGCTGTGTCGGTATCACATGCGAGCTTGTTAGAAATGCAGCATCTTAGGCCCCACCCAGACCTAGAGAATCAGCATCTGCATGGTAATGAGCTCCTCAGAGAACTCCTTGAGCAGCACTGGCTCCCCGTGTTTCTCCGAAACTGTAAGCATGGTTTGCCTCACAGACATCTCTGTGGGAGCTGGAGAAGTGGAATAATTTTCTGACCTCTTCACTCCTTCTGATTGTGCTAGGAATCCTAGCACACCCTTGACTTTATTTCACCAGGTAGGAAAATGCAGAGCACTCCAGCAGAGACGGTATATTTTAGCATTCCTGCCTAGGCAATGGAAAAACACAGTGGCTTGCTATAAGGACACAGGTGTGGCCATCTGCAGTTAACTACCTTTTTTGTCTTGACTCACCAGAAAATCTTTCCAAACTGCTTGAATCTAACCTATATTCTGAAGGTGGCCATAAAGATGTTTTTGTAAAAGAAAGCAATGATTAAGAAACTGCAGGCACTTGAGGATTGCCATTAATCACAAGTTTCTCTGGAAGATGACAAATCAGTTTTTTTGGAAGTGGGAGAGGAAAGAACACATGAGGACATTGAAGCCTTGAGTCCCGGCATCCATCAGGAGGGACGGGGACTGCAGGTGGATCGTTTCTGCTGGGCTCTGCAAGCAGAAGCATTTGGTGCAGCAGCTCCCACACCTTGAAGATGGTTCCAGCCGCCTGGCCAGGGCCACTGGCCTTGAGCTTGAAAGTGCCCCTTCACGGCCTGGCTACTGTGGAGAGTAGATCACTCACAGGCAGGCGTCCACAGTGCCTGTGGAAGACCTTGGCTCGCAGCCGTGTCCTGGTACTTGCTAGAATCAATTTCTTTGCCAATGGAACCAAATCCAAATCCTTTTAGTGGATTTTCATGTATGGGCAGCATGACTCCCCCTGATTATGTAACACATTTAAGGGCCACAAGAAAATACCTTGGGTGATGCATCAAAGATTCAAACATTAAACTATCTCAAGTGGCCAGCATGTAGCACTTCCACTGCTGTGGTTAAAGGCCTGGACTCCGCAGCTAGAGTGCCCAAGTTCAAATCCTGCTGCTGGTACATAGAAGCTGCGAGCTTGGTGCAGTCAGTCAGGTGTTCTGTGCCTCCGTTTTGTTGTTTGCAAAATGGGGTGTTCTGAGCACTAAATAGCATATAGTGCTAGAACATAAGTGCTATGTGTTACAATCTCGTGCATTATTTTTCCAGATTTTGGAATACTTGCATACACATAACGAGATATCTCGGGCAAGGGATCCAAGTCTAAAGACAAAATTCATTTATGTTTCATATAAATCTTATACACATAGCCTGAAGGTAATTTTATATGAGATTTTAAATAATTTTGTGCATGAAACAAAGTTTTGACTGTGACCCATCGCATAAGGTCATGTGTGAAATTTTCTACTTGTGGTGTCATTTAGGTGCTCAAAAAGCTTCAGATTCTAGAGCATTTCAGATTTCAGATGTTCTGATTAGGGCTGCCCAACCTGCATAACAATATAATTATTGCCAAGTCGCTCTTTGGTCTCATTCGACATGGTGAGATCCTGTCTCTAAAAAACAACCAACCAAACAAACCACCGTTCCTTTTCCCCTAACACCTTAATGAAGGATGCTTACAAGTTACTCTTGGCAACTAGATATACTTTGTGGATAAGCAGATAAATTACTGAGGGTTGTGAGAATGAAACAGTACGTAGCTGAGACTGAACTGAGGCATTTGGTCAGTGATTCAACAGGGACCATGAGTAACTCTGAGCACAGAGGCCGCCCGGAGGCTTTGATAGAAACGTGGCATTGTTAGGAGGCCACAGCTCTGGGAGATACGCTTTTCGGAAGTCGTCAGATTCTTACAAATTTTCAGGAGGAAAAGCACATTGCATTTCCCAGGGTAGACACTGCATGTGACGGAGGAGGAAGGCCTGAGGAAGTGGGGTGTGGGGGTTTGATGTGTCACGTGGCAGGGCTGCAGTCTTAGGCATTTGCTCAAACAGGAACCCTGGTGCTGCCGGGAGAGAGCTGACTTTGAGCGAGGGGCTTCTAGATAATTTGGGTGAGTCTCACCTCATCTGTTGAAAGACCTGAACATAGGGCAGAGGCTTCCTTGAGGAGGAAGAAGATTCCACCTGTGGATGGCAGTGCCCACCCCCGTGCCCTGGAGTCCTGATGGCTGGCCCTCCCGCTGGCCCCTCATGGATGTCAGCCTGGCCACCCCTCACAGTCGTGTGGGCCAATTCCTCGCAGAAAATCTCTAACTATCTCCTGTTGTTTCCTCTTCTCTGGTTGAACTCTGAGGCAGAGGTCAGGGGGTCCTGCACATCACACAGGGCCTCCCATGAAGCCCATCTCCAAAGCTGCACCCCCCTCCCTCCCCTTCTTACTCCCCACTCTCTCATCCTGTCGCTGCTTCTCTTCCCTGGCCAGCCTGGACCAGGTCCCAGCCTCACAGGGCACTGCCAAGCTCAAGGGACCGTCTGTCAAAACACTGCAGCACCCAGGGAGGAGCCCCAGGGAGCACGCAAAGCCCAAGCTGTGTTACTGAGCAGGGCTCGGCCCCAGCTCCAGCGGCTAAGGCATCTGCCCACCAGAAATACCAGGGGTGGCCAAAGTTTTAACATTCTCCCCCCGCCTCCCTCACTCCCCACAAACACACACACTGATCTAACTGTTCATTGGATTCAGTGATTATACATGAAATTTAAAAAACTCTTTGAAGCCAATCTTTGAAAAAAAAGGCCCATCCTCCCATAATGCACAAATGAATAAAACACAACACTTCTTCTTCCTTAAATATACTTAAAAAACTCTTGAATGCTTGTGACCCTAGAGAGAATATACATTTTCTTGGGATTGCTAAGTGCTCCTGGCTTCTCTGAAATGAGAGTACAGGATTTTTCTGGACTGGAGTTGGCTAGTAACAAAGGAATATATTAAGTTGACTGACAATACTTAAGCCAGACGACAGGAATTCACAGAATTGTGCCCGCGGAACAAAGCGTGCCATGCAGGGTACGGGATGAGGCGCCCGCTCTGGCCTAGCAGTGGGGGTTAGATTCCTCCCCGGCCTCTCCTGGGTGGTGTGAAGTTACTCAGCTGCTCTGAGCCTGTGTCCCTGTATCCAAGGTAGATAACGATCGTACCTACCACATGGAGTGGTCATGAGAAAACGACCCTCACAAAGCACTCGAGCACACCTGGCTCATACTGAAGCCACGGAAGGCTTCCTATGTGTCGCTGGCCTCACAGACACGAGGCCACCCTGCTAAGCTGCCCCGGGCACTCCACAGGCCCAAGGCCACTCTCAGGACAGGGCAAGTCTGCACAACTCACTGGCAGAGGGAGGTGAGATGGGCTCAGGAAAGGACAGTGTCTGCCCACGCTGCTCAGGCTCCCAAATTAAACACAATTCCTGGAACAGGCCTGCGGAATGAGAAATCCATCCAGAGGCCACTGCTGAACGGCCCGGCCATCCTCTCCCAAGGGCAAGCCTCTGCGAAGGCCGACTGGGCCACTAGGACACGGGGGCCTGGGGATTCCACTGCCCAGCCCAGCCCCGGAACACACAGGATTCAAAGAGGCCACTTCTCCAAAGCCGCTGTCCTTACAAGTGGACCACCCCCTCCTCCCCTCTCCCAGCCCTCCTCCCCTCCTCCAGCCCTCCTCCCCTCTCCCAGCCCTCCTCCCCTCCCCTAGCCCTCCTCCCCTCCCCCAGCCCTCCTCCCCTCCCCCAGCCCTCCTCCCCTCCCCCAGCCCTCCTCCATCTCCCAGCCCTCCTACCCTCTCCCAGCCCTCCTCTCCTCCCCTAGCTCTCCTCCTCTCCCAGCCCTCCTCCCCTCTCCCAGCCCTCCTCCATCTCCCAGCCCTCCTCCCCTCCCCCAGCCCTCCTCCATCTCCCAGCCCTCCTCCATCTCCCAGCCCTCCTCCCCTCCCCCAGCTCTCCTCCTCTCCCAGCCCTCCTCCATCTCCCAGCCCTCCTCCATCTCCCAGCCCTCCTCCATCTCCCAGCCCTCCTCCCCTCCTCCAGCCCCTCCTCCATCTCCCAGCCCTCCTCCCCTCCCCCAGCCCTCCTCCCCTCTCCCAGCCCTCCTCCCCTCCCCCAGCTCTCCTCCTCTCCCAGCCCTCCTCCCCTCTCCCAGCCCTCCTCCATCTTCCAATAGACTAGAAGTCCATTTCCACCAGCAGCAGGAAAATGTGGAAAGGAAGGAGGCGCAGCTTTCTCAACAGAGACTGGAGGGCTGGCCATGCTGCCTGCCTCGCTGGGCTTCCTCCAACCTGGTTCCGGCTTGGCCCTAGGCTGCTGGTGCCCACCTGGAGACCACCAGAGTGCTCTGAAGACAGCCCCAACATCCTGGACTGCGCCCCTCCCTGGCAAGGTGGAGAACTGCGGGGAGCTTCCTCTTACTCGCTGGCCTCACCGTCTCCCAGACCACCATGCGAGCCTCTCTCCTCTTCCTGCACCCTCCCTCCTTCCTGTCACTCCCCAAATGGGCCTGGAAGTGAACACACCACTCGATAATTACTGCCACAGGCAAGGACGCATGGCCCCCAGAATCCTGGAAAATAGACTTTGGGACATGTGATTGTGGAATTCCTTATTATAGCAGAAGGGCCTGAAATTGCCAGTCATGGAGACCCAAATAGCATTTGAGGGTATGACTGTAAAAGGTTGCTATTACAGCTCTACATCTTCCCTTCCGCATGGAAGACGTCCTCTTTCCTCTTAACTTAAGGTCTGCCAACCCAAAGTCATGGTCAGAAGAATCGGAAAGAGTAGTTTTCTCCACTTAGAGAAAGAGAAAATTTAAAAAAACAGAGAAATTTTAAGTATTTCTTACAAGTCACATTCCAGTGTCTGCCAGACATGTAGACATAGGCATTAAATGCTCAAATGCAGAAATACTGAATCAACTACCAGTTGAATACCTATCATGTCTGCAGTACTAGGCGAAGTAACAGCTCTCACTTGCTGAAAGCTAAATGCTTTGGGAGGTATTTTTCATGCGTTAAATTCATTTAATCTGCACAATGACTGTATTATGTAGGTATTGTTTTTAATGCTCATTTTACATGAGAGGACCCTGAAACTCAGGGTGATTAAGTGACTAGTTCAAGATCCCACAGCTAAGAAATAAACAAGATGCAAGTTGAAGCCGGCTTCCCCTGTATTACCCCATATCTCTGCTGCAGGCAGAAGCTGTCTTCAGGTACGGCTTCCTCTGTGCCCCACCAGAATCTAAGCTCCAAGGAGGGAAGGGCTTCTTAGGTTTTGCCTACTGCTGCTCCTCAGAGCCTAGGACTGTGCCTGACACACACCAGAAGCTCAGATAATTGTCGCATGAATAAATGTAAACGTTTTTTCCTCCCTAGTTCAGTCACTTTACTGGTGACCCCCAATCAATTATAGTCACCATGGAAGAGACTGGCCAGTGACTCTGTAGAGGCTGGCCTGGCACCCTATGTGGGAACTCATCAAAGTCCACATCATGGTTCCATATATTCATATGTGGATAATAATTTGAGGAAAATCAACCATAAAACCCAACATGAGCCACAGAGTTCAGTTTCCTTTCAGATTTTACTACCTTCTGTTTTTTCTTTAAAACTAACATTATAATGACTCAAATGAGGAATAGGGATTTGAATGCTCAGCAATCTCTTCTGTTTAAAAACAAAGACTGATGCTCAGCAGCACATGCTTAAGAATTTAAATTAATGACACTTTTAGTCTCCTAGTATTTAAAAACAGCAGGAAAAGCCAAGGAGAGGAATGACTTCAAATATCAGAATCCCCTCCCATCCACTGGAATTCTTTCATTTCAGGTCTGTCGTTCATTTTCAAGCTAAGTGAAGGAGCAGAGATGGGACAGGGTAGCTTTAAGGTGGACAGCACAGTTTACCACCCAGGTTTTCCAACAACCAGTTCCAAAGTGACAATTCCCAATCCTCAGTTTTTCTGGTGCTATCCATTCTACGGATCAAAATCACACGCAGTGAGTGACCATGTTTGTATAATTATATCACGCTTTTGAGCAAATGGAAGCCTCACAGGCCTTCAGATTTGAAACCTCTGAGTAGTGTGGCCAAATAGCCGAGCCCTAAATTACTTCAAGCTCTGTCCCATAACAGCATGCTCTCAGTTCCCCAGCTGTCGGAGGGCAGGGAAGCTGATCTGACTTTTATTTCTCATCATCAGTGTCATCGTCAATTGTCATTATTTCATGAGCTTGGCAAGCAATCAGGGAATCAGGGGCTGGGCGTATGGTAAACAGAATACATCTCAATACCAGTTCATAGCATCATTACTGTGTAACATCTAGTAATAGTAAATACATTTTACTCTTTGGCATAATACTCCTAAATAGAGAAGAATTATTAGCAACTTAGTCTTTCCAAGTAAGTCTTCCTTTTCTCTTCTTCTCTCATTTTCCCATCTTCTCTTGCATCTGGATTTAAAAACACTTTTCTTTTGAATGTTCATATATTCACAAAGAAGAGAGAATCGTGTCATGAATATTTTGGATATTTTGCCCTTTTGGTTCTTCTGCCTCTTTCTCTCTCTTCCCTGTAATATTTTAAATCAGATTCCTGAAATCATGTCATTCTACTTTTAAATACAAATATGTCTCTCCTAAAAAAGACATTTCACATCTAACAAAATTAACAATATTTCTTTAATATTATTCAATATCTAGTCTGTGTCCAACCTACTCAATTACTTCAAAAAAGTCTCTTTATAGTTTTTTTTTTTTAAATCAGGATCCAGACAAGATCCACATATTACATATCTTAATTCTCCTTCAATCTAGAGCAGACCTCCCCCCACCCTCTTTCCCCATGGCACTTGAAGAAACTGCTGGTTTTATGTGACTTTCCCATGATGTTGTTCACGTGTTCCTTCATGCCCTGTTTTAATTTCTAAACTGGAAGTTCCACCTAACGTCTGGTGAGAGCCAGGTTCAGGTTTTTGGAAGAGCGTATCGCAGCTGGTGCCTGTGCATCACGGTGCTGCCCCGCAGGGGGTCACCTACTGGGAATGACGCTACCACTGATCCATGGAGCAAAGCAGCGGCACCTCAGCCTCCCATCCTAGAGTTGTTCGTCAACATTTTCCCTAAAGGTTTTGTTAGGGAGTGCAAAATGGTGATCTGATTTTCTAATTCCATCCTTCGCTGTGCACTGTTTTCACCTTGAATTACTTTGGAAGGAAGAACTTGCATTCAGCAACAAGGGCCAGCTCTTTGCCCTGAAATATGGTCAGTTCAGAAGAGGCAGCATCATAAAATCACAATCACCCTGGGTGATAGATAATTTCACACCACACGTCCCCCTCCAAGGGCTCCTGTTCCACTCAGAGTGAAAGCAAAGTCTTTCACAGTGACCCACGTGATTTCCACCCCTCTGGCATCCCTCAGACCACATCACCTGCCCCTCCCCACCCCATTGCTCCACTTTAGCCACACTGGCCTCCCTGCTGCTCTTCTAACCCAGCAAGCACATCCCCCTTCTGGGCTGTGCACTCCCTGTCTGTCCTGCCCAGAGAGTTGCATATCTCCCTCCTCCTTTTCTCAGGTCTCTAAGTGCGATCTTGCCCAGAAGCAAAGCTTTGCCCTGACCATGCTATATAAAATGGTAATCCCTGCCCTCTTGCTTCCCCATGTTGCAATCACACAGAGGAGAGTGCCTCCCGGACAGTGGTTTGCAAGTGTAGCCCCAGACCTGCAGCAGCAGCCTCACCTGGGGCCACCACCTCAGAAACACAGAGTCAGCGCCCTTCTCAGTCCTACTGTATCAGAAACTGAGGTTGGGTCCAGCAATCTGTGTCAACAAGCTGTGCACTAATTCTGATGCTGGCTCCAGGTGAAGAATCACTGCAGTATACTTTGTAAATATTAGCCACTGAATCCTCCTCATAAGCGGATGAGGTTGGGAATGGTGACGCTGCTGCTTCAGGGAACACCCTTTGAAAAGCAGTGTTCTGAACACTGCAGAGTTTTATACATCTCAGCCCTGAGATCCTATGATTAATTTTTCCATTGTAGCATTAGCATATTAAAAATAAAACAAAGCAAAGCTGCTTTAGAGCTTGTAATGCCTATTGGCCTACTGGCCTTGGGATAACTGGATGTTGGCTGGTTTTTTTTGTTTTGTTTTGTTTGTTTTTTGAGATGGAGTTTCACTCTTGTTGTCCAGGCTGGAG
The DNA here is from genome assembly GCF_028878055.3 of Symphalangus syndactylus. NCBI lineage: Eukaryota > Metazoa > Chordata > Mammalia > Primates > Hylobatidae > Symphalangus > Symphalangus syndactylus. Next base: position 67,488,448 of record NC_072445.2, on the reverse strand, counting down.
TGCAATGGCGCAATCTTGGCTCACTGCAATCTCTGCCTACCGGGTTCAAGCTATTCTTCTGCCTCAGCTTCTCGAGTAGCTAGGATTATAGGCACCTTCCACCGTGGCTGGCTAATTTTTGTATTTTTAGTAGAGACGGGGTTTCACCATGTTGGCCAGGCTAGTCTTGAACTCCTGACCTCAGGTGATTCACCCGCCTCGGCCTCCCAAAGTGATTACAGGTGTGAGCCACTGCGCCCGGTGTAGATGTTGGCTTTTTAACCAACAGCAGACATGTGACTTTTTTTTTTTTCCAATGAAAAAAACTTCTTCCAACACCCAAAGGGCAAAGCAGGCAGAAGCACAAGAAACCTGAAGTTGCAGAGAAATTCAAAATTTCTCAGCCTATTTCAGATAAAAGGAAACTCAGAGAACACCCACCAAGGTTGGCAGAATCAAATGCCAGGCAGATAAGGAATGTGTGAAGCCTGCCAGGTGCTAGGGGCGGAGCCTGTGGCACATCACCTGGTGCTTGCCCAGTTTAAAGGCCTTTAAATTCAATTAGAAAACAAAACACTGTCTAGGTCACACAGAACATGAGCAGGGTCAGGGTCTGACTGCACACTGCCAGTCTGCAGCTGCTGATCCTTGTCCAACCTGGTATTTTATTCAAGGGGAACATAAGGTCACAGACTTAGTTGGTAGCAAAAGCAAATTGTGATTTCCACACCAGGGGCTCTCTGGGCCTCTCACCACACTGCCTTTGGAGAATACAAGTCCCTAGGATTACTTTTGGGTTTTTGTAAAGATGGAGATTACAATAAAAACAAAAGTTGAAGTTGATAGAACATACAGCAGTTAAAATCAGCTTCCTCCTCCTCTACCAAATCAGAAAGTCCTTTCGTGTTCTAGTCAACATAATGGCACCAGCTAATGAAACAAAGGGTCAGATCAGGCCAGCAGCTGCAAAGGGGTTTTCAAGAAACAGGTCTGTGATTGAGGAAAACACTAGCAGGCGGGAGCAGTAAGAGGTCTTCCTCTAAACCCTGGCAAAACGGTGCATCCTCAGCAGCGGCAGAGGATCCGAGGCCTTCTGACACCCCACGCCATCGTGCTCTGGCGCCATCGTGCTCTGGCGCCATCGTGCTCTGGCGCCATCTTGCTCTGGCGCCATCTTGCTCTGTTTTTGACAGAGCTTGTCTCACACAGTGTCTGCCTTTGATTTCCTGCCCACGTGGACAGGGCCATGAGGACTCTAACACTACAGAGCGCTAGTCCTCAGCCAAGTCCTGCACAGGGAATTTAGTGACAGTGTCCTCCCAGAGTCTCAGCCATCTCTGTGGCAAATTCCTCTCGCCCCATGTATCAGGTAGCCCCCTCAGTGAGCAGGGCTCTCATGTCCCCCACAAGGGACTCGACGGGTCACACTGCGTGTATCACACCCATGCCCTGCTGCGTGCACAGCTTGGGCTGGCAAATAGATGCTGAGCTCTTCTTTCCTGGGGGCTCCATCTCTCCCTCCAGTTCTATAGATTGGTGCCATTATTTTTAATGGCAAAAACCACAATTACTTTTGCACCAACCTAATAAGATATCTGAGTTTATAAATGAGCTGACTGAAATCTGGACTCTTCTCCTAGGAGTGGCTGCTAGAAGTTGTAGAAAATGCACACACACAGATTTGCACCTCACCTAACTCGCAGTTAAGCAAATGTTTCCCAACAAGGTGGGAGGCTGCGAGTCAGAGTGTGTGTGTGATCATCCACTTGGGTGGCAGCAAGGAGGAGACAGCACCTCCATGCCACGCCCACACTGTTCTCAGGTGGACTGCCACAGTCGCCTGTGACCAGGGCTTTTGCTACCAAAGAGTTCTTTCTTCCCTTTAATCCATCTGACATCCTGCTGGCAGGTTACCGCCCCTAAAGCCCAGCTCTGTTCTCTTTCAATACCGCTAAAAATGCTACGTCAGTCCAAATTCTGAGCCCACCAACCACAGCCCTCCATGATTTCGTCCCAGGCCTATTCCCCTTCTCACAGGCTGTTCTTCTCACCTAACTCAATGCTCCTGGCAAGCCAGATGGTTGTAAGCCCTACACTGCCACAGCAGCAAGCTCCTTGAAAAGGAAAACCACTCTGTCACCTGTGTCCTTCCTAACGTCTAGCATTGTATTTAGCACTTACCAGATGCTCAACACTCCCTGAATCAGACCACAGAAATGAGAGAGGCACAACTTCCATGTGGAAATTTATTACCCAATGTGTTCAGCTAACAAACTGAGTAAATGAAGAAATGACTGTAGTTTTTATTTTATTTTGACAAGGTCTCCCTCTGTTACCTAGGCTGGAGTGCACTGGTGTGATCACGGTTCACTGCAGCCTTGATCTCCTGGGTTCAAATGATCCTCCCACTTCAGCCTCCCGAGTAGCTGAGACTACAGGCACATGCCACCATGCCCGGCTGATTTTTAAAATTTATAGTAGACAAGGTGTTGCTACATTGCCCAGGCTGGTCTTGAACTCCTGAGCTCAAACAATCTTCCTACTTCAGCCTCCCAAAGTGCTGGAATTACAGGTGTGAGCCACCGCTCCTGGCAGACTAGCTTTTATTAAGCATATTTACACAAGGGCATGCGTATCCGTCATGAATGTAGCCTCTGAGGGCTCTGCACTGAACACAAATGCACAGAGTTCCTCAGGGCTGCCTCAACCACAGGAGAGCCAGGTGGCCTGTTTGCTGAAGCAAATCGCCAGCCCACCCCACACAGTTGCACTCAGTGACTACGTGTGCCTAAGGCGGAGGTGCCATTTACAGAGCTGCCAATGGTGCTGCTGGGGAGAGTGGTGAGTATTCAGGGAGGCCTTGTAGGTGCCAGGTACTGGGCATAGTGCCTTTTATCATCTGCACAACAAGCTCTGTGTTAAGCGTTAAAATTCCCCCCCTTTTTTTTAAATCCTGCCTTGTCCTGCCCCCAGTGTTAACATTCTTATTTGAAGCTCAGGAAAAACTAACTCACTGACTCCCGTAAACGCAGTTAGTAAAAGGAAGAGCTAGATTTCAAGCCCAGGCTCCCGCAGAGCCCTGGTGGGAAGGTGACAAGAGTCAACAGGGCAAGGACCCGGGCAAGTCTTTCCTGTGTGCTATGTGCTCGGGCTCCACAGAGGGCAAGGACAGCCCGGTTGGCGACAGGCGCACAGAGGCCACAGGCTGGGCTCGGCCTCGGTGATCCACAGGGACTCCCTCAGGCCCTGGGTCTCCAAATTCGTGAAAGGAATGTGGAACAAGATCACAAAGTTGTGAAGGGGCTCAGAGTATGTCACCTTGAAATATGCAAATATGCTACTTTCGCATAAGGATTATTTTGAGTTGAAGGCAACTGGAGAAAGAGCAGATGCAAGAAAAGCTCTCTACCCACCTTTCTGCTTAGAGGCAGGGCATAAATTTCCCTTTGTGAAGTTGTCACCCCCAAACTCCCTCCCTTCTCCCACAGGAGCAAGAGGAAGTGAGATGACTCATCCCTGGGGACACTACCGACTTGAATCTGCATAAACAAACCGCACGAAATAGCCCCGTCTTCCGTCACTTTCCCCCATATATTTACCTTCCCACAATTTACTGCTCCTAGAAGCCCAAAGCCTTTTCCTTTGTCTTGTCATTTCTCAAGTCATGTATTGCTTTCTGTTAAAATGGTATATAAGCTCTTAGGCTTAACCATTTCCTTAGGCTTTCATTTCTTCTTCTGTGAGATTCCCCTGTACATGTAAAAATTAAAATATTGACATCAAGTACAAGTATGCCCTTTTCTCCTGTTAATCTGTCTTTATTTTTTATTTTTTGAGACAGAGTCTCACTCTGTCGCCCAGGCTGGAGTACAGTGGCGTGATCTTGGCTCACCGCAACCTCCGCCTCCCCGCTCCAGTGACTCTCCTGCCTCATCCTCCTGAGTAGCTGGGATTTCAGGTGCGTGCCACCACGCTCGGGCTAATTTTTGTGTTTTTAGGAGACGGAGTTTCACCATGTTGGCCGGGCTGGTCTTGAACTCCGGCCTCCCTTGGCCTTCCAAAGTGCTGGGATTACAGGCATGAGCCACTGCGCCCGGCCTTAATCTGTCTCTAGTCAGTTTTATTGGCAGGGTCCCAGGTTCTAAACCTAAAAGGGTAGAGGAAAACATTTTTTCTTCCCTTATAGTTGCATCCTTAAAGTTGTACCATTTCATAATTAAGTGATAATGTTTGTAATAAAAAGAACAATGTTGTTAGAGATTTAAAAGCCTATACAGAATTAAAAGTGGCAGCACTGAGTTTAATTATGTAAGATGATGTCACCTTTTGGGTTTCTTGCTCTTGTCTGAGAACATCAGCTCTTTCTAGTCTAGAACCACTATTCCATCAACGTTGACCAGATGGGGAACATGGAGCAAGAGAGGTCCAAAGAAGGTGCCTAGGAAGGCCCAAGGGAGAAAGGAAACCCTAGGCTGAAGTCTGAGCAATTGAAGAGGGGATGTGTGTGGAGAGCAGAGCCGCAGAGGGAATAGCAGGGCCGAGGGGAGGGAGGGGCCAGTCACTTCTTAAGTGATGTAATAGCTCTGTGGCTATTATTGCCATTGCAGCCGAAATCCATGTCAGCCTCCTACCAATCACGATTTCGTATCCTTTAAAACTCCTCTCCCAACTTTAATAAAAATTAAAACAGTTTGCTTTCCCCCACCCCCAATCTGATAATCCACCACCAGGCACACAGGCCTTAGATGGAGACAGATGGTGATCTGTCTTCAAAGACTTTGTCAAGCTCTGTTACAAAGCTTTTTGTTTTCTGTTCATTCCCCAGGTGCAGCTGAGTTCCCAAGCCCTGGTCCTGTCCCTCCTGGGGTGACAGCCTCCGCTTTCCAATTCATAATGTCAGGGGCATGTAACCAGAACAACTCCCTCTTAAACAGGAGCTGGGTAAAATGAGGCTGAAACCTACTGGGCTGCGTTCCCAGATTAAGGCATTCTAAGTCACAGGATGAGATAGGAGGTCAGCACAAAAGGCAGGTCATAAAGACCTTACTGATGAAACAGGTTGCAATAAAGGAGCTGGCCAAAACCCACCAAACCCAAGATGGCCACAAGGGTGACCTCTGGTTGTCCTCACTGCTACACTCCCACCAGCGCCATGACAGTTTACAAATGCCATGGCAAAGTCAGGAAGTTACCCTATGTGGCCTAAAAAGGGGAGACAGGAATAATCTACCCCTTGTTTAGCATATTATCAAAAAATAACCATAAAAAAGGGCAACCAGCAGCCTTTGGGGCTGCTCTGTCTATAGAGCAGCCATTCTTTTGTTCCTTTACTTTCTTAATAAATTTGCTTTTACTTTGCACTGCAGACTCGCCCTGAATTCTTTCTTGGGTGAAATCCAAGAATCCTCTCTTGGGGTCTGGATCAGGACCCCTTTCCTGTAACAATAATGGTTGAGGAACATCTGAGCCTCCTTATGTAGACATATGAAATTAAAAATGTGTCCATGAGACTACGGCTTCCCTCCTCTCCTCTCCCCACAGGGGAGGTGTTTCCTAGCCCAGAGAGCACTCCCACAGAAGCAGTATTACCCAGGAGGGATGGCCTGGAGAAGGGAGTGGCAAGAGCGAGGGCTTTGAAATTGGTTGGCATTTCCATTTTCCAAGTACCAGCTATATGAATGACATTGAGCAAGAGGCTTAACATACTTATGACTCTCTTATGAAATGGCAAGAGGTACTATCTGGAAGAAATGTTTGTGAGAGTCAAAGAAAATGATGATATAAAGTAAAACGCCCAGATGATATAAGGTAAAACGCCTGCCCGGCACATTCTCTCTAGTGCCTTCAAACAGCACGTTAGTATAATAATTCAGGGACACAATTAAACAGCCCTGTGGGCCGGCCTGGGGACCCATGCGTAACCACAACAGAGTCTATGACAAATTGCCCCTTTAGTTCCAGGTAACCATGAGATAAATGAACTTTTGTAATAGTTTATAATTCTTGCAAAAGTTGGGAACATTTTGCATAAGAATGGCAACTTGCAAAGTGACCCGATTTCTAACCACAATATAAGGACCTTTCTAAACGATCCTTTGTGTAAAGGCCAAAAACGATTTTCAAGGTCCCATGTGAAAAAGCAGGAGACAATTGCCGTAGCAAATTTATAAAGTGACAGAGTGCAGCCCTTATGGAAAACAGATGGGTCTACTGGGAAAAGGGTAGCCCCATGACGTGCTGAAGACATGAGAACTGAGAGACTGTCCCTAGGTACTTGTGGGTTTTGATGGGATCTGTCTGGAAAGGATACATTTACCATTTGGGAAAACAGAAACCAGGGCAATATGAGTTTAAGGGAATGATATTTAAAGGACTCATGTCTTCACGCTTATGCTCCTTCTTTCAGGATAAGGTTGAATGAGGAGGGGCCGGTCTCTCATGTTACACATAACCAATGCCTGCTGTGGCACCTTCCCCTCCCTTCACAGGGTTGAAGGTGGCCTGTTGTGAAGTCAGGGGTCACATGGCTCCTGTGAGCTCCTGGCTCTGAAGGAAACACATTCAGGAACATACAGCATTTAATATAGAGAAACACTCCCCACACAGAGGTTGTTGAGAGGCTGGCCTGAGTCACAGATGACCTCAGAAGCTGTTTCCAGGTTCAGTGGAAAGAGGGTTTCTCAGAATGCCCTCCCTCGGATCAAGTTGAGAGGAAAAATGTTAAATATGAAGGATTGAAATGCTAAAAAAAAGTTATGCCACTGAAGCATACTTTTTGTTGTAGTTGTTCAAAAGATTTTGTTCCAAAAGCCTAACTTTTATACAGCGCAAGAGGCTGTTTCAAGGCGAGGTTTAGAGGACACACCTGAAACTTTTTAGAATGGCAGATGTCAGACCTCACTGGAAAACTCCGAGGTGGATGGGTTTTGTTCTCTCTCTCTTCTTCCAACTCCTTGGGTCCAGAACACGAAAACCCAGAAAAAAAATCACAGTATTACTCTACTTAGGATGTGACTCTGCAGTCACTGGTTAATCACTGCTCTGGTGTCGGGTGGCATTCAAACGTAAATGCCGTGATTACCAAACCATCGCAGACTTCTGGGGTAAGTGTTCAGCCCGCACTTCTGATTCACGCTGGGCTGCCTTTGACAGAGTTGGCAGAAGAGAAAAGAAGCAAAAGAGAAGAAACCACACGCACAATTCATTTGTCATCTGTTGTGACCGAAGCTTCCCTGTCAAGCGAGCGGGGTGGGGGCGGGGGAGTGCAGGAAACGGAACACAAGCTGGGAATAAAATTCCAGGCCGGGACCATCCTTTCCACACCTGTAAATCCTTTAAAAGAAAAGTTAACGGATTTTTAAAAATCATACAACTTAAATCTTCTTGTACTTCTTTCATTTCCTAAACAAATCCTAGGGCCCAAGTGATTATCTATATTTCGATTCATGGATAGAGGAAGAAATCTGTTCAGTAGCATTAAGAAGAAAATCCCGGTTCAGCAGCTCCTAAACTAGCATTTTGTTCCTCTAGGTACATACTACGGGTTTAAATTTTAGGTGTGTCTACGTGAAAATGAAAACTTATTTTCAGTTACCGTTTTGTTTCAAGATGGAAGCCTGAATTTGAAATCCAGCCCAACGTGGTTTGCTGTTTTAAGGCTATGTGTCTCCTTAACACAACTCTCTTTAAAAAAGTCATTGTGTGGCCAACAAATTGAGATAAAACAAAATTTAAAGGAAGACCTTACTTCATCTAGGCAACCGAATACTAAAATTTGAAATTCAGAATGAAGTACCGCCCCAGAAACTATGGAAGTGAGGCCACCTGGGCTCATGGCTCACCTCCTCTGAAACACACACACCCCTTTTTCTCTTCCAATCTGCAGAGGTCCCTGAAAACAGTGCTTCTCAAAGGTGGGGCTTCCTTGATCCACAGCATCAGAGTCCCCCAGGGCCCTGAGCCCAGATTCCCAGAAACAGATGCTTTCCAGATGGAGCCCAGAAAGCCAGTCGATGGGGGGACCAGGAGATTCAAACGTTGAGGAGCTTTTGCCGTCAGATGTCAGCAAAATTGCTGGGATTTCTCATCTGCCTGAAACTGCCATCATACAAATAACACCTTCACGTTAGTGCTGGGGAGGAAAACCTTTTCCTCCACCCTCCTAGGGTCAGTGCTTGGGGCCTGTGAATTAAACTGACAAAAGACAGGCTGGCAAGAGAAAAGAAAGCTTATTCACATACATATACCGACAGGGGAGTGCAAAAAATGGCTCAGAGAAAAGGTTGGAATTTGGGGCTTTATATACCATCCTAATGCAGGGAGGGGGTTAGGAATTCAAGAGACAATAAATAGTGGGAAATGACCGAGAAATATACGGGGGAAATAACATAAGGGAAGGTTTGTTTTAGTAAGGTGTGTTTATGAAATTTCTCATCCTGCACCAACTTCTCATCTTCGCCTCTGTTGGGAGAATTCTCCCTTAAAGGGGGATTTATGACAGTCGAATTCTTTGGGAAAGCTCTGTTTCTAGGTAGATGGGGGAGTTCCGACAAAGCTGCGTCCTGCATCTGCTGGTTCTCAAATGCTGTCAGCTCAAAACAGTCCTTATGGCCAGTGGCATATTCTGGACCACTTCAGCAGCAAACAGGGTCACTGCATTTCCACATCTATTCCCAACCACACTCTTGCTATGTAAACAAGTGCTAATCCCATTTAACAGGGAGGCCCCAAGAGGTTAGTTACCAAATAGGCCTTAGGTCATATGGTTTATAGTATCTAGGACTTGAATTCAGATCTTCAGATTTTAAACACCAGATTTATCCTTTAAGAACAAAGAAAACATCCCCAGCCCCCGCAAACACACACACACACACACACACACACCCTCATCATTTAGACATAATGTCCTCGTTTTCGACATCTTTTTTTCAATAAGACTAGCACAATTTATCACCATGACCATTAATGAGACCAGCCCTTAACAAGCTAAGCTTATCAATGAGGGCTCTCTCCCGTGTTTGTCGAGACGTAATTAAATACTCAGCAACTGGCCAAATGTCGAAAGACCCTAGGTTGCTCTTGAATTGCCCATCTGCTTCCAAACATAATGACGGTGATTGATGACCTTGGGGAGTCGGCTATATTTAAGGGAAGAGCCAATCACTGTCAAACATTGGTGCCGAACAGAGAGCAGCCCTTAAATACACACACAAGAAGGAAAAAAAAAAAAGTTTCATTTGGGAAAGATAAGACAGAAGGCACAGGATGGCAGAAGAAGGAACTTACATTCTATAAATATTGAGAATATTTTCTCAAGTAAATTTTACATTCGATTCACTTTTTCCTAAGTTAAAAAATATTTTAAGAGGATTTTCACCAAGGGGAATGTTACACGAATTAGAATCTACTGTCCAGTCTCTGACAGCACTGGGGAATGCCTTGGTTTCTGTGGCTTTTTCTTCCAGAACTGCACTGTCCAATACAGTGTTCACATGTGGCTATTTAAACTTAAATGAATTAAAATTAGGTACAAGTAAACCTTCAGTTCTTCAGTTGCACTGGCCACACTTTAAGTGTTCTACTGGACAGCACTGATCTGGAATCTGATGTTAACGTGTCAAAATGAAAACACCTTCCTAGCATTCTCAATGACATGTAAGTAAGAAGGAGGGGAAAACCGAACTTAAATTAAAAAAAAGTAATATTTCGCATATATGGAAAAAGCATAAGAAATAATAGAGAATACCCAAAACAGCTTGGCCAAGTCTCTACATGTGCCCTATTCTCCTCCCCTCTTTCCTTCCCCTTTTCTAGCAGAAGCTCTACTGGATCCCTTTGATGAGTCTAAAGGGCTCTCTTGAAAAGTTCAAAGGACACAAGCAATAGTGTCTGACACGACCACGTGGTTAAGAACCTGGGCTCGGCCGGGCGCGGCGGCTCACGCCTGTAATCCCAGCACTTTGGGAGGCTGAGGCGGGCGGATCACGAGGTCAGGAGATCGAGACCACGGTGAAACCCCATCTCTACCAAAAATGCAAAAAAAAAAAAAAATTAGCTGGGCGCGGTGGCGGGCGCCTATAGTCCCAGCTACTCAGGAGGCTGAGGCAGGAGAATGGTGTGAACCCGGGAGGCAGAGCTTGCAGTGAGCTGATAGCGCACCACTGCACTCCAGCCTGGGTGACAGAGCGAGACTCCGTCCCAAAAGAAAAAAAAAGAACCTGGGCTCTGGAGCCAAACAGCCTGGGTTCTACGTTTTCTGGAAAACTAAAAGCCATTCTAAAATGTTTGGGATTTCATTGAAGGTTAAAATGAAACTAATTTGTACACATAGAGTGATGTATAAAGATCCTTTTTCTGGAGGTAGAAATGAACAGCATGTCTTGAAAGAACCAATTCCAAACTTTAAGCATATTGAAATAAGTACGCATTAGGCAATCACGAACTCCTTCGGTATCACACTTTGGTCCTTATAATTTCAGAAGCAAGCTTCTTGCAAACTATCCACCTCCTGCCTCCTTAAAATGGGGTAAAGGTGCTTCTGGAGCTAGAAGCAAACACAGGAGAAAACTCATTTCTTGGCAGCACTGGCAGCCTGGGCTAAGGAAACCATCTTCCTCGTCTTGGTGAATTGTTCAAGAAATTTTAAGTATCAGGAAACAAGTGGACTCCTCACTGAGCAAACTTCCTTTATACAAAGAAAGTGGCCATTTGTTGTCCAGTACTTGACTACACAAAAGACCCATGGCTAATACTGTAATAAATATGTCCCTGTGTCTGAATGCAAAGAACAATTGGCTTTGTCAGAATTCTTAACTTTCTTTTATCTTAGTGTTACTTCTACTACGTTCCCAAATTCAGTAGACTCCTGGCATCAGCATCTAGGGAATTAGCACACAGAAGTGTTTCAATAAGTACTGAGGTTCATTCAAATGACTGAGAAATGAAAGACACATGTTTGAGTTTTATATAGTCCATCTCCAGTCAACTTAAGAAAACAACTTCGTAGAGGGAAAGCACTCACTTTTAAGTTATAAAGAAAGTACCAGTAGTTTATATTTCTTTTCTTTCTTTCTTTTTTTTTTTTTTTGAGACAGAGTCTTGCTCTGTGACCCAGGCTGGAGTGCAGTGGTGCGACTGTGGCTCACTGCAGCCTCCATCTCCTGGGTTCAAGTGATTCTCCTGCCTCAGCCTCCTGAGTAGCTGGGATTACAGGTATGCACCAACACACCTGGCTAATTTTTGTATTTTTAGTAGAGATGGGGTTTCACCATGTTGGCCAGGCTGGTCTCAAACTCCTGACCTCAGGTGATCCTCCCACCTTGGCCTGCCAAAGTGCTGGGATTACAGGTGTGAGCCACCACACCTGGCCCTAGTAGTTTATATTTCTAAAAACATGGAGCCCTTCCCAGGACAAGAGGATAAGAGAAACGTGGGACTTGTATTTATATGGAATTGAGATGGTCAAATGCTTGTTGACTACAGTAATACATCTCTGTCATTATGTAAAACCAACTCTGCCTCCAAATAATCATGAAGTAGAACTGGCCTACCTGTTGCTAAACAGATTTTGTTTTTGTTTCAGTTTTATATTTATAACCTGCTGTACATACAGCTGAGCTTGTTTCTTATTTTGGTGTCTCCTATTCTCCGAGAGTGTTGACGGCTGTGGCCTTCCTTGGTATTGCAGAATACACTGAGCGACACGGCACACACGCTTGCTGTCAGCTATCATGCTGCCACTAAACGGCTTCCACTTCAGCATTTGAAATGTTCCACTTACAGCCTATGCGTGATTCAGCCTGGTGCCACTGAAACTTTTCCCGCCTCGAACTGCTCAAAGCCCAAACGGGCTCTTGGCCATTCAAGGGCATGGACTCTCTTTGGATGTGCACGATGCCAACCTGACAAGCCAGCGCCACCTCCACCCAGGTCCCAGCTCAACATCTCTGCTGACTTGCTCACATGCTCACGTACCTCTAACACCCAGCATTGCACATCTGAAGCTGCACTCACCCCTGCCCCTCTCCACACAAAAGCCAGCCCTTCCATCCACTTGATGTCTGTTAATGACCCATGCATTCCCTCAGTCACTCCAGGATGAGAACTGGGGGCAGCAACCCCTTCCTCCCCTGCATAGATGAAGTCCCAGTCCAGCCAGCTTCCTCCCTACAAATCCTCTTAGTGACTGTGCACCCCATTGCCGCTACTCTGTTCCAGCTTGGGTAGGGTCCCCTCCGTATCTGCTGCCACACAGCTTACAAGGGCATCCCCAAGCAAGCAAGTGGCTCTTCAAACACTTGTGTTGGCACTGCATTCCTGTGTCATCACATCCAGATCCTGGACAGGCATGCAACACCTCCAGCTATTCCCAGCTGCACCCTCCCACAGCCTCTTGGGAGTCCACGGGAGCTGTGCTCATTCCCTGGCCATCCCTCAGACCCACCTTCCACTTGGTTCCCTGTCATGCCTTTGCTCAGCTCAGTTCTATTAGAAATATTCTGCCCTTGCTGACACCCGGAATGAATTCTAACCTAGGACCTGGCAAAGCTGTCTTGGGTCAGGGCACACATAGCATATACCCCTTAGTAGCATCTAATGGAAAACATACATACGTTTCAACTTTTCACATTAAACAAAGATACCATGGGAATTCCCTGAAAATACAGAGATATGTATTAAGGGAATCACCAATAACCGAAACACCCAGTGTTCATATTTCAGTATATTTCCTCCCAATCTTTCAAAAAGTTTTTTTAAAAATGGTTATCAGTTTGCTTTTGTTATTTTACATTACGTTGCACACATTTCCCCAAGTCATTAACTACCCCCACGCTGTGATGTCCTGTGAGTGCCCAAAGTTTGACCGTGCAGCTACACCACTCATGGACTTAACCCCTCGCATCACTGCTGGACATTCAGCGGCTTCCTATTTTGTACGGTTGCGTTGTCTTACACGCACATGCTTCTGTCCCCCCAGCTGGACCCCGGCATTCTTGTGGGCCATGTCCTTCTCTCACACTTCCTCACACCCCTCCGGATGGTGAAGAGCTGACGCAGAGAAGACTCCGGTGAGTGTCGGCGGCTGACCTGAGCAACCAACCCCCAACACTGGAGCATCATCACAGCCGACCTCTGAGAGCTGAACTGCACAGAATTTAAATACACCAGGAGCACTTAGTCATTCCTTCCCCTGGGTAACAGCAGGCAGGGCCCAGCCATGCAATGAACTGCCAAATGCCTCAGGAATCTGCTTGATCTCTTGGGTCTCCTAAGCTGCTTCTCCCCCAGTCTCCCTCTCTCATTCATCGCTCGTGTTGGCTACCTCCTGGTTCTTCTCAATGGTCTTCTCTTTCTCCTCCTACTTAACTTTTTCTGATCTATACTTTTTAGCATAAAAATCTGATTTTTTTAATGACTTCATATTGAATTTTTTAAAAGTCTGATATTTTCTCATTATTCCTCTAATCTTCACTGGAGACTCACTTTATGCACAAGATTCCTGAGTCTTTGGCTTGGCATAGGAGGTCCTACACTGTCTGCCCTGCCCTCAGGCTGTGGTCAAGAGCCCTTCCTTCTACTGCTAGAGATGAAGCTCTGCCCAGCGTCAGGAGGTGTGCAGCTGGTGCCCCAGCCTGGATGCCCTCTTGTCTTTGCGTGGTGATGTGTCCTCATGGAGGCTTTTGCTCTCCACTCCTTCATCTAACTCAGGCCTCCCTGGCTGTCTTATCTCACTGCAGGCTTCTCCTTCACAGCACCTGTCCAGCTGCGGGGGACACACTTATCTAATTACCTGCGTGCTGTGTGTCTCCTGCTCTGGACTGAAGGCTCCAGGAGGAAAGAGACATTCTTTTTGTCTTCTTCAGTCCCAAACCTCTAATCCTTGGTGCCTGCATGTTCCATGACTCCATGCTTGTGGACAGAAGGAGGTGGGGACGTGGGGAAGTGAGGGAGGGAATTGGTTTCTGACTATGGCCTGGAACAACTACTACAACTAAGGGGTCTGGTCTCCGAACCAAGGCCTAGGTGCCATCTTTCCTGGAGCAGGAGCTGTATTTTTCTACAAGCTTCTGTTTTCTCTTCTTACCTGAGCTTTGGGTGACTTGTGGCCATCTGCTCAGAGTGACAACAGCAGTCGGCATTGTGTTTATCTTGCTCTCAGGTTATTTATTTAGCAAGGCCACTGTCTTCTTACTGAGTCCCATCTGCACCCAAGTGAGTGCACACTATAGAATCCGGCCCTGTTGATGGAAAAATGCAGCCCACCATTCGGCACTTACTAACCTGGCAATCACATGAGCATCCATCACATTCCTGGCACTGAGCTGGGTGTGGTGCCCTTCCCAACTCCTAGGACCTGACCCACCCAACACCTGAGGTCAGACACTTCACCCTAGCGGCTGCTCATTCAACCCAAGATCCAACTAGCAAACTGTCCAAGGAAAACAGAGCTTCAAACCTTCCAGCTGCAGAAAGTCACCAAATCTTACAGCAAGCATCCTGGGTCACAAGGAGACAAACCCTTCCCAGCCAACGGACCGGGTCCCCATGACCCAGAGCCAGGGCAGGGAGGGTTTAGGAATTTAGAGGCTTTGCTCCAGAGGAGAGTCAACTGGTACTCTCTTCCCTTCCACCTGTCTCCCCAGCCTTCATCACCACTCTAGAAATAGTCATCTTTCAGAACCCCTTCAGAAGAGTAAACAGTGTCTCCCTCTGGGTAAACCAGAAAGCCACAAAGCCTCCCCTGAGCAGGATGACAAGGAAGGGGGATGCTCCTCTGCTTCTGCCCTCGAGGACAGCTGCCTTTTCTGCAAACAACTGGGCAATGGGGTGCTTCCCGCTGGGGCCAACTGGCCTCTGGGCACTTCTCCCTGCTCTTCGTTCCTCCCTGCCGAAGGCTGCAGAGCCCTCGAGGAAGCCTGCCCCAGCCACCAAGCAGCTCAACACTGAGCTGGGGCTTCGGATTGGGCAGTGGGAGCCCCAAACACCTTTCTGTCTCCTACCTGTCTTTCTTCCTCCCCACTTCCTGGCGACCTAAGAGGCAGCCTCTCTCTCCCTATCCCACCTACCCGAGGACTCTTCGGCCAAGTTGACTCCCACCACGAAATCCCAATGCCAACCCCGAGGCAAGCCCTGTGGCCCCTGGAGTTTCTGGAACCCTCTCTAGAATGTGGTTCACCCATGGGGCATCCCCTGCAGGCCCTGAATTATTATAGTACCAAAATATACCTTCCTTCCTCCTCCACCTCCTCACAGCCTAGCTTGCAGTTAGGCTAACCGTCACGGCTGGCATGAGCTGTTTTCATCAGATTAAAATGCGTGACCCCTCTTCCCACACACTATTGTATTTCTGTTTGGTGAAGAATATTGAATACTCAACCACCCAAGTGCTTTAAATATCACTGAATCTCGGGAGGTGGAAGAGCAGAGTGGAGAAGATGAATTCTTTGAACTACTCAGAAATCAGCCTAACATGAAAGCAGGAAATTCATACTGAGTGGGCAGTGCCCAAGCAACCTGGTATCTTCGGGAAAGATAAGGTGGTGGCTTATTGCGCCCATTGCTCTCTGATCACAGACCTGGGATACAGCACCTCTCCCAGGGCTCTTGATTCCTGTGATACACGAAGGCAAATGATCACGGTCGCCTCCATCCCCTCTTGTGGGCTAAGTACATTCACAGTCCCTTGGTTCTTGGTCTTTGTGTCCTTTGAAGCACATAAAAGTCTGGTGGATGAGTTGGACCATGGTTGCTAGAAAATTATTTCCCAGTACTAGACAGCATAGTGACTCAGCACACAGGCACACACGCACACACACACACACACACAGGCGTGCGCACACACACACACGCGCACACACACACCCACCCCAAAGTTTCATGAAACAATACTTAACCCTTATTGTGTGTGATTCACTTAATTCTATTTTTTTCTTTAAAAATGCTGGGCAGGAACCACCCGATGGATTCTATAACCCTTAACCCAAGCCCTAATGTGTCATAAACTACAGTTTTAAAAGCTGCTCTAATGTAGAGTTGGAAAACTATGACCCTCGGGCCAAATCCTGCTGAAGGCTGCTGTTTTTGTACAACGCACTGCCTGATTTTATTCAGCTTGTCCCTAAGAATGGTTTTGACATTTTTAAATGGTTCAAGACAACCAAAAGATGAATAATATCTGTGCGTGAAGTTCATGTGAAATTGAAATTTTAGTGTCGACAAACGCGGCTTTTGTGGAATGTGGTCACACTCATTCACCTCCAGACTGTCCATGGCTGCTGTTGCGGTAGCAGGGAGTAGGTGGGCCAGAGACCGTATGGCCTGCACAGCCCAGAATATTCATGTTCTGGCCCTTTGCAGAAAACTTGGCCCATGCCTGCTCTGAAGCTTTGACAGCTGCAGGCTGGATTAACTGATCCATTCGTCAAACTGGTTGTCAGAGCCAGCATGTTTTAGTTATCCTTCAGTTTCTAACAGAAAAATCGGCATTATCACTTAAAAAATGCAAATGGTGGTTTTTATTATGACAGCAGATTCCTCAAGGGAGACTGAGTTATTTTCACATCAGAGAGAGAAAACAAATGGAATTTCTTGGTGGTAATGGGGAGCTGGTCTCGCTGCCCTTCTCGCTCCCATTCTGAGGTCAATCATCTTGCATCTTCAAAGGGCACTTGAATTTTTAATCATCTTCTCTTATTGAGGCATTTAATTTGTGGTGAAAGAGAAAGATTTTTTCTTAAAAAAAAAATCCCTTTTGAATTTACTAACTTATAATGGTGAGCCTGCATTTCCTCTACGAGAAGCAAGGCCAGGCCGATTTGAACAAATTCCACTTAAAATTCAAGAAACCCATGTGAGATGAAAAGTACCCTCAGAATGACCACAAACAAAGACCTCATAAAAGGCTAATGCCGTTTGTATAGAATTACAGGAAAGAAAGTGAGCGCTAGAGAGGCCCTCGCAGTTAAAGCCCCCAGCTTTTGTGAGGCTCAGGCGGGATGGAAAAAAAAATCTCCCTATTAGCATTCTAGCCGGATGGCCCTTTGTCCAGTGTAATCGGAGTGCGGTGGAAAATGCCAGGCAATCTAGCCTCTTGGGGTGGAAAACGAAGGGGCGAAGGAAAAGGGTTGGGGAAAAATAATCTGATGTTATCAGCTAGTGCTGGAAGAAAGACAAGTCTCGAGATTTTATGGGGTGGGGGTGGCTGAGCTGGGCAATGAACACAAATCCTGGGGGTTGCCCTGAGCGTGCCAGGCAGCGGGGAATGTTCAGCCCACAAGTACTGGATGGTCAGGACTAATGAGCAGTCATCCAGGCTCAATCAACAGCCCTCTCTGTGGCTTCCCGCCCACCCCTCCCACCCCACCCGCCGCTCTGGAAACCTCTCTCCCCTCGACCTTTCCTGGCTTTCGCCTAAGAACACGTCACTGGCCACTGCAAAGATTCTGTAACCCATCTCCTCCCCTAGCCACACTGTACCACAGGGTGGGCCCTATGGAACCATATTTCTGCTGTTTGGTATCAAAACTGTCCCCAAGGGGACTTGCTGCTTCATTCAGGACTGAGCCAGGAAACCCAGGTTCTAACGCATTCTCATCAAATGTACATGACCCCCAGGTGAGCAGGAGGATGGGAAGCAGGGCCAAGGCCTGAGCTGCTGCAGTCATGGGGACCACCTCGAGGAAGATGGAGTTCCCACCTAGGCCACACCAAACAGGAGAGCAGGGAGGGATGCTCTGGGTGGATGGCTGTCCATCACCTGACTGGGAAGGCTGCTCCGTTTCTGAAATGGGAGTCAAGGCGAAAGCACTCCATGGCCTCCCCTCCCCAGGCAGGGCTGCTAGAGTGCTGAGAGGTTGCAGAGGCCATGGGCAAAACCAGGCCCGCCAGGACCACAGATAAGGAAGGGAGGAGCAGGGCAGGTTGTGGAAGGAGATGTGAGAGTGTCTCTTGTCCTGCTGCTCTGACAGCGAAAACCACATACACGGACATGTACAGACACACAGACACTCACAAACATACACACACAGACATGCACACACACACACACAGCCATAGACACTCACAAGCATGCACACACAGACATGCACAGACACACACACAGCCACACACACATACACAGCCACAAACACAAGCACATACAGACATGCACAGACACACACACAGACACAGCCACAGAAGCTCACCAGCATGCATGCACAGACACACACAGACACATATTGACACATTCACATACACAGCCACATACACACATAGGCATACTCGCAGACACACAAATACACAGACAGAGAGAAAGAGAGCAGGTGAGCACACACCAAGCCCCAGCCATAACAAAAGGGAGAAAAGGCTCTGATCTCTGCCCCATTCTTGTTTTTCCATCTGAAAATGAGAAACCTGCTACTGGGACTCACCTGAATCATGGAAAATGAACTCACTTGAGTCCTTAAATCATACTCTCACAGCATATGGAAACTGCCAAGCTTCCTGGAGGTCTGAGAATAAATGGTACTGTGGTCAGATCCATTGATAGAGTAGAGACTCTGTGCCTGAAAGGCAAGGCAATGTCTTTCCATCCTCAAGAGACCCAGCTTCCAGCAGGCACTCAAGAAAGGATGGGTGAACAATTTATTAGTGGGTAAAGTAATGGACGAACTGAAACACAGTCTGTTTTTAGTTGATGTCCCAGTAAGAGTGTTAGGGGGAAGTCAAGGTGTTGGAGGGGTTGCTCTAGATTTCAATGATCCACACCATCTCTAATTTGTTACTAATCAATCAAATAGTGAATGTCTAACAAATGGGGAAGGTACTATGCTGGGCCAAGTGGCCACATAATGGGTTGCTGAATCTCATAATTCAACATCATCTTATTCAGTTGACACTTGTCTTTCCATGTCAGTTAAGCAGGCAGCCTCATTAGTTCATGCGTAGACAACAAGCAGAACAGACAAAGTAGGACCTGAGGGCCAGACGGTGACAGTATCAACTCTGCCCCTAAAAGCACAAGGCATTTGGACAATTTGTGCTATACTCTTTCCTTTGAACAGGCAACAGGAAAAACAATAAAAGATACTCCTAGTACTGAGTTTATAAAAACACAAACAAAAAACCCAGCGCCTCTCCACACGGCAGTATTCAAATCCTTATCTTTGGGCTCCTACCCTCTGTCTGCTTGGAAACAGCTCCCTGTCTTTGTGGCCGCCACCCTCCCCAGCTAAAAAAAAAAGTCTCCCTCCAAATACTATCCAGCAGCTCTTCAAATAAAATAGGATGAATAGAGAGGCCTTGATACTATCAGTTTTCTCATCTTCAAACTGGAAATCAGAAATAATATCAGAGTAAAGACATTGACTTATTAGGTACAGTGAGAAGCCTCTGAACTTAAAAGACAGGAGGAAGACAAGCATGCAATGCATGGGTTCTTCACACCCTGTCCTATGCAACACAGCAACCCTCCCCTGGTCGAGAAAAATAATCTCCATGATAATCTCTTAGAAATATAAATGCATTTATAGATAGATATTTTCCCTCTTACCATGTGTATAAGAGAACAGGACATTGCTGGGCAGAGGGAAGTTATTGTGTGAAGGCCAAGGTCATAACAAGGTTACCATTCTCATGAGTCTGGGCTAGGTCTTTGCCCTCCCGTCTGGCTCCCTGTATCAGCCCCACTCCCAGGCTCCAGAGCTAGGCCACTTGATGCCTGGTCAATCCTTTCTGTGCCTTCCCAAATCTACTCTCAACTTCTGGCTCATCTACTATTCTCTTTTGCTATTTCTTAAGTCCTGGGCCACGGGAGCCCAAGGTCTCACTCAGCCCTGCACAAACCC
Organism: Symphalangus syndactylus; assembly: GCF_028878055.3. NCBI lineage: Eukaryota > Metazoa > Chordata > Mammalia > Primates > Hylobatidae > Symphalangus > Symphalangus syndactylus. The sequence goes on along the minus strand of NC_072445.2, from coordinate 67,468,646 downwards.
CAGCTCTCAAAGCCGGCGTCGCTCTCACTCATTCCCTGTCTCCGCACCGACACGGAGGAGCCACTGGATAGAACGCTGAGGTATAAAAAAAAGAAGGAAGTTCAGAAAAACAAACACAGTATGACAGCATTTGTAGAAAGTTTTTTTTAAAAGGCAAAACCGTACAACGCAGTGTTCTAGATGTGGTAAAACCTAACGAAACTCATGAGGATAAAAAACAGCAAACGGGGTGGGGAGACTTGTGGACAGGGGAGGGGGAGGAGGCGTGGGGCAGGAGGGGGACGAGGCGGGGGGCAGGACGGGGACAAGGTGTGGGGTGGGAGGGTGGGACTTATTAATGAGGCTTGTTTCTGAGTCTGGGTAGCAGATACACGTGACATCAGAAACATCTCATAGTTAATCACGAAAGAACCCGAAGCATGCGTGCTCTCTCAGGAGGGCTCTCCTTCCGCGTGCCAGTCCTTGGGATCTGGACTTCTGGCTCCTGGAAACATTCAAAACGAAACGGTGGGCCATGGAACAGCTGACAGGATTGGATGGTAAAACAGTGTCTTAGATCCACCCTTGGTGCCTACAAGGGTAAAAGGCCACACCTCCATCTCAGAGATGGCAGCAACCTCATCCAAGGGGCAGGGGAAGCCTCAGAGGAGTGATTTTGGCAGCCTCTCACTTCCTTATTTGCCTGTGAAAATAAAGCTGACCCTAAACTTAGCCGCCCCGCACTACCCTCCCGCTGGCTTCTCCACTGTCCTGGGCAAATCTTTAACCCCAGAGACAGTAGTGTTTATTTTAGAACCAAACCCGCTGGCCAGGACACCATCCACGTGAAACATTTCTTCCTAAGCCTGAAGCTTTGTTGTAACCATGTTGTCTTCCTCCTTATTGGCTCAGCAGTGAGATGGGCTGGCTTGAACCTCCAGGTCCTGAAACTTGCCCAAGATATCAACAACCATCTGTAATAAGGTGCATGATCCCGCTCAAGCCCTTCAGAGCATCTGTGGATGTGTTACCTCATATGCCCTCACCAAATCCTATAAATAAGAATATCAAGTAGTGTCCCCATTTCCAAGATGGGAAATGGCCCCTTCAAAGGTCAGGTCACGGACACTGTGATGCAGGTGGTGCCTCTAGGAGAGGTGCAGGCTTCTAGATCCCAACTGCTGTGGTTTGTTCTAAAGGCTGCAGCAGCCTGAACCATAAAGACAATTTTAAAGCAGTAAACCTAGCAATACGGCCTGGAAGAGAAAACCAAAAGAGAGCCAAAAAAAACCCCAAAACAAGGCAGGCACTGTAATGAAATGCTCACATTTACTCCAGTGCCCACATCTGCATTCCCAGAGTCTCAGAAATCTGGCAGGATTCCAATGCCATGGAAATATTTATCATTGTTTTTGCCAAACAAACTCCCTTACCTTAAGCAAAGGTCAAGTACACTATAAAACTCCCAGTGCAAACAGCCAGCTGGAGGACTTATCCCAGCCTCTGTAAAGTCTTTGCTAATAATTATCCAGACAGCTTTCCTAATTTTTATTTTTAAATGGGGGTGTGGCTCAGCAATAGTATAAGGATTAATCCCCTTATCAATTAGCATGAGGAAAGGACGGCAGATACAAAGTAGGTGTGTTCTTCCTGGCTTTCCACCTGCTCAATTAGGCTCAGGTCTTAAATGATTTCCAAAATTGGACTACATCTACTGTGTTTACTTCATTCTAAATATCAAAAAGATATCTAAAAGCTTATCATAAAAAAATTTAGAATTTCCCTTTTTGGTTACCAACCTAAAAGCTCCTTAGTTTAGGGACTGTGTTCTTATTCCACAAGCCATGCCCAGCTCCTGGTTCACAGAACACACTGAATAATGGCAAATAATGGAAAACAGAAGGAGGCTGTGTATAATGAATGCATTTCATTCACTTATTCAGCAAGGAGGATGAGGTAGCACCATGCCAGGGAAGATGCCAAGATGAAGCCACACCACCGGCCTCAAGGGGCTCACAGTCTGATGGAAGAGACACAGATGGGGTCCTGTGCTGCAGGAATGCAAAGAAAGGGACAAGGCCTGGGGAAGACTTCACCAAAGAGGCAGCATTTGAATTTTCCCTTAAGGGAAAAGTAAGTAGGACTGTCCTGCCATGTGGGTAAGGGGAAGGGAAGAGGCCTGGGAGGAGAGTTTTCAGAGAGGCAACCAGCTCTTGCAAAGGCAGCCAATGCAGAAGAGGCTAGACAGGTTAGGTTCTCAGTATCAAAGTCCCCAGGATGGAGAGAAATTGGAACCTTTAAACACTGTTGGTAGGGATGCAAAAATGGTGCAGTCATTATGGAAAACAGTATGGCAGTTCCTCAGAAAACTAAAACTAGAACTGCCATATGATCCAGTGATTCTACTTCCGGGTACTTATCCAAAAGAATTGAAATTAGGATCTCAAAGCACGTGAGGTGAGTGCTCCCACGATCACTGCAGCGTTATCCACAACAGCCAAGATATGGAAACAAGGCAGGGGTCCACCGATGGGTGAATGGACACACGAAACGCAGTGAAAAATACAATGGAATATGATTCTGCTTAAAAACGAATGAAATTCTGACACATATGACACGTGGATGAACTTGGAGGAATTATGTTAAGTGAAATAAGCCAGTCACAGAAGGACAAAAACTACATGATTCCACTTACATGAGGCATGTAAAAATAGGCAAATTCAGAAAATCAAAGAGTGGGCTGATGGTTGCCAGGGGGTAGAGGGAGGGAGACGTGGGGAGTTGCTAGTCAACTAGCATCAACTTTCAGTCAGGCGAGATGAATAAGCTCTGGAACTCTGCTACACACACATTGTGCCTATAATTCACAATACTGTGCTGTACACTTAAAAAAATCTGTTAAGAGGGTAGGTCTCATGTTAAATGTTCTTACCACAAATAAAATTTAAAAATAAAATTAAAAAGGCCCCAGGAGAGTTTCTGTTTCATCAACCCAAGGGAAACACCGGAAGGAGCCACAGCTCCAGTGAGAAAGAAGTGAGAAGGGATCTGCCATCGGGGGCTGGAGGGATGGTGGGAACCTTTGCCATTTCAGAGGGAAGCCCTGGCTCCCCTCGGGCACAGCGTCCTGGGTGGTGTCTGCGTCCTGAGCTGCCATCCATTGCATTTCCACGTCAGCACCATGTCAGGTGCGCTGTGCTGATGTCTAATCATGTCTCAGTCATACAGGATGAAGATGGAATAGGGAGTTCAAAATACATAACTGCAAAAATGAAAGCTCCTTTATTAATTTAGTGCAACACAGAGACATCCCAGAACAACACAGGCTGCATCCAGAATCACAGATCACTTCAACTAAGAAAAAGATGGGCACCAAGAAGGAGTGTGAGGAACATGCCAGCTGAGACTCATTTCATTCTAGGACAGTACTAGAATGAGCATCTCACTGGGAATTCACCGCCCTCAGGCAGATAACAGATGCTGCTAAGCTATGCTAGCTGGTGTTGCCACATTTATTCTTCATCACTGAGTAGTTCTTCTTAGGTCACACATATAACTATCCAAGTGCAAGTTTAAAACAAAACAAAAACTGAAGAGGACATACAGATGGCCAAGAAGCACGTGGAAAGATGCTCAGCATCACTGTCATCGGGGAAATGTACATCATGGTGACAATGTGGTACCCCTTCACATCCATCAGGATGGTGGCTGCTGTCAAACAAACAGGAAATAACAAGTGCTGACAAGAATGTAGGGAAACTGGAACCCTGGTGCACCACTGGTGGGAATGTACAACGGTGCGGCCAACTGGAGAAAACAATATCCTGTTCTTCATAGAATTAAACAGAGGATTACCATCTGACCCAGCAATGCCACTTCTGGGTATAACCCCCCAAAAGTGAAAGCAAGGACCTGAAATGATATTTGCACACCTGTGTTCACAGCAGCATATTCACAACAGCCAAAAGGTAGGAGCAACACAGGTGTCCATCAACAGATGAATGGATAAGAAAATGTGATCCATCCAGAGGATGAAATACAACTCAGCCTTAAAAAGGGAGCCCATTTCCGACACATGCTATAGTATGAAGGAAGCATTTTTTCTTTTTTTCTAATTTTCACTTATTTTTGTCCTTAGAGGTCCTTGTTCTGAAGGAATCCTGAAGACATTATGCTAAGTGAAGTAAGCCAATCACAAAAGGACAAATATTGCATGATCCACTTAAATAGGTTCTTAGGTAGTCAAATTCATAGAAACAGAAAGTAGAAGGGTGGCTGCTCGGGACTAGGGGATGGGAATGGGGAGTGTTTATTGGGGACAGAGTTTGTTTGGGAAGATGAAAAGACCTCTAGAGATGAAGGGTGGTGATGGCTGCGTAAAAATGTGACTTACTTAACGCCACTGAATGGTACAATTAAAAGTAGTTAAAATGGTAATTTTTATGCTATGTTTATTTTACCATGAGAAAACAAACACCCCCCTCCAAATAAAACAACAACAAAAAAGGCAAGTCCGTAGTATTGGCCTTTGAGCGCTCTGGCCTCAGCTGTGCCCCACCCACCCATCCACCCAAGGATCCTTAAACTCAGGAGGATCAGATAAGCTCAATCACCACAAGGTGGGGTGAGTCACAGAGCTCACTGCATTGCCATTCTTGGGGGCATCTGTCTCATGTGCCTTAAAATACAAAACTGCATTCTCATAGTCGGGTTTCAGGCAACGGCTCAACAGTGGAAGGAGATCACTTGGGGGCCTTTGCACACATCCGAGTCAACCCCGACAGTCTTAGCCCACACATCTCAGTATTTCTGGTCACTTATTGCTATGCTGACTGCTCATCTAAGCCCCAGATACTGTCCCAGTTATTTAGGAGACAAAGAGGCCCACAAGCTGGCCTGAGCCCCTAAAGGGTCCTCAGTGATGTCGACATGACAGATGTGCAGGCACCCCCATGCAGACGGGCCCCTCTGATGGAGACCTGCGTTCGGCCAGGCAGGCCCACAGGTGGCGTGGTCATCCAGGGTGGGAACGGGATTGGACGAAGCCTTCCCTCAGGCAAAGATGCTGGGGTGGGGAACGGGTGCAGCAGGAACAGAAGGTCAGAGCGTGGTACTGGGGTGACAAGAGGCGCTAGCGAACATCAGCAACTGCGGGGAGCTCGAGGCAGCAGGGACGTCCAGGCCACAGAAAGTGTCCCACATTTTATATTCCTGTTGCTTGTATATTTTCTATTTCTATCCCCGCCCCCATTTTATGCCTGACCTCAAGTTAAACTGCTTAAGGACTTAAGACCCCAGCCAGCTGTGACCTAGATCAGGGTTTCTCCCCCAAAGGAGCCTGTAGCAGCATCACACAGAACACACCCCCTCGACTGTCTTTCTACTGAAAAAAAGAGAGGGAAATGTGCTTCAATAAGAGGGACACGAGGACCCCCAAGCCCTGCCCTTTAGAGAAGCTTAAAGACTCCTACATCACTCTTTTTTTTTTTTTTTTTTTTTTTTTTTTTTTTTTTTAAGGAATTGGGTCCCTTCCATCTGTGGCCATGACAATTCATCCCACAGCCTGTCCTCCTCTCTTGAGAGCTGTCCTGGCTCAGGCTGTGGCTGCCTCAAGCAGCATCATGTGGCCAGGTTAGGAGCAGGATGTCACAGAGAGAGGGGTCCAAAGTTCAGCTGCTGGGAAAGGCCACAAAGGCTGGGGTCCCAGGAGAACGGCCACCTGCCTATCAGTTCTATCTCTAAAACTCTGGGGTTCGAGTCTCCAGACTTAGCTTCTGTTCCCAGCTTTACAGAGGACAAGAGGCTGGGCCCATTAGTCTCTCTGCATTAGCAACACCTCACTCTCATTTGAATTCAGACTCAAAAGCCCAGTCTCAACACAGCAAACCCCAAGGGATCCAAGAAATACTGCTCCGTGCGTCTGTTACCCAGTTGTCTTTTTGCTGAATCACATTGTTGGGGCAAGAAGAAACATGAGGCCATCTCAACAGATCACAAAGGCATCCACGCCTGGGACACCTGTAAAGCGCGAAACACGTGCCGGTTCTCACGCTAAGACCTAGGGAGATAAAGACACAGTCCCTACCCCAAGGGATTTACAATCGGGCATGGAAAATACTCCAAATCCAACACCACACTGCCACGTGCTGACGGTCACACCAGAGTGCACACAAGGGCTGTAGAAACACGGAGGAAACCTATCAGATCATTCTATACACCTTCCCTTCAGATTCATGTGCTTGTCAGCAAATTAAAGGCTCTGTGAGGTCCTCTAGGGAAAAATAAAGTTGTTTTTTTTTTTTTTTTTAAGCAAACTTTAAAAAAAAATAGCAGCAAGGTATGGTGGCTTATGCCTGTAATCCCAGCACTTTGAGAGGCTGAGGCGGGTGGATTGCCTGAGCTCAGGAGTTCGAGACCAGCCTGGGCAACATGGTGAAACCCCGTCTCTACTAAAGTACAAAAAATTAGCTGGGCGTGGCAGCATGTGCCTGTAATCCCAGCTACTCGGGAGGCTGAGGCTGGAGAATCGCTTGAACCCGGGAGGCAGAAGTTGCAGTGAGCCAAGATCACGCCACTGCACTCCAGGCTGGGCGACAAAGCAAGATTCCATCTCAAAAAAAAAAAAAAAGTTAGCATGCATTTTAATCAGGGATCGAAACACCCACCAAGGATACTGTTTCCCGAACCAAACAGTTGTTAACCAGGCAAAGGCCATGACCTTTCTGAGATCTCTCCATGGCCCTGGGCTCCATGGGATTGAGATTAATGAGCACAGCAAAGCCCCCCATCCCATCTCTTTAGAAGGTAACAAAGGAATGGAGCTCTGGGGCCAGGCAGAACCCCCAAGATGCCATCTACAAATCTGGCCTCTCCGTCTCTCCACTACACAGAGCGAGGATGGGAGCCCAGCTCTCCCCATGCAGAAAGGCTGCAGGTCCCAGAAGCAGGCAGACCTCCAGGACCCAGGAGAGGAAGCATGAATGAAATGCAGACATTAAGGACCATCGAATAAGGATTTCAAGGGCAAAGGGAATGGGGTGATGGGGACAGGGGAATGTCCTGTGCCAGCTTTTGCCATGACCGCCTCTTTGTTTCCATGTCTGCGTGAATGAAATATTAAATAGGCTTGGCCAATTAACAGCCTTTCAACTCTGCACTGCTCAGAGCCCAAGGAAGAGAGTTCTGATCTGCATTCCCACTTGACCCGCTCAGCACTCGGTGGGCACAGCATCCTGTCCCGCGTGGGCGTCCTGCTGACCCTACTTCCTCGGACGCTGGCTGCCCTGGCTGGGTCCGTGTCCACCACAGCCAGCCCAGGCAGCCCGGCCCCTGTGCCTATAGCAGGTGATGTCCCTGCCTGAGAACATCTGCCCAGGACCCTTCGTTGCACCCTGGGACATCCCGCAGCCCACTGCCTGCAACTTCTGATGAGCATCAGAAACAGGCTCTCCGCTCAGCTGGGATGTGAGGCATAGCACGCTCATGCAGGGGCATGTTTTTTGTGACTTATGTCTTTGCCATTTTAAATTAACACAAAATACAAAAGCAGTTGGGTCTCCCCTCCACCAAAGTCAGGTTTCTCCTCCTGCAGCCCTGGCTGGCCTGTCCTCACCAGGCACAGCAGCATGTGTGAGCTCCCGCAACAGCCCATATGCCACAGCAGGATTGAATGGTCAGCAACTGTCTGTAGGGCTGTGTCCCAGGGGCCAGGCCGCCGCCAGAACAGGACCTAAGACAGGGCCCAGGCTTCCTCCTCAGGGAACTGTGACACCCCAGGACACAGGCTGAGGAGAGGCTATGAGGGAGAAGGGGAGGGGATGGAAAGGAACGAGCAGGAATATGAGTCATGGCTTTGTCCCCGCCCGTGGACTGCTGCTCACCTTGATGTGACAGGCTGCTGCCTGCGGCTGGCCCTGGGCCCAGTGTGGGCACCTGGCAGTCACACCCAAACTAGGACGTGGTACCTTCAGCACTAAGGTGCCTGCTTGCGATTCTCCAGAGGACAATGCCACCCCAAAAAGGAGAAAGCACAGCGTTCCAGCCTGGTCCTTCCTGGCTTCAACCACTGCCATGTTCTGGAGAGAAAAAGGGGTACTTTTCTGGGGCAGTGGTGGGAGCTGCTCCTTGGCCTCTGCTCAGCCATCTACTACATGGTTACTCCAGTGCCCCTGCCCCCGTCCTGGTACTCTCTTGGGCACTAGCTCTACATTCCAAAAGGAGACAGGACATGGGGCAGAGCCAGGGACTGGCTGATCCTCACAGGCATGAGTTGCCTCTGGGCATGGCAAAGGCATGAAGGACATTCGGGTGTAGTTGGGTGGGCCCCAAACAGTACCGACTTTATCCGGCCCCGCCCATGGGCCCACACAACAGAAGGCTCTGGCACGGTCTGACATTTGTGCATCTCACCCAACAGAGCTTTTGCCTTCCCTCTCTCCTGGGACACTTTAACCTCTTTGGGATGAGTCAAAGGTAATAGAAAGCTCATTATCTGCACACAAATATGCAATATTGTATTGCTTGGAAATGAACACTAACTGTCCTTACGGTGCCACCAAACACTTGTACAGGGTTTCATAGCTTCTAAAACCTCTCCATACATATGAGCGCATTCGATTTCTATGGCAATTAGGTGAGATGTAATAGGCACGATTCCCATGTTATACTTCAAGGAACCAACGTCAGCTCTCTACAGTAAATTACTCAAAGTTACAGAGCTAAGAAACCCTCAAATGTAGGACCTGAACCTTGGTTTTCTGACTCTAGGACAAAGATTTTTTATATTTGTTCCCTCCTTAAAAAAAAAAAAATCATTCCCTTCTTTAAAAAAAAGTGAGGTCACACCAAGTGCAGGCTCCCTGCTCACACCATGTCATGAGGTCACATAGGAGGCATCTAAATTCAACACAGAGGTGAGGGAGGGCATGAGGAAGTGATCCTATTGCTGTGTTTCCAGGGTCAGCGAGAGGTCTCACGCATGCAGGGCACAGTTGGAGGGAGCAGTTCGCTCCCAGCTGAGGCAGCCACACAGGAACAGGAGGCACCTGACAGGAGAAGCACAGCACGGAGGGTGGTGGGAGATGAGCTACTGTTGTCCACCATCCAGGACGTGCAGGTTAAGACTTGGAATCTGGCCTGGGGACAGTCAGAGCAGCTGAGTGGACATGAAGCTGAAGAGTGAGGCAACGGGTTTGGGTTTGGAAAGCTCACTCTGGCGGTGCGGTGGAGAGGGGGTAGGGGGACGGCCAAAAAGTGCAGAGGTCCCTGGAATGATCTGAGCCCCAGGGAGCCAAGGGGACATTAAAGGGCCGAGGGAATGAGGCACAGGTGTCTGCTGTATAGTTTATTAACCAATAAACTGCCCTATGGCTGGCGCAGTGGCCCACACGTGTAATCCCAACACTTTGGGAAGCCGAGGCAGGCAGATCACCTGAGGTCAGGAGTTGGAGATCAATCTGGTCAACATGGTGAAACCCTGTCTCTACTAAAAATACAAAAAAAGTTAGCCGGGCATGTTGGCACACACCTGTAGTCCCAGCTACTAGGGAGGCTGAGACAGGAGAATCACTTGAACCCGGGAGGTGGAGGTTGCAGTGAGCCAAGATCACGCCACTGCACTCCAGCCTGGGCAACAGAGCGAAATCCTGTCTCAAAAAAACAAACAAACAAACAAACAAACAAAAAAAAATAAACTGCCCTAGCTCCAGACGGACATGACCTCTGTTCTTTGTTTAATTTGGGAGAACACAGGAGTAGACTACAGTGAAGATGCTTTGACACAAAACAGAATTTCCTAAAATACTGGCTTGTAGATCTGGTTCAGGCAGGCACTTGGTCTTGCCGAGCCTGACTGAGTGCGTGCTACCATTTAGGTGCTGGGGATGCAGCAGTGGGCAGACCTGATGCCCTTGCGTAGCACATTCTCTATTTAATAGTGTTTCCGGCGAAGAGCTAACACTAAAGAAAACAAATTAGACCTATAACTCTGGAAATGATCCTCTTGGATTTTCCAGGATAGTCCTACTAAAAAGTATTTTTTTTTCTGTTGTTCCTATAGACAAGGGCTGAACATATGTTCAGTCTTTTCTCCTAAAAATTTTAAAACATTAAAAAAAAGTCATCATGTCCTTAATGCATGCATCCTTACCCTTAAGTCTACTGGAAACATCAGCAGCAGAAGGAAAAAGGAAAGCAGAAAACTTGATCTTCTGGCCGACATACTTTGCTAACCAAAGACATGTTAGTTTCTTATCTATTATTCACTTAATTTCTCTCTGGCTCCTTTAATTTGTCACAGTAATGATGCTGCATCGGAGTGTGCATGGCATCATGCAACAGCAGAAGACATGGTGGAAGGTCCATGGGTGTCGGCATCAGAAAGAGAAGGGTATGGCTGGACGCGGTGGCTCACGCTTGTAATCCCAGCACTTTGGGAGGCCAAGGCAGGCAGATTACAAGGTCAGGAGATTGAGACCACCCTGGCTAATATGGTGAAACCCTGTCTCTACTAAAAATACAAAATAATTAGCTGGGCATGGTGGCATGCACCTGTAGTCCCAGCTATTAGGGAGGCTGAGGCAGGAGAATCGCTTGAACCAGGGAGGTGGAAGTTGCAGTGAGCCGAGATCACACCACTGCACTCCAGCCTGGGTGACAGAGCAAGACACTGTCTCAAAAAAAAGAAAGAAAGAAAGAAAGAAAGAAAGAAAGAAAGAAAGAAAGAAAGAAAGAAAGAAAGAAAGAAAGAAAGAAAGAAAGAAAGAAAGAAAGAAAGGGAAGGGTATGAGGTATGATGTCACTATGTTAGGGCTGTGTAGTCTTGGTCCACCTTGTGAGCCATGGTATTCTCCTCTGTTAAATGGTGTTAATTTTAACTCACAGTGTTGCGGGGAGATGGGTTAACACATGCTCAGTCCCTAGCACAGTTCCTGACTCAACAAATCACTTCTTACTTTATTAGTATTATTACCACCAGTAGTATATGCAAACTAACTTTTCCCGAGTTATTGCTATTCAAGCTATCTCATGTGGAGAATACTTCTATGCGATCTATGTAATTGCTGAAGTTCACAAAACTTCACAGACCACTCCCATAAGCTAAACATCAGTCCGAAATATCAGCCTCAGAGAGCGACTTAAAGCACAGAGCTTAATAATTCACCTCCCGACCTCATCCCCAGCAGAAGCCACCATGAACCTTGGACAGGCAGGATCCTAGCAATGGTGGGTAAGACCTAGTTCAAGCAAGTGGCTTCTGTCTCCTACCCCATCCTCCACTCAAAATGAAAACTTAGTTGATATTTGTCAGTGTTACTCAACTCCCCTGGCAGAAATCATTTTCCTCCAGAAGGAAGGGCAGGGGGGATTAACACCAGGTCTTAGGCAGCGAGCAGATGAACAAGAACTTACTTATATGCAAACATGGCAATCAATCATTGCAAGCACCCCACCAGCTCCTGATGAGATGCCTTCTGTCTCCACCAAACATCTGCTAGCAAACCTTTAGAGGGAAGTGTGTGTGTATTTTAAAGAAAATGCTCTTTTCCCTGGAGCTTTCTGCTTCCCTGAGGTTATAACTGCATTAGTGGCAACAGCAGCAGTCTCATGGCCTGGGGAAGGTCAAAGTACATTTCCAAAACAGTCCAGAAATCAAATTTTTGAAGCAGGATAAAGGGTCAGTCTGGTTCAGTTAGTCGGGTATTCAAAGCCTATTCTTTGGCCATCATTGAAAACGTCTCCGTCTTTTTGCTTGTGATTTACTGTGTAATGGGAAACGTCTATTCCAATATGCCATCATCTTGGGCATTAGCAAGCTGGCTGTGACGGCGCCTACAGGGTTGTTCTCCCATTGCCTTAGGAACAGGCTTCTGCAGTACCTGTATCTCATTCCTTGGCAGCCTGGTCAGGACTGAGATGCATCTGGATCTCAGAGAGTGCATAGAAGGGGCCAGGCAGCTACTCTATGACTTTATGGTCCGGAGAGGAAAACACTCATGTTCCCATCACACAGATGAGGAGCCTGAGGGACGTAAGTTAGGTTGCCCAAAGTCACACAGCTCATAGTGACAGTAGAAGGGCTTACAGTGAATTCTAGGTGAAGTTTTCCAGTGGCTTCTATGTGGAAGAACTCCTATTTGTTAGCACTTAAAGACTAGTCACATGAAATAAAAGAGGAACCAGCCTCCATCAATGCACCCACTGACCCCGACTGGGACTCAAGTCAGTAATAGCATTTCCTTCTGCTTAGTACAGGGAAAAACCCTGACACTGGACTCTGTGCTTTTCTCACTGGGTCAAATCTCATTTTCCGGAATACGGAGTCCTCTCTGCTGTCTCAGCCTCATTCAGAAATGTCCATCTCTCTGCGTCTTCACCAGCAGACAGAGACGCCCAGCACCAATTACTGGACTTGAGCAAGGTCAAGGTGACTGAAGGCAGAGAGCAAAGGAGGGTGGCCTTGGGCTGGGAAGTCACAACCACTCACTTCCCATCCTTTTGGACAAATGCTGTTTTCTGGAAACAGAAGGTTTATTTGAATGCTTGGTCCTACATGACAAAGGGCTTGATGGCATCTGCATCTTAGGGATACATTCCCCTCTCCAGCCCCTCACACCCTGCTCTTCCACATGGTCCCGGTGCTGGCAAAGATGCAGGCCAGGCTTCCCCGCGAGGCCCCTGCACCCCATGCTCAACCCAAGCTGCTCTCTGGCCATGTAATGTTCAACCTGGGATCCATGAATGTGTTCAGGGATACCAGAAGCCTCTGTAACTTTATGTGAAACTCTATGCATGTGTGCATGTGTGTAAGAGATACGTGCTTTTCCAGGGGAAGGACCCGTAGCTGCCATCAAATTCTGGAAGGGGGTCTCTGACCCAAAAATATTCACAAGATTCAGAAATACTGCCCTAGAAGGAGCTTTGGCTTCAGTCAAATTGGCCAAATTTCAACATAAAGTGGGTCAGAGTGATGAACAGCTGAGAAAGTTAAGGATGGGCAATTTAATTTGTAAGATTTCAGGGAAATTAAAACAAATCCTCCAATGCAATAAGTTATGCACAAAAAAAAAATCCAATAGAATGGGGAATAATTAGCTGTGAAAGGGATGGGGGTGGGCAAGAATAGTATGAGTGAGGAAAGACAGCCAAGATTAGTAGAGATGCCAAACAGGAGAGGAAGTCCGAACAGGCCAGGCAGCGGCATCCTCTTTCCAAGATGTGAGTTGCCAGGAAGGTGGGTTCGTTATGCAGCTTGTTTAGGCTGTGCACCAGTTCCTATTTTTACTTAAACCTATAAAAATGACTATATGGCAAGGAAGAACCTGCTGACACACCAGAATTGCTCAGAGTGATGAGCTAATTAAAATTCGATGGTCTTTCCCAGAGATGGCTCTATTTTTAACCTAATTCTGACTGTCACTACAGTGTGAGGTTTACTTTTTTTTTATGAAAATACTTTTTCCCTTCTTAATATTCTCATGAATAATTTAGCCAGGCTGATAATTCCTCTAGTCTTCTTCAAGCATTTCGTCTAAAGATGTGGTAACATTCCTGGGCAGAAGGGAACTGGTAAAAACCATGCAAATTCTTGTCCCCTGCTCACCCAGTTAAATCTAAAGGGTTAAAAAAAATGGTGGCACAAAAAGGACTATAGCCTTAGCATTCTAAAGGTCACCATCATCTCCTTATAATTTTTCTCCAACCCTTCAAGGTAGTATCCACATCCACAAATGTTTTCTAAAAGTCCATGGATAACTGATTAGAAGTAATGGAATAGGCAGGGCACGGTGGCTCACACTTGTAATCCCAGCACTTTGGGAGGCCAAGGCGGGTGGATCAGCTGAGGTGAAGAGTTCGAGACCAGCCTGGCCAACATGGTGAAACCCCATCTCTACTAAAAATACAAAAATTAGCTGGGTGTGGTGGCACACACCTGTAATCTCACCTACTTAGGAGGCTGAGGCAGGAGAATGGCTTGACCCTGGGAGGTGGAGGTTGCAGTGAGCCAAGATCGTGCCACTGCACTCCAGCCCGGGTGACAGAGTGAGACTCCATCTCAAAAAAAAAAAAAAAGTGATGGAATAAACATATGTTTAGGTTCTCATTTATAGCAACCCTGGACTGGTCCATACAAGCATTTTAACCCAAAAACTGTTGAAATGCTTCATGCTTAGAATGTGTGTGCACACGCATATGTAAACATGGCTTCAGTTTTAGAAATGGTTTTCAATGAATCTCAAGCCTGACTATGTTTTCTTGTGAAAATTTCCCTTACATGTAGGTATATCTCCACATTCAAGAGAAAAAATAATGAACAAAAACTCAGTATGCTGTAACCACAATTAAGATTTGTTGAGCATCACACTTCTCTTTTTGGAGGAAGAGGCAAATTATAAGAAAATAGATCCAATTTTATCAGGATGACTATCAGAAAATCGGCTACAATCGACTTTGCTGAATTTCACTTTTTGGAATATACATTTCCATTAAACAAATTCCTGGTTGGGAATTTTTTTTCCCTAAATTTATTTTTTCCTTGGATTTTCTTTCAAAAAACAAAGAGGTTAGCCATATGTAGGAAGGTAAAAACCCTTTTAAGAATTATGGTTCTGTGGGAAATGACTGAAAGGGAAATTATTTAACAGTACAGCTAACATGCTTAAAACAAGCTTTGGAGAGCCTTGACTGTGGGTCTTCGAGGAACTGCGAGGCTCACTGGAGCAGCGGGGGTGCACGTGCCTTCCAACGGCAGGTGGTCCATGCCTGACTCTCACTTTGTACAAAGCTTTCTCTGCACAGGTGTCGAAAGCAAGGCTCACTCACACTGGAGACAAAGCCTTCAGGTGTGCTGCAACCTTGTAGCCACAGATACACACACAGCCCTTGAGGTGGCGGCCAGGTGGCCTGCGGGGCAGCTCGTGCCCAGCCCCTTCAGCATGCAGTGGCGGGAGCTCCTGGCTCCCCTCAGTGCCTCTCACCTGACTCAGGCCTGTGTGCCCAAGGCCAGCTCAAACTCCAAGTTGAGCAAGTCCTCACGATGACCTTCAGTGTGCCTACACCTGCTTCCCTTGCAAACATTTAATGCAGAGAAAACGTCAATTGTGGTTTTGCTTCAATAACTTGATTGATCTCTTAAAACCAATAGGACTTTCAAAGCCAGGACATCACGACTCACTTCTCTGCAGACCTGCAGCAGGGACTATTAAGTGTTCAATTTCCTGAAAACAGCTCCTACTTGAGATTTATGTACCATCCAGCTGCTCCCAGCAACGTGGCCTTGTTCTTTAGAATCATTTTATTTTACTTAATCTCCAAGAGATCCAAGAGATACCACAAGACGAATATGAACTCACTTGAAAAAGAGTCTTGGAGAGCCTCTGCACCTCACTTTCCTCTCCTCGAGCTGACGAGCGTGTTATTTTGATGTTTATCTGGTGCCATGGTAACTTTCATGACTTGAGATTTACTTTTCAGACTTAGAGTGATTATGGAAAGTCATTTTAGCAAATAATTATTGAGTGCCTACCAAGAGTGGAAGATAAGAAGATAAATAAGACGTTGCTTTCCTCAAATGGGCGCAAGTCAGAGTGCCAAGGGCTAGACTAGAAATCTGCAAACTTTTCCAGAAAAAAAGCCAAATGGCAAATATTTAAGGTGTTGCAGGCCACATGGCATCTGCTGCTAGAGAGCAAAAGTCACCATAGGCAACATAAGTGAAGGATTGCCAGGGCTGTGTTCTAATAAAACTTTATTCGTGGACATTGAAATGGAAATTTCCTAAATTTTCATGTGTCACAAAACATTGAACTTTTAATTTTTTTCCTCAACTGTTTAAAAATGTAAAAACCATTCATAGCTTGCAGGCAGCTATGAAAACAGGCAGCTGGCTTTGGCCAGTGGGCGGGGGCTTAGACTCCTGGATGGACCCTCAGGCCTGCCCCTTACCAGCCCTATGGGTGGAGGGGAATTGCCTGACCTTCCTGAACCTCAGTTTTCTCATCTGTAAAATGGGGATAAAAATCTTTGTCTTGTGGGTTCTAAGAATTAGATACTGAAACACAGAAAACACTAAATGAATGTTAGCTAATCTCCTTCCTTGATGATGATAACCACATTGATACAGCAATAACAACTAACCCTCCTGAACATTTGTTTCCTGCCAGGTACTGTGTTAAGTGCTACCTACTTTTTACAGTATTTCATCTAACCTAAGATGCCATTGATTTTAAGATGCACCATTATTGAATGTACCACCAAGAAAGAAAAAGCTGCGAGTTAACCTCTGACACAGCATCGACTGTAAGATCCTGATTCACAAATGCTCAAGAGTATGTGTGTTTTGGAGGATGCTTCTTAGAATCAATACAATATGGTATCTTCCTTAATCCCACAACCCTCCCAGGAGGTAGGTACTCTCATCACCCCTAATTTACAGATGAGGAAGCTGAGGAACAGTTCCTAGCCCATGCTTAAACAGCTAGAAGCATCCGTGCTGAGGCCGTGAACCTGGGCAACCTAGTCCAGGATCTGAGCTCTGCCTCGAGGGCACAGACTCCTGTGAGGAGGCTGGACCACTTGGGACTCTGGATATGCACGAGAAGGGCAAGGAAGTCTGAAGCAGGGTAAACACCACCAGGCCAGTAAATCTTGTCCCTCTAGTGTTTCAAAGTAGGGTATGAATGCAGTAACAGATAACAGGGATTTGAAAATGTGGAATAAAAGTGGCAAGACGCACGAAGGTCTAAGCCTGCAGGCTCCTCCTGATGGCTGTGCTGGGAAGGGGGGATGGGCGTGGATGCTGACAGCACGTAACGTGGACAGAGCAGGGCAGGAGGAGAAGCCCAGGGAGATCTTTCTTACACTTGAGTTTTACTGTCTTGTGTAGAAGGAACACATGTGGGCTGTGGAGTTCAGGGGCCAGAGACCAGCCTGGAGCTCTGTCGTGTACTGGCGGCGTGGCCTGAGGAAACCGTGGCTCCCCCGTGTCTCAGGAACAGGGTCCTCAGCACGGACTGCAGCCTCCCAGCTCAGCGTGAGCAGCAGGTGAGACCACGAGCATCCCAGGGAGCCGGAGCACAGCCTGGGCGTTAGGTATGGAGCCTCAGGGTGGGCAAGTCCTAGGACAACCTAGGCCAACATTCTCTTCCAAATTCTGACTTGTTTTTATTTCACAATGTCGATCTCCAATCTCTTTCTCTTCATTATATTTAATCGCCAAACACTTATGAATTACTTAAAATACGCTAAGTGAGAGTCAGGATTCTTCCTTAAAACTCCAATTAGCCAAAAGCTTGCCCAGTCCATGCCTTCAGCCTATGTTATCATGCAGGAAAGAATTAACCCATTAGTTCTGAGGCTGCTCTCCTTAGGAAGGCCTGCCTGCGAGGCTGGCTCTTGGCTGGCATCTGGGACGTTGGATTCCAGAAGGGTTAACACTGTCCCCTAACTGATCTTCCCTAAGATGTCTCACAAACAATGTGGATTGTGCCAAGCACCTGCTTTCCTTCTGGGAGTCTGGGATTTTGGCATGCACCAGGCAGCCTGTGCCTGTGTGACCAGTCCCACAAAACCCCCTGGGCACTAAGTCTCTAGCGCGATTCCCCGATAGACAACCCTGGACATGTGTTGTCACAATCCCATGTGGGGGAAGTCAGCACATCCTGTGTGACTCCGCTGGGAGAGGACTCTTAGAAGCTTGTGTCTGGTTTCCTCTGGACTTTGCCCCATCTGCTTTTCCCCTTTGCTGATTTTGCTCTGTGTCCTTTTGCTGTAATAAATCATAGCCACATGTACAACTATATGCTGAGTGCTGTGGTTCCCAGTTATTCAGCCAACCTGGGGGTGGTCTTGGGGACCCCTGACACAGCCATCCTCAGCCAATTCATTTTAGAATACTGTTCTGGAGTAGTGCTTTGTGAGGCATAGGAAGGCCTGGGGGAGAGGTGGAGGGCTCTGACTATACCCACCCTAAATCAAAAGAAGAAGCTGGGAAGAAAGAAGAAGAAAAAAAGAAGAAAAGAAGAAAGAAGAAAGAAGAAAGAAGAAGAAAGAAGAAGAAGAAGAAGAAGGAGGAGGAGGAGGAGGAGGAGGAGGAGGAGGAGGAGGAGGAAGAAGAAGAAGAAGAAGAAGAAGAAGAAGAAGAAGAAGAAGAAGAAGAAGAAGAAGAAGAAGAAGAAGAAGAAGAAGAAAGAAGAAAGAAAGAAGAAAAGGAAGAGGAGGGGGAGGAAGAAGAGGAGGAAGCAGCAGCAACAGCTGGTCATCTATTGTTCCATTCAGTGTTGACTAGGCACCAATTACATGCTCAGGGGACAGTGACACTGTGATCGCAGCCCTTCAAAAACTTACAGTCCAGTAAAGGAGGCAGCAATGGAGATGATGATTATGGCAATAACAGTGAACAGTGGACACTTATCTGGTGCCCACCACGTGCCAGGCACTGTCCTAAGCACTTTGACGTTAACTCCAGCAATCCTCACGGCAACCTTGGGAGGCAGGTACTTTTGTTATCTCCACCTTTACAGATGAGGAAGCTGAGCACAAAAAGATTAAGAATCTGCCCAAGGTCACAAGGCTAGTTATCAGCAACACATCCTCTGGTTTCAAAACCTCACTTCTTAACCATTATGTCATACTACCTCTCTCTGGACATAGAGAGAGGTCTGCACTAGCATAAACACAGGCCCAACTTTACCTTCATCTTTTTCTTTTTTTAAATAGCATTTACGACATCCTTTCCAGCATCAGAATGATTTGTGTGCAAGTCTGAATGCCTATGCTGGGCTCTCAGCTGTGTGTCCAGGCTCAAGCCTGGTGCATCTTTGGGTTCCCTCCCTGTCACCACGCACATGGTGAGCGGTCGGACACCAGCTGGGTGGATGAGAATAACCACTGGGGACTGGGAGGCCTGTGATGATAGGCAGAAAGAAACACATGGAGGATGGATCCTGAAGGTAAATCCTGGAGAGTCAGAAGGGAAAACAAGCAATCTACATGACGGTAACAACATGAGCGAAGTGCTGGAGCCAGCAATGAGGGTGGTAAGTTGAGGAGCCAAAGGAAGGTTGGCTGGAATAAAGGGCATGCTTTGGAGAAACTGGGCGGGCTGAAACGATGATGACCCTTAAGTAAAAAAAAGTTTGAAAGTAATTGGTAGCCAGTGAGAAAGAAAGTGACCATAATGAAAGTGAGGATTTGGGATGATGAATCTGGGGGCAGAAGAGAGGGAAGGCTTAGCTGGGCCGAAGCCCTGAAGTGGGGCAAGGAGCTGACAAGTTGCTGCTGGAATCTCAGCACAATGTCACCCAGCACAGCCAGCCCTGGGGACAGGCCAAACCCAAAACTGGAGGCAGTTTCAGTGCTAGATCTGTCCAAGTAAGACCTCAGAGAACCATCTCTGACATTCTTTCCCATTTTATCCTTTTAGGATTCTAATAGATTCAGGTTAGAATTTGGGTGGTGGCTGTGGTTTTTAAGAACCATTTCTAAAGAGGAAACTGATGGACTCTGGTAGCTCATTAGCGGTGGCAGGGGTCTTTGAAGAGTAAATGCAGAAAACTGAATGAATAATGGTGCTGATGATGGGAGTAAGGACGTCTTGGAAGAAAATCCAAACATCCTTTATTTCACACAAAATTATGCATAAAGGAAAACAGTCATCTCAAGAGCAACAAGAAGTGAGACTTTAAATGACAATAAGCTACAGGAAGAAAAAAATCAGCAGAAAAAAATGACAAACAAGCCTATGAAAAAAATGAACCAGTTGATAGTTGGTTTATCCACCTCTATTCATCATTTAACATTTTCAGTACTCCCAGATTCAAAACAAACCACCTCCTGTCAAAATAGTGCTTATAAACTCTGTGGAGTCTGATGAATTCTCATGATTATATCTGACAACATTCAGTGTTTTGAAATGGAATATCAGCTACTGACCCTCAGGAAGCTAATTGCTTTTCAATATATTCAGCACAGTTATGCGTCCAACTAAACCATTCGCTGACTGTGGTAGTGGTGCACTACAGTGAGCTTTATTGCCAGAATCAATGTGAGCCAGTGGGCTAGTGCTGAGGCCATCACTGTGGGCAGGGATATGAGTTCTGGGGAGAAACTGCTCAACCTATTTTCAGCAGATGTAATTTACTGCTTTGTGTATAGTCTCTCTCACCACGGAGGGGATTTAAAGCCTCTAATGTGTATATCTGTGTTGAATATATAAGGTGGGTATTAAATATGACAGGATAAGCATTTCTGCAGTTGGCCCCCTTCCAGTTAATCATCTTGCTTTGGACGCATATACTTGGTCACTACTGGCAAAGACCAATTTCTGGTTTAATGGGGCAGAATGAAAAGATCCAGGTACAAATATCTATCTATCAACTGTCTCTATTCTTATTATAATATTCCCCTCAGAGGAAAACACACACCTATTCTGCTTACTTGAAGTTGCCTTTTAAGTAGTTGGTAAATTAGGAATTTTAATAGTAGAAATAAATTCATTTGGTGCCATGTGTATTTCAATTCTATTTCTAGAAGGCATTAGGAAGCTTCTTCCATATTTCATTTTTGAATATTTTATGGCCATATACATTTCTTTGGAAAAACACATTGCTTTTGAGGCAATAAAGATCGTGCAGATTTTATTAAACAATCGTGCCAGTAAGAGCATTTCAGTAAATACCAATGCTGGCTTCAGAATAAAAGGTTTATTGTGCAGTCATTGCAGAGCTCTATCCATTAGCGGGAAACCAGACTGAAGACTGGACACCCAGCTGCCTCCTCCTCCTTCTTCATTTCACCGTCTGATTTGAGCAACGCATCTGCCCATTGCTGTGCCTCAGCCAAAGGAAACCAACTCTATATCACGGAGCAAAGCAAACCTTCCCACTGTCCTCCTCTGAAGTTGACCTTTCTGAGCTGGGTTATAGTCCCTACTGCCCCTCACCTCCCACCTCCCCTCTGCCTGCCCCCACCAACATTCTGTAGCTCCCATTTCAGTAGCTCTGTGCCTCTTTCACCCCAGAATGTGCCTTCTTGACCTATTGCCCAACTAAATACCTCCTTCGCGAGTCCTCCCTTCCACAGGGAGACTTTCCTATCTTTCAAAGTTCATGCCATTCTTTCCCTTCTCCTAAATTTCCAAAGACTTTCAGCCACCCAGCATCAATCCTTACATCATTCACTTATTTTACAAACATTTCATTCAGTGTATTTAGGCACAGTTCACTGAATTAGGTCATTTGGACAAAAATGGACAGGACAGACATTTATCTTGTAGACTAGCTGGAGTGAGAAGGCATCGTGTAAGAAACGCAAAAGTGAAGCAGGTCCTGCAGGGGTTTGGAAAGTGAGGCTGGCCTCCTGGCTGGGAGGGTGGGGGAGATGGGAAGAAGATCTTTCAAGAAAAAGGGCCTTCTGAGTTAGTCCCTGAGAAACAGATAGAATGTGGCTATGCAAATGGTAGATGGAGGAAGAAGGGCATTTCAGATGGAGGAAGGGTCCATGTGAAGGTGTCGGGGGAAGGGCTGGGTGGAGATCTCCAATCCTGATCTAGTAGCAATATTGTCCTTCCTTCCAACCAGGTGAGTCATCTAGAGCAGAGGTTGGCAAACTATAGCCTGTGGGACAAATTTGGCCCACTGCCTGTTTTTGTAAATAAAGCTTTATTGTAACACCCATTTGTTTACATATCATCTGTGGCTGCTTTATGCTATGGTGACAGGATTAAGTAGTTGTGACAGAAAACATATGGCCTGCAAAGCCTAAAATATTTACCATCTGGGACATTACAGAAAAAGTTTGCTGAGCCCTAGTCTAGCATTATAGCCAGGTAAGGTGTAGGGAGGAAAGGGCTCTTGCCAAAGAACGGCATTGCTGCTGATTACTGATGGAATGATGGAATGGAGAGGGTCAACGGAGGGAACACTGGATGGAAAGCAGTGGGATGAATGCTAAGAGAACCCACCAACTGCCAGACCTCCGCCAGGCCTCCTGGACCCTCTGGCAGGGGAGGCCACCCTGCTGTGCCTGAATGGTGCAGTGACTGGGTGCCACGTGTGTGCTCTCTCCAGTCTGTGGGCAGCATGAAGGCAGAAAGCACCATTATGGCTTTAATGCCATTCCCCTCCCATGCAGCTGCATCCACAGGACCTGATGAGTAAACTGTGCCCCTCCAAGTCTCGCACTGAACGTGTCTAGGCTGCAGATCAGTGACTCAGGCTGTACTAAAGAAAGACAATGAGCAGTCGAGAACAGCACTGGGCCAGGCAGAGGCTGTAGGCGGGGAAACGAGTGAGGAGACTACTGACAACATCCCAAGATGGAATGACACTAGCACAGTGGCCCTGGCAGGGAAGTACTTAGACCTCATACAGGGAGTCTCAGCTCCTTCAGAGAACAGCCGCTGCTGAGGGGATCGTGCTCCTTCTACAGTCCAGCAGCCACCAAAAGAACAACAAGGCATTTGAGGCATCAGCAGTTCTGCCAGCCTGAGGATGTTGCTGTTTCACAGCTACTGGGAGCAATTCCTCCAGGGAACAGGACACCCAGGAGTGCCGAGGTGTCTGCCGGGCAGGGCAACAGTTGTTATGGAATCTGTTTACCCGGAAACCACCACGATGCCACATACCTACGAATACCTAGGGCACTTATGACTGATTCCTACATGCCCGCGACTCCTCTTTAACATTTAATATCACCGATGGCTCCGAACACTTTGTACTTTTTGCTCAGCTGACCGGGAAGCCTTTGGTCCTTTTCCCTCCTAGCTGGGCCCATGTTTGTCAGGTGGGTGCACTGAGGTCAGAAGTCAACATGGCCCAAAGTCCATCAGGCACGGGTGGTGAGAACCAGGACAGTTCTCCCAGGAATAGAAGGGTGAAAGCACCTGCAGACCTCTGCCCGTGTTTCAGCCCTTACTCCTGAAAGACTTGAGGGGTATTTTTAAAACTTTTTACAAAGCGACCATTGCTGCTGCTGCTACTGAGGCAATAGGGTGCCTGTTTCCCTTGAAAAGCCATCACTTCCTCTCCTATTTTGTGTGGTTCTTATCTGTCAACTGTGACTGGCTTTCACTACTTGAAGGGCATTAGACTGGAAGTCTGAGTTCTCACCCTGGCTCAGATACCATCTGTCCAGCCTTAGATACGTCTCTGAACCTCTCTCTGCGTCAGATTTTTTTTCTTTTCTTTTTCTTTTCTTTTTTTTTTTTTGAGACAGAGTTTTGCTCTTGTTGCCCAGGCTGGAGTGCAATGGCATGATCTCGGCTCACTGCAACCTCCGCCTCCGGGGTTCAAGCGATTCTCTTGCCTCAGCCTCCCGAGTAGCTGGGATTACAGGCACCTGCCACCACACCCGACTAATTTTTTGTATTTTTAGTAGAGATGGGGTTTCACCATGTTGGCCAGGCTGGGCTTGAACTCCTGACCTCAGGTGATCCACCTGCCTCAGCCTCCCAAAGTGCTGGGATTACAGGCTTGAGCCACTGTGCCCAGCCTCAGTGTCAGGTTTTAACATGAAGGAGGAGCTGAATCGTGGCCTGGGCTCTAAGTTGGAGGTCAGGCAAAACCTGTCTTTATGGGAGAATTGTCTGGGCCTCCCTGCCAGCCTGCCCCTTTTTGCCCTGTTGTCTCCACCGTGTAATTCTGGTGCCCTTAATGAGCTCTCTGGAGATTCTCTCCCATGCCTGGCCTATCTCTGAGACAAGTTCTAGTCTCTGATGTTGAGTCTAGACCACAGCAACAATTCTAAAATGTCCTTCTCCTCCACCAATGGGACTTTGGCTCCCCCCCAATAAACATGCTCTTTCCTCTTGGCAAAAGTAGTTTAAAAACCTGCTGGACTGGAAGTTCTTTGAGGGAATGGTCTACCTTTTTAATGAGTATCTATGAACTCAAAAAACCACCTAATGCTCCCTGATAAAGTTCAGAGTGTGCTTCTCATTGTCCAGAATGAGATGTATATCTCCTGCTATGGAACGCTGTCATAGAACTATCGAACACCATGCAGCAAATTCAAGGCTTTACGCTTGCAGGGCTTAGACAGGGGATTTGGGAGGTGTGCGAGGGTGGGCAGAGAGAAGGATAGATAGCATTTTCCACGTAGTTTTGGATAGTTTAGCTTAAGTGAAAGAGAAAGGCAAACAGACATTTTGGGGACTGAAATGCTGCCATTTTTTCCTTTCCCCCAATACTGAAATTCTCCCACCAAGACTACCCTTGCTTCCTATCACCTTGAACACAAGTTGAAAACCTAAACCTTTGCAGCATGTGCTTAAGCAGAAACTTACGCAATTCAAACAGAAGTCATGCAGCTGGGACGAGCTCAGATTACCTGATGACTACTCAACAAGCTGCCCTCAGCTCCGAGCAGGGGCTTCAAAGGGTTCCTGTGGTTTTGTTTATTAGGGGTGATAAATATTGTGCACACATTTCCCCAGTATCAGGGATCTTAGAACAGGATCAGTTTAAATCTTTGGAGAGAAAGGAGTGTGGATGCGTGCGTGTGTGTGTGTGCGTGTGTGTGCGTGTGTGCGTGCGCACATGTGTACACATGCCTGTGTGTGAGAGATAAAGAGAGGAAATGTGAGAAAATAATGAGGGATGAGGGGGCTAGAGGGTGAAGAGTGGAGAAATCCCAAACAATCTCTGTTAAAGACATAAATAATAGAATAAGAATTCTAAGCCAGAGTAGCGCTTGATATCTAAACAACACTGACTCCATAGGGGTGAGTGGCTTACCCAAACTCAACAAGGGGAGCAGGCTTTAGAAACATTTGGATGAAAGCTTCAAACAGAAATGAATCAGTTTGGGTAAACAGGCATGATAGCCTTGACTATAACACCTCCACTAACCTATCTTGACATAGTTGAGTAAGATACTAGTATAAGGCTGAACTATTTCAAACCACAATAATAAGGAATTGGTAAGAAGAATATTCCAGGGAATAACTAATTTGGATGCATCAGCTAATAGTATTTCCATACATCTGAGTGGCCTAACAATGGCCTGACCAATGAATCAAACATTTATTGACATTATCATGAAACTAGGCATTCCGATAGATTTAAATCAATGTGTACAAAGTCCTGTGAAATTGGACTCTATTTTGGAACTTCCTATTTACTCTCTACAAAACTCTATACGCCCAAAGTCAACACTAACATCCTTTCATGCTAGTACTAACTCACATTAAGTTATTAAAAAAAAAAATCAAGCTATTAGCAAGGACGGGGAAAACTGCAGTGAGTTTGTGTATCAGCCACAAGCTGTGTTGCACTGAAGTAACAAAAACTTTTTAAAATCTCAGAGGCTGAAAATGCCAACAGCTTATTTCTTGTTCACAATACATGCCTATTGAGGGCTGGTGGGTCTCTGCTTGTCATTGTCACGTGGGGGTGCAGGCTGAAGGAGCAGCTACCATTGTGAATGCTGCTGGCCGGCATCCAGGAGGCCTAGCAGGTCTCTCACAGGTAACTGAATGCTCCAGTCCAGAAGTCACACTGTCACTTCCCCTCACAGCTTATTGGTCAGGACCAGTCGCACGGATCTGCCCAACCTCATGGGCATTTTGAAATCTCTTCAACTTTTCGAAGCGGCTTCAAAGATACATCATATGTGAAGGCACTAACACCATGTCCTGGGTGCTTTGTGTCCTTAGGGGAATGGCTGATGTCTCTAGGCCACTTTCTGTGTCTCCTTCATCAGAGCCCAAGGACCATCAAAGGACTAACTGAAGTCCCTTCCTGTGGCTATCTCTGCCAGGCATGGGGACACTGCATCTCCCCAGCCTACTGGGGCCTCTCTGTGGGGAGGTGAGGAAGAGAACCCTGCCTTAGTGAGGTCTATCTGCCCATTAACCACAGCACTGTAGTACAGTGGGGGCTCAGCCGTCTTCAACTTTATACTCTGATCTTTTTGGTAACCTTTCCCTAGGACACCTTTTGTCTATTCTGCCACAGGTTGGGCGGGATCAACTAACTACAGGACAGCAGAATGGGGCTGACCGAGTAGCCTCAGTGGTGAGGAGTTTCAGGACCAGTCTTCAATAAAAATTAACAACAGCCAGGCTTAAAATATCAGCACTGCCACTGTGATAAACCATGTCGTGGAGAAGAGTGGGGACTCTCCAGCCAGACACGCTGTGCTCCCAATCCCAGCTCTACCGCCTTCCAGCCAAGCAAGCCTGGCCCAGCGCCCTGCCTTCTCTCTGCTCCATTTACCATCTGTGCGAGGGGGACAGTAGTGGAATTTATTTCTTACAGGCTTATAGTCAGAATGGAATGAGGAGAAAAGAGCTAGAACAATGCCTGGCAGTGCACAGTAAAGTCCCTAGTTCCTTTTCTTATCAGCATCCTCTTGGCCTTCCTCAGCCACACTCCTTTCAGACTCATTTGCTGCCACCATGGGCAAGACACATCCCTCACAATGATTTTGTGAGATAGGCATGCACCCTGCTTAAAGAATGAGAAGACTATGAATGACCCAGATTCCCATCTGTCTGCCCCAGGCCCATGCTCTTTCCCTGCAATGTTCCACCTCGCTTACCCTGATGTCAGGATGACAAGGGGGTCCACTTTAACACAAGGAGAATAACTCAGTGGAGGTGGATCCTCCACTTGTACTTAGAGCTCTTCAAGGATGCTGCTCTGCTCTCTCAGTTCAACAAAGATAAGTCAATATTTTCTCCATGAGAATCTATTCTGTATGCTTGACAGAGTGACAGGGTTGAGCCACCAACTCTTAGTCCTCAGTATGCATAGCCAGCCAGGATCAAGCCTCAGATGCTGGAGATGAATCAGGGAAGAAAGCGTCAGATGAAGGACAGTGAGATAATGCCTACACTCTGTCCCAGCCCAAAATTCAAATCTCATGGTAGTAATTTTAGTTGTGGCTTTGTAATGTAGTCTGCAATGCATAACATACTGACCCTGAAGATGCACTTATGCCCTAGTCTGAAAATTGCTACCTTTCTCCCTTGACTTTTATTTTGCCTCAAGGCCTTCTGAGGTACCACAAGCTCAGCTTTATCCTTGCCTGTGCTATTAATAGACCGGGCGAGTCCCCCTGGACTCTGTGATCAAAGTTTCCCATCTCTGACCTAGTAGCAATACTGTCCTTCCTTCCAACGAAGTGAGTCATCTAGAGCAGAGGTTGGCAAACTATAGCCTGTGGGACAAATTTGGCCCACTGCCTGCTTTTGTAAATAAAGCTTTATTGTAACACCCATTTGTTTACATATCATCTACGGCTGCTTTATGTTATGGTGGCAGGATTAAGTAGCTGTGGCAAAAAACATATGGCCTGCAAAGCCTAAAATATTTGCCATCTGGGACATTACAGAAAAAGTTTGCTGAGCCCTAGTCTAGTATTATAGCCAGGGAAGGTGTAGGGAGGAAAGAGCTCTTGCCAAAGAAGGGCATTGCTGCTGATTACTGATGGAATGATGGAATGGTAAACTCACTCACTGTTTACAGGCAGACTCTCAGACCAAAGGGTATGCACTTCATTTAACAAACATTTTCTTATGCCAGGTCCTAAGACATAACAACAAGCAAGATAAACTCCACCCTTTTGGAGATTGAAATTGTGTGTTAGGGTGAAGATGGGGGTGTAAGGGAAAGAGAAGGAATAGAGACATGTATAAAAGCAATGACAGCCCAAATAATAGCAGCATATTCAGACAGCAGAGAAACAAACGAATGATAAAGCTATAAAGATCAACACAGGCGGCATCTCAGGAATAATGCTGAGTGAAAGACAGCGCATGGAGGAACACACACAGTATGATCTGACTTATTAAAAATGCAAAACTAAATGATGTACTGTTTATGCATACTAACAGATGAGGTAAAATTATAAAGAAAAGGGAACAAATAACACAAAATTCCGGCTGGTTTTTCCTCTGAGGGTGGGGCTGGGGAGGGACACCCAGGGCGCCTGAAAGGCACCAAAGCCGGGTAGTGAGTACATGAACGTGCATGGTGTAGAATCCTTTATAGCTGACATATATCTTATTAGTATTTTTGTATCTACTCCCTGGTTAAATAAAACCAAACCATGTTGAACACAGAGTCAGTGTGATGAGCGCAATGATTCTGTGACTAGGACAGTGAAGAGTGCCACAGGCACACGGAGGAGGGGCCTCTGACTCTGATGTGAGGGGTCAGAACAAAATCCCTAGAAAAAGTGGCGCCAACCTCATCTGAGGACTTTACGAGCAAACTTCACCCTGAGAAAAAGTCACAGGAGAGTGTTCTGGCGAAAGTCCAGTGATGACACAGATTGCAAGGTTTTCAAGGAACTGATACCAGCTCAGCAAAACAGGCAGAGCAAATGAGGTGGGGGCAGGCAATGGGGCTGAGAGGGCCACCTGGGGCCCTACTATGTGCCTGACCAGCTACAGAAAGCCTTTATTCTAAAAGCAACAAGAGCCTTTGAGAGATTTATGGTATGGAGAAAAGTGGCATGATCAGAGCTGCCTTTTTACAAGATTCTTCCGGCTGCGGCAACACCAACTTCCTCTGGTATCCTAAAGTCCCTCGGGTTTCTGCTGGGTTGAGACCGGTGCCAGTTCCTGGATGTCCGCAGTAATGATGTACGCCCCTATTACTTGAGAAGAACCAAAACGGTGCCAGGTCAAAATTGCGTGAGGTGCTTCATTATCATAGCAGATGCTTATAGACTGCTATAAGCAGGAGAAAACATTTTTGTGTAAATCGACTTTTTGTACATTGAATTAAATATTCGTGCACCTGTAGGGCTGCAATTGTAAAGACATCTCACAGTGAATCTTTGCAAACCGGTTGCTCCTTCTCTAAATTAAAGAATCTCCTATCATACGTCCGCTTTATAAAAATAGGTTTTAATCTCAGACTCATGTTAAATAAGCATTTCTGTCTAAGAATGTTTCTTAATCCTTTAAAAGTATAGATAAGTAAAAATTATGAATGCTGTAAACACTTTATAAATACTTCTAAATCATATCAGTGGGAAAATCACTTAAAAAACACATTTTCCTGGTGGCAAGAATAAACATGGAGGTAGATAATGATACAAAGAAAATAAATCATGGAACAGAGCTGCCTTTTGGTTTCATCGTCACACTACCTAGTTTGAACTTGAAACTTAATTACCAAATAATTACCACATTCTTTTTGCTTCTTGTTATTTCTATTTTAAAAAATGTCAATAAAAACTTTTATTCATTAATGCTTACAGTAAGTTAAGCCAGCACCTCACAGATAGCATCCAAAGAACATAACGATTTTAAAAGTCCCCCAAATCATATGATCCAGCATTTCTACTTCTGGGTATAGTCTTTCAAGAACTGAAAGCAGGACTCTTTCAGTGTACAAAACACATTTGTATACACGTGTTCACAGGAGCATTATTCACAATAACGAGAATGTGGAAGCAACCTAAGTGTGAATGGGTAAACAAAATGTGGCCTATCCATACAACAGAATACGATTCCGCCTTAAAAAGAAAAAGGCTTCTCATATCTGCTGCAACATGGCTGAACACAGAGGACATTTGCTCAGTGGTATAAGCCAGTCACAGGAAAACAAATGCTGTATGAATCCATTTATATGAGGCACTAATGTAGTGAAATCCACAGAGACAGAAAAGAGAACAGGGATTGCCAAGGGCTGGGGAGAGGAGGGAGAATCGGAGTTTGTTGTTAAATAGGTGCACTTTCAGTTTGGAAAAATGCAAAGAGTTCTAGAGATGGATGGTGGTGATGGGTGCCCTACAGGGTGAATGAACTTCATGCCACTGAACCATACACTTAAAAATGGTGAAGACGGGCGCGGTGGCTCACGCCTGTAATCCCAGGTGAAGATGGGCACGGTGGCTCACGCCTGTAATCCCAGCACTTTGGGAGGCCAAGGTGGGTGGATCAGTTGAGGCCAGGAGTTTGAGACCAGCCTGGCCAACACAGCGAAACCCTGTCTCTACTAAAAATACAAAAAAAAAAAATTAGCCAGGTGTGGTGGCCCGCAGCTATAGTCCCAACTACTTGGGAGTCTGAGGCACGAGAAGTGCTTGAGCCTGGGAGGCAGTGATTGCAGTGTGCCGAGATGGTGCCACTGCACTCTAGCCTGGGCAACAGAGCAAAACTCTGTCTCAAAAAGCAAACAAAAGGTTAAGATGGTAAATTTTAATGGTATGTGTATTTTACCATGATCAAATAGAAAGTTGTAAAACACAGGTGCCTTAGCTGAACCACACAACTGACAAGTTTACTAAAAATTAGCTTTGTCCCCTACTGTTGGAGCTAATTGTCTGAGTTCCCTTACAAGTCTGGGCTCCTTGGGGAAGTCCTCTGAAGTCACAGCTTGTGCTCAGTGCCAGCCACGCCTGACCAGGGCTGCCCACAAACACATGTGCCTGCAACTGGCCCATATGAAAAACAAAAACTCCCTGTCCTCAAAACAAACAACATTCCTCAGAGAGCACTCTGTTGCCGGGACAGAGAGACGTATTAGAGCTAGAATGCTGCAAAGGGAAATTTGGTCATCTCATTTTTTTTCACAGTTCTTTTCCATAAAGAACATCCACAGAATAGCCTATTAGGCTGCCAAGATACTGCAACAAATGCTCCAGCCCCACATTTGAGCAGGACGCTGCCAGATGCGACACATCTCACTCTAAATGATGCGGCTCTCAAATTCCCCATTCACGCCCATTCCTGTGGTCACTGATGAGGGGACTTTAATCGGCTTGAAGAACTCACACCTTTCCACACCCCTCCCGGGTGTCTCATTACCTGGCAAGGTGGATTTATTAATGATCTGGGTTGACACTGGCAGGGAACATCACAGGGAAGCCAGTGTGCCCTGACAGCGCACAGTTAGGGGTTTAGAAACCCAAGGCAGGGGAGGTAAGAAGGGGAGGCAGAAAAGGCTGCTGAGGGTGGCGGTGGCCCAAGCCGGAGGGCAGACAAGCCTCAGGCTGGAGAGCACAGGAGAAGGGAGAGCGCGCTTGCTCCACGTACGCCACATGCACCACCAGCCCCGGGGTCCTGGATGTGGCACCAGGAGTTGGTGCTTCTCTTTCCTCCTCAAGAAGTTGGCTTCTCTGGAAAGTGGGGGAGGGTCTGAATAAAGCAGCCACCAGGAGGCTCTGGGTTCTGAGGCGGCCTTGTTCTTCCAGACACAGAGGAGGCTGGCACTGCCAGGCTTGGAGGCTGCTTGCTCCTTAGTAGCCATGCCAAGCGTGGCCGGGGACAGCCCGAGAGCTCAGAACGGCCTTCCAGGGCCAACCCTCTTGCTCTACAGATGAAAAGAGTGAACCCGGGACTGCTGGGGACCTGCCCCAGGGTCACCCAGTGTGGGAGGGGTGGAGGCGGCAATAGGACTGGGTCTCCCACCCAGGGCACCACTGGAAGGACATCTGGAGAGCCTGCATACTCTAATGCTGACACACGGACTTGACGGCAACATGGGGAACAAGGACCTGCTTCCACAGGGCCGGCACCCCAGGGTGGGGCAGGCACCCCAGGGCAGGGCAGGCACCCCAGGGTACAGCAGGCCTTTCTCTGGTTCATCACTCAGACCACCACTCCAGCCTTTGAAATCAACAACAACCACACACAACTCTTCTCTTCCAACCTCACTCAGATTTTTACCTTTGTTTCTCAGAAAAACCCTACTAACCTTTAAAAAATACACACATTTAGAAGAGACAGCTTTTTGAGGAGTGAGGAGGTAAACAGCAGCGCACCTAGCCATATGGATTATCTGCCCTTCATAGCTGTGAGTCCCTTTCCCGAAGAAATAAAGTGACTCGCTCCTAACAAACTAAGTGGAGAAAGGGAAAAACAGTAACTGCAGAGGAGAAGCCTGGCAGACCCCGTTTCAACTGAGGAAGGTTAGCGTGATCAGTGACGGCTCACGCTGGCATCAGAGCTCCTGCCTCGATATGACGCCATGAGCAGGGTGGTGCTCTTCCCCCCAGTCTGATCAAGAGAAAGTATCAGACAGACTCATACTGAGGGGCATTCTGTAAAATACCGACCCTTTACAACACTGTCCTCATCGCAGTGTTAAGGTCACAAAAGACAAACCCAAGGAGCTGTCACAGATCAGAGGCAACTGTGGAGACACAGCTACATTTAATAGAGTGTTCTGGAACAGAAAAAGGACAGTAGAGAAAACAGTGGTGAGATTCAAGGAAAGTCCGTCATTTAATTAGTCCCACGACAACGTCCATTTCTCAGCTCTGGGGACTGTAGCGTGGTTATGTGAGTTCACGTTAGCGGAAGGTGGGTGAGTGAAGGGCTTATAGAAAATCTCTGTGCTGCCTTTGCCGTTTCTCTGTAAGTCTAACATTATTTTAACTGTACTGCCTTTGCCACTCCTCTATAAGTCCAAAATTACTTTAAAATGTTTTTAAAATATGGTGAACAAGTAAGTATATTTATATTTCATTCAAAGAGTTGACGAAACCCAAGAGTCGTGGGCTTCTCTGATCAAGTTCTCTGAGGGTGGAGTGGCAGGAAAGGAGAAGGCAGGCCACAGCGAGGATGTTCTGGCAGCCCACGACAGTCTGTGCCACAGCATCTCCTTTGGGTGGAATTTGTGCTGTTCTTGCTGCCTGAAAGAGAAGCCCAACAAGGCACCTCTGGCAAATGCAATTTTTCCCACCAGTTATCCTAAAGTCAAATTAAAACCAGATGCAGGCTACAACCAAGCACTCAAATCACTGGTACAGCCCTTGACTTTGTAAAATCAAAACAGCTCACTGGCCTAGACGTAGGGAGAGGGCAAGCCTGCCACAGAAACACAGAAGGGGGTTCCTTCAATAAAGAATGAAGGAGACTCATCCAACAAATGTATCCAGTGCTTTGGAACGTGAGAATCAGTAGGTCAGGTGAAAGCGCTGGTGTCACAGGGCTCACATACATCCTCATGGGAGAGGGCAGAAATGCAATAAAATGCAATAAACAGAAACAAAATGCAATAAACAAAAACATCAGAGTGGAAAGTGTATGCAGATCACAATGCCACCATCAAACAAAAACAAAAAAGAAAATGACAAGTCTTGGCGAGGATGTGGAGAAACTGAAACCCTTGTGGCCTGTTGGTGGGAATGTAAGATGGAACAGCCGGCCACTGTGGAAAACTGTGACACTTCCTCGAAAATACAAAAATACAATTACCATATGACCCAGCCATCCCACTTCTGGATATATGCCTAAAACAAATGAAAGAAGAGACTCAGAAAGATATTTGTACAACCAAGTTCATAGCAGCGTTATTCACAACAGCTAAAACATGGAAGCAACTCAAGTCTCCATCAACTGATGAATGGATAAGCAAAATGTGATCCATCCATAGAGATATATGGATACAATGGAACATGATGCAGCCTTGAGAAGGAAGAAAATCTTGTCACGTGCTGCAGTGTGATGAACCTTGAAGACGTGATGCTAACTGAAGTAAATCAGTCACAATAGGGCAAATACCATCTGATGCTACTTATGAGGTACCTAGCATTGTCAAATTCATAGAGACAGAAAGCAGAATGGGGGTTCCCAGGGGCTGTGGGGAGGGGGAATGGGGAGTTAGTATTTTTTGCAGACCAGAGTTTCAGTTCTGCAAATGAAAAAGTTCTGCGGTGGCTGCGGGCGTGGTGGCTCACTCCTGTAATCCTAGCACTTTGAGAGGCTGCGGCGGGCAGATCACTTGAGGTCAGGAGTTCGAGACCAGCCTGGCCAACGTGGTGAAACTCCATCTCTACGAAAAATATAAAAATTAGCGGGGTGTGGTGGAGCATGCCTGTGATCCCAGCTACTCAGGAGTCTGAGGCAGGAGAATCACTGCAACCCGGGAGGTGGAGGTTGCAGTGAGCCGAGACCACCCCACTGCACTCTAGCCTGGGCAACAAAAGCAAAACTCTGTCTCAAAACAAAAAAAAAAAAGCAACAACAACAAAGTTCTGGGGCTGAATGGCATGATGGAAGCACGATGTGAATACGCTTAACATTACTGAAATGTACACCTAAAAATGGTTAAGATGGTAAATGTTATGGGATATGTTTTCTATCACAATTGAAATTGAAGTCTCTGCAGACAATTAGAGTAGGAGACTGTGACCAGAGAAACAAGCTGGTGAGCGCCGAGGAGGCAGTCAGGGAAGGCCTCTCTCAGCAGGGAGGTGGGGCGAGGAACAGAGTCAATGTCTCCACAGAGTGCTTGGCATCCTTTCTGTCTACTGCTCTCTTACTGCCCTGCCTCACCACCTTTGCAGGCTCCCTAGAGTCACCCGTCCTCCCACTCCATGAAGCTCTTAACTCCTCAGGGTGGTGGAGTCACTCATGGATATGACCTAGAGCCTGTGCAGGAGAAAGTACAGGGATGAAGTTATCCTTCCTGACGTAGCGAAGGATCAGAATCACCCCTGCAAAGCAGGTGTAAGGGGAAAGGGAGCTGGTACGTGCATTTCAGCCTGCTGCCAGCTGCTTGGAATCCACTGTACAGCACCACACCTGTTAGTGCAGAATGGCCTTGCTGGAACCAGTTTCAAAGATTCGCTCTCATTGTTGCCTTTTGGCTAACTTCGCGAAGCTGATGTGCCCATCCTCCAAAAATAATACTCAGCCAGTCAAAGGATGGGCTGAAATACAAAAGTGACATCATCACTTTGCATTTCAAAAAAAAGGCCTGGTTTGGGATGAAATGAACAGAGTTCTCCTGGCACGGCATCACTGGGCCAGTTGCCACCATCCATCCGTGGGCTCATCTGGAACAGCAACCAGCAGTGAGCCACAGTCAGGAAAAGGAATGAGGCTTTCTCCCTAACCTCCGGGCCTATGTTAAACTTCACATCCAAGGACACCGGGGAGGAAAAGGTACTGAAGAAAGAAAGTAGGACTGCCTGGAAATTTTACAAACACTCAGCCATCTCAGGTAATTGGCCTCAATCACAGAATACTGCTCAATCAGATTTTAAAAGATGCCCCTCTGTCAGAATGCAGAGAGATCTAAGTAGATCCTGCATCCCTCTTCTCTGCCCCACTCCCTCTCTCCTCCCTCCCCAAAGTCCAATTAAGTCCAAGTGCCAACCTAACATGAGAAGGCTAAGAATTCTGTTCACATCTACCATGACCTTAGTCCACAGGATCTCTCATGAGAAGAAAGCCACACAGCTGGAGTGAACTCTAGTGCTCCCAGGGGCCTAGAGTTCTGGGGTACACTTAGGGTTCACTTGCAGGTTTAAATGTTATCTAAGAATAACCTAATGCAGAGATGTACACACTGGGGCCACTTTGGTTCTGTTTCACTATCCATCAGTTCCATGCACCAAAAGCTGGCTGCCACTCAGCAGCTCTGAGCCTGGTATGTATCAGTGGACCCCGACTGGGGTTATAGAGTGTACTAAACATCATCACTAAACATTTATATTCTAAACATCAGTCTCAGGCCCTACAGGCTTAAATAATATGCTGCCTCTCTGCCAAACCACTGGCTTCCAATGTGGAAGCTGGAGTTCTGCCTAGGAGCCCCACCCAGAGGTCTGAGGGAACCAGGACACTTACTGTTTATGTTGGTGCCTCTTTTTCCGCGAATTTGGTCAACTGCCTGAATGGAATGAAGAGAAATCATACCCTGACTCATTAGAGTGATGAAAAATTTCTGAAACTTACCAAAATGCCCCTGATGAGAGGAAACAAGATCAGCCCTGTCCCTACTCTCACGGAGCTACAATGAAAATAACAGCAATGACTCAGGGGAATCAACCAGTAATAATAAGGAAAAGGAAGAGACAGACTCTAGGTTATCATTCATTCTTCACCATTCCCCTTGTGGGCTCATGGAAATGTGATTTGCACACAAATGTCCTCACCAACTCATGGAGACTTTATTCTGATTGATATCAATTCATTAATCAATACCTGTAGGATGTCGTTGAGCAACAGGTTTTGAATCCCACTAACTGTTCCGGCATCCACACCAAATCCATCTGGGTCATGAGGCTTTGTGAGAAATCTCAGCAAATTCCCTCTACTACTCAAAAACACTTATGATATATCTCTAATATGTGGGGATTGGACTAAAAAGTCTAGCCCTCCCAGCTTTAACAATTTAGAATCACATATGTATATCTATTCTGCAATACTTCTGCACAGATTCTCATCATGTTCCATGAATTCATTCATTCATCAGACTAGTATTTAGATACCCATTCTGTGCCAGGTGCAAATCCAAGCACTGGAGATGGAGTAGAGAGCAAGAACAATAAAGACCCTGCTTTCAACGTGTTTCCTCTAGAGTGGATGAGTGGTATGCGGAGATACAAATACACAAATAAATGAAGGCATTTTAAGGTAGGGCAGATGCTTTAAAAAAGGCTGGGTGAGTCTAAAGAAATTGTTTGGGTACTGATTAGACCAGCTACCCTGAGAAAGTTTCACAGGCGTCAACTGAACAGAGATCATAGTGACAAGACCTGGCCAGACCTGCAGAGGTCTGGAGGGGACCATTTCAGGCAGAGGGAAAGGTGAGTACAAAGGAACTAAGAAGCAAGCTGGAGCTGAAAGATCCATCTGGCTGGACACAGTGTAAGATCAAAGGGCCAAACCACGCAGGATAGCATGGGCTGCAGTGAGAAGTTTGGAAGGCACGATGGAAGCTGTTAGAGGGTGTGGCAAAGACCACTAGTCATCCCCCAAGACCATTCTCCCCTTCCTCCTACAGGCTCATAGCTGTACAAAACAAGATCAAGTTCTCCAGCCACCCTTGCAATTGGGTGTGGATAGGTTGCTGAGATCTGGCCAATGGGATGTGAAAAGTGGTACCCATGACTTCTGAGCAGTGACCTGAAGGGGAAGAAGTGTTCCTTCTTCCTCTTTTCCACTGCTCTGCTGGCTGGATCAGGACAGCAGAAGGGGCCTGGGATTCTCAGTGTCATGGGACTGCCACAGCAGCCCAGGACTGACTATATTGATGATAGAAATAAACCTTGTTTAAATCCCTGTTGTTCTGGTTTTAAGTGCTTTCAGAAATGAAGCTATTGCTAACTATATAGACAGATCGATGCAGGACAGTAGAAGCTCTGATTCAGGCTGTATGAATATCACCCTAGTTGTAAGTGAAGAATGAGCTGTAGAGGTCTGAGCAGGAAGCAGGAAGATCAGTTAGAAAGCCATTGTGCTTAGTTTTCCAGGCATGAAATGAAAAGGCTTTGCCTCAGGGGGTGGCAGTGGAGATAGAGGGAAATTGAGGGACTCAGAATGTAATTTGGAGGAAGAACTGAGAGGATTTGCTGATCAAGGGAGAGAGAGAGAAGAAAGGGTGACTCTTACCCATTTTTGGCTTGAGCGACTGCATGGATAATGGTTCTAGGGAGGGATGGCTCTGAGGATGTGGGAGGAAGGAGGGTTCTGTTTTGGCCACACAATCTGAAATGCCTACTGGACATCCAAGTGGAACATCCACAAGGCAGTAGGGTATACGATTTTGGAACTCAGCAGGGAGGTCAAAGTTGGTGATATACACCTGGGAGTCTCTGGCCTATGGAGAGGTGAATTAGTGCCATGTTTCTAGCAGAGCAGACACGCAGAGAGTGTAGATGGAGAAATGTTAGGAGCCCCAGATCCAACCTTTGGAGGGAGGGCAAAGGAAGGGAAAAGCCAAGTGAGTGTGGTGTCATGAAAGCAAAGAAGAGGGTGTGGTCAAGCTGGGTCAGACACTGCTGAGAAGTCGAGTTCAGATAAGCAAAAGAGAAAATGACTAAGCCTGTGGCAGCCTGGAGGCTGTGGGTTATCTTATCAAGGGAATTCCACCCGAGCAGCAGGGATGACGAAAGCCTGAGTGGACTGAGGCAAGCACGGGAAGCAAGGCCCCAGAGACAATGCTTGGGGCTCATGTTTGGAGAAGTTTTGCTGTGAAAGGGAGAAATGATGCTACTGTCTCTAATTCTACTTGCTGCCTGAACTGGGCCTGTCCAATATAATAGCCACGAGCCATATGTGGTAACTTATGTGAATTAAAATGGTTTTAAATGACAAATTCTTCCTTCCTTCCTTCCTCCCTCCCTCCCTCCCCCTCTCTCTTTCTTTCTTTCTCTCTCTCTCTCTCTCTCTCTCTCTCTTTCTTTCTTTCTTTCTCTTTCCCTCTGTGGCCCAGGCTGCAATCTACTCAGCTCGCTGCTGCCCGCGCAGCGGACTGCCTGGGACTGCCGGCGCGCGCCACCGCTGCCTGCTTTTTCTCCTTTGGCTGCAGGCGTGCGTTTGCCATGTTGGCCACGCTGGTCGCCAGCTCCTGACGCTGAGTGCTCTGCCCGCCTAGGCCTCCCGAGGTGCTGGGACTGCAGACGGAGTCTCGCTCACCCGGTGCTCGGTGTTGCCCGGGCTGGAGTGCGGTGGCGTGGTCTGGGCTCGCGGCAGCCTCCGCCTCCCAGCCGCCTGCCTTGGCCTCCCAGGGTGCTGGGATTGCAGCCCCTGCCCGGACGCCGCCCCGTCTGGGAGGTGGGGAGTGTCTCTGCCCGGCCACCCATCGTCTGGGAAGTGAGTAGCGCCTCAGCCCGGCCGCCACGTCTGGGAAGTGAGTAGCGCCTCGGCCCGGCCGCCACGTCTGGGAAGTGAGGAGCGCCTCTGCCCAGCCGCCCCGTCTGGGAAGTGAGGAGCCCCTCTGCCCGGCCGCCCCGTGTCTGGGAAGAAGTGAGGAGCGCCTCTGCCCGGCCGCTCCGTCTGGGAGGTCTACCACGGAGGCCAGAAGCAATGTGGGGGCTGGACGTGGTGGCTCACGCCTGTGGTCCCGGCACTCTGGGGGGCGAGGCGGGTTGATCACTTCGGGCTAGGAGTTCGAGACCAGTCTGGCCAACTTGGCGAAACATGAAAAATACAACAGACAAACCAACCAACCAACTCAGTGACAACAAAACAGGTCTACCCTGGAGTCATACTCTAATTTTTTCTATTTTCCTCCCTTTCTGATCCTTTATCCCACTTTCTTTTTCTTCCTCTTCCTTCTCCCTCTTCTTTGTCAAATAGAGGATTGAGTTATTATCACTGATCCATATAAAGTCCCTCTCTCATTTATTTTAACTCCCACCCCCCATTTCTATTCCCTGACTTCCCATGTGTAACCTTCCTGATATGTTTGATACGCATCTTTTTGTTTGTATGTATTTTTAGAAAATGTTTATTGTTTTTGTGTGCAAAAAAAATTTAAAAAAAAATGACAAATTCAGTCCCTTAGTCACTCCTGCCACATCTCAAGCACTCAATGGCACACATGCCTAGTGCTGGACTATTGGGCAGTGCAGGTAGAGACCATTTCCCTTGATGCTGCAGGCTCTCTTGGGCAGCTCTGACCTAAACCCTCCTCTAAGTTCCTCTTTGAAACTGTTGATTATGCTTGGTTTGCCTTGTAGGATGATGTGAGCGAGACAACGGCAGAGGAAAAGCATGTTTCCCACTTGATTTTCCTTTTATAACTTAGACATGCGACAACCGTTGCTCCACGCCTTTGTCCAAATTCTTCGGGTTCATGTTTACAAACTGTTTATAATAACTTTCAACGTTTGAAGAGGGCAGCGGTCTGCATAGCTTCTCAGGAGATCATTATTCTCAGGTTTTCAATCGTTCCTTCATTGGAGTTACCTCCTCATCCCTCTGAAAAGAGGATAGGAACGAGGCAATGCCTCTCAGGCCCTGGAGATGGTGTGGCTTCTCCTTGTGCCCTTCCCTCCTCTCCCTGCACAGGCACCACGAACGGAAAAGCCAACTGTGCAAACATTCGCTTCTACTGTCACAAGGTGAAGAGGAAAAATGCCAAAAAGGAGAGCTTGGAAACACAGCAGAAGAGCAATGACCCCCTGCAGAGAACATGAA
Source organism: Symphalangus syndactylus (assembly GCF_028878055.3). Taxonomy (NCBI): domain Eukaryota; kingdom Metazoa; phylum Chordata; class Mammalia; order Primates; family Hylobatidae; genus Symphalangus; species Symphalangus syndactylus. The sequence goes on along the minus strand of NC_072445.2, from coordinate 67,428,832 downwards.
ATGAGATCCGGCAGTGACCCCACTAAAGAAACGGAAAATAAGATCCAACCCAGAACTGGTCAGAGAACACCACTGTGCTTTAGGGTAACAATTACAAAGGAAAAGAGGGATCGGGCACTGTAATATCCCAGGACTGCAGCTTGCACTCCCTGGGTGGTACATTCTGTAATTCGATTAAATCCTTGCAAAGAACAAGATCCACGTATCACAGAGTCATCAGATCCTCCCCTCAACAACTCCAGGCACCCATGAAAGTTCTCACAATAATTTCTGTATGTGGTTGGTGGGCTGTAGACTCACAGGACTCAAGAAGCCCAGGTGAAACACAAGAAAACTGAACGAAGATTCCAAAGACCATCTTTTCAGTGGCAAAACTGTCAAGAACAGGAATGACTGTGGTAAATTTCATTTATGGGAAATAGACATTTGAATGATTAGTTCTCCATTTAACTTTTTCCAGGGGTGCCTACTGCATCAAAGAGGAAATTCTCAGGTTGAATTTGTGAAACTGCACAAACTATGACTGCTTCATGGCAGCCCCTGGAATCAGAAGGGTGTGACCCCCAGAGTGATCTCCCCCAAACACAAAGCAAAGCACATCACTTTGTCCCTCAAAAAGCTGGCAGTGGCTCTTCAGGGCCCACAGGGTAAAGACCAGACCCCTTAAGTCTCCACGTCACTCTGAGGCCTGCCCTGCTCTGATCTACCTTTGCACAGCCCCCACATGATAATCCTGTGTCCTCTGTGGAGAGTCACATCCTGTCTGGCCAGGCTCCCTGGTGACAGGGGCTAAGACTCGGGGAAGGGACTTCATCCTCAGATGCTGGAGAAAGCAGCCAGAGAGTCACAGAGGCAGCCAGACCATGGAGTCATGGGCAGGGGGCAGGTCTAAACCACACCATCAACCCAGTGATGAAAAGCAGGCACCAAGGCGGGCAGGTATGAGGCAGGGAGGACGGGTCACCAAGGTGGGGCTGGGCTCCAGGATGCTGGCTCCAGATGTGGGCGGGAAGATCGTCGCCATCTCTGGGTGTGTTCTTGGCAGTCTACAGAAGTTTTAAAATCGTATGCTCCCATGTCAGTGAAAATCTTAGTCTTATATTAATACGAGGGTATTCTCAATCATCTGGATGGGACGCCTGTAGCCCAGTGTGAACCTATAATAAGATTTTGGAGCCCATATTTTCATCTGGATTTATACTCACCAAAGGCCACATGTCACCATGATCGGCTGCACAAATGCAGGTCTAACAGGTATGAATAAAGTAGTAGGAGAATCAAGATCTCACATGTGTACGGCAAACCCTACTGAGCCTGAGCGTCAGGCAGGGGACCACAAGGACTGTGCCCATCCATCTGGCAAAGATCAGCTTCATTAGCAAGAAGAGTAACAGGAAACAGGCAATAACAAATGCTTCCAGTCTCAATGACAGCCATAAATGGACTAAATGCATATTTAATTATTACTTTAAAGTAATGCCACAAATCTAACTTTTTATCTTCAGGAGAAAGATAGAGTAGCGCAGCCATCAAGTGACACCCCATTACAGCGAATGACTGAGGCTTGCTCATGGAGCAGGCCAGGGGTGAAATACATAAAGCTTGAGTATTCCATGCCAGCCAAGCCTTAAAATCACTGCCATCTCAGACGGCAAAATTATGCAAAAAGGCAACATGTACACTGGAATTACCCAAGTCAAAATGCCAAAATAGATTAAATATTAATCTGAATCTAAAGCTATATCTTTCTGCTATTCAACCCAACATGAGTCAGTGGGTAATTCTGTTTCAGGAAAAGACTGTTGTCCATCACACGGAACTCCTGGATTGAAATTATATTACACAGGTTTTGAAACTGTCTGTTGTTAATATTTTGGTTTTATAGTTATTTGGCAGTTACGAGAACTCATACAAATTCCTTACAAGATGATTGCACACATTTAAATAATACTATACTAACATATTTCACGTCAAAAAAAGATGGGGCTGTTGGGAACAACACACCAGTATAAACAGGGCACTAGAGCCAGGCGGAGTTGGGACCGGGGAAGTTCTGTTTGTTCCACCTCTTAGTGATACGGAAGGGAAGTGCTAGGAAGGGAAGAGCTGGGTAGAGGAGGGCATGGTCCCTGGCTAGGGCTTCACCCCCACAGACCTAGGTGAGGACAGGCATTTCCTGCCCAAGACCACCCTGGCCTGCCACGCCCCCATCCTGTGCCCTGGAGAAGGCCAGGTGCAGTGGCTTATGCCTGTAATCCCAGCACTTTGGGAGGCCAAGGCGGGCAGACAATGAGGTCAAGAGATCGAGACCATCCTGGCCAACATGGTGAATCCCCATCTCTACTAAAAATACAAAAATTAGCTGGGCATCTGTAGTCCCAGCTACTCGGGAGGCTGAGGCGGGAGAATCACTTGAACCCGGGAGGCAGAGGTTGCAGTGTGCCGAGATCAGGCCACTGCACTCCAGCCTGGTGACAGAGTGAGACTCTGCCTCAAAAACAAAACAAAACAACACAACAACAACAAACCCCAAGACCCTAGCAGGGAGGCACACAGGCAGCTGGACATTGAGAGGAGCACATCAGCAGAGGAACACACAGGCAGCTGGATGTTGGGAGGAATGCCCCGGCAGGCACCGGCATGCACCGGCAGGCTGGCGGGCCATCGACCAGCAGAATGACATGGAATTTGGTGGGGTAGTCGGAGAAGAGTGAGGCCGCCGAGCAGCCTGACTCCAGGGAAAAACCATCTCCCTTCTGGCTCCCCCATCTGCTGACAGCTACTTCCGCTCAATAAAACCTTGCACTCATTCTCCAAACCCAGGTTGATCTGATTCTTCTGGTACACCAAGGCAAGAACCTCAGGATACAGAAAGCCCTCTGTCCTTGCAATAAGGCAGAGGTCTGACTGAGCTAACACAAGCTGCCTTCCGATGGCTAAACTAAAAGAGCACCCTGTCACACATGCCCACTGGGGCTTCAGGAGCTGTAAACATCCACCCATAGACACTGCTGTGGGGTCGGAGCCCCACAGCCTGCCCACTTGATGCTCCCCTAGAGGTTTGAGCAGTGCGGCACTGGAGGAGTGACCCACTCCCCCATCCCACACCCTGCCAGGGGAACAAGGGAACTTTTCCCATTTGATTAGTATGTAGCCTTAGGCACGTTACCTTCCCTAAGCCTCAGGTTTCCATTTGTGAAATGAGTGCTCATATCACAGAATTACTGGGTGGATTAAATAGTTCCATAGCACTCAGCAGTGAAAAAGTTCACCTTTGCACAGTCCCCACATGACAATTCCGTGTCACCTATGGAGAGTCACATCCTGGCTGGCCAGGGTCCCTGGCGAGAGAGCCTCAGGGAAGATGCAGTGTACAAGCTCAGTAAGTGTTATCTCTGGCTTAAAGGCATCTCTAGCAAATTAGACAAGGTCCAGGAATTAGAAGTCTCAGTTTCCTTAACTGTAAAATGGGGCTATTTGTGGGAGCTACTTTACATGGTTACTGTGAAATTGACATCTCTCTATATATATTTGTGTATATGTAGATATGTATAATCAGCATAGTTTCTGAACTTAGAAAATGCTTAATAAATAGCTTATTATCATTGTTATCAAGGCACTATCACGATAGCCTCAATCCCTTTTTACTCCCTAATATCAAAACAGTGCTCAGCTATACAGCGCCATGCTATATACATGCACACATGCTGGGGTGTGCCAAAAGGGAGGTCTCAAGCCAAGATTCATTGCAGCTACTAGATGTCTAACTCTTACACTCCAGGGCTGTATATGGTTCTTTCTAAAAAGAGGTAAGGCAATGACATAATGAGATATGAGACACAATCATGCTCCAAGCACTGAGGTCAGCCCAACGGGGAGGAAATGACCAAGAATGGGGGCCTGGGGCCTCCCAGCAAGCACTTCCCATGCTGTGAGGATAGTCACATGCCCCCACCCTAACACAAAGAAACCAGTACTATTTACCGAAGAGGAGAAATCATATTTTCCCTTGCATTCTTCTCCATCTCAGAGTCCTTGTTCACCCTGGGAGCCTTGCACACTTAGCAATGCCAGTTTGACATATTAAACTGATGCCAAGAAAGAAATAGTGAAAAACTCTAAGTCCCACAGAACTTAGCAAAATTTATTTACTATTTAAAACTGATATGGATGGGGAAATGAACTAGAACTAAATAGCTCTTAATTCCTAACCCTGCCCCCAACCCTGACAATCTGACTTTAGTTTGGAGGGAGTTCTGAGCCTTTTCCCAGAACTCACACAAAGCAAATAACAAGCAAGACATGCTTTCAAAAGGCAGAGGTTAGAAAGGACACAAGCACCTTTCAGCCAGCAAACAGGGGCAGGCAGAGCCAACTCTGGTTGGATACAAAGCACTCTTTTTTTTTTTTTTTTTTTAACAAGAATCATCAAAAGCCCTGTGGAAGGAAAAACAAAAAGAAAATAACAGCCCTTAATCAGAGACCCATTTTCTGGTCTCGGTGTTCTGTGCAGGAGGTTCAGAGGCCCTCTGAGCTGTCCCACTCTGTCACCTGGGAAGTCTGCCCTGAAGTGGAGGCCCTTCAGCTTCGCCCAAGAGAATCTCACCCCAGCTGCAACCTTCCCTGCCTCCTCAGGCTCCTTGACGTTGGTTTCTACTGGGGTAGAGGTCTTAGCTTTAAAAACACCCAGGACTAGATGTGGTGGCTCATAACTGTAATCCCAGCACTTTGGGAGGCTGAGATGGGAGAATTGCTTTATCCAGGAGTTCAAGACCAGCCTGAGTAACATCGTGAGACCTCATCTCTACAAAAAATTTAACAAGTAGCCAGGCACGGTGTTGCATGCCTGTGGTCTCTGATACTCAGGAGGCTGAGACGAGAAGATCCTTTGAGGCCAGGAGGTCGAGACTTCAGTCAGCTGTGACTGCACCACTGCACTCCAGCCTGGGCAACAGAGCAAGACTCTGACTCTTAAAAATAAAATAAAATAATAAAACCAAAAAACCAAAAAACAGTCAGAAGGCCCCCGAGTCTGACTTCACCATTTAGAGAATTGCCAGCAAGGCCCTGCTTCCAGAGTCTGGGCCAGTGGGAGCTGGGTTCCTACAGGCCTGGCGGCTGGACTTGGGAGGTTGTTCACCATGCAGAGGAAACGCCTCTTCAGAGGGGACCACAAACTCACATCATAAAATGTGCAAAACAAGGCACTGCCCATCATTTCACCCCAAACATTTGCTAAGTCTTACATGGATTCTGGGCCAGCAATTGGAATGTGGTTCCTGAATGGTTTTTCCCCCAGAAGGGCCATTTGAAATTACAATAAAAAATGAACCATGTGTTATTCCAAGTCATGCCCTTCCTCAAGCAGCCATTCATGTCCATTCTGAAAACACACATTCTCACACAGCCACATCGCAAAGAGGAACTGCCATCCGCCCCTCCAGAAGGAACGCAGTGAAACCTTATGGCAGAACATGGCAAACCACAGGGCCAAGCCTACAGCTGTGGTACAGATAATGAGCAATGTCTTGAGTTAATATTTAACAATATGAACAAAATGTTTACAGGCGTTTTTAGGGATTAATACAAGGAAGGGAAAGGGAGAGGTTGCATACAGATAAGATAAATCTTGAAAATGAGTACCACTATTCTATTTCTTCACTGGGTTTTCTTACCAATTAATGAAGCATTCTGTGAGTGACAGATACTCAGGGAGTCGATAGAAGAGCCCTAGGAATGATCTGTCCAGGAGAATTTTTTCTTGAGTTTATTGTCCTCTCTTACCCCTAAAGTGGTTAAGACTTTCAAAATGCAATATATGATTGCATTTATTTTTTTGAGATGGAGTTTTGCTCTTGTTGCCCAGGCTGGAGTGCAATGGCACAATCTCAGCTCACTGCAACCTCTGCCTCCCAGGTTCAAGTGATTCTCCTGCCTCAGCCTCCCAAGTAGTTGGGATTACAGGCATGCACCACCACGCCTGGCTAATTTTTTGTATTTAGTAGAGATGGGGTTTCACCATTTGGTCAGGCTGGTCTCAAACTCCTGACCTCAAGTGATCCACCTGCCTCGGCTTCCTAAAGTGCTGGGATTACAGGCGTGAGCCACCATGCCCGGCCTATGACTGCATTTTTTTTTTTTTTTTTTTTTTTTTTTTTTTTTTTTTTTTGAGACGGAGTCTCGCTCTGTCGCCCAGGCTGGAGTGCAGTGGCGCAACCTCTGCTCACTGCAAACTCCGCCTCCCGGGTTCGCGCCATTCTCCTGCCTCAGCCTCCTGAGTAGCTGGGACTACAGCCGCCTGCCACCGCGCCCAGCTAATTTTTTGTATTTTTAGTAGAGATGGGGTTTCACCGTGGTAGCCAGGATGGTCTCGATCTCCCGACCTCATGATCCGCCCGTCTCGGCCTCCCAAAGTGCTGGGATTACAGGCATGAGCCACTGCGCCCGGCCAGACTGCATTTTAAAATGAATTTTAAAAGCTCTGAATGGATGCTATAAGAGAGGTAATTTATTAAGCTGGCCACTGGAAAAACAATTATGAAGCAGATTCTTGCCCCCACCCACCAGTTATTCTGCTATTTGAAGCTACTAGACAGCCACAGTCCAAAGTTCCCAAGCTTGCTGCGAGCCCCCAGATTCCCTCACATGAGTGGGCCTCGTGGAAGAGGAAAGGACCGATTATTCCGGACAGCACTGGTGCTTGCACTAGGATGGTGGCCATCACGTCACAAACATGCAGATGTCCACCAACACTTCCCTGGAACTTCATGGTTTTACAGATGACAATCACGTTCATCCTGTCAGCCACCTGCCCAGTCTTTCCTAGGTGAGGAAACTGACTTTGAGTAGTCAGTCAGCTACCTTGTTAAAGGTCACAACTGGCAAGTGGGGGGCTTGGCTTCCAATCCAAGCCTGGATTCCACCCAAGCATCTTCTCAACTGCTTCCGTGTGATCACACACACGTGTGCACTTGGGTGTGTGCTGAGAAAGAGGGTGGGGATATGGCAAGTCTTCACACACTGCCTTTCAGTATGGACATTGGAACATCAGAACAAAACTGCATCTCTAACTCAATTGTATTAAACGTAACTGAATATCCAGTTATTGAGTCATGGGAATATCATGTTTCAGGTGACTTTAAGCAAAAATAGCCATTACTGACTTGCCTTCCAATTCAGTTTTTTTCTGCTCAATAATCATGAACATCTACCACTCTAAAAAAAATCATTTTCTTGCACAACAATGGAAATATATCACTAAATTGTGCACACTTAAAAATGGCTGCAATGGACCAGGCATGGTGGCTCATGCCTGTAATCCCTGCACTGCGGAAGGCCAAGGTGGATGGATCACTTGAGGTCAGGTGTTTGAGACCAGCCTGGCCAACGTGGCAAAACCCCGTCTCTACTAAAAATACAAAAATTAGCTGGGCATGGTGGCTTCTGTAGTCCCAGTCACTTGGGAGGCTAAGGCAGGAGAATCGCTTGAACCTGGGAGATGCAGGTTGTAGTGAGCCGAGATTGTGCCGCTGCTCTCTAGCCTGGGCAACAGAGTGAGATTCCATCTCAAAACAAAAACAAAAACAAAAAAAAACGAAAAACAAAACAAAAAAAAGCTGAAATGGTAAACTGTATGTAATGTATACTTTACCACAGTAAAAAAAAATGTAACTTTCTTTCTAAAATACTTGGCATAGGACAAGACAGTGTTTCTCTGGGGTATACATAAATTAAAACCTATGCTCGAAATAATTCACATTACATTAATCACTACATTTCCTCAGTCATTGAGGCTGTGATTCTGCCTCCTCAGTGTCTCTCCTGCCCCATGGCCATGGCCCTCATTCAGGCTCTTCTTCCTCCCTCATTCAGGCTCTTCTTCCTCCCTCATTCAGGCTCTTCTTCCTCGCCTCGATACCACAGCGGCCTCCCAGCTCCTAGCTTGGCCTTCTTTTCCTCTTCGGCCTGCTCACACTGCAGCCTGAGACATTCCTCCAAAACATTCATCTAAAGGCTTGTCTTTCTCAATTGAGGTCCTTCAGTGGCCTGCCACTACCTTAAGGTCATGGAGGATAGGTCTGTGTGTGTTGTTCCATCCTCCTTCCTTGGCTTTGTTAGTCATAATTCAGATTCCAGCCAACCCCAATTACCCACACTATCCAGAGTACACTAGGCTCCAGCCAACCCCAATCACCCACATTACCCAGAGGGCACTAGGCTCCAGCCAACCCCAATTACCCACACTACCCAGAGTGCACTAGGCTCCAGCCAACCTCAATCACCCACATTACCCAGAGTGCACTAGGCTCCAGCCAACCTCAATCACCCACATTACCCAGAGTGCACTAGGCTCTTCCAGGATCTAAGCATCCACTGCAAATAGCAAACACCTATTCTCCCTGACCCCACAGAACTCACAGCTCAGGAGTCTCCTCTGGTGCTCACTGTCCCAGCAGGGTGTGTCTCTGCCTCTTCACTCACTAAACTCTGAGTGTGCTAGAAGGCAGGAACACGTATTTGCCTCTATGTCCTCAACACTCAACAATGGCGAGGGTTTAGTATGTAATCAAGGAACCAACTGTCCATCCCCTGACACCTGACAGGTCCTCACATGTTCATGGAGCAAACGGGCAAAGGAGAAAATTGTGCTTCCAGGCAGGTCATGAAAAACTAAAACTTAAACTCTTTGTAGCAGAGCCTATCTGGCAGGATGCGCTGATTTGAGAAACAGTTGTTGACAACAAACTTTCATGGCTCTGCACCATTTGAGTTATATTTCTCTCTGTGCTCTCAGCCAAGAGTCTGTCTTTTCACTAACAGCAAGTCTTGGCAAACCAGTAATGATTTTGCTTCCCACTAGATACGTTTCGATGTTTTCAAGAAGCCTAATGTTTTGTTGTTGTTTTTTTTTTTTTACTTGTTTTCAAGGTGACTGATTTATTTCCTCTTTTAATTTGCTTTTAAGAACATAAAACAAAACAAAGTCAGCCCAATATTGCTGTCTTACATTACTGAACAATCTTTTCTGGTCGACTCAGCTTTTAGCTTCAGGTCCCATCCTGTCTGTCCAGGTGTAAAAAAAAAAAAAAAAAAAAAAACTCCCAGGGAGTGTAATAGGATTCCAGCCAGCAAACATGTGGTAAGAGAGGCGAATGCAGCAAGCAGGAAAGGATCTCCCAGCAGGGGCCAGCAAGGGCAAGGTTGTTGACATGAGGGCAGGGTCTGGAACCCTGGGGAAAGGGAAGCTGTTAACCATTAATCTTACCCTATCACAGCATCTCTTCCCAGCTCACCTTTGTAGATCTGCACTGGTGCAGCAGCCACACAGCAAGGAAGGATGGAAGTCCAACAACTCTAGTTACTAGTGTGGACTTGAGACTGGCACATCTAGGGAAGTAAGAGGAAGCACCCCTGGTTTCACTGCCCCCACTCCCACCCCAAGAAATCTTCAACAATGAAGGAGGCTAATGGCTAAGAATTCAAAAGCCACAGAATTCTAAAACTGGAAGTTATGTTGAAACTCAATAGTTTTCCATTTCTTTTGTTTTCCATTCGTTTTCTCCACAGGTTATTCCAGGAAGGGATCGCACAGCTACACAAAACTTGGTTTAAATCTCATCCCCTTACTTTATAGAGTGGGAGATACAAGCTCAGAGAGATCTCACAATCTGTCACGGTCACTGTCAGTCAACTGTGGAGTCTGCAATCCAACTCAGATCTCCTGATTTTCAGATCTTTTCAGTTCCCCTTTTAGAGAAGTGAACAGCTTTGTTTCAAATGAAGCACAGACACACTACTAAAATTCCAGTCTGGAAAAAACCTAGTCCATAAGGTTTTGATGCACAGTTTAGGAACAGCCTCCCTGGCGTGGAAAAGCATCCAAATACTCTAATTTTAAAATGCCCAGATATCTCCGAATATTTGCTACTATTTTCCTCTGATTTGGACATAGATCTACCTTCACCAAATTCAAAACACCAAAAGATATACGCACTGGAAAGCCTATCTGTACATTTAGGCAATAGCTACATGTTTTCTTGCACAGACTTCTGGACAGAAGACTGGGCAGATGGGTCTCAGTGATGCCACTGGCCGCTTATTCTTTCTCTGTCCTCATATTTCCATTTTTAATATGCAGGTGAGATGATATATTCTTACATGCCCTAGAGACATTTGCATTTTTTCCAGAGAAATGTCTATAGAAAGAAAAGTCCAGGGTTTGGCTAACATATAGGTAGAGATAGAGAGAAAGGCCTGAGCAAATTTTTATTTGAAGGACTGGCACAACTTTGAGAAAAATCAGTCTCCAGCGGCATGTTGTGGCTCCCTGCTGGATGGCTCACCCCTCCAGGCTCCGACCCACGACCAGCGGCCCTGCCTAACTGGCCAGCACAGCATCCTCACCTTCCCAGGGGCTGGAACTGCCTCACCAGACGCTTCTATTCTTACTTACCCTGCAGTGAGGCCAGAAGCTCTGACTGCTCAGAGGTGGGATAGGGAAGACAGTGGGGTACAGAGCAAATGCCCTGTTATTTTTTGCTTAGAAATTTCCTCCTTTGCTTTTCGCAGTTTGCCTGCAGGGTTAGTAATGTGTTTCCAGTGAAGAAAATGACTGATGGAGAGACCTCAATCTGCTCCGACTTCCCGGTTGTGCCCATCTGAACCTCAGTAAAACCAAAATTCCTTTGAAGCTTAAAAAAAAAAAAAAAAAGATTTGTCAGCCGGGTGCGGTGGCTCACGCCTGTAATCCCAGCACCTTGGGAGGCCGAGGCAGGTGGATCACGAGGTCAGGAGATCGAGACCAGCCTGGCCGACAAAGTGAAACCCCGTCTCTACTAAAAATACAAAAAAATTAGCCGGGTGTGGTGGCGGGCACCTGTAATCCTAGCTACTCAGGAGGGTGAGGCAGGAGAATCACTTGAACCCAGGAGGCAGACATTGTAGCGAGCTGAGATGGCACCACTGCACTCCAGCCCAGGCGACAGTGCGAGACTCTGTCTCAAAAAAAAAAAAAAAAAAAAAAAAAAAAAAAAAAAAAAAGTTTGTCAAAGGCCTTCGGTAAACTCTGACTCATTTCCTTGGTGGAAAAAGCCTTGTGAGTGGAGTTGGTCCCACCGGGAGAAGGGCTTTTCGCCCTGAGAACTTGCTGCTACAGGGAAGGCCCACGTATCTGAAGATGGGGAAACCGGGTGGAGAGAAAGAGGCGACCGAGCACATATTCATGTGAAACTTTCCCTTCACCCAAATGCAGAGCAAATGTTTGCTCCCCAGAAGCCCACAAGGTAGCTGAAGCCATTTCTAGTTGACATCGGCAATCTCCATTCTCTTCATTCCACACTTTGACAACTCACTCTGTGGAGCCATTTGGCTCAGTCAATTTTTTTTTTATGTATATAGCATAGTGCTGACACTTAATGATCCTGTTGACTGAAATACATTGCAAGGAATATTAGTTCAGGGAAATATCAAAGTGTAAAAATATATGGGATAGTGAGAAAGAAAAAGCCATCCAACACCAGCACATTAGAAATTACTCAATCACTTCTGTGTCTGAAACCATTAGTGTCATGTGAAAAAGGGACCAGCAGCCCGCCCAGAGCAAACTCAAACTCTGAGTCTATTACCAGTTAAGTTCAAGACTTGGCTTCTATTTTTGCAAAGTAATCAGTGACTGAGTCAGCTGTGAAATTTCTGGTTGCTCCTTGATCTTGTGTAACGTTTATCCAAGTATTTAGGCTGTCTGGCTTGAAGGAGGGTTATTATAATAAGAACATCTTTAGAGACTTTTTCAAGAAAATTGTTCATTGTTGGGGGAAAAAAACCCCTTCATTTGCCCACAGGAACTAAGGTTTGGTCTTTCTGTCAGCAAAAGATATTGTTCATTATTTCAAACTGGGAAAGTGTAGCTGGGGGAGGCAGTTAGAAGTGGAGAGGGAAAAGGCAGAGATCAAGTTAGAAGAGACATTTTTAAACAGTATTTCTATTTAAAAAAATTCCCTCCCACAGGACTTACTACATCCAATACCAAATCAACTTAAAAAACCATCATCTCTCATGGCTCCATTTGAAGACATACCCTTCGCAGTGCTATATTACCTTGTCTGTGATATTATGGATCCTGGTTAGGAAAAGGATTCATACCACAACAAATCACGTCCGCCTATGCTGAGAAGTATCCATTTCTTCAGGCTGAAAATAAGACCTGCATTTTCATAAACAAATAGGAAAATGTGATCTGTTGCTTCTTTTCTTGGTCTGTGCCCCTTGCCTTGCTAAGTCAGTTTTTCGACTGCCTCTGTGTGTGTGTGTGTGTGTGCGTGTGTGTGTGTGTGGGTATGTGTGTCCAGAGGCCACTGATCCAGCCCAAGTGTATTTAGAAATTAATTCAGTGTCTCACAAAGGTCTTACAGGCCACTACTGTGCTGGGGAAATCCATTGAGCTTGGCTTGTTCTCTCTTGCTCTTGCCAATGTGCACTCTGCTTCCATGCAAACACTCCTTAGGAAGATGCCAGTAATCTCTATTTTATGTACTAATTACACAACCACATCTCCCTTTGGCGACTTGAGGGAAACAAACATGTACAGTGTAGAGTATTTAACTGGAATGTACTTTAGAAAAACTCCAAAGCAGAAAAAAAGCCTTCAGCAGCCTTGCAAATAAAGCAGAAAACTTCCACAAGTCAGCAGCATTTCTCAAAATGAAGAGTCCACCCTTACGGCAAGCCACACAAGAAACTAAAACTGCAAAAATCATTACTTTCCCTACTTACATTGCCAAGCACCTGCAAGACTAAAAAAAGAATGCCATCCAGTTCTGTTCTGAGAAAGCACAGGCCTTTCCAGCAGATACATTAAGTGAGATAAAAACCTTATGGTTGGAGGAAGAAAAGACGTTGGGGCCATTACAAATGTAACTTCCAAATAATCAATGCCCCAAAGTTTTAAACTTCCCTTTAGAGTCAAGAAGTACTTCAACCCTGTGACCTGGCTTATCAATAATTTTCTTCAAGTAAAACAAATTTCCAAGCATTACCTAGGCATAAATACTACTGTATATAAAATGCTGGCAAGTACATTAATATGGGTATTCAGTGACTCTGCTTTATTGACTCAGCTTTATTGACTGGGAATTGCTGTCTTAACTTCTTGTCACCAGCCTCTGGCTTCTCCCAAGACTGCCACGTGTGCAGAGACATGGGTCATGCCAACCGTATCCTACCCCAATCCCACCTGCCCATTATGACTATTTCTTTTTTAAATTCTCCCTTTATTTCCTTTTGATTCTTCTCTCAGAAGCTTTGCTCTTTTGCCATCTCTCAACCAACTCTCCTAAATTTTCATTGTTTAAATATTATCTCAACAAAATCTGAGTCATCATTCCCAGCCCTTTGGTTTAGTTTAGTTGTGTAACCCCAAATACTTTATTAGGTCTAACAGTGGGTCAATCACTTGTTGATCCTTGGGACATTTTCACTGCAATGGCATTTGTCATGATGTTTATTTAATTTGTGGTCCCAATCTAAGAAAACATGACCATTTATTTATGCCCTGCTTTACTGCAGAAAAAAAAAACTAAGGCTGCTTATACTAACAAGATACACACAAAATAACACAAATTATGGAGGAAGAAAAATGGGACAAAGCAGACATTAAAGTAGGGAAGTTAAGATGAAACTAGGAGACAGGTCAGAATTTAAAGCTTGTGTCATCAGGCCCACACACAAATATTTACATCAGTGGTTGAAAAATTATGGCCCACTGGCCAAATTTGGCCCACCATCTGTTTCTGTAAATAAAGTTTTATTAGAACACAGCCATATCTGCTCATTTACATATTCTTTATGGCTGCTTTCAGGCTACAATGGCAGAGTTGAGTAACTGCGACAGACCATGTGGCCTGCAAAGCCCGAAAAACTTCCCACATGGAAAAAGTTTGCTAATGCCTGGGTTATATGATTCTGCGCCTAGGAGACTGGAGTGAAGCAATCTCCTAGGGTAAGTACTTTCTTTGAATGGTTCTGAAGTGGAAGAGAACTTTCTGCTATAAAGAGCTCACTATGTAATCTAATGAAAACACATCTTCAACATAATATTTTGTAGTAAATATAGCAATTGGCTTCAGAGGTCAACGGCATGACGTCACAGTGCAAGTCAGTAAAACAATTCTGTGAATATGTGAGGTGGAAACAATGCCATTCAGGTACAATTCACTCCTGGTCTGGCTTCATTCATGGATAGTCACTCCAGATGGTAAATGCCAGTTACACAGGTAGCCCTTCCCTACCCTCCTTCCTTGACACTTGCAGACATGGCTAATGGATCAAGGTGTTCTCTTCTGCTGAGCCCCAAAGTCTCCTCAGAAGTATTCTCCCCATTCTCTGGCAGCTTCAGCCAGTCATTAGTAGTTGGCATGCAAGATAAAACCAATACACCATCTTTGTGGTAAGGCAATTTTCCATGAACACGCTCTTGCCTGGGGGTGGTGAGGCTGAGGTTATATTCTCTGCAGAGCTCCTGAAGCACAGCTATTCCATTTTGTCCCAGTGCAGAGCTGTCCCCTTTTATGGCCATCCATGTGAGAGGACTGGATTGCCCTCCCCCTGTGAGAATGGAAGCCTGGCAAGGACGGCTGCCTGGAGCCAGGCTCCCAGCACACTTGCACACATGTAGGCCAAGGGATTGCCTGAGGGCAGGACCAGGAGGCTTCTCCAGAAAAGTGCTCAGACCTGTTCCCCTGCACAGACTGTCAGGGGTCAGGGCCATAGACAATGGCACAGGCATTTTGCCTGGGGAAGTTCAAGCCCAATACTCACGTCATTTATTCAAAGAAACGAAGTCCCCAAACACTATCCCCCAGGCCCAGTGATCTTGTCATGCATATCTTCCTAAAGAACTTCCCAAGAGACAAGGGTTCTAAGATAAATGCAAGTAAACTGGAAAAGGTGACTTCTAAGAAACTACTGTTCAGTTAAACATTGATGACAAAATGGCCAACTATGGATCTAGAAAAATATACCAGTAGCCTTTTTCTCTGTCTGCTCCTTCCTATGACAACAAAACTATGTCCTGAATTGATTATATTTCTAGTGGAACAAAAATTTTAGCTATCTAAAAGAAGTCTTTAATATGCAAATTTAAGAGAATTAGAACTATTCTTATTTTGTCACACTGGAAATTGCTACTTAATCTATACCTGACTCCTATGCATGTGGTCAAAGAAAGAGAAAAAGACAAAATACATGGTAAATCTTACAGTATTCCCAATAGATCTTTCCACAAAGTGACTAAAAAGTATAAAGCCAGTAAATAAGTAAAATAACCATGCCTAAAACTCTTCTTCTCCTTATGGGTGTGTGGTTGTGTTCTAGCAAACACCACCTACAAATAAGTGAAACCTAACTATATTCACCAGCGTTAATACAGCCAACAGACAAGATAGATCAATGAAAGAAATGTCTCACCCTCCTAAAAAGACCAAATTCTACCAAACGTTGTCATTTACTTTTCCAGTACCAATGCTTAGGTCTCAGTTCCAGACCACTTAAGGTCACATCTGTGGACATGAGAATGTGGAAAATTTGGATTGTGTGTGGATACCCAATCAAGCACCAGATAGAAGCATACAGGATGTCAATGCAGAAAATTCTGGAGAAAACCCAAAGTCTCTCCATATCAGGAAAGAACCGATCGCCACTCCTCCAAGCAATTACGCAACCTCCCGTGTCCTTTGATGTGCACTGAGCCCGAACTGGAGATCAGGATTCAGTGAAATGTTTCACGGCATCACCTGAAAAGCCTCTTTCGCAACACTTGAGGCCTTTAATGTTTGTGTTTCCACAAAACTGCCAGCCCAAACGAGCAGCATGCATAGTATCTTTCCCAGAACCTCCCAGGCAACAGTACTTTTGCTAAAGTCTTTGAAGACTAGTCGTGAAGGCTCCTACTTACGTAATGCATACAAGGTGAGAATTATTCCAGCCAGGCAAAATCCTTCAAAGAACCTGAGTGTGCTGAACATTGTCACATTCACTGACAGTGCCACGGTCAGTCCAAAGATCAGAATGAAGATGATGGAACACAGCAGCACAGGCCGCCGGCCGACCCTGCAGATGGAGAGGGAAGAAGTTAGGGATCATTGTGAAACAAGACAATAGGGAAAAAGTTAGGGATCATTGTGAAACAAGACAATAGGGAAAAAGTTAGGGATCGTTGTGAAACAAGATAACAGGGAAAAAGTTAGGGATCATTGTGAAACAAGACAATAGGGAAAAAGTTAGGGATCGTTGTGAAACAAGACAATAGGGAAAAAGTTAGGGATCATTGTGAAACAAGACAATGATGCTAGATGCTGAAACCCGGTGTCCAGCAGGCACTCAACCTATGTTGAATGAGTACTGGGCAAAAAGTCCTGTGCCATCTATATCCACTTCACTAGATCCTAGACTACTAGGGTTAGAAAGGGAGATTTAGCCCAACCCCCTAATTCTCAAGATAAAGGAGCAGGGATCAACCAATTACAGAGCAAGAGAATTCAGACTTGAGCCCAATTCCTGTTGCTGAGTCTATTTCTGAGTGTATAGTGATATAATTCAAGGCAAGAGGAACAAAATTAATAATTCTCCAAACAGGAACCTTGATACACCCAGCATAAAAAGTCTTGAGAAATTGTTGACCTTTGGGATTGAATCAAAAGTCAACATGGTCACCAAGCAAAGCGGCTTTGTTTCCTCTCTCCAGGTTGTTAACTAAGTCAGATACCTGATCCTACACACAGCCTATCCGAGCCAGGGCCAAGCCATCTGTCAATTTGTTTCAGCTACACGACAAGAAGTAATTTTTAAGGGATCACACACTAAAGTAAGACAGCTTGAACTTTAAATGCCCAGTGTTCTGATAGTGAGCTGACAGTGCAGCCCCTCGGCTGCACTGAGAGGCAGGGAGCCCAGGCTGTGATGATTCTCTGGAAAGGGCCACAGATACCCTCAATTCGTAGGTTCTGGAGCTGGCCAGTTTCAGATCAGTGACCACTAGGGGGCGATGTGCTTCTAGAGTGCCTGGGAGGGCAGTAGAGGGTGGTCCACAAGAATGGGAAAGTCACCAGTTCCTGTGGCCCCATGCTAACTTTCCATCTTTCCTTCATTAACCGATTAGAAATAAAATGGCAACAATAACTCTCCATCAAACATGATTGGCTTGGTCTACAGGATAACTCAGAGAAATGGGGGCAGAGTGGATGCTATTTGCCAGGAGAAAACAGAGGGAAAAATCCAGACCTAGTGTCCCCAGTACCATAAAGGGTAGCTGAGGGGCTCGAACTGTCCTAGACGTGTTTATTACAAGGCATCTACATGCAAGTAAAATGGCCATAAAAGACAAATATACAGAAACAGAAAGTCGATTTGTGGTTGTCCAGGACTGGGGGGTGATGTTTCCATCATCCTTTGAGGGGATGGGAATGTTTTAAATTCAGAGTGTGGTGATGGTTGTACAACTCTGCAAATATACTAAAACTCATTCAATTGTGCACTTAAAATGGGTGGGTTTTATGGGATGCAAAGTATATGTCAATAAAACTTAAAAAAAAAAAAAAAGTAAGGGATGGCCTTACCCTATAGAGAGAGATGTAATTTTAAGAAAATACTGGGAAAGGAAAAACAGGATGAAATTACACTCAGAACTTTTAGTTCTAACCGTTCCCATCAGTCACTTTGGTTTAGTGAAACAAGGCCAAGGCTAGGAGTTCAATGTAAGTCAATAACCTCACCTAGAGATTTTAGCCGTTACTTTCCCTTGTCCACTGCTGGGATCAGGAAGCCCTTACCAGCAAAGACTGTGTAGCTGACTTTGTCCAAATCTAACCCATTTACAAAAATAAATTTAAAATACAGCTTTAGTCATTCTCCTAAAATGAAGAAAAATGAACTAACTCTAACATGTTGCATTACCCTTGACTTCCCTGGTCTGTGAAATGGGGATAAGCATCCCACGTTGTGGAGTGTTGAGATCCTTCACTAGGGGGGATGATGGGCACAGATGCAATGCCGGAACAAAGGAAATAATGAAATGTTGTAGTGCTCATTCCTTCCTGCATTTCTACGTTCCTGACGCCTACCAAACATGGTGTGCTCTGTTTTGCTATTTTAGAAAAGATGTTTGATTTTTTTTTTTTTTTTTTTGAGACGGAGTCTCGCTCTGTCGCCCAGGCTGGAGTGCAGTGGCGCAATCTCGGCTCACTGCAAGCTCCGCCTCCCGGGTTCACGCCATTCTCCTGCCTCAGCCTCTCCGAGTAGCTGGGACTACAGGCGCCCGCCACTACGCCCGGCTAATTTTTTTTTTTGTATTTTTAGTAGAGACGGGGTTTCACCGTGGTCTCGATCTCCTGACCTCGTGATCCGCCCGCCTCGGCCTCCCAAAGTGCTGGGATTACAAGCGTGAGCCACCGCGCCCGGCCAGATGTTTGATTTTTTTAAGCGTGTAGCAACCATTCTAAGTCCCTGCCTCCAAAAAATGGTTGCTAAAATCAACAAGTAAAACTTATCAAGGTCTACAGGGCAAACACGGTCTTTGAAGTCAGAGTGTGTTGGTTCTGAATCCAGGATCACCACTTCTGAACTGTGTGATCTTGAGTAAGGCCAGTCTTGTTCAAATGAGCCTGGAGTTCCCTTTGGTAAGGGCCAATTAATGTCTGCTTCATAATGTTGTCGACAGGAGTGGATATGAACAAATGCCTCAGCAAGCGTTCAATACATGTTAGTTACAAGCATGGATGGTTTTCCTAGAAACTGGCTCCCAGGGCAGAACCCTCTCAGAGAGGACTGATAAAGCCACAGTCCTCGTCTGTAATGCAGAGGACTTTATCACTTAGGATCTGTGGTGGGCAGAACAATGGTCCTCAAATATGTCCATGTCCTAATCCTCAGAACCTGTGAATATTTTACCTTTCATGGCAAAAGGAATTCTGAAGCTGAGATTAAGCTTGAGGACCCTGAGATGAGGTGACTTTCCAGGTAGGTCCAATCTAATGACAAGGAAAACCTCCCCTGACTCCAGGGAACCTGCAAGGTAGTGGTGTGAGAAGGACTGGACTTGACATTGCTGGCTCTGAAGATGGAGGATGAGGCCATGGGCCATGGAATGCAGGTGGCCTTTAGAAGCTAGAAAAAGCAGGGAAGCAGATTATCTCCTAGGTCTTGCAAAAAGGAACGGGGCCCTGCTGACACCCTGACTTTAGACCAGGGAGACCTTTGTTGGACTTGTGAACTGCAGAACTGTAAGATCATTCATTTGGGTTTTGGAAGCCGCCAAGCATGTAGTAACTTGTAACAACAACCATAGAGAACTGACACAGGGTCTCAGCAAGAAACAGAGGTCCCACTCAAATGAAGTGACTGGAGGAGATTTTAATAAAGGGATTATTTACAGAAGAGTGAACAAGCTGAGAGGGAACCCACAAGAGACGGTGTTTGACCTTGCGGCTCTCGACAGCAGGAAGTAGGGGAAGGACGGTCCTGGTCCCAGAGAAAAAGAGGTGCTGTGTGGAGGTCATGGACAGGAGGTGGCTGGCCCCTCCAGCCTGGCAGAGAGCAAGCTGGGCATACAAGTGCCTGACCGCACTCTCCTCTCGCCTGAGGATCTACAGCTGGTGCTCCCCACTGGCCACACTCGGCCAGGAGCTGGCGGGCAAGGGGTCCTCTGTGGAAGCCCATACTGGCCAGCTTCCCAGGGCGGGCTGGGGAAGGAGGCAGAGGGCTGCTGCAGTAACGAACACCGTGAAGAAGTGAGCGCATCCCTGAGGCCACTGGCCATTGGCCTGCCCACCCACCTGAGCTAGTGGAGTCTATACCAATACCTAGTGAACATCCCCAGACAAAACTTGGTGTCAAAAACAGTAACTTTTTAAAGAAAGAAGTGTACTACTTAAATGTTACTAAATGCTGACTGCAGCCTTAGGAAGCATATTATATGACTTGATCCACTTCCCCTGCAGCCATGAAACAGGGCCCACAGCCGAGAGGTCTGGAGTTCCCTTTAAATGGGTTTATTTCCTTTTAAGCAAGGCTCAAGCAGGGAGTCAAATGCCAGAAAACGGGGTTGGAAAATACCAAGCTTTCAAACTGAAAGGGAAGCCCACTCAAAATGTTCAAAAACTACCACTCAGGCAGCCTGCCCCTGATTCCCAGGGCACCCCCTCAATCTTGCCCATCTGAGGAGGAACCTCAGAAAAGAAACTGCAGAGAAATGGTTTGCGATGTCAGACTTCTGGTTGCTCTAAGAGCAAGACACAAACTCTTTTGTCCTTAGGCCTGGTGTGTGATCAGGGAGGCCACATCACATGTGTGTACAAGAAGAAAGTTAAGAAAACAATCTTTAAACATTTAAACTGTTACAGACTGGTTCATTCATAAAAGTCGATTTTTACTTTTCTATTAAATTATTTATTGAATAAGGACACTATGACCCCAGTCGAGTCTGCATTTTTTTAGAAAGACAGTGACATGGATTATATTAGTATAGTTTTCTAATCTATTTCAATGTAGATTTCTGGGAAACCATATATTTTAGACCAATATAGCTCACACTAGAAACCTATGAACTCAAGTATTTGGTTTGAAAAATAAAACCCGTGTTGCCTCTACCAAAGAAAGCCCCCAAGAGGCCCCCTGCATAGGTCTCCAGAGATCACTGACTGCTTCTCTGTTGCTGTCCACAGAGAACGTGTCCATGAGAAGCACTTGCAAATGATGACGAGGCAGATGTCAAGCACACAGGAAATCACATTACATGTCAGCTCAAGGAACTCCCAAATAGACGCTGGGTTTTGGAAGAAATTTTCCACATGTGTAATGTGACCCTCTGCTGCTGTCCGCCCAGGCACTTGCCTTGGCCAGCATTCTCAGTTAACTGAGGTGTAGAGGTCACAGAATCTACAGAATTTGTTCCATATCACTCTGGGCCCTTATTTCATCAAGGCCAAGATGTCCTGATTCACAAAAAAAAAAAAAAAAAAAAAAAAAAAAATCCTTTAAAGATAAAAGAATGTGAGCTGGGGAGACAGTTACACTACGCCTCTCTCCTGAGCAATCTCGCTACTTGAAAAACCTGTCGACATTGCACAATTGCCTCCATGCTTAGACACATCACCGCTGCTGCCCCTGTGACCACAGAACGCCTTAAATAAAAGCACTGCAGCATCCCGGTGGAGGGACAGGCTCTGAGGCCATGTGGTGGCTGAGTTTCAAGTCCCGGCTCTCCAGCTTAAAGCTGAGTGAACTTGGAGATTTTACTTACACTTCTGTGCTTTTTCAACGGTAAAACACAGGTAATAATAGCATCTCCTGTTAGGGGTGTTGTAAGGAGATGTTAATGTATGGAACTACTTAGCATAGTGCCTGCTACATGGTAATCTTCCAGCTGCTCATGTTATCATTATTGCATATGCATTCTCACCTCTGGCCACCACCCTCCCTTGCCCACAGCGCCCATCTGTATTACCCAAATGCTCTTTATGGCTCAAGGTGCAGCTCCCTACAGACCCCACAAAGGCATCTCCTGGCCAAGCCAAGGACTGCCCCTCTCCAAAATCTATGTGACATTTAGAGGTGCTAATAAGCATTGCCTGACTCATTCAGCTCGCATGGGGGAAGGGTCTTTAGCTCCCCCATCCCCTATTTTTTAATGCATCTTCTGCATCCGCCCCTTAGTGCATCCACCCACTGGAACCCTGCACATAAGTCTTCAAGCCCTTTCTAACGAAACCTCAAAGGTTAGAAGTAGATGGGGCTGCAGGCTGGTTTTGCTATATTCTAGAAGCTAGAGAATTGCTTTGAATTTAAATTCACCCTTCCAAATGATCTGCTACATGCATGGGCCATTTCTCTGAGCTCTGCATTCTCCACATGGCTGCTTTGGCCTTCTGCTCTGGCACTGGGAAAAGACAGTCATGGTAAGCTAACACTGACTACTTCTCTTTAGCCAGCAAAGGCGTACTGTGGCCTCCAAAGGTTCGTGCGGCGGGCACATTGGTACTCACCAGTCAGCAATGCATCCAGTTATTAGGTAGCCAAAGATTAATCCAACCAGTAAGGAGAACTTAGCGATATGGACCTTCCAGGCATTATCACACACAAGATCCCACTAGAGAGGGGCAAATAGAAAATAAATCAGAGAGAAACATACACAGAGCTAGTCGTACTCAATTATAAGGGCAATACAATAACTCTGCAGGGACCACAGCACCGTTGCCAGCACCATGCCACATATGCCAGTCAGAGTCTCTTCCACGTTTTTGAAAATCCAATGAGACATATAATTTGCCCACAAAAGGAAATGTAACATTTTAGTCTGGGACAGATTACAAGTCTGCAAAGAATGATTCAGGAAGTCTGGGGATGTGTATTCTTCTGTCCCAACCACCACGGGAAATGTAAACTGAGGCAGAGGTGGGCAGCCACAGAGACCAGGCATCCCTGAGGACCAGTGGTCCCTCACCATGAAGAGCTGCTCCGAGTGCCCAGGGGCTGGGAGACCCTGACAACTTTCTGCATGGGCATCGTGATGACATGAGGAGGTTAAAAGTAACTTTTGCGTTTTCATCCCAAAACATTCCCCAAACTTTACAAGGAGTCTTAAAAATAAAGGCGAGCATTAGTAGTAAATGCTGAAATACGAACTTTAACTAAACATTCTATTTTGTCCTTGGAAGTGTCCCTTGCATTTTCCTGCGTTTCCCTCTAAAGCCATATGCTCTCCTTGGAGAGAAAGCCGGTCAATTAGTAAATACAACATTCAGACTATTGTATTGTTTAATAAGAAAAATACAAACAAATACAAATCTTCTCATTTTTCTTTTCTCCACTTGCAGAATCAGGATATAAACCCCTGTTTGTTCCCTCTAAGTGATGTGTGTCCAAGGTGTGGACTCAAATCCACATGCAGCTTTCATCTGGGCCAGAGGGGCAAATAAGCAGGGTCCCTCCTGGCCAGGCCATGGAGACGCAGAGCTGGGGGTCTAGATGCCCCTGCTTCTGCTGCAAAGAAGTGGGCAAAGCTTCTGGTCTGGACGTGCAACTCCAGGTCAGTGGAGACGGGGGTGGGGTGGTGCAAGGAAGCAGCTGAAGAAATTCATGCCAATGCATTTGGGAACGCCAGAGTGGGAGGCGTTCTGGGAACAGAGGCAGGATTGGAGGGGGTGGGGAAGATGGAAGGTGATGGGCTGACCCCTGGTCCTAGTTCTGTCTTCTTAGATGTCTCCCCCCGCCCCTTGTCTCTATGCTACCCAGACTGCAGCACAGAGGATCCTTAGAGGGCACTGTAAGCTCAGGTCCTGCCCCATGTTTCCAAACTTCCAGAGCCTTATCGAGGCCCCTGAGGCCACAGCTGTGGTTCTAAGCTTCACTAAAATTCAGGAAAAGCCAAGCTCTGTGTCAGTGGATATAGGGAAAGGTGCCTGGCTGGGATAAGTAGAAAGCCACTGCCTGTCACAATATCCCCACTTCTGCCCTGGACTCCTTGGGACACACACTGGCTCGCCGATGTCCCCAACACAGGTATGGCTTTCCAGAGATCTGAGGAGGGTGACTTCATTTTCTACCCCATCTGCTTCCAGAGTGATTTGCAACGCCAGGCCCAGGAAGAAACGGAATATGGGAATGTAAGCACAGACTGCACAAGGGCCTCATCAATAAAAGACGGCTTGGAATTTGCTGTTGTCAGGGTTTATTCATGAATTTGGGGAGCAGGGCACTGATGGTTGCACAGATTCTTAAGAATTCAGACACAGGAGCTCCTTACAGGGTTAACTTCCTTCCATGATTGCTCCAGTGGTCCTCAAACTGCTACCAGCAGCATCAGCACCACCTGGGGACTAGTTAGAAAAGGCAAGTTCTTGGGCCCCATCCCAGGCCCACTGAATGAAGACTCCTGCAGGTAAGCACAGCAGTGTGGTTCAGCAAGCCTGCCCCGCGACTCTGAGAACTACTGGCCAACACTGCCCTGCCATTTTGAAGACAATGAATGAGCTTCACTGTCTTGGGCTGGGGTTCAAACAACTCCCAAGAGCAGGGAGAAGCAAAAACGCTGTGGGAACCATGCAAAAGACTACTGGCTGCTGCTGCTCTGCCCTGCAAATGCAGGGTTGTACAGCTAGGTGATGAGTTCAGTGAGCTTTTGGAGGCAAGCCTGGAAAACGAACATTCACATATGTATGCTGTTTCTGGGAAAAAACGTATTTTTGATAATAAAAACCTTTCACCACGCAACCTATTTCTAACTTCAGGAATGCAGGTTTTGCCTTAAAACGTGAGTGACAGCTTCATAAATCACGGTGGGTGCATATTCTGTTTTTCCAGCTTGGTTTATACAGTCTGGGAGAGGCGGTGCTCTCAACACCTGTAACCACTCATCTCCCAGTTGCATCATGCCTTTGGGAGCCTCAGCCGGGCACAATCTTGGCAGGAGAGGAACATATCCTGACCCCAGGTTGCTGCCGGGGAGAAGGGCACCAGCTGCTGTTTCGATGGCAGGGAGTCATTTGAAATGCTTTCATGTCTCCGCCAAGACTTCCCATTGATGAGTTTACTTGAGGTTAAAGGATGCAAATGAGTATATTATGCTTCTATGAGATGGCCAGGAGGCAGAAGAAATTTTAATAAAGCATTTAGGGGACTGGAGGAAATTGCCAAAACTGTTGTGAGTTCAGCCACCTGAGCAATGACCAGACCTGGCCTTGGGCAGCCATGACCCCATTAAGGTGCTAGCTAATAAGATGTTCAGTGGTCAGCCCTATCCATTAACAGTGCCACGGTGGAAAATGAAGACAGTGGAGGGAGACTGAGCCACTCACATGCCTGGTAGGGAGAGGAAGCCTGGTTAGAAGTATTGCTGGCTCCACAGTTCCCAGCCTATGGGCTTCCCCCTGGGGAGGGGGTGCAGGAAACCCAGGGCAGGGCAGCCACCTGCTACCTTAAACCGTCCTCAACTAGGCACAAGAATAGACAGCATATCTGAAGCAACAAGTACACCAACTGGATTCCCAGGCCCAGTAAGTTTACCACGATAAGGGTTACTCATGCCTGGGGATCCACCTGCAACACCACCCTTGCCATCCTGGAGGCACCGCCGTTTAGCAGGGTAGGGTGGCGCTGGGGGAACCCATGGTGCCGACACCCTTGTTTGACTTCTACTTCTGGTATTGACAAAATGTATCGGGAAAAGAAAATATGTTCAGACACAGTATAATCTCCTAAAGAATTTCAGAAGTATGAGGAAGCTTTGAGGTCACCTGGCTCTTGAAATTTGTTCACATTGCTCTAGATAAGATATGGCAACTGGTCATGTCACTGACCAGCTGGGTAGGCAATGTTTAAAGCAATTTATAATATTTCAGATTAAAAAAAATATATAACAGGAGTAATGTTCTAAAAAGTACAAAACCAGAACTTAATGTAATGGATTTTGTCTCTGATATTACCCTTGTCGCCTCCCTCCCCATCAAATCAATCACCAATTCCAGCAGGTTCTACCTTTCAAATATATCCTGAACATACCATCCGTGCTCCATTGCCCCCACAGACACCCCGATTTATAGGGATGGGGTAGGCGCTCACTCATGTGATTCCAGTCTCCTTCCAGTGTGTGCTCCTATAGTGTGGGCTGGGAGGCCAAAAACAATACTTCCAGATTCTGGTACACCTATGGTTTCAAATGTGATTTTGGTCCTGCCAATGAGGTGCACACCCCAAAATAACTTTCTTTTTTTTTTTTTTTTTTTTTTTTTTTTGAGACGGAGTCTCGCTCTGTCGCCCAGGCTGGAGTGCAGTGGCGCAATCTCGGCTCACTGCAAGCTCAGCTTCCCGGGTTCACGCCATTCTCCTGCCTCAGCCTCTCTGAGTAGCTGGGACTACAGGCGCCCGCCACCACGCCCGGCTAATTTTTTGTATTTTTAGTAGAGACGGGGTTTCACCATGGTCTCGATCTCCTGACCTCGTGATCCGCCCGCCTCGGCCTCCCAAAGTGCTGGGATTACAAGCGTGAGCCACCGCACCCGGCCCCAAAATAACTTTCTGTGTGCAACGTTGTTCTAATTTCCGGATGACTTGAGTTAGGAAGAGAGTTAAGAGGGGAGGAAGGGAAACATCCATTTTGCTGGTCAGATCTGGCAAGGGTTGGGTGGTCTGGGAGCCAACAGTTCTGGAGGTGGCTAAGGAGGTGTGATCTTGGAACCCATGGTTGGGACAGTGACTTTCTAATTCTTCAGCCTCCTAATGGAGGCACAGTTCCCTGGACAGGCTAGCTCTGCTGGGAATCCTTCCAGAGGCCCGTTTACAGTTGCTCTAGCAACTCAGTAAGCACTATTCCCTGTATTCAGTCCCCATCTCCTGAAATACCAGAGTGGCTTCTGTCATTTGCAAATTGAACCTTGTTCTCTGGCCAAATTTCCTTGGGACGGAATTTGCAGGGGGTAAGCAGACAAGATAATGCCAAGTCACCATCCATCCTCCCTCTCCTGAACTAATACAAGAGTCTCTCTGCATTAACTCCAACCTCCCTCAAATCCGTTCCCTAGAGAACAATGAAAAGCATCCTTTAATGAAGCTTGTTAACACCTCATCAGCAGGTTTAACAAGATCATAAAAGCACTAAAGTCATGGCCCCATTTCATAATCTTAGGCTTGCTTGCTTTGTCATTTTTCCAAGACCAGGGACATTCATGATGATGCCATGTGACGCTTCTGAGCCATGACTAAGTGGTGAGACAAATGACTCCAGAGTGTGTCTACGTTTCACACACGTTAGTTGCTACGTGTTCTGGCAAAACAAGAAAAAAAAACCAAAAACTGTGGAGGCACAGAAAATCTGGTAGACTGTTTTTGTACCTATATAGTTTAAGGATAAGCTAAAGAAAATACCATTAGTATTATTTTGAAAGGAATAATTGAATTGCTTGACTTGCCAGAGTGGAGAAACATTCATCAACGAAACTCAGAAAATTTCTAAAGAAGATGGAAAATAAATAGGAGATAAAGAAAACAATCTTATTTTCCACAGTAATGAGTTCTATGATAAAATGTACAACAAGAATATAAAAAATTGGAAGCAAAGAGATTGCTTCTTTAATTTTGAAGTGAAGATAAAATCTCTAAAGAGAAAAACTATGGGGGAAAAACTACCTAAGGAAACAACTGGTAGATTTTGTAACAGTTTAACGATTACTACTTTACTATTAATTACTATTTTTAAAATCTACACATCAAAAATACAATAAGCAAAATTATAAAGACCTAAATTTGTAATATATATCCACTTACATATCAATATACACCAATACTGCAACCAGAAATTGAGTTAAGCACCCAGATGATTAACCAAATATGAAACACAAATAGTTAAACACTTGGGAAATGTTTGATTTCACTAATGAAGACAGCCGGCTGCAGTCGCCCATGCCTATAATCCCAGCACTTTTGGTGGCCAAGGCGGGAGGATCACTTGAGGTCAGGAGTTCTAGAACAGCCTGGCCAATATGGTAAAATCCTGTACTAAAAATACAAAAATTAGCTGGGTGTGGTGGTGCGTGCCTGTAATCCCAGCTACTCAGGAGCCTAAGGCACGAGAATTGCTTGAACCTGGAAGACAGAAGCTGCAGTGAACCAAGATTGCGCCACTGCACTCCAGCCTGCGTGACAGAATGAGACTCAAAAAGAAAATTTAAAAAAAATTTCTAAAGATGAAGGAGAAACAAAGAGGTATCAATCTGTACGAGGAGCATAAACTAGGCACTGTTTTTCTGGAAGACAATTTGGCAATATGTAGCACATTACTTTAAATGGGGTCCACTCTTTATCACAGCAATTCCCTTTCTTGGAACTTTATCTCAAATAAATTATCAGAGACACCCACAGCGGTCCCTATGTAATGATTTTCACTGTTTGTAACTTATCAGAGCAAAAGTTGAGAACCTGACTAAATGTCAATGATACCATAGCGCCATTAAAAATTTCGCTTTTGAAAATGAATGATCGAGGAAAATGCTCATGATATAATTGCATGAAAGCTTCAGAATGGAAAAACGGTGACTAGAAGAGATGTCTGTATACGCAGGAAAAGTTAAAAGAAGATATTCCAAAATATTCTCTAAAGAGTAGAAATAAGACTGAGTTTTATTTTCAACTTTATACTTTTCTTCACTTTTCCAAACTTTCTACAACGAATCTATAAGCCCTCAAATGACAGAAAAAAATGCAGGGAAAAATAATGTAAACTCCCACAGTGGTAGCGATGGTGGGGAGGCAAAGACAAAATCATTAAAAAACAAACCAACAAAGGAAAAACCTTTTCGCCTTCTCGGACACACGTATTTTAAGACAATCCTATAAATCAGGCCTACAGGAAGCTTATTCTGAAAGTGACTGGGAACAAACCACATCTTCACAGCCTGAAGGTTAAGCATGTTAATGCTCACTGACTAAAGCGAAAAGTGGTTTTTAGGGAAGTGAATGAAAATTTTCCCCCAAGTTTCATCTTTTGTAGTGGAGATCCCCATTTGAAATTGTTCTATCAGCAAACCATGAGGGTTTTACCAATCGCTGTGCACACTGTCTGTTCTAAAGCTGAGCAGTGTCAGTTGAGATAAAAGAAAATATTTCTGTTCGGCCCTACAAAGAGGATAGTACTGCTTAAAACTTCAAAAGCTTAAGTAAAACAAAGTTCCTGACTGGGTCACAGGAATTTAGAGAAATGTAGGGTCAGCATTTTTCCCCCCTAAAATAAGAGTTTCAGCAGCCTCTCATGAACCAGTGTTTTATATACCATGGATGTGCTGTGCTCTGCACTTCTTAACTGCAGACAATAGAAATGGCAAGAACACACACACAGAGTCCACCCTGGAAGATGAGTCACAGACGGACAAAAGAAACACCCTCCACAAGCCAGGCTGATGAAGCACATTAGCTACGATTAGTTTCTCAACATCTAGGCAGCCTATGCTACCTAAATGTGTTTTTCAGTATTTTAAATCTAACAGTTGACAGATTTTTTTTCTCCCCTAAAAGATTCCATCAAAACTCAAGATATACTGCATGACTTGAAAACCTCAAATTACTCTCTGCTTTTTGCCTCTAAGCTCATCCTCCAATTTTAGGAGGTTTGCTGTCAACAGTAGCCAACACAACTGCCAGTGAGAGTTGGCATCGTTGCAAGCTTCCTTGAGTGACATAAGGAACATCCTTGGGCACTCCCGGGAAATTTTTTCTTCTCAATTTTGTTTCTCTGTTTTTTAATGAATATTACTTGCTGCTCAAATTGCTCCTCATCTTTCCTTTTTTCTACCTTAGTGCTAAAATAATAACCATGGCACATTGAGGGGAATAGCCAGAGCAAAAATAGATTGCAAACCGTTCCTGCTAGATGGAAGATACACCCGAACTCTAGCAGACCTGCATTCTGAGCCTCTCTAAGGAAACCCATCCCGGAGCCACACCATGAAAGCTGCTCACATTTCTTAAACTTCACGTAGTCCCATTTTAATGAGTAATGCAGTAACTTTCTATTCATTCGAACCTTTAAGCAATAATTTATTTTTTTTGTCTTTTTTTCTTCAAAAGACAACTCTACTGCCCGCTCCTCTTCTGCGCAGTGCAGCCTTCCTGGTGGGAGAGAAATAGAAACTGCTTCATTTACTGACACTGGGGCTTTCCTGGTTCGCACTGAATTTGATCATTTTTAAAGGGCTAGAGACGTAGAACTTGAAAAACAGAAAAAAAATACCACCTGAACACATCGTCAGCGATGTGTAGGATTATCTCTGAGGGAAAAATACAATGAGTCACTTTTCTTTGTTTGTTTCTTTTACTTTTTCTTGGAGAAAATAGGGAGGTGTATCTTTCTGAGCAGAGGTTTGCATATTGAACGTTCTTATTCTTTTTGTACAGGGCCCTGGTGGCATTTGGGGAAGCTGAATAGATGCCCACAAAGCAGCGGAGATAATTAATAAGCAATGCCCTTTTAGCTACCAAAACCTTGAAGAGTCTTTCCAAATTCTGCAATGTGTATTTTACTAACGGCCCTCATCAACTCCCTCTAAGAAAGGAAATTAAGGGTAAGCCCTGTAAGTTAAAAAGGAAGGAGGGAGTGGGGAGGAATGCAGGGAGGGAGGGAGGAGGGAAGGAACCCCACAGATCCCTTAGCATCAAAAGGGAGCAGCTATTAATGCCCTGCAAGAAGTCAGCACACAGGCTTCCAGCAACTCATTTATATGAAATAACTTGAAGACCATTAACTTGAGAAATTCAAAAGTTGTCTCAAGTGTTACTGGAGGGTATTTTCTAGTATAACACAACGCGTCAACAGAGCTGGACTGTAGCATTAACATTTAAGATGTCCCCATCGATTCCGGAAGAGAGCCAGGGGTAGGGAGCTTCTGCTGGGAGCCTCAGGGGATCTTTGAAATGAGAAGACTGTAGTGACCCAGGTGATCCATCCCGGAGAGAACTTGGAGGGTGAAGGAAAGTCATCTTCCACTTGCTGAAAACAAATGCCTCAGTGGCTTCCCACAGCCGCAGGCTATGGCCTTGTTGTAACAGGACACTGTTACCTTCCCTTTATGGCCGGAGTCACCTGTCACCTTCTATTCTTCCCATTTGCAAACTGGCTGCCATCAATTCCGGAAGAGAGCTAGGGGTGGCTGCCCCCACCTACCTCTCTCATCACTACCGCCTGCCCCAACCCCTGCCATGACCCAGCCTTGCCAAAGTGCTCACAGCTCCCCAGAGCCTCCACGCCCTTGGCCCACATTGCTCTTCTGTGCCCCACTCCCACAACACCCTCATTCTCCCACTCCAACTTTTCTGGCTTGATGCCTGCTTTAAAGGACAAACCTCACCACAACCAAAATGATTTAACATTGTATATCACCTGTCAGTCAAAGTATGACCGATTTTCTGTACTGCATGCATTTTTTCTTTCAAGCAACACGTATCACTTTCGCAAGCACACAACCAAGTGAAAAGGGAAAGGGGTACAAAATTACAAATGTACAAATGAAAATGCTTCTCTATTTCTATAAAGTTTAATAAACTCCATTGAGGGGTATCCTCTCCCAAGACCGGATCAGGAGCCTCTTCTCTGTGCCTCTGAAGCATCCTGTACTCATGATAAAACACGTAGACTGTTCTTACAATATACCATAATTGCCTGTTTACAAGTCTTTCTTCCACTAGCTCAGGGGGTGGCAATCTGTAACCCACAGGCCAGACACAGCCCTGCTGTGTTTGTAAATAAAGTTTTATTGGCACACAGCCGTGCTCCTTCATTCATATATTCATTTGCAGCTGATTCTGCACTACAGCAGCAGAGTTGAACAACTGAAACAGAGCCCACATGGCCTACAAAGCCAAAAATATTGACTATATGGCCCTTTTTAGAAAAATTTCGCTGACTCCTGCACTAGGCTGCAAGTTCCTTGAAGAAAGGGACCATGTCTTATTCCTTCACGCCTAAGCTAACACTCAGAATGAGGGAGGGGCAAAGTGTTAACCTCAGGTAGGAATGACCCTCCCAGAAGTCAGAATGCTCCTGTGTCCACCTGTATTCGCTGTGCTCTGCTATTTATCTTCTTTATCCTCTTTCTGTGATTATTTTTCAAGTATAATTTAATTTAAATAATACATAATTATTATACCAAATTTATATAGGAAATATCGTTTTTAAATGTTTCCACCAAACTTTTCTCTATTGGTAATTTTCCTCCAGGGAAAGATATTTCTAGTTTTACTATAAAAGCCAATAGAAAATTGGGTATATGAGAAATTTATTTATTTAAAACGATGAATTTTTCTTTTTTTTTTTTTTTTTTTGAGACAGAGTCTCGCTCCGTCGCCGCCCAGGCTGGAGCGCAGTGGCACATTCTCGGCTCACTGCAAGCTCTGCCTCCCAGGCTCACACCATTCTCCTGCCTCAGCCTCCCGAGTAGCTGGGACTACAGGCACCCGCCACCACACTCGGCTAATTTTTTGTATTTTTAGTAGAGACGGGGTTTCACTGTGTTAGCCAGGATTGTCTTGATCTCCTGACCTTGTGATCCGCCCGCCTCAGCCTCCCAAAGTGCTGGGATTAGGGGCATGAGCCACCGGGCCCGGCCAAATAATTCTCTCTTTATAGGACAAATCTATGACATTAAATTAAGCTTTGTTCTAGGTGAAGAAAGGAAACTAAGATTCATTAAGTATCTACCCTGTGCTAGGGACTCTGCCAGCTGCTTTGACTAAGCACCCTGACAGCACAGTAGGCCCATTGCATGGACATTATTACCAGTGCGTCCATTTCACAGATGAAGAAACTGAGGCTGAGAAGTGACGCTAGTCCAAGATCACGTGTCTCTTACATAAATTATAAATCTGCATCTGATTGAAACTCAGGTTCTTTCCCCCAGTAAGCTCAAAGAAACAGCCCTAGTTCATACAAACACAACTCTCTGGTTTATATTAACTTGTTATAGGTTATAGCATTTGTCTTGACAAGTATTCAATACACTTTATGTGCATATAGAAGCAAAGTAGCATACTGAAAACAGGACAGGCTTTGGTGTTATTTCATTGTTACAGTGACTAAACAAATAATAATTTGTCAAGGGTCTGTGAATAGCAGATATTTGACACATCATGGCTGTTTAAGATACTAATATCGCAGTATCTTTTTTAAATAGAATTTTTAGTACTGAAATGCTGAAAAAAGTAATGATCAACTCCCTATTTTAAAAACAAGGAAACTGAATAAGAGGTGAAGTGACTCGCTCAGAATTTAAAAAGCTTATAGCCAAGCCAGTCTTGAGCAGAGCGCAGGTTTCCTTGGGCTCAGCTGCTCCATACCAGGCTGCCGTGGAAAATGTCATTTTCAGACAGGGTGACCTGATGCACAGGGACGCATGACTATCCCAACAAATTTCACAAGTCAATTACTGCCAAGCCAGGACAACTGCTAATCTAATGGTCAGTGTAGTGGTACTACCTTCATTCTAGTCCCAAACTCTTACAACAGGAAGGATTAGGAAAAAAAAAATTAACATTTTAATTGAGACCTACTCTTAGGCTTCCTGCCAAATACTCATCTTTTTCTGTAACATATGAATCAGAGTACCTGAGATGGTAAGCCAGTTTTTCTACTGTTTCAACACTGGTCTAACCATCTTGAAGAGGACATGATACCTTTTTCTTTCTTCTTTTTTTTTTTTTGCTTTATTTAGCTCAAACTAGAAGCCAGTACAACCGTGGATCTAAATGATGACCTTTTCCATGAAAACAGCTAACACCAACCAGCTACAAACAAGGTACACAAAGCTCGAGGCTGCCACATCCCAAAGTTACCCAACTATAGTAGGTCTCAGCTGTAGTAGGTGTGACTACTACTACAGGACAGCATAATCCTTCAGGTTTTTACCCATTTGGCCTTTGTCTTCATTGGGTTGGACTGTGGCTTACCATGGTCTCTGAGGAAGGGCATCGCATGGTAAGCGAGAGCCTGGTCGCGTGGAATTCAGAGCCTAAAGTAGGGTCTGAGCCAGCGTGCGAATGTGCTGTCAAGCACAGCTGGGATGCAGGCTAAGAGCTCGGAGTTTGAGCCTGATAAGCCCCAGTTTTATTTCTAGTTTTGCCCCACGATCATCAGGGCAAGCTTTTTCACTGTGTGGGGGCTCAGTTTTAACATCTATGACGTAGGAGTCACAAAGCCTTCACTATAGGGTTGTTACAAGAGTCAAAAATAACATCAGGAATGTGCCCGGTGCAGTAACCGGCACAAAGTGATTATTACTGATTAATTTTGTCTGTCAGTTAAGCAGGTCCTCGGGGGCTTATGTCTGTTGGTAAGTAACATTTTGGATCTGAGAGTAATAAAACTACTTCAAAAAGGGTTTTGATTACTTAGAGTCGGAGCTACTCATTTTAGCCTCACCCTTAACTGACCCAAATTAAGGGGTATTTTACTAGTTTTACATCCTGTCTGCATAGTCAGCACCAGATTAGAAAGTGGGCCAGACGAGGATGGAAGATGCCCTCCCGGGAGCAGCTGTGTTCACAGCTGGGAGATGCTGAGGGAGAAGCGGGTCCAGGTCTACCCGGGCTCTACTGTGCTTTCAGGTCCTCCCACCACCTCTCAGGATGCAGTGCCCTTCACTTTGACCTCCTCAGCAGCATCCTGGGAACAGCAACAGCTTCATTTCCAACACTTCCTGCAATCAATCCTTAAATATACTATTTTTCTGACCAAAAGAAAAAACACAGTAGGATGGTTCTCAAAAGCTGACACTATTACACCCAAGAGTGTGTTTTTATTTTCTTCCTTTGAACTAACTATTAATCTTCTAAAAACACCGTGCCAAACTGGCAGCATGACAGCAGAAAGTGACTGTGCAGTCTGGCTCCCGGCCCCCGCCCTCTGGTCGAGAGAGGAAGAAGGTCGGCTGCACCAGAGGTGGGGTGAGCCAGGAAGGCTCCCGACCTTCCATTTCCGTGCCTCCGGCATCCTGGGGAGAAGCGGACTGAGAGGCAGCTCTCTAAGAGTTTCCTCAGATAGAACCTCAAAGCATCCTTACGTCAAAGCCAGGATCACTACCCTGAGAACTCACCGGGGCCTGGCCAGATGCGTATGGGACAGGGAAAGGAGCAGAGAACATATGTCACAACTCAAACCTCAGTAAGTGGACAGAGAAAGGGAACAGAGACCCTCTCATGCCAAGGAGGCTGCAAAGCTGCCCAAGTCGCGGCCCTTACCAGAGTCTCTGATCAGACCTTCCTGCCCCTCCTCACCCTCCAGGCTGCTCAGAGTGGTACAGTGTTTTAATACTGGTGACACGCCTGGGATGGCCAGCTCCTGAGGGGACATCCTTCTGTTACTTGTGGAGTTGGAATTACAGGACTTGGAGGGTGTGAACTTTTGGGGGAACTCCAGGGATGAACATGAGAAGGCCTTTCTGCTGTAGTACTAACTGCAATCAGTGTCTCGGGCTTCACGAGCTTGGCTCTGCATAACAAGCCAGGGCACCTGAACTCCAACCCAGCCCTGCCAAAATAATTCTCTCCATTCACTACTGACGCGGCAGAGCGGGTTTGACAAAGCTTGCCACAGGACAGTCAAGTTGATCCATTCAGCATTCCCCAATTCTTCCTTCTGTCTCTCTCAAAGGCAAATAGACAGCAAAAGACAAGGTAAAAATACATTAATAAAATTAACTATCCAATAAGGAAGCCCTTCACAACTGGACTCTCCTCCCTGTGTAGCTACATTTGAAAGATACACCCACTTCTAAGCCAGCAGTTGAATCTTTTTTTGAAGGTGGCATGCCTAAAAGGATAACAATAAGTGTTCATCTAAAAAAGGGAGTAACTGGCTAATTAGCGATAACATTCAGTGAAACAAAGTTAAGCTGGTGTCTCATTTTCAGGACTTCTCAGAGCCTTTAATATGTTAATGTGCATCATGAATCCTGAAGAGGGGGCTCTGTAGAATGCATTTTTTCAAATGTATTTGGCTTTGGAAACCTTCTCCCTCCTACACACTTTCAAAGGCATGTCTGGGCTGCAGAACACGAGAGATGTTGCCACGTATATTTTGTTTGCCCCGCATGACCTAATATGTGAACACAGTGCAAAATTATAACACGCGGAAATTCTGGGATTTTAAAGGCTGGGGTAAAACAGTCCTGTCACCCCTGACAATCTACCTGAAAGAAGAGAGGGGGGGATATGCATGTACATCAAAGGATGTTCACAAGAACCAGAGGAATGTTTTTCTGCCTTTGATCCGAGAAAATAAAAATAACTATTTTCCTGTCTTCTCAAGAGTTTATAACTGCTAATTGGTAAGATATGGACAAACATTGAAAACTCTAAGGAAATGATCTGCAAAAGGTCAACCACAACAAGAAGCAGTCAACTGTGTAAAATTCCACTTCCTTGAGAACAAATCACAGCCCTGCATGTCCCCACCTCTCTGCGGAAGGACAGTTGCTCCATTAGCCCAAGTCCAGGGCTGATTAGGAAGTATGCAGGCAACGATTTAGCCTATGTTATCCTTTAAAAAATAGTCTGTTGACCCCCCAAAGGCAAAAACAGGGACATACAAAGATATTTGCACACCCATGTTCATAGCAACCCTGTTCACAGTTGCCAAGGGCTGAGAGAAACTCAAGTGTTCACTGACGGACGAACAAAGAAACAAAACGTGGTGCGTGCACATGATGAAGTATTATTTAGCCTGAAAAAGGGAGGAAATTCTGACACAGGCTACACATGGATGAACCTTGAAGACATGCTAAGTGAAATAAGCCATCACTAAAGGACAAATATGGTATGATTCCACTGATATGAGGTGCCCGGAGTAGTTAAATCCATAGACACAGAAAGTAGAATGGGGGTTACCAGGGGCTGGGGTGAGTGGGGATGAATTATAGTTTCATGGGGATATAGCTTCAGCTTGGGAAGATGAAAAATTTCTGGAGATGGATGGTGGTGATGGTTGCACAACAATGTGAATGGCTTACACTGAACTGTACACTTAGAATGGTTAATTTTATGTTATATTTTCCCACACGCACACACAAAAAAAAGTTTAAAGAAAGTGTTATCTTCAGAAAATGGGCTAGCCAGTATCCCAATTAACTTAAACATGGATGGCAGAGCACTCTGAAGAGAATCCTGGATTAGGCAGCAGAAAGCACAGAGCAGCCACGGTCTTCCTGCCTGTTGTCTTACGGGTTATATTTATGAGCAAATGTCCAAGGTGCAGCCCTCTCTGACATCTCGTCTCCATTGGCAGTGAGATGTCCTTTCTCCCCAAGCTTGTCCATGGGTGAAAGGATCGAAGGACGTTGCCTGCCAAAAGGAAGAGTGACCAGACTGTCCCCCTCCCTCAGTCACCAACCCCCTTGATTTCTCACATGTTCAAGGCAGGCCACCCCAAGCTCTTACGTCCTGTCCTTGTGTAAATACGTTTTCTTCCTTTGTGCCACCACCCGGTCCCCAGTATTGTGGGCCAGGCCCCAGGAGGGACTGCAGACCAGTGCCACAGTCTCAGTGTTCCATGACTATTTATTGGTCACCTACTGAGTGTCAGACCCCAAGGAAACAGTAGTGCAAAAAGTGCTGTCCTTGCTCTTTAGAGTTTGGGGCAGGTCTAAGAAAGGATGATGCTGAGGGGTAAAGAGTAATGGCAGCAGACACACAGAAGGTGCTGTGCCCTGGCCAGCCCTATCCATGCTGGGAAGACCAGAAGGGATGAGGCTGGAGGGGAGTGGAGAGGAGTTGTTTGTGTTAGAAAACACAGCATATGGCAGGGCATGGTGGCTCACACCTGTAATCCCAGCACTTTGGGAGACTGAGGCGGGTGGATCACATAGGGTGGGGAGTTTGTGACCAGCCTGACCAACATGGAGAAACCCCATGTCTACTAAAAATACAAAATTAGCTGGGTGTGGTGGCACGCACCTGTAATCCCAGCTACTTGGGAGGCTGAGGCAGTAGAATCACTTGAACCTGAGAGGTGGAGGTTGTGGTGAGCCGAGATTGCATCATTGCACTCCAACCTTGGCAACAACAGCAAAACTCCGTCTCAAAAAAAAAAAAAAAGAAACAAACAAAGAAAAAGAAAACACAGCATGTGTGAGGGTTGAAAAATGTGGGGCAGGCTCAAGGGAGGCTTCCAGGAGGGAAACCTGCACCTGGACTGGACACTGAGTGAGAATGGGTGTGGGGGCAGGTCCTGTGAGGACACACCCTGCACCCATGTCACAGAGTGGAATGTCAATCAGGACTAGACTTAAAATGCAATTAAAATGTTAACTCAATCAAACCTTATTTGGGGCTTTCGGTTGACGCTACTGTTGTTAGAAATATCCTGATCAAGGATCACAGCCTTTCAGAAAAGGAGGACCAAATTCCTGAGCCTGGCTCTGCAGGGGACAGGGAGGGGAGAAAGGGAGGGAGGGCTATTAAAGGGTCAGCCTTTCAGAATCGCCTATGGGTGGGCATGAAGTCTGTGGGCTATTGGCCAGTCCTCAGTTAACAGGTTGAAGCTATGGATGAGCTCAGAGGGCGTAGGGTCAATCCTATCAGTCCTTCGTACCTTAGTGTGAACTGCTTTCATCTCTTAGCTAAAATTAGCTGCCCAGATATTTTGGTTTTGGAAAGTAGGAATAGAGAGGAAATTTTGAAAAAGAGGTCATTTGAGAGCACCTGAGAAGCACTCCTAAATGAGGAGATGTGGAATAGCCGGGGACAATATGAGGCCAAAGGAGGAGGGGTTCTGAAAGTGAGGGCACACGGCAGACAAACGTGTCCACAGCTCAGGGGGCCAGCTGGGGGCCACAAAGACCGCCATTTGCCAGGGCTGACCTCGGTCATTTCCTATGAGCTTCCATACTTCTGTTTTAGAGGTCTAGAGTTAATGGTTGGGAGATTGCAGGTGGTTGTATAATGCATTGTAGTTGTTGGTTACATGACTGTCCTCTGAGCTCCACTGGGAGCTCTTTGCAGAAAAGGGCTCAGATTAAATGCATATCTCAAAGTACACACTCTGCTGAAAGGGAGCGTCACATCCATCATTTTCTGTAATCCCCACAAAGCTTTATGCTATAGGTGTCATCTCCACCTCGGAAATTAGGTTCCAGGGGGCTGCGTAATCCCCAAAGTTCCTCAGTGTAGAGGTGGTAGTGCTAGGGTTCAAACCGGTTCTCCTGCAGCTGAGCCCAGTGCTCCTTGCCCGCGACTCTGCTCCCTGGATCTTCAGTCACTGTGAGCCTGCGGCAGGAAAGCTCTGTTCCTCTGCTGAGTGAATGCTGGCTCCTTCCACAATCACTCAGGCTTTGAGGGTAGGCTGGCTGTGAGACTTTGAAGAAGCCTAAGTTTAAAATAAATGTTTAATGGTTTTTCCCCAAATTCTGAAATTGCTTTTGCAGAACCTAAAGGAACCAATCTTCCTTGCTGTTGTGTACAACTGCTCTTCAGCCCACTGTAAAACCAGGCAGAGGGAGGACTTCCAGGAACGCGTCTCCTTCTAGCTCTCTGCTTTGGCTCGGTAATTTCAGTAGCCATCATGATAAATGCATCATTTATGCGGAATATTTGGGGGCTTCGAATTTCTAAACTGTTACCCTAATAAAAGCGCACCATCAGTTGTTTAACCTGCTTTCAGAGGAATGCAGTTCGTCTCAGGATGACACACGCACGCAAGCACAAACATGCTTCCTGATGAAGTGTAGAGTGGCTTGCAAACTTGAAGCCCTGGGAAAATCTTACAAAAAGCACTGAGCTTTTCATATGTTTAAATATTGTGGAAATGCCCACATACAGTTCATTGCCCTTTTTTAAGGTTTTTAGCAAGGAGCAGGCAAATCAGGAGGCCCGGCCCTTCTTCTCTCACTAACTCACCCCTGTTGGGAAATACTTCCCCAGTGGCCTCCGGAACCTTGTGAAGGGAACATACAATTCTGCAGGGCAGGTTCCATCACAAAATAATTCCCCTCCTTGGCTTGAAACCCTACAAGCCGGGGCTTTGTGCCTCTTTGCAGTTAGCTGTGGGCTGGATGACAACAGAGGCCCCACCTGTTTTGCTTGAGTTTCGCTCAAAAGGCTTGCCCAGGTCATTCTTACAAAAAGGGAGGATAAAGAGGTCTCCATCAAATGCTCACATGCAAGAGATGCCTACAGAGAGGCGGGAGGGCCTGGCTGCCAAAGCCACTCTTGTGTGCTGCAGGGACAGGAGGAAACTCCTCAGAACAGCTGCTAAGTCACCCTTGGGACACAAACAGCAGCTGACTGGCAGTGCCACCTCCAGGTGGCTTCTCCCTGCCCAAATGGTACTAGCACCATTCCTACGGCCTCCTTATCAGCCCTAGGGAGTGAGTCCCAGAAGCTGTGGGGCCACACAGGGGCCACAAGTCTCTAGGGCCAGGGATCCCTGCCCCTAACACATGGTAACCCCCTCCCCACATTCCTCCCATCACTCCTGCTTCCTACCCCAAAAATGTTGAAAAGAAAAAGACGGAAACTTGCCTAGCTTATAAATAAGTCAAGACTTTTCACTGGCTGCCCTGATTCTGCCAATCAACTTTTAAATATTAGAACAGAGGGGTAGCCAGGAGTGGAAAGGATTGACAATGTTCAGCTTATAATGTGCACAGCAGTCTATGCATAATCACCACAGA
The DNA here is from genome assembly GCF_028878055.3 of Symphalangus syndactylus. Classification (NCBI taxonomy): domain Eukaryota; kingdom Metazoa; phylum Chordata; class Mammalia; order Primates; family Hylobatidae; genus Symphalangus; species Symphalangus syndactylus. Next base: position 67,388,642 of record NC_072445.2, on the reverse strand, counting down.
TTGGAAACAACCCAGTGTCCATCATCAATGGAGAGAGAAACACAGTGTGGTCTACCCATGCAGTGGAATATGGCTCAGCAACAAACAGGAACAACTATCAATGCGCACAGTACCATGCAGGAATCCAGGGATGAGACTGACACGGCGGACCACAGGCTTCCTTCATATAACCTTCCAGAATAGGCAAAACCATGCTATGGGGATAGATATTAATGCAGCGGTTGCCTAAGGGGTGGGCTGACTGGAGATGGGTGGTGCAGAAGTCACTAGGATGAGGGAAATATCTTAATTTAGGGGGTGGTTGATGGGCATATATACAAGTCAAAACCTACTAAGCACTAAGGTATACACTTAACATCTGTCCATTTTACTATGTGGTCATTATGCCTCCACTTTAAAAAATCTGTGAAAGCTGGGTATGGTGGCTCATGCCTGTAATCCCAGCACTTTGGGAAGCTGAAGTGGTGGATCACCTGAGGTCAGGAGTTTGAGACCAGCCTGACCAACATGGTGAAACCCTGTATCTACTAAAAATACAAAATTAGCCAGGTGTGATGGTGCATGTCTGTAATCCTAGCTACCTGGGAGGCTGAGGCAGGAGAATCACTTGAACCCGGGATGTGGAGATTGCAGTGAGTCGAGATCACGCCACTGTACTCCACCCTGGGTGACAGAGCGAAACTCTGTAAAACATAAATAAATAAATAAAGAGCTGGGTGCAGTGGCTCATGCCTGTAATCCTAGCACTTTGGGAGGGCAGGTGGATCACAAGGTCAGGAGATCAAGACCAGCCTGGCCAACATGGTGAAATCCCATATCTACTAAAAATACAAAAATAAGTGGGGCATGGTGGTACCCGCCTGTAATCCCAGCTACTCGGGAGGCTGAGGGAGGAGAATCACTTGAACCTGGGAGGCAGAGGTTGCAGCAAGCAGAGATTGTGCCACTGCACTCCAGCCTGGGCAACAGAGCGAGACTCCCTCTCAAAAAAAAAAAATCTGTGAAATTATTTAAAATGGGTCCAAAGACAGGGCAGAAATATCTGATGGATTGCAAGGAGCATCAGTTTTTTGTTCCTCCAACAGCACAAGGTTAGGCAGCAGCTGGGAGGAGACGCGAGGGGTGTGGCCAATCCACCAACAGAATAACCGCAATGCCTGGATCAATCTCCAGGAGAGGGGGCATTTGATCGTATCCTCCCTTGTGCTTAGGAAGTAGATCTCCAGGCCAAGAGCTCAGAAAAGAGATGTGAACGAGTCACACAGATGCTATGTCAAGGTCTGAGGTTCTTAACAGGTGTGCTTATGGGCTGCCTGTCAGTTCCAAACAGGAGCCTTACTGTCACTATATCAAAGGCAAGAAAAATAGCCCCAACCCATCCACACTGCTCCATAGAAACGTGGATGGAGAACCCAGGCAACAAGGGTGCTGGGAGCGGCTGCTGGGAGTGAAGGACCCATGCTGGAAGTCCCCTGCCCAGAGGGGCAGTGTGCAGGGGCTGGGATTCAGGCTGCTGGGGTCCAAATCTCAGCTCCAGCAGGTGGCTTAGCTTTGCTATAAGCCACAGAGAAGCCCACGTCTCAGGGGGCTGTCAGGATTCAGCCATGGCATCTGTAAAACACTCAGCCCAGCCAACCTGCAACAATGAACTCTTCCTCCCCTCCCTTCTCTCTCCCTTCCCCATCTCTTCCTCCTGTTTCTCCCCACTTCCCCTCTCTTCCACCATCCCTGCTCCCCTTCCTCTCTCCCTCTCCCTTTTCCCCCTTTCCTTTCCTTCCTCCTCCCCTGTGACAGGGACCCACACTCCCACCCCTGTTCCCAGCTACCTCTCCTACAGTGATGGAACCTGCCCCTCCCTCTAGTACCTGCACCCTTCTGTCACCACCTGGATTCTGAACACGGCAGCCAACTCCCATGGAAGTTCTGGCAGCTGCCTTCATTTGCACATCTCTGATTTACAACAGACAAACTGGACGGAAAGCCCACTTACCGCAGAAGTGACGTGAGAACACACTCAGCCCATGCTCCAGAGATGCGACTGCCTCCCTTCTCCCTGAAGGGACCTTGGGCAGGTTGAAGTGTGTCCACCCTGCCCCTAACAAGACATGCTGGAATCCAAACCGCAGAACCTCAAAATGTGACCTTGTTTGGAAACAGGGTTTTTACAGAGATGATTCAGTTAAAGTAAGGTCTCTAGGGTGGGCCCTAATCCAACATGCCTGGTGTACTTACAAGGAGAGATGAGGACACAGACACACACAGAGGGAGGACCACATGGGGACAGAGGGAGAAGACGCCATCTGCAAGCCAAGGAGAGAGAGCTCAGGAGAAACTGACCCAGCCCACACCCGGATCTAGGACCTCCAACTTCCAAACCTGTAACAGAATACATGTCTGTGGTATTTGTTATACAGCCCAGCAAGCTCATACAGCGTGAGAATGAAGCCAGGGCAGAGGATGACCTAGAAGAGAACCAGAAAGAACTGGAGATTGCAGCCCGTCCTATCTCTGGACTTCCAGAAATGTCATCTATACTTTTTTTTTTTTGAGACGGAGTCTCACTCTGGAGTGCAATGGTGTGATATCGGCTCACTGCAATCTTTGCCTCCCAGGTTCGATTCTCCTGCCTCAGCCTCCTGGGTAGCTGGGATTACAGGTGCCCGCCACCACGTCCAGCTATTTTTTGTATTCTTAGTAGAGATGGTGTTTCACTATGTTGGCCAGGCTGGTCTCGAATTCCTGACCTCAGACGACCTGCCCGCCTTGGCCTTCCAAAGTGCTGAGATTACAGGCGTGAGCCACCAGGCCCGGGCACTTCTGTATTTTTTTAAAGCCAGTTTGATGCAGGGGTTTCTGCTACTTGCAGCATCCTGACTGACCCCCCACAAGCTTTCAAACCCTTCGCAGTCTTGTGCCATTCTCTCCTCCTAACTGAAATAAGTGTCTTCTCCCGCTCCTTCCCATTACAGGGCACACATCCCAGGGATTCCCAACTCACTCTCTTCCCATCTCCATGCGCAGTGCACCGCTCTGCCAGGCTGACTCTTTTGGCCCCGCCTCTGTCTCCCGGGACCACCTGTTCTCCAGGCACACTCACAGATCCATCCTCCCTGTCTCCTGCAGCTCCCAGAACAGTGCTGTGCACAAAGTAGCGGCTCAATAAACATCTGAATGTTACACACTGCTCAGGACATGCCTGGTGCGGTATTTTCCCCACATAATTTTGAACTATAAGATTAGACCACTGTGTTTGCTATACAGAGTCAAACAGATCGCAAAAGAAAGGCTGCTGTGTGTCGTCGCTTCCCCATACTCAAGGAGAAAATGCCTCCTGAAGACTTAAAAACCTCTTTTCAGTAAGATGATCCATACATCCTCAGTCTGTAAATTCCCTGGTAACCTTCTGGCTGTCAAAGGTCATTTCAGCTTCGCAAAAACTGCTATTAAAAATGAGATTCATCATCAAAGTTGCTGTTGCCTTTCCTCACCACCCTCCCGTTGGTCACTTATCTAGGACTCTGTCCCAGAAGAACTATAGTTATAAATGATTAACAAGAAGGCAAATGAGAAATGAATTAAACAGAGAAACCACTTGCTTATACTTAAATCAAACACATTATCAGCCAACACATAAAACCAAAAAAAACCCCAAAACAAAACAAAACCACACACATCAAAATTCCCTCATAGTCTTGATGATATCCACTTCTGACAAGTTGTTTCTTAAGGGACTTCCCAGGAAAATATTACAAATAAGTCTTCTTTTAAAATGAAATAATAGGCCAGGCGCGGTGGCTCACGCCTGTAATCCCAGCACTTTGGGAGGCTGAGGTGGGCGGATCATGAGGTCACGAGATTGAGACCACCCTGGCTAACACAGTGAAACCCTGTCTCTACTAAAAATACAAAAAAAAAAAAAAAAAATTAGCCTGGCGTGGTGGTAGGTGCCTGTAGTCCCAGGTACTCGGGGGGCTAAGGCGGGAGAATGGTGTGAACCCAGGAGGCAAAGCTTGCAGTGAGCTGAGATCGCGCCACTGCACACCAGCCTGGGTGACAGAGCGAGACTTCATTCCCAAAAAAAAAAAAAAGAAAGAAAGAATAATTTTAAAAACCCACTCTGGAACCTACTAGATTTTTTTTTTTTTTTTTGAGACAGAGTTTTTTGCTCTTGTTGCCCAGGCTGGAGTGCAGTGGCACCATCTCGGCTCACTGCAACCTCTACCTCCCAGGTTCAAATAATTCTCCTGCCGCAGCCTCCCAAATAGCTGGGACTACAGGCATGTGCCACCACTCCCAGCTAATTTTTTCATGAAAATTTTGATGACTCCAGGAAATAGAGTTCCAGAAACCGGTAAGCCCCGGACAGGCTCCTGTGGGAACCCATCACTTTCTTGCATTTCGCTCCCTCTGGCCAGATGGGCTCCAATTGAACATCTTTGTTGCCTGCTTGAAAGTAGCTCTGAGAGTCAGACATGGGCTCCTGCCAGGACACCCAGCTAAGTCTCCCCTGCCACCATCACCATTGACAGCCATGTGCTAGAGGCACCAAGAACATCAAGAACACTCCAAAAGGAAGACAACGCTACCAAGTCCAGGGCCAAGAGAGTGAGACAAGGCAGACAGTGCTGCGATCATGTAAGCAGGACCCATCCTGCTGGGGAAGGGGTCGCTCTGGTTACCCAAGGGGGCCCCGGCCAGCAGTCCAGCTAATACCTAGCACATTCACTTTCGGAGCTGGCAAAGCCACGAGGTGCCTGCCTCGGCACAGGTAGCAGATGTTTCGCTAGGACTGGATGATCCATCAGGCGTGCTGCCTGGGCCCCTGGAGGGAGCCAGCCCGATCTATTACTCAGCAAACGTAAACAGTGCTTCCACTCAGCTCTGGCCTCCAGCGCTTGGTGTCTGTGTCCCACGGGAGAGCTCCAGTTTCCTGCTGCTGACAACACTATAAAACCACCGTAATAGGAATTAATTATGGAAAAGGCTAGTTTGAATTAGAGACATTTTGAAAATAAGTACCTTTTACTTCCAAACAAACATTTCCTTTTCTAGTAATTAACCGTTATTCTAAGTAGAGGTTCAAAGGATCTACTTCAAGGAGTGACTTGGTCATTAGCAACATTCATTCCTGTATAAATATACTACAGCCCTTTTCCCAAACATGCTTTCCTAGGTGGGCTAACCGTGCCTGCTGCCTGCTGCCTGCTGAGCTTTGTTTATCCCATAACGAGCTCAGCAAACCCTTTCTTCACAGAGGGCAGGGAACCATGGCTGCCTCGTGGGAATTCCCAGCAGGATGAAACACCCCGGACTGTGGGTTAAAGAGCGGAGGTCCCACTGTCCCACCCCACAGGCTTGGCCATCTGTTGGGTGTGGTCAGCAAATACAAAGATTGTTTTCATTAGTCTAGACCAGGGTTTCTCAAACTTGCCGTATTTGGGGCCGGATCATCCTTTGTGATGTGGACGGTCCTGTGCCCCGTAGGATGTTTAGCAGCACCCCTGCCTCTACCCACCAGGTGCCAGTAGCACCCTCCCCCGATGCCCCCAAAGGTGTGACAACAACAACAACAACGTCTCCAGACATTGCCGAATGTCCTCTGGCAGCAAAATCACGCCACGTGGTAAGTGTCCAGAGAACTTCTTTTAAACGATGGACGCTGGGGTCCTACAGGCATTTCCGAAAGTTCCCCAGGGTGACTCTAAGTGCACCGGAGCCACCGCAGCTCTGGACAAAGATGGGCCCATTCCACGTGAAGAAAAGGCTCTGTGACCTACCTAAAGTTCTGAACAGCAGTGGTTTAAAGACATAATCGACTCCAGAGCCCAGTATGATCCGCCCAAGTTTGATTAGCTGCCATTTCAGATAAGCTACATAACTCTTCTTAATCTTCAACAGCTCACTGAAATGTGACTTTAGGTTTGAGCTGACTTATGAATCTGTCCTCTTTTATTCTTGTCATCCTAGAATTAAACCATCCAACCTCACCCAAATGACAGCAAAACCCTTTCGCCACCTCCTTACTGGCACCATGCAGGAAGTGTTTCTAGAGTGCCTGCCAGGCCCAGGGGCTGAGGATATATATTCGGGCCAGGACAGCAGGGGTGGGAAATGGGAAGGGAGGAAGAGGGAGCCAAGAAGGTCTGAAGGAGGCAACAGGATGGAGGGGTGGACTCTGGGCTGAAAGAAGAGCCTGGGGGAACACAGAGCATTGTTTGGGAAATAAACAAATTGGTGGGTGGAGCTCTGAGGTCCCTGTGGGGATGGTGGGGATGGAGGCAGGAGAGGCAGGCAGAGACCCTGAAACCTACCACCCAGGCCCAACTTCATCTTAAAGGTCATGGAGAGCCACGGAGGATTTGAAGCAAGGGAGTGATAAAGAGCCACTCAGCTAGCGTCCAAGGACCAAAAACTCTGGGATTTAGGGAAAAGGCACAGATAAGATCAGGTACCACAGGAGAGGGCCAGTCCAGCAGGTTGGGGAATGCACAGGCCTAGGGCTTCAGGGAACTATCCTGGGTGCAGATACAGATCAGAGCTGCCCTGCTCAGGGTGCATGCTGGAGCTCTGCTGTCATGAGCTGTACTGTCCCCTCAAAGCTCCAGCGATGAAGCTATAACTCCCAGGACCTTAGAATGTGACTGTGTTTCAAGAGTGGGCTTTTTAGGAGGGTATTAAAGTCAAATGCAGCCATTAGGGTGGGCCCTGATCCAATTCGACTGGGGTCCCTATAAGACACACACAGAAGGAAGGATATATATTCGGGCCAGGACAGCAGGGGTGGGAAATGGGACACACACAGAGGGAAGACTGTGAGGACAGAGAAGACAGCCATGTATGAGCCAAGGAGAGAGGCCTCAGGAGAAACCAACCCTGCTGAACCTTGGTCTTGGACTTCCAGCCTCCAGAACTGTAAGGAAATACATCTCTGCAGTTGAAGCCGCCCGTCTGTGGTACTCTGCAGCCCTAGAAACTTACCCAGGGAGGTCAGCTGAAATCCCTGAGCAGTTGTATGGGGTCCGGCATCAGGCAAGCCTGACAGCCCCTGTAGTGGAGAGACCACATGGTGCTGGGCTGGGGCCTGTAGGAGGCAGGAGCACTGGGCACTGGGCAGAGAAGACGCTTTGCAGGAGCTCAGACATGTCGAGAGGGAGAGGGCTGTGGCCCCCAGGAAGGACATGGCCGTGTTTTGTGATGGGGGCTCGTTCAGGCGGTTTTCAAGAGGCATTGAGTAACGTGGGTGTGTCCTGGAGGTCCAGCACCTCAGGGGCTCGCTTGAGGGGCTGTGGACAGACCCTTTGGGTGGACACGAGCCCTTATCTTCTGGATCTCTCCCATCAAGTCCTAAAATCTCGTTCTTCTATCATTTCCTTACTTACAAAGTTCAGGAGACTCATTGTCTACTGGGGGAAACAATCAAGCTATGCCGAAGGCTGACTCTATGGCTTTGTAGGGGGGCCTTGCAGGGTCAGGACCCATGCCCTCCTCTAGGCCACGTCCTCTCTGCACTCTGCACATGTGCCTTCCCCGCCTTAGTCAGCTCCTCCCAGAAGAGGTCCTCTCTCAATCCTTTCCACTGCTCAAACCCAAGCCCTCCTTGGGGATGGCTCAGATGCCACAGCCCCCTGGGCTTCCCTGCCCACTGATGGAAGCGACTCCTCTGCACCCCCGCACCTTGTCCCATTCTTGGGCCAAGACACCTCACGGTGCACTGCAACTGCCTTCCTGGGATGTGCTCGGTTCACCCCCACACCCTCAGCTCCCATTCCCTGCCCCGCTCGTCCTGTGCCACATGCCAGGGATATTCAATTTCCCAACCGTCTCCAGCTACGTGAGGAGCTCCCTTCTCCAGGGCAGACACGATCTTCTACCCATCTGTGACACCAGCCCAGGGCAGATGTTCTGAGAGGAAGACAGGGACACCACGCAAGCAGCTGCAGCACTGCCTCTGAAGGGGAGGGCAGGGGAGGGATGGAGGGATTGTCCAGAACTGTCTTCAAGAAGAAGGGCATCACCCAAGTTCCCAGCTGCACATGCACCATAGCCAAGGGGTAGAGGTGACGCAAGTGTCCGCCGATGGGTGAACAAACAAACAGAATGTAGTGCAGGCACACAATAGCGTATTCCTCAGTCTAAGGCAGGAAGGAAACGCGCACACACGCTACCACATGGATGAGCCTTGAAGACATCACACGCTGAGGGACATGAGCCAGTCACAGAAGGACAAATGCTGTGTCACTCTATTTATATGAGGTACCCGGAGTAAGCAAATTCGAAGAGGCAGAAGGTAGCATCGGGTTGCCAGAGGAGGGGAATGGGGAGCTGGGGTTTCATGGGGACAGTTTCGGTTTGGGAAGATGGAATTGTTCTGGAGATGGATGATGGCGCTGGCTGCACAACAATGAGGATGTACCTAATGCCACAGAACTGTACACTGAAAAATGGCTAAAACAGTACATTTTATAATTTACATAGTTTTACCACAATTACAAATAAAGACAGTTTTTAAAAAGAGTAGGACAAAGACTATCCACTTACCGCAGACGCTAAAGTATACCCATTTGAGAACAGTAGAGGTCCTCTACACACACCAATCCGGGCGCCCCATTCGTAAAGCATCTTGTAAACACACGCAAAAGGCAGCTTTTCATCTAGTCTGGGAGGAAACACTCCACAGTGCAAATTCCGATGCTAAGTACATAACCCGTCCATAATACAATATGACCACTGGGGTGCTTGTGGTTGCTTTAAGCCAGCATTCTCTCCTTTGCACCTATTTTTAAAATGATTCTAAGAAATAAAGCATGACTGTCAGCTAGTTAAATTAAATTATATAAAGGACTGACCCTCCTCCCCACTTTATAAAAAAAAAAACAAAAAAAACCAACACCTGATAAACACTTAACTAGCATTCCTATGACTTAACATCCTCAACCACACATCTCTGTGACTCAGCTCTTTGGTTCTCTGTTCAGATAAGTAAAGCAACTGTCTTAACTTTGAGAGGGCGGCATTTTCAAATGGAAGACTGCTCCCTGGCTCCTTCACGCCACCGCACACTTGAGCTAACCAAACATCCCAAACAAAATTGCTCAGGGCTTTGTAAAGCTGTTCCCCGGGAAAAGCAGGCCCTCAAAAAGTGTGTTTTGCTTTTTACCAAAAGAAATCTAGAAAAAGATATGAAATACAGTGGAGGAGAGGCAGAGAAGTTCCTAAGAAATAAGGCAGACACACTGGGAAAGGCTTGGGGAGACCCTTGCCTAGCTCTGCAGTGGTGACAACACACTTTGTCCACAAGGGACTCTGCATTTTTATTTTCCAAGGGGACCTGCAAATTATGTAGCTGGCCCTGACTAGAAGAAATGTTTGGAAAGCAGGACACTGGCCCTGTGTGAATGAAGGGGTGAGAGTGACAATTGGCAACACTGTGTTGGTGACTGTCCAATGGCTCCTTCCAAGCTCCCTGGGTGATCTGGAGCTAATATCTAAGGCCATGTTTAATTATTCCTAGAAGAGAAGCCTCAGGAGGTGTGTTCCTGCTAATTCCACACTCAGCTCAAGTAGCCAGCAGGTGAGTTACATCCTGAGTTTCTCGGAGGGAAAAGAATACTTTTTTTAAAGCATTTAGTGGTTAAATCATCAATACTCAATTACCCTCAATTAATTGCCAGAAACATCTGCCTATAACCCCTTCCACCCCAGCCTGAAGAACAGCTGGAACCATATCCTGTCACACCGTTTGAAGGAGTCCCCAGCCCTGGGTAACCTCACTCCCTGCTCCAAAACCTCCTTTTCCTCACCCCAATCCATGCTGGGAATCAGATTTGCACCCAGGAAGCTGGAGTTGGACAGAGAGATGCTGGCCTCTGTGTTGACCGTTGCTTGACCAGGGATCACATGAGCAAAAGCATCAGGCGAAGCCAGTTTGAAGCGGGAACCGAGCTCACTTCTGGAGAACAGGATGAGAAGATATAGCTCCTGAGTGTCCTAAAAGACACTCCCACCCCACTTGGTGATCTCAGATCCCACCCGCCACCCCCTGCCCTGCATCTTTCCAAGAAATTCCTTTTACATTTTGTTAATGTAATTTAAATTTGTTTTAGTTACTTGTAGCCAAAAGAGACCCAAGAGAGGTCTGACAGGCTACAATACCATGCAGATGCCATGGGCAGGCGGGGCTGGCGGTGTCCTCTCCCAGCAATGGTTTATTTTAGAGGAATCCACTTCGTGCACTCAACAGCCCCTGCCCTTTCCTAGACAAATAGGCCCTTGTCAATCTCTAAGTCACTTGTGCGGAGGGAGATCTGCCCATCAACAGTGACCAAAAGAATAAAACAACTAAACCCCAGCCTGCAGAAGATTAAGGTTTTTACAATACTGAGGTCAAAGTCCATGGCCTCCCATAAAGTCTCAGCTGCAAGTGGAAAGGGCCTTTCTCCAGTTTTCAACTTGCCCCTACGTTTGCTCTCTGAATTCTGCTGCTATGAGCTCAAAGTCACCATCAACTCTTCTCTCAGATTCCACTCTCTCTGAGCCATATTTTCATGCAGCACACCCAAGCCAGGCTTTCAAACACATGAAGCTCATCTTCCACTAAAGGGCATAAACTCAGATTTCCGGCCCGAGAACTCCAGGAGGCAGTGAAGTGCCAGGCAGTGCCCCACTCTCCCGGCCTTGGCTAATCAGGTCTTGGCTACCCAGGAAGGTCCCCTCCTTTCTGATCCTGGCCTCTCTCTGAGCCCTGTGGCCTGGTGACCTGTTTTGTTTTCAGGTTGGAACTCGGCACATAAACAAACCCTGTGGAGGGTGCTTTTTGGTGGGGCTCCTCCCATCGCCCTGGATGCAGGCTTCCTGTCTGAAGGGCATATCTGGCTCTGAACGTCATTGGTTTCTGGGCGAAGGCGGCAGACACCTGGCAGCACCCAAGGAATAAATCGCCCTTCCAGGTGTGGCCTTCAGCTCCCCCCCTTCAAAGCGCTTCTCAGATGACTCATCCAGGTCATCCTCACCCCACCAAGGGGAGGAAGAAAGGCACCTGAGGCTTCCAGGGTGGTGGGTGTTTGTCAGGCACACGGGGGTGGGGCACGCTTCCCAGAGTTCTGCCTCTGTTCTCACAATGGCCCTCAAGGTCAGGCAGCACTGACCCCATTCTACCCTTGAGGAAACAGGTGCAGTAATGCTCCAGGAGACAGACCCATGACAAGTGGCAGTCAGGGCTTCAAGCCAGGCCTGCCACTCTTGCCTTTTTTTTTTTTTTCTTTTTTTGAGACAGAGTCTCGCTGTGTCCCCCAGGATGGAGTGCAATTGTGCCATCTCGGCTCACTACAACTTCCACCTCCCAGGTTCTAGCGATTCTCCTGCCTCAGCCTCCTGAGTAGCTGGGATTACAGGCATGTACCACCACACCCGGCTAATTTTTGTATTTTTAGTATAGACAGCGTTTCACCATGTTGGCCAGGCTGGTCTTGAACTCCTGACCTCAGATGATCCACCCACCTCGGCCTCCCAAAGTGCTGAGATTACAGGCATGAGCCACCACGCCCAGCCACTCTTGCCTTTTTCATGACGTCAAGTTCAGGTGAATTCAGACATTTATGGTGTTGCCCTCATAAAGTCAAAGACCCTCAGGAGGGGAAAGAGACAGACATCCTTCAAACCAGGGTCCAAGACAGAGAGTACAGAAATCTGCCCAGAGAGGTGTCCTGCAGAAGTCCACCCATGCAAAGCCACAGCAGAACTGTCCAGAAACCCAAACATACAGCAACCACCATTCTCAAGCACAACGGGAGGGTCACCTCTGAAAGGCCAGCGCCAGGGAGAAGTCACAAAGGGTGGGAGCCCCTACCAGCCCTTCCCAGCCCCTCTCCCATGGTAAGGGCCACTCTGGGGCAGAGCATATGGAGAACTGGATTCAAACCCTAATAGGCTGGTGGCTTTGGACAAGCCAATCTCCAGCTCAGCCTTCTCATCTAAACTGAAGGCTTGGACTAGACAATCATATTAAACATTGCCATGCCCAGGACAATCTTTTACCTAGACTAAGCAATTAGCAAAGGCAAAGCTGGCTGAATTTGAAGGCAAATTCTAGCCCTATGGTTTCACATATCTGGGTCTTTCAGCTGTGTGGAAATTTAATTAGCACCCTCCCTTGTTGAGTAGGAGGGCAAGAGAAAATGGCAGAACACTCCAAAGGCCCCGTGTTTTCTGTCGACAGCCCTGGGAACAGGCTCAGGCCCCCTTGTCTGGCCTCTGAGCTTCCAGTAGGACTTCCCACCATTCATCCCCAGGACCCCTGCGCAGGCCAGCATGTCTGCTTCCCAAACAGGCCCAGTTTCCTCCAGAACCTCTGGTCAGGCTGCCTTTCCCTGTCAAAAGCTCTCCTCCCTCCCCTCTGCCTACGGGTGGCTGCAGAGCCCCAAGTCTTCATAGTACGTGCAGTGTTTGGGCCCAGGCCCTCGTCTCACTCCACATGCCCTCCATGGAAGCCCTCCACTCCCAAGGCCTCACCTCAGCTGGCTAAGCGCATCTCCTTGGTATCTCCCGAGAGTGTCTGCCTCCCCGTCAGCCCTGGGATAACTCAGCATCTTCTACAGGACTCACCGGCTTTCTCCTGTGCACTCAGCACAGCCTCCCCTCCCCACCACACGAGATCTCACTGCAGCCAGAGAGGTCTTTTAAAAAATATGAATTCTGACTGCATCATATCCCTTATCCCACTTAATATTCTGATGGTTTTCCTTTGCTCTGAAATTAGAGGAAAAGTTCTTAGCACGGTTTATAAGCCATCGCCACCCCCCTTCCCATATCGATTGCTATCAATTCCAGGTGCTGCATGCCACAGGACCTTTGCAAATGCCATTTGCACTCTCTGGAAAACACACACATCTCTCCTCTTTTGCCTCTCTCTCTACCTCCTACTCAAACCTCAGCTCTCATCTCAGATGTCACTTTCTTACATACACCAGTCTGTCCAGGTCAGGGTTTTGTTGTTGTTGTTGTTCTTGTCTCTCAATTCCCTTTCTTTCTACACACTTAACTCAGTTTGTAATTAAAAGATTATTACTTGATCAGTTTGGGTGTGCCTTCCCCAGAAGTCTCTAAGCTCTATGGAAGCTGAGCTGTCTACTTTCACATATCATTGTATCCGCAACACATAGCACAATGCTCAGCTCAGAACAGGCACTCAAATCTGTGAAAAGGAGGAGAGAGGAAAGAAACTTTTTTTTCTTTCTTTTTTTTCTTTTTTTGAGACAGAGTCTTGCTCTGTCACCCAGGTTGGAGTGCAGTGGCACGATCTCGGCTCACTGCAAGCTCTGCCTCCCGAGTTCACACCATTCTCTTGCCTCAGCCTCCCGAGTAGCTGGGACTACAGGCGCCTGCCACCACACCCGGATAATTATTTGCATTTTTAGTAGAGACAGGGTTTCACTGTGTTAGCCAGGATGGTCTCCATCTCCTGACCTCGTGATCCGCCCACCTCGGCCTCCCAAAGTGCTGGGATTACACGCATGAGCCACCGCGCCTGGCCTCTTTTTTTTTTTTTTTTTTTTTTTGAGATAGATAGTCTCACTCTGTTGCCCAGACTGGAGTGCAATGGCACAATCTTGGCTCACTGCAACCTCCACCTCCTGGGTTCAAGTGATTCTCCTGCCTCAGCCTCCTGAGTAGCTGAATTACAGGCACCCACCACCATGCCCAGCTAATTTTTGTATATTTAGTAGAGGCGGGGTTTCACCATGTTGGTCAGGCTGGTCTCAAACTCCTGACCTCAGGTGATCCACCTCCCTCGGTCTCCCAAACTGCTGGGATTACAGGCATGAGCCACTGCGCCAGGCCAAAAAAAAATTTTTTCAAGTGGCCCAGGGTCACACTCATTAGTGTGATAAATGTTTAATAACTGGCTCTATGAAGAAAAAAAAAAAACCCTGATCTGTACTGTTTGCCAATTCCTATGGTGTAAATGCTCCCACCATGGTGAATTTCAAGCTGCCAGCATGACATTACTGAACGTGAAAAGACATGTGCAGCGGGTTCAGAGTCAGTAGAAGCCAAGCTGGTTCCCACACACCACCAGTTTGTGGCAACCTCAGGACAAAGATTCAGAAAGTCTACCATGTTTTTAAATGACACCAACTTTTGACTCAATCCTACCTTGGACTAAAGGCCAAAATAAAGGCAACCTGCAAAAAATGTTACTGACAGAGAGGGAGAGGGAGAGGGAGAGGGAGAGATCTGCAGATGGTTCAGAACAGGAGATGAAGAAGGAAAGGGAGACCTATGACCTGGGAAGACTGCTATCTCCCAAACAGGTGGAAAGGCTGCTTAACAGCTGGTTAGCCTCTAATCCTGACATTAATAAGGGCTACTGCCAAATTAAATGTTTAGGATGTTGTTACGAGCAAGTCAAAGTCTGCATGAAATGCTGGTTATATCCTCTGACCTTTCTAGCAATTTATCCTAATAGCTCAGAAAAGCAAAACAGGTATCTCCAACCCCAAAATAAAGAAGTTATAAGATCATAAAAATATTAGAAGAAAACATAGGATTTCCCCCCAGTCTTCCAGGAATCTTCCAAGCCTTAAATCTAACATAAGAAATCATAAAAAAGAAGATTAATTCATACAACTCTAACCAAACCATAAGTTTCTACGTAACAAAAATATCATTTACAAAATTTAAAAAACCCAACAGCAAACTCGAGGAAAATGGTTAGAAGTCATCTAGAAGGGTTAATTTACATCATACATCAAGTGTACCTATAAATACATAAGAAAATAATGCTTCTCACAGCATATACACACACATAAAGGCAAAGGAGATGAAGAGACAGTTCAAAGAACAGGAAATATAGATGGCTCTAAAACTTTCAAAAAGATGTTTAACTTCCCTCATAACAAGAGAAATGCAAATCACAACAACCACCAAATATAATTTTTTTGCACATCAGACTAGAAAATAGGTAAAGATTTGATAACCCCCTGGGTCAGGGAGGGTGTAGGGAACAGGACCACACACATTATTAGTATAATTGTACATATCTAAGATTTCTACAGAAAACACTCTGACAGTACCTATTAACATAAAAATGCGTCCTACTTTGACCCTCCCACTTCTAAAAATTTCTTACACATGTGCAAATGTCTGTGCATGCCAAGATTTTGTGATATATTGTGAATATAACAGCAAAGACTGGAGACAAACTCAATGCTTCCTCGGTAAGTGATTAGTTAAATAAATGGCAGTCCAGTCTGACAATGGAATACTACGCAGACATAAAGAAGGAGTATCTCTATGTACTGATGTATTCATCTCCAGCATAAGTGAAAAAACAGTGTTTAGGATACGCTAGCGTTTCTGAGACAAAATATGTAAATGAAAGTAGAACATTTCTGGAAGGGGATGTGAGAAACTGGTAACCATGGTTGCTTCTGAAGAGGGAAACTGGGGGCAGAGACAGAAAGAAATGTTACTTTTATGCTATGCTTTCTGTATTATGTACATGTATTACCTACTATAGTCAATTTTTAAAAATAGATATGCATGAAGATATCCACTGTTGTTGCATATACTAGACAAAAGCCACCACTGGGATGACCTCATGGTAGTCAGTTCAGTATTTTATTTTATTATTTTTTTTGAGACGGAGTCTCACTCTGTTGCCCAGGCTGGAGTGCAGTGGAGTGATCTCGGTTCACCGCAACCTCCGCCTCCCAGGTTCAAGCGATTCTCCTGCCTCAGCCTCCCGAGTAGCTGGGAATACAGACATGAACCACCATGCCCGGCTAATTTTTGTATTTTTAGTAGAGATGGGGTTTCACTATGTTGGCCAGGCTGGTCTGGAACTCCTGACCTCGTGATCCGCCTCTGCCTCCCAAAGTGCTGGTATTACAGGCGTGAGCCACTGTGCCCAGCCGTCAGTTCAGTATTAGGAAAAGAATTTAAGAACTTTTAATAAATCAGCAAAAATACCATGCGTTTAAAATGTTTCGGAAGAACTGGACAAATTCTTTTGATAAGGTGTCAAGAAAATAGTAGATTCCATTAAATGAACACTTTGATTAGAACTGTAAAAACAGGTCTGTGTGTAAGGCATTTCAAAAGTGAAGACTAGTTATCATATGATAACTAGGATCATGGAATCGTGGGCTATTTTTTAAAGTGTTACTGTTGCAATGATATCATTATTTCTAGTCTTAATTGAATTGTACTTAAAGTCACTTTAAATAACTTCTACTCTTTAGCCCTAGAAAAAGGATACAAATTACTTCCCAGGATATTTAAGTAACTTTCAGGATAAAGGTCAGAAATCTTTGCAAATTCACGAGAACAGAGGAAATGCTACCAGAAGACTGGAGGTGGACAAACATCCTACCCTTCAAATACAGGAAAAACGGGCCAAGTTCAGCTGGCATTGATTATTGGCAAAAATTCTAGAGATTACTCAAGAAAGTGCTGAGTATTAGAAACCAACAGATTCAGTCAGAACAATGCAGGATACACTGTGCAAATTATTATTATTTTTTGAGACAGGGTCTCACTCTGTCGCCCAGACTGGAGTGCAGCGGTGTGATCTCGCTCACTGCAACCTCTCACTCCCAGGCTCGAGTGACTCTCCTGCCTCAGCCTCCTTAGTAGCTGTGATTAGAGGCATGCGCCACCACACCCAGCTAATTTTTCTATTTTTAGTAGAGATGAGGGTTCACCATGTTGGCCAGGCTGGTCTCGAACTCCTAATCTCAAATGATCCACCCACCTAGGCCTCCCAAAGTGCTGGGATTACAGGCGTGAGCCACTGCACCCAGCCTGTGGAAATCATCAATAGCAATATTTGAAGTCCATGGAGCCTTTGTTTTTTTGTTTTGTTTTGTTTTAACTTTGTTGACTAAGATCTCAGAAGTATCTGAGAACTTGGGCTGCGCAGGGAATGCTGGTGTGGGAGAAGCAAGCCAACTGAGCTGAGCGGCAGACCTGTTTGTCCTTAGTTCCCCAAAACTTGCTGTCTATGTGACTTGGAAGGAATATGATTCTTTTCTGCAAGGCACTGACAATACCTTACAACAGAGCTGGGAGATAAAATGCAGAGCTTGTGAAAGTCATCAGAAAGTTGAACACAGATGGTCCCCGACTTAAAACGGTTCAACTTGACGATTTTTTGACTTGATAATGGTGTGAACACGATACACATTCAGTAGAAACTGTATCGATAAGGGCTGCTTTATTCACCAGAAGTGAAAAACACAATGGTTGTGTGAGTATCTGAAGTACACAACCATTCTCTTTTTCACTTTCAGTACGGTATTCCGTAAGTCACATGAGATATTCAACGCATTATAAAATAGACTTTGTGTGAGATGATTCTGCCCAACTGTGGACTAATGTGAGTGTTCTGAGCACATCTAAGGTAGGCTGGGCTAGGCCAGCATTTTCAATAGGTTAGGTGTATTAAATGTATTTTCCACTTTCAATATTTCCAACCAATGAGGGGTTTATCTGGACACAAGACACAACCCCATCCTAAGCAGAGGAGCATCTGTACCTGGTTCTTGTACAGAACACATGGCACACTCAAATGTGTGTTCACTGACTTAAAATCCATGATTATCACTTGCTATTAGTGTGGCTGGTGGCTCACACCTAAATCCTAACACTTTGGGAAGCTGAGGCAGAAGGACTGCTTGAGGCCAGGAGTTCAAGACCAGCCTGGGCAATACAGCAAGACCCCCATCTCTACAAAAAAAAATAAAATAAAAATGAGCCAGGTGTGGTGGTGCATGCGTGTAGTCCCAGCTACTCAGGAGGTTGAGGCAGAAAGATCACTTAAGCCTGGGAGGTGGAGGCTTCAGAGAGCTGTGATCGTACCACTGTACTCCAGCCTGGGCAACAGAGCCAGACACTGTCTCAAAAAAAAAAAAAAAAAAAAAAGACTAGAGACTGGCCTTGGGTTATTATTCTTAATCAAAGAAAACAATATATATGAAATGTTTTATAAACTATAAAGGGCTGCACAAAAGAAAGTGACATTAGTGTTGTCATTATTTTGAATGCATTGCAGATTCTGCAATACAAATTCTGGTACCGAGAACCAATACCAAGGCCAAGGCAAAAAATAAAAACAAAAAGATCCTAACAGGAGAGATCTAGAAACTCAAAATTATGAAGAGGAAACCTAAGTCATGGTCATGCTACATGAGCCTAAAACTGAAAAAATCCTGACTTCATCCACCACTCCCAGGAAAACAACGTTGGGGGGTTGGTGATCACGGTCTGGAAGCAGAAGTATGTCATGTCTAGTTTAAGCCTAATGCATCAACTCTAGATTGCAGTAGGGGAAGGACAGTATCCATCAATCCCCTCTTTGGGTTAGAACACACAGGGCCTGGCTGGGTTGCATTCTGGGTACCATGCATAAGAGACACACATGCCAACCAGAGCGATAAGTATGGCAAATTTTTGCACGTATGGAATAGCTTAAGTACTGTAGACTTTTCAGCCAGGAAAGAAGCTATTGAAAACACATCTTATTTAAGAAATAATTAAAAAAAAATTATTCTGAGGAGCAAGTGGCACAAACAGGCATGAGTTAACCCGAGTTTTATTTTCCAAAAAGTGTGGCTTCCTGCAAGGAAGAGCAACTACAGGATGGGCTAGCTGCCTTGTTAACAAAGCACTCCCTTCCCATCAATGGAAGTGTTCAAACTAGGATGGATAACTTCATGTCAGAGATATCATGCAGAAGGCGAGAGAGGCTGGTCAGCCCTAAGATCCCTTTTAACTACAATAGGGATTCTAACTGGCTTGACAGTTTCACGTGTGTAGGTAGGTGCTAGATACCAGCAGCCACATGAGAAAGAGGTCCAGAACTGTGCCTGGTGGCTCTTCTGTCTTCCTCTCCCTATCTGGCACCTAGGGACAGAATAGTGCATATTTTGCAGGGCACACACACACTAAAGGATACATGCTAAATACAGGATACATGCTGAAGACAGCATGAGGCTTATTTGCAAGGGAAAGATCATGGAACAGAGCAGGAAAGAGGCACAAAAGGCAGCTTCTCAAACCCTGAGCTTTTATCCGCTGAGAGAAGGCAAAGGCTCCTTCCATTTCTGCTTCTACTTGGGATGTGGGCTGACAAGCACCTGACCCCTAGAACTCCTGCACTCATCATAGTGTACATCCCACATTTGTGCATCTGATACAGTATTCAACGTACACAGCAGCACAGGAAAAGTCTGCCTTCCAACATGCCAAAATGTGCTTGAAAAGCTCTTTGAAGCATTTGTTATGTGCTTGAAACACACAGAACACTGGGAAGGCAGTCCTTTATTTAGATCTTTTATTGTCTGTGAAAATCAATATGTCCTTTCTAGGCTTTACCGTATAAGAAAATGTGTGTCTAATTATTGTTCCCAGGTTTCCCCTCTCAGTCTGGCCCAGTAACTGCAACGTGTCATCAAGCATCACCCAAAACATGCCACACACATGAGTGCTGTCTGTGACCCTCTCAAGTGCTAATTTAGAAAAACTGCCCAGCTCTCCAATATGCCTCCATAGTCTGCTTTTAAGAACTATTTTTGTTCTCTCCTCCCACCATGCATGGCTGAGTGTGAATAGCTGTTTCCTGAGTCCTCACTGCCAAGGTAATGGCACTCTATCCCACCTCGTCACTTTCAAGTTCACCTCTACTTTGACCCCAGGACACAGCGCTCTTCACACATACTCACTTTGATCCATTATTCTCCCTCTGCTCTAGAAAGGTACTTAAAATACTTAACAATGTTGCCAAATCCTCAGTCTGTCAGACATACACAGTGATTTAAATAGTCATTGTTCTTAATTTTTCTGTGCTGCTAAACCAAAAAAGAAATATTGCCCTCCGTGAAGGAAAAACAGTCACAGAAACACCTTTACAAAGCAGGGGTAGGAGGTGGGTGGGATCAAGGTGAACCCAGCTAGAAGGACCTTCCCCATTACCGTGCAGGGCAGCAGGGGCAGCTCAGTCAGACAGTTCCCACAGGACAGAGCATTTCTGGCCAGGTTGGCGCAAGATTAAAACAATGATTATGATGATGTAAGAGTTTCATCTTCCACATCCATGAGCTACAACTGTTAACGAATGCACACCGGGGGGGAGGAGGTAACATACACATTGACTATTTAAAACTGTCCAATTTCATACATTTCGAGAAAGCCTTTAAAACTCTGCCAGAACTGCCCAGAATGGGTAGGGGGTAGGGTGGGGGAGAGTCTATATTTACTTTAAAATGTGAATTAATTAGTTTAGACACAGGGAGCAAAACTACAAATGTCTTGATATCTCCTATATGTTAAGAATAAAATTATAGCTGTCTAGGGGCATTGAGTGTCCACCATTGCCCACTCTGTGTTTAGGCCTTCACACTTGTCTCACAACTCCCTTCTGCTACATTTCACACCATGCAATACCTCTGCAAGGGCGCTTTAGCTACAGGACTCAGAGGACAAGGTGCATGTTTCAGCTAAAGCACACCCCCATTCTCAGTGCCTCAGCCCAAAGCAGCTGCTGTGTAAGAGCGGTGACGGCCGGGGAACACCCAAATGACATATTCTCCGCGTCCTTCCTATACTGTAGTGATGTTTACTGAAGTGCTGAGAAAACACTGGAGGAGACACTGGGGTAGCAAACTCTAAAGTCAGATATCTTTGGGGAGGACTAAGCATGGGCTGCGGGTTGGGGATGTGCAGGAGTCTTTGCTTCCCTGACTCTCCAGTTCTTTAGTGGGCTTTACCTGTGTCAAAATCAAGTGCGAGATGGGAGACTCAGGGACAACTAGCCGGGCAGAACAGGGCTGTGGTCCCGACTCCCCCAGGAGACCTTGAACCACGCCAGTCCGACTCCTCCAGAGCGGGCTGGTGACAGGTCAGCTGCCTCGCCCCGAGGGTGGGGGAAGGGCGCGCTTTCCATCCGCGTACTGGGACAGGAGTTTGGGTGCAAACTAGTAAAGGCAATGGTGCTCCCTTTACACCCAAGTAAAGGCATGTGGTTTGGAGGACGGAAGGAGATTAAGCCAGTGCAGAATGCCCGTACACACACTCTAGCACCACCACTTTGGGGACTTCGGGTCTCCTGCTGGCTCGGGCTTGGACCTCGGTCTGCAGGGAGAGGGTTGGAGGGACTGGGCGGCCGCGGCCCTTACCTTGCTGACCACGTTCTGGACGAGGCCGGCGCGGATGCCGTAGTCCCACGCGTGGCAGTCACAGTTGGAGGCGTTGTCCCCCTTGTCCGGAGGGGATGGCAGGGGTGGTGTGTCGCCTCCGTCCGCGCCGCTGCTGTTGCTCCGGTTGCCCGCAGCCTCCCAGGGGGCAGTGGAGAAGGGGGTGGTGGGGAGGCTGGTCCAGTTGCCCATGTCCCCGCCCCGGCCTGTGGTGGTGACCCCTGCCAGCTCGGTGCCTTTGCCGGCCCCGCGGCACCAGAAGTTGGGCTGGTCCAGGAGGAAAGAGTCCGAGAACTGGCTGAAGCCGATGAACAGCGCCGGGATCCAGGTGAGCAGCACGAGGGTCTTCTGGTAGCCCCCGCCCAGGCCCCCGAGGAAGGGCAGCACCGACCCGTCATAGTCCAGCAACAAGAGGCTCGGGGCCGCAGCCGCCGAGCAGCAGCTCGGGTGCGGGCCGCCTCCAGGATGCAGTGGGGGCAGCGGCTGGATCTCCGCGCCGCCGCCCGGGCCCGCGCGTCCCCCGAGGGGCGCCGAGGCCGCCGCGTCCCCGGGCGGCAGGGAGCCGTTCTCCTCGGCCGGGGCCGGCTGCCGCCCGGGCCCGCCGCCCGCCGCCTCGCGCCGCCGGTCTATGGCCATGGCCCGGGCCCGCGGCTCCCGCAGAGGCGCATAGAGCGCGGCGGAGGCTCCGCGGGCGCCCCGGGCACAACGCGCCGGGCCAGGCGCCTGCAGCCGCTGCCGCCGAGGAGGGCCCGCGGCTCCAGAGAGAGCGCTCGGCGGCTCCGGGTGCGTCAGGCCGCCCCCATGTCACCCGCCGGACCCCGCGCCCCGGGCGCTGCGGCCCCGCTCGGGCGCCGGGCAGAGGCGGGCAGAGGCCAGCCGGGCCCTCAGCCGCCGCGGCTCATCGGTTCCTCGGCCCGGGCGCCGGCCGCCGAGCCCGCCGCTCTCCGCTGCTCCGCGCCGGACGCGGCAGGAGGAGGAGCCGGCGCCGCGCCCGGCCCGCGCCCTTGCCGGCGGTTCAGGGCCCTGCGGGCGGCGGTGCGGGCGGCAGTGCGGGCAACGGCTGCTGCTCCCGGGGTGGCCGCGCTGTATTTCTCCGACTTCGGGCGCCTCCAGGAAGCCGCGAGCTCGGGACCCAGCCTGCCGAGCCGGCCGCGCTCTCCAGCTCCTGGAGCCGGCCCCACTCCTCCTCTTCCTCCTCCTTCTCCTCCTCCTCCTCCTCCCTGCCCCCGGCCCGCCCCCTCTCCCCCCGCCGAGGTGGAGGTAACCGCGGCACCTGCTGCGCTCGACTCCTGCTCGCGAGCGCCCCCTCCAGCCCGGACGCGCGGCCGCCGCCGCCCGGGATCCACGGGAGGGGGGCGGGGGAAACGGGACACCCCGGGCCCGCCTGGCTGGAGGATCCCCGGCCCGTGCCCGTTTCGCGCCGGGCGGGGCGGGGGAGGAGGAGACGCGCGTAGCAGGGGTCGCCAGCCGACGACGGGGCCCGGCAAAGTCGGCGTGCGCTGAGAACGTGTGGGCCGGGTCTTCTCTGAGGCTGGGCTCCCGCAGCCGCCCGGGCCCCCCACCCACTCCGCGCGCTCCAGGTCTCCGTGACCTCTGTCTCTTCAGAGGGGCCCGGCGGTCCCGCTGCCTGCGTCCCGCTCCCAGTCCCAAGCCCGAGGGTCTTCAGCCTTCGGGAACAACCCTCTGCGCTTTTTCCAGGAGCGAATAAGGTTGATTTTTGTGTCCGTGGAGCAGGGTCAAGGAGGCGCCTTTGCCAATTTCAGGTCGCCAGTCCCCCGCAGTGTCTGGCCACCTGCGACCCGCCGCACCCACTCCCAAATCGCCATTTCTTCCCCCACTCCTAAGTGAATGCGATGTAAGCACGATGCTGGGATATATCTCCAACACAAGTTATAATACACACAGTATAAACGTGATGGCCTTCCCCACCCCCTCCCTAAGATCTTGTATTCACGTTTGGAACGCCGTGTGCACAGGCGCACACATCTATACTCTCACACAAGAAGACAAACCTCTCCCTCCTCTCCTGCTCCAGCGCCAACCTTGCCCAGCCAGCGCTGTATAAATAACACCAGCCCTGCGGCAAACGGCTACATTAGCATATTTCCTCCTGCACCCAGCGCACGCACCAATGAGAATTATCCGGCACCTTTCACCCCAGCGTCCCCACATTTTGGAGACATTTCATATTCTGAGAAGTTTATTAATGGAAGTCTTAAATGGAGCAATCCATTTCTAGTCTTATTTGGGGCAAAAAAAAAAAAAAAAAAAAATGTTTAGCTTTCCAAAAGGATATCTTCTAAGCTCCATATACTGAGTGTATTCTTTTGCATTTTCACTCTGCTCAGCTAACCGCTGCATAATTTAGTGGAATACATTTTTAACCTGCAGTTCAGTGTTAAGGGCAACATGTGTTTACTGCATAAAATGCTGGCACATACGTACGAAAGAACTATATCTGAAGGCTGCCGGGGGGGCGGGTCTTGGGGGACAGGGGAGGTTGTGGACCTTCCTGCGTGGCCGAGAAGGGGAGATTAGATAACAATGGGCGGAAGGGGCCCTAAGGGCTGCAAAAAGACACCAAACCTCTAAGAAATGGGTCTGGAAACCACATATATAAAGAACTGGGGGCGGGGAGGGGGGGACACGATAGTGCACGTTGTGTACGTGGTAGTTTTTCAACTTCACATTATTTATTAGCTTAACTTCTCTTTTCCTTCCTTCTCCTCCCCTCGTTTGAAGAGCTAATACGTGCAAAGTTCTGACCTCCATGCCTGGAACAGAGTAAGTGCGCAATGAATGTTAGCCATGTATTATTACCAGTGCTCCTCTTGCCATTACATACAATCCACATTTCTTTTTGAACTGAAATATAACTTTACGGATTTTATCTATTTTCCTTTCAGCGGCTGATTTTCCAGAAGAGGTCCACTTTGTGTCTGGCTCTGCCTCCTTTCCCCCACAGTCACAAGGACCCATTTGTTTTCTTGTAACTGATCACAAAAGGAGCATTGCCATTGACCTTAATGGCCCTTCCAATCAGAATAACTATCATAGCCAGCGTTTCAGAGTTGGCTTTCAAATTCACACTCTCACTCAGTCCTCATATTCAGCGCCGCAAGAAGTGGGCTTTCAAAGAGAAACAGCAAGGATCAGGTGACTGACTACCAGATCGAAGAGTTGGTCCCCAGCTGAGCCAAACATCTGGTTTTGAACCCAGATTTCCTGACTGGACATTACAGTATTTCTCCATTTCATCATACAGGGGCAACTATAGGGAAGAGTTTACAAGGATGTTTGTTAATGTGCATTTTTATGTGGCAGAAGCCCTGGCCCTAGGAAAAGAGTTTCATTGTGAAGATGTTATTAGTCTTTGCTCCCAAAAGGTGGTAAAAATCCTCAAATGGTACATTCTTAGAATTTAGGGACACACTGGAAAATGGTATCCTCTGAAACTGAAGCTAAAAGGAGGCAACATAAAATGTTTGAAATTAACTAGCTGCAGCACTGACCCAGGCATTGTAATTAAGCTGTTGATTAGATTAGAGGTTTCCCTAAATCCCTCCTGGATTGATATTTCCACCAAATCTAGTCAAGAAGATTAAAATGTAACTACTTTAAAATAAAGTGGCCTTCAATTTATTAAAACATACCACAGGTGATCTCATAACGTGAGCGAAAGGAGTAAAGAGGAAGAATTTGACACTCTGACAGCCTCGGGGGTGAGGTTTGAGATCCATGGACCAGGATAGGAAAGCCAGACACCTGTTAAAAAATTACTGTTTTTAATTTTCTGCATGATCTTTATCATCAGCTGCTATTTTTCTTGTTTGCTTAGTTATTTACTACCTCTGTATTTATTTACATTCTGCGTCTAGAATGTAAGCACCTTCGGGGATAGGTGCCTTGTGTTCAGCTGTATGCCTGGTGGCTAAAGCAGTGCCTGGTACATGCAAGGCACTCAATACATCTTTGTCAAATAAATGAGTGTATCAAGTTATTAATCACTTGACGATACTGTCTATTCAAATCGTCAAACTCTTTACTTTGTTTCTTAAATCATCAAGCAACCTTTTTGTATTTGTTCATCTCTCGAAGATGGTGCTCAGATCAGCCAACATGAGACTTGAAATAAATTTGGCAATTATATGTCTTGTTGTAAGGCATTGTGGTTGCTGGATTAGCTCCCAATATGATCTTCTCTTGGGCAGTATTGACTTGCAGATGGTGGCTTATAGGCCAAATGCAGCTCACAGACCATAGGCAATGTTTTCAGGAAAATCATTGCTAACATTTCAAAATTGGGAGATTGAATACTTAGAAAAAAATGTGTTTTGGGCTTCTCTGAACATAGCAGAAGCCATTGTCCTTTTGATGCCCCGTGTTTGCAGGACCGTGCTTTCCTGGACTGCAGTAAATGAGCAGGCACTCTCCAGCTTGCCCTCATCCCTGCCTGACACACGCCCCTCATGCATGTCATTTGGCCCCCAAAAGTAGACCCTAAATTTATGTGAGTATCCCGAACCCAGTGATCTTCATAAAGAAGCTGAGTCATTCCCTTTTCCTTTGAAAGTATGTTAAAGAATCTACCAGTTTATAGTTTCCTAAAAATTGAGAAAATAAAGAAAGGAAATGAAAGTCATAACCTAATCACCGATACATTTGAACAGTTTTATTTCCTTGGAGATAACAGAAGAAAAAAATTTTTAGCTTACCTCTAAAATTGATGGAAACCTAATTTTAAATCCTCTATAATTCTGTAAAAGTTAATTCTAAGGAATTCAAGTCAGGGTTAATTAACTTTAAATGTACGCTACAAGTCATACCAAATGGATTTCACATTGGTTTCTCTGATTATTCGTGGTCTTTATACTTGAATTATAGATAGATATATCACACTTTAGAATATCCTGTGTCATTTTTTTTTTTAACTGCAGCTTGATTTCTTCCTTTCAAATAACTATTTGAAAAGTTGGTTACCTTGATTTTGGGAGGGTGGGAGAAAGTGATTGAAATTATTTCCAACTCTAGTTGTGTATACTTGAATATTATTTACATCATCCTTTGCCTTTTGGAATGTCAAGTCTGACTCTTTAACAAGAAATTTGACATTTACAAAACCTATCATAAATGAAAATGAAAAAGCTACTTTGGTTATGTGACAGAAGTAATAAAAATGTCACATAGTCTATCCTAAGGAAAGCTACAGGTAGTATCTTGAGAAAAACTACCTCCTCATCTAGTACAAGCCAAATTCATCAGAAGGCCAAGTGAAAACAGAAAAAGTGAAGATAAGACTTCTGTGCACAAAGCTACTGCGTTGTAAATGTGATGGCTAGGGCCCAGTTACTTTCAAAGTTTGGTCAAAATGTAATTTTGAACTCTTTTATTTAGTTAAAAAAATTAGTGAAGCAAATTGATCTAAAATTTGGTGTTGGCTTTTGTTTGATGAAAATCATAGATGTCATCTTTGTCTTACTGTACTTAAGAATGTTCTTTGAGCCAGGCGCAGTGGCTCATGCCTGTAATCCCAGCACTTTGGGAGGCCAAGGGGATCACGAGGTCAGGAGATCAAGACCATCCTGGCCAACATGGTGAAACTCCATCTCTACTAAAAATACAAAAATTAGCTGGGCATGGTGGTGCGCACCTATAGTCCCAGCTACTCGGGAAGCTGAGGCAGGAGAATCGCTTGAACCGGGAGGCAGAGGTTGCAGTGAGCCGAGATCACACCACAGCGCTCCAGCCTGGTGACTGAGCAAGACTCCATCTCAAAAGAGAAAAAAAAAGAATGTTCTTTGTCACACACACACACGCACGCACGCACGCACGCACGCACACAGGAAAATAACACAATGCCAAGACTTATAAGTGAATATTACATGTTTTGTTCCAGCGTGGAAACAGCCTCTTCTGTTTGATGAGAATCATCCCAAAGTTGGCATATGAAGCTTGAGTTTCAAGTATGGATGCTGAGTTCTTGACAGTGGGTGAGCAAACTGCAGATGATCATCGTTAGAAGGGCTTGTGGAAAGAACAACTGAGTAACCAGAGCTTAGAGGAAAGGAGTTTCACTTTTCAAAAGAGATAAACTAATGTTCTTTAAACAACCCTTTTGTCCTAATGTTTTTCCTACTAATTCTAAATGGAGATGAAGAAAAAATCACAGATGGATGTAACCGAATCTAAAGTTATTAAATGGATTTTTTTTTCTATGACTGGAAGCTAGTGGGTGACAAGAGGAATGAATATTCCTGAAGGAGGTAAATTATTAGACCCAGAGTATACTTTCTGAGGCAAGCTGTTTTGACCAAGACATTGGTTTATTTAACTTCTTTCTTTAATAAATCTGGCTTGAATTTATTACCATTAGATAGTCATAAATGACTTTTCATATTTAAAAAATTGGCTGTGTATGCATATTATTTTCAGTCCAAATTCTAGGCCATCTAAGAGGGCTTTGAATTAAAATTTATCATTCCCATAGCAAAATATATGTAAATATATGGATAAAGTCACTAAAACATTCTAAGTTAACAGTATTTTTAAGGTTTTGAAATTTGAACTTTGAGGAAAGCACTTTTTCTATTTATAAGGTGATTTAACACCCTAGTATCAACAAGCACACCTGGCACCCAGATCTTGGTATCTAATACCATTCTCCAATATAAGGAACCAGGACCCCTTGAAGATAAATGGTTGATTCTAGGACAGGGCAGGAAATCTACAAGGTGATCCTGGGGCATTTTGTGTAGTGCCGGGAAGTAAGGAAGAGCTGAACACCTCCACACCCCTCTACCCACACAACTATGGGGTATGTGAAAGGGACACAGGAGCCAAATGAAAGAGCTCCCAAAGTCCAAAGCTGGAACCATTTGAGCAAAAAATAAAGTGCTATTGAATAATAAATAACCCAAATTATAAAATCTATACTATGTGTCTATATGTGAAAAATAAATGATTGGATAAATGAGGAAGAAGAGATAGATCTCCCATGCAGAAAATTTCAAATAATTTATGTGGATACTCAGCCCTCAAGCAGGAGTGTAAGTCCTCTCTTCTTAAGTGGGGGCTGCACGTATTGATTTCCTTCCAAAGAGTGTGGAAACGGGGAAAAATAAGGTTACAGTGGAAAAACTCTGACAGTGAAAAGCACTGCGTCAACCAGGTGATCAAAGTTAGCATCAACAGCGATGAATCATGCTGATGCTGTGTACCCCTGATATGATACAGTGAGAATGGCACTTTACCTCTCCCATAACCCCCATAACCTGGTCTAACCATGAGGAAAACATCAAACAAATTCCTACTGAGGGAGGGTCTGCAAAATACCTGAGCAGTACTCAAACTGTCTGGGTGATCAAAAACAAGGAAAAACTGAGAACGTGTCATGTCCAAATGGAGCCTACAGGAGACAGGATGACAAAACGTAATGGGATATGCTGGATAGGATCTTGGAACAGGAAAAGATGTTAAGGAAAAACTAAGGAAATTGCACTAAACAGTGGACCTTGATTAATAATAATGTATCAATACTGATTCATCAATTGTGACAATGTATCAGACTAATGTAAGATGTTAAGAAGGCAAACTGAGAGTGAGGTATGAGGGAACTCTCTATACTATCTTTGTAATATTTTTTATAAGTCTAAAACTGTTCTAAAATTAAAAGTTTACTTTTGTAAAAAAAAAAATGACATCTCGAACATTAATATTTCATTTCAAGTTCTAAATCAGTGATATGGTTTGGATATGTTTCCCCATCAAATCTCACATCAAATTGTAATCCCCATTGTTGGAGGTGGGGCCTGGTGGGAAGTGACTTAAGTCATGGGTGCAGTTTCTCAGTAATGGTTTAGCACCATCCTCTTGATGCTGTCCTCAAGATAGTGAGTTCTCTGGGGCCAGGCGTGGTGGCTCATGCCTGTAATCCTAGCACTTTGGGAGGCCAAGGCAGGCGGATCACGAGGTAAGGAGATTGAGACCATCCTGGCTAACATGGTGAAACCCCGTCTCTACTAAAAATAGAAAATATTAGCCAGGAGCGGTGGCGGGCGCCCGTAGTCCCAGCTACTCAGGAGGCTGAGGCAGGAGAATGGCGTGAACCTGGGAGGTGGAGCTTGCAGTGAGCCAAGATTGTGCCACTGCACTCTGGCCTGGGCGAGAGAACAAGACTCTGCCTCAAAAAAAAAAAAAAAAAAAAAAAGATAGTGAGTTCTCTTTTGGAATCTGTTTAAAAGTGTGTAGCAACCCCTCCATCCAAAATGTGTTTTGGGCTTCTCTGAACATAGCAGAAGCCGAACCCCTACCCCCACTCTTGCTCCTGCTCTGGCCATGTGAAGTGTCTGCTCCCTCTTTGCCTTCCACCATGATTGTAAGTTTCCTGAGGCCTCCCCAGAAGCTGAGCAGATGCCCATCCTGCCGCTTGCACAGCCTCTGGAATTGTGAGCCAATTAAACCTCTTTTCTTTATAATTTACCCAGTCTCAGGTATTTCTTTATAGCAATGCGAGAATGAACTAATACAATCAGTAATTTCTCTCTGTATAGATTTTTATCTCTATGATGACTTTTTTTTTGTTTTTGTTTTTGTTTTAGACGGAGTTTTGCTCTTGTTGCCCAGGCTGGAATGCAGTGCCATGATCTCAGCTCACCTCAACCTCTGCCTCCCAGGTTCAAGTGCTTCTCCTGCCTCAGCCTCTTGAGTATCTGAGATTACAGGGATGCACCACCATGCCGGGCTAATTTTGTATTTTTAGTAGAGACAGGATTTCTCCATGTTGGTCAGGCTGGTCTCGAACTCCTGACCTCCAGTGATCCGTCCACCTTGGCCTCCCAAATTGCTGGGATTATAGGTGTGAGCCACTGCACTCAGATATGATGACATTTTTAATCAAGAAAAGGTTTGATGGTTTGAAACCCAAAGTTGATGGGAGGGACACAAAAATTTAAATGATTGAAAAATAATTTTTTTTTTTGGGGACAGAGGTTTCTTTTTGCTCTTGTTGCCCAGGCTGGAGTGCAACGGCACGATCTTGGCTCACCGCAACCTCTGCCTCCTGGGTTCAAGCAATTCTCCTGCCTTAGCCTCCTGAGTAGCTGGGATTACAGACATGTGCCACCACGCCTGGCTAATTTTGTATTTTTAGTAGAGATAGGGTTTCTCCATGTTGGTCAGGCTGGTCTCAACCTCCCGACCTCAGGTGATCTGCCTGCCTCGGCCTCCCAAAGTGCTGGGATTACAGGCATGAGCCACTGCACCCAGCAACATTACGAGTTTTAAAAGGAAGTTAAGAAAACCCCAAAATACCTCACCTTTAAAAAAATGACTCCATTGAGGTATAATTTACATACATACATTTTAAATGTACAGTTCAGTGATGTGTACACCTTTGAAACCATCTCCTGAATCAAGACACCCAGCATTTCACTCTCCCCAAAAAAGATCTGTTGTGCCTCTTTGCGGCCAACCCCCTACACACCACCCTAGGCCTTCTCTCACTACAGATTAGTTTTTCCTATTCTAAAACTTGGAATAAATGGAACGAGGCAGCTCACACTCTCTTGCGCCTGGCTTCTTTCACTTAGCTTAACACTTGTGAGATTTGCCCATGTGGTTGCTGTATCAACATTTTATTCCTTTTTGTCACTGAGCAGTGTCTCACTGCAGGCATAGGTCCTAGCTTGTCATGCATTCTCGTGTTAATGGACATTGTGGTTGCTTCCAGTTTGGGGCTACTATGAACAAAGCTGCTAGAAACCTTCGTATAGAGTTCTTTGTGTAGAATATGTTTTCGTTTCTCTGGATAAATATCTAGGAGTAGGACTGATGGGTTGTATGATAAACCATTTCTCATTTTTTGAAAATGACACCTTGTGGATCACCAATCCACAAAAATTGTCCTTATGGCCGCTGATGGAACAAAGAAAGCAGGGCTGGGAAGAGCATCATCTGAGCTGGCAAGGAACAGCTTATGACTTTATGATATTTGAATAATGCTCGCATTCTATGAGGACACAGCAACAATGGGGAGAAGGCACAGTATGCTGGTCAGTGAGTCTGAAGCTACAGGGAATACTTTACATGTCATTGCCTGAAAATTAGTTTTAGGTGGCATATTAGGTTTTCATACTTCATGGCAAAAAATCTACAGGAAATTACCTGTACTGTAAGTGCATCAGCATTGGTATTTTTTCACATGCAAATTATAGAAAACTCAGGGTAAACTGGCTTATGCAAAAAAGGAACTTGATTAGCTCATGTAACCAAAAATACCAAGATTTGCTATTAACATGACCCAGCATAATGTGATTGGGATGCAGGGCGCTTCAAAGCCTTCCTGGCCAAAGTCACACTGTAGGGCCTGACTTTATTGCTTTGTCCACATTCCCTCCAGGCTCTTTACTTAAGTTTGGGGATCTGGAGACTGGGGAAAGGAGGCCAGCTTCAAGGGCTTTTACTTCTATCAGCCCCCCACTTTAGACCTGTTTTTCAAAGCGTTGCTTTTTAATTACTACTGTCTTGGTTGATTTGCCAACACAGTAAGAAGTAGCTGGGAGTGTGCCGGGCGCGGTGGCTCACGCCTCTAATCCCAGCACTTTGGGAGGTTGAGGCGGGTGGATCACCTGAGGTCGGGAGTTGGAGACCAGCCTGACCAACACGGAGAAACCCCGTCTCTACTAAAAATACAAAATGAGCTGGGGGTGATGGCGCACATCTCTAATCCCAGCTACTCGGGAGGCTGAGGCAGGAGAATCGCTTGAACCTGGGAGGCAGAGGTTGCAGTGAGCTGAGATCGCACCGTTGCGCTCCAGCCTAGGCAACAAGAGTGAAACTCTGTCTCAAAAAAAAGAAGTATCTGGGAGTTTAGTTCCCCCTTAACCTGGGACAGGTGAGTACGGATGACAAAAGTCCCAAATCCATTGCCTGCTTCCTTGCACATGAAGCCCTATTTCACTGTCTGCTTCTAAAGATAAAAGCCTACATTCACGAGGATAAAGTTTCAAGCCCAAAGAAACACCTCACAGGACCTCGTGGGGAAGGTAGAGCATCTGGGTCAGACCTCCTGTATTTTTGCCCAGACCTCACAACCTTCTGGTTGTGTGACCTTGAACAAATCCCATTACTTCTGCCAGCCTTACTTTCCTCATCTGTAAAATGGGAATAATCATCACACCTGAGTTACTGCCCATCACACAGGTTGGTGTGAGGAACCAGTGAGATAATGTGGATGAATTCGGTATGATTGAGTTGCTATCAGAAGTGGTCATCCTGACCTCAACCACTCAAGCTATCTCTATAGAGTTTATCTGATTCCTCATGATCACAAACCTGGGGCCAGATTCCACTGTCAATCAAATAGAGAAAAGAGGTTGGAATCCCCAGTGGACATTTCATTCCATTAGTTCTACTAAATAATTCTACATTAGAGACCGATAGACCCAGAGCTTGAATTTGCTGCCATGATCAGACTTCCTGGTAGCAAATGTCTGCAGGCCAGACCTGTGCTGTCCTGAATGCCTTGCTGCCTCGCCTTGCCCCAGGGCAGGAGATCTGGCCCTCTAGGTGGTCCCCTAGGCTAAAGGGCAGCAAGAGTGAAGGCCTGCCACACTCCAGCAGTGTCCTGTCCACCCCACAGAACCCCCACAAGGGGCAGCCCCTATTTTCATCCACCCGGCAGCTCTAATGGTAGGTCCTGGCTCCACCTTCTCCCACTTGCCCTGTCTTGCTGCAAACACGTTACTTTGCATCTTGGACAGAACCAGAAACGTGACACATTCCTAATAACCTTAATAATCCTCACAGCTAGCATTTCTTGAGCACGCGATCACCTTTCCACATATCTCATCTCACTTAAAGTACCCTACACATCTGTGAAGGAAGGATTATTGTACCATTATGGAGACGAGGATACAAACTGTCAGGCCTCTGAGCCCAAGCTAAGCCATCATATCCCCTGTGACCTGCACATGTACATCCAGATGACCTGAAGCAACTGAAGAACCACAAAAAATAACATTCCACCGTTGTGATCTGTTCCTACCCACCCTAACTGATCAATTGACCTTATGACAATACACCCTCCCTACCCTTGCGATAATGTACTTTGTGATACTCCCCGCCCTTAAGAAGGTACTTCATAATATTCTCCCCACCCTTGAGAATGTACTTTGTGAGATCCACCCCCGATCACAAAAAAATTGCTCCTAACTCCACCACCTATCCCAAACCTATAAGAACGAATGATAATCCCAGCACCCTTTGCTGACTCCTTTCTTGGACACAGCCCGCCTGCACCCAGGTGAAATAAACAGCCTTGTTGCTCACACGAAGCCTGTTTGGTGGACTCTCTTCACACGGACGCGCAAACACAAACCTTAAAAGATGTTAAGTAACTTGCCCAAAGTCACGCGGTATCAGAACCAGGATTCAAAACAGAAACTCAGACCTGTCTCATGCCGATGCTCAGGACTCTCATCCACTGCAATTAGCCACCTCCCCTGGGTGGAAAGAGTGGGGGTACTTCTGCCAGGTCTTTCTGATTCCATGGGGTAGATGTCTAGATCTGACAGGGCTCGTCTCCAGCCGGTTGCATGCCCACTGCCCCTTCCTCTCCCTGTCCTCTCAGCAAGAGTTGGGCCCAGTGGGCTTCTGTGACTCATACCTTTGCTTCTGGAACTGGCTTCCTCTCTGCCCCAATACCAGTGGCCTTGGGAAATCCCAAATCACTTCCCTCCAGGAAAGTGTCCACTTCCAGCTCCTCAGGCCAGTACTGTCATCCACTGTGTGCTGCCTGGAGACATCCGTAAGCCCTTGAGCTCCCTGGAAATCATTTACAAAGTCAGAAGGATCATTTTAGCATTAGCCCTTATTCCCTGAACGAAACAGGCCCCCAGACAGTGAGGGCTTCTCATAAAGTTGCCTGACTCTCTTTTGCTTCCGGTTCTGGGATAGACTCAAAGCCTCCTGAGAATAAAATTCCGTAACTTCCGCTCTGTCTTCATTATGTGAGACGTTCAGAAAACCCCACTATTGGAAACACAACTCACTAGACACTCAGGTAAACTACTTTGGCCTTTCATTGGACACCCACCATTATTTGAGGCCCCTTAGTTCACCATCGGTGCCTGGAGCGAGTTTGAAAGTCATCAAAGGAGCCAGGTGTGGCTCTGGAGGTCCTAGGGGATCTCTCTGCAGAAGGAATCCAATCAAGGAAAATCTAAACTGTTTCCTATGACTGTACATCATGGTTTTGCCCTTTTCCTCCACTGAGTTCAAGATGATCTTAATGCTGCCTATCGGATAAGAATGTTACGTATAAAATTAGATATTTTAAAATAAGGTGGCCTGGATTTGTACAGACAAATTTCTCACCTCTTCCACAGAGGACAATAGACTTCTGAAAAAGGTGCTGTATTGTCTAAACCCCTCTGGCCCCCTCTTCCTGACATTGCATTTGGATTCTACCGCAGGTTCTTTTGAATATTCTCAATTGTGAGAAATTTTTTATGCTCTCGACTTTAAGAAAACTGACTGAAAGTTAATTGAAACCAAGTTTAGTGATTAAACTGAGAAATACCATTTGGGGTTTAAAATAACCCGTGACTATAAAATAAGAAGGAAGGATTTCTTTTGTTGTTCTTCAAGTGGCTCTGATGGTAATTATTTTCTTCTGAGACACATGAAAGCGTCCCGGAAGGAACCCTCATCCGGGTGGGTGCAGTGTGGGAACGGGGCGAGATTATGCCTCTGACTGTGAGAGAGCTCGCTTTCTTCTCTATCACTACTTTCAAATGCCACTCCTTTTGATCTTGGCTAAGAATTTATCCTTCACATTTTCTTTTAACGAGAGTGACAATGTGTCTAAACCCCAAGAGGAATTGGCTAAGAATTTAAATCATTCCTTGCCCATATATCCCCTCCGTAAACGTACGTTTCATATTTGCTGCTAGTCTGATAGGCCTAGCTTTCGAATGCAGGTAAGGTAAAAGAACCAGAAAACAAAGTCGAAACGGTGTCCCCTTCCTGTGGGCTCGCTTTTCTTTTTTTTTTTTTTGTTTCTTTTTTTTTTTTTTTTTTTTTGAGACAGAGTCTCGCTCTGTCGCCCAGGCTGGAGTGCAGTGGCGTGGTCTTGGCTCACGGCAACCTCTGCCTCCCAGGTTCAAGCAATTCTCCTGCCTCAGTTTCCCAAGTAGCTGGGATTACAGACGCGCACCACCACGCCCGGCTAATTTTTGTATTTTTAGTAGAGACCGGGTTTCGTCATGTTGGCCAGGCTGGTCTGTAACTCCTGACCTCAGGTGATCTGCCTACCTCTGCCTCCCAAAGTGCTGGGATTACAGGCATGAGCCACCACACCCAGCTCTCTTTTCTCCACTCTTGATTCCTCCTCCTCTTCCTTCAAAGGAGCACACAAGGGCCAGGTCCCAGTTCCTCTCCTCAGCTCATTAGATCACAGTTCGTGAAGAGCTAGCACAGATTGAGCACACTTGGACCCAAACACAGCTGTATCAATAGTTTGATAGGGATCTTCTGTTGCCCAGATTAATGTGCTCATCAGCTGCTCAGGGAAAATCATTCAGGTGGCCTGTCTCCTTCCTCCGATGACCGAGCCCCACCCCATGGTTTCTGGACTCCATCCCAAAGTCTCTAATTTTCCCCTCAAAATTGATTCTTCACTTGCTTAGGTAGTGTCTTCACTGGAATTCAGCCTCACTCTTTGAAGTTGTCTGTTACTAGGAGTGTCTGTTTACATTAAGCCCAAGTGTGAACTCTCACTAATTAAGGTCATTATGTAGATTTGCAAATAACCACTTGTACTTACGGGCAGGAGGAACATTCTTTTTATTGGTTCCGACAACTGCCTTAAGGTCCGGTGGTGGTTAGTCACAGTAGAAGAGGGAAGGCAACCGCTGGCTCAGGGCTGAGCTTGCTTGTGCGTTGGCTAGTGCATCACAACTAGTTCTCTTCCAACACAACGAGGAATTAATCATGGCTCCCTTTCTCACCACAGTGAGGTTTTTGAGTGATAGTGAATAATGAAGCTAAATGGAGCCTCTAGCCACTACTGAAGCCCCCCCCGTTTTCTAGGAGAGGAAACTGAGGCCTAGGAAAGTGGAATCCTTTGACCTAAATTTAAGAGTTTATTAGAGGTGGCCAGGCACGGTGGCTTATGCCTGTAATCCCAGCACTTTGGGAGGCCGAGGTGGGCGGATCGCCTGAGGTTGGTTCGAGACCAGCCTAATCGACATGGAGAAACCCCGTCTCTACTAAAAATACAAAATTAGCCGGGCATGGTGGCCCATGCCTGTAATCCCAGCTACTCGGGAGGCTGAGGCAGGAGAATCACTTGAACCCCAGGAGGCGGAGTTTGTGGTCAGCTGAGGTCGTGCCATTGCACTCCAGCCTGGGCAATAAGAGTGAAAGTCCATCTCAAAAAAAAAAAAAATGAGTTTATTAGAGGGTGATATGGTCCTAGAGCTCAATTCTTCTGGTTCTCAGCTAGTACATTCTCCATGCTGCCTCCCTGCAAAACCGAATCTGTGTAGAGCACCTTCGTTTCGCCAGTAATGAAATGGCTGACAATAGGGTATGCTTCCCCTCTTGCACAGATGATGGGTTACACGGTCATTTCCCAGCTTCATCTCTCTGGAAACAGATGGCTTAAATCTATTAAAATGGGTTTTCTCTGAGTTCTTCCATGAAACGTTAAGCTCTATGAAGGTCCAACTGTGTTTCCTTCACATTTAGCACCTAGTAAATGGTGCGAATGAAGGGTTAGCATTCAATAAATGGTGAATGAAAGAAGCAAGGAGAAACCAGCTATCCCACCAAGGACCAAATTGACTGCCCTGTTAGTTAACCAATTAATGTAGTTAACCAGCCACAGGTGGAAGCAAGTTCTACTATGGGAAGCTCATCTTGCACTTCTATTATTTGGATGAGGTTGCTTTATTTTAAAAACATCAGTGCAATATGTAAAATTCAAAATAAAAGTATTACTCATCCAAAGTTTCTCTTTATCTCCAGATCCTTAATGATATGAGTCCTCAAAAGAGAGTCAGTAATTTTAAAAAGGCTAATCTCTCTTAGGAATTCTGCTCTGCTTGGAATTTCTAAGCCTTTTTCAAAATTTCTAATTCTTTTTCAATCAATCTCTGACCTCAGCACTCAGAGTCTAGGAAGAGCTTACTCATGTCCCCCAGGGATCATTTCACAAACATCTGAGAGCTCCTCACCAACCAGACAACGCACAACACTGGCTCCCATGACTCAGCACGAATTCAGACACACACACACACACACACACACACACACACACACACGTGGGTGGTTTCTGCGGGTGCTCTGCAGGAGCTGTGTTTGGAGCCGTTTGGGATGGGCTGTGGGGCTGAGTGATGGAAGGCGGTCCAGCTTCCAGCTCAGTCTTTCCTTTCTGGTAACATAATTAAAATGCTATACTAACAAAAGTGAAAGAGCTTTGCAAAGTTAAAAATGGTGCAAGTTCATTATTTGTTAAATGACACTAATAATGAATTAGTATCGTCATTATTATTATTATTATTATTGAGACAGAGTCTTGCTCTGTCGCCCAGGCTGGAGTGCAGTGGTGCTATCTCAGCTCACTGCAACCTCCACCTCCCGGGTTCAAGTGATTCTCCTGCCTCAGCCTCTCGAGTAGCTGGGACTACAGGCACGTGCCACCACACCTGGCTAATTTTTTGTATTTTTAGTAGAGACAGGGTTTCACTGTGTTAGCCAGGATGGTCTCGATCTCCTGACCTCGTGATCCGCCCGCCTCTGCCTCCCAAAGTGCTGGGATTACAGGCGTGAGCCACCGCGCCCGGCCGTCATTATTATTTGGCATGAAAGTGACTTCCAGTACCAGTGACTGAATGTGGAGGGGGAGGGGAAAAGGACGGCTGCTCCAGAAGGGATTGGGTGGTGGACTTATTTATTTTTGGTGATGGAGGCTTCTTTCAGCACCAGAGCCTAATGCAGATGTCTCCTCCTAGCTCTGGATTTCTGTGGGTGTTACTTGTTTATTGGTAGTTGTTTATATTTAAAACCATGTGGTAGTTTGATGGTGCCTGTAAATAGAATAAAATATTTCCGCTGCTTTTCTACCTGCTACCAAGGCGTTTTTAAATGTCTCTTGAGAACAGCAACAAGAGCCGGGTGCAGTGGCTCCCACTTTTAATTTCATCACTTTGGGAGGCCCAGACGGGTGGATCACCTGAGGTCAGGAGTTCAAGACCAGCTTGGCCAACATGGAGAAACCCCATCTCTACTAAAAATACAAAAATTAGCCAGGCATGGTGGCATGCGCCTGTAATCCCAGCTACTCGGGAGGCTGAGGCAGGAGAATCACTTGAGCTGGGGAGGCAGAGGTTGCAGCGAGCCGAGATTGTGCCACTGTACTCCAGCCTGGGCGACAAGTATGAAACTGTCTCAAGAAAAAAAAAAAGCAACAAAACAACAACAAAATGTGATAAAATACTATTTAGTCCAGTTAACGAGGGCAGTGTGGTCACTCACTCAGGCCCATGTACCCTGAGTGATGGCCTCTGAGCAGCAGTATGGATTCTAGACTTCCTGTCTTCCACATCCACAGGTGGAAACCCAGGGGACACGTTCAAAAGGAAACACTTTTTTCTTTTTTCTTGAGGCAAAGTCTCGCTCTGTCGCCCAGGCTGGAGTGCAGTGGCGCGATCTCGGCTCACTGCAACCTCCGCCTCCTGGGTTCAAGCGATTCTTCTGCCTCAGCCTCCCAAGTAGCTGGGACTACGGGCACATGCCACCACGCCCGGCTAATTTTTTTAATTTTTAGTAGAGACAGGGTTTCACTGTGTTAGCCAGGATGGTCTCGATCTCCTGACCTCGTGATCCACCTGCCTCAGCCTCACAAAGTGCTGGGATTACAGGTGTGAGCCACCGCGCCCGGCCAGGGAAACACTTTTGACCACCACTTTATTAGTCAATGCTCATAAGAGTTTTTTAAGGTGTCATAATTTGGGGGATTGTTTTCACAGCGAGAGGAATGAAGTGGCTATGAAAGGTGTCATATGGTGAGATTCTCCGTGACACATCTTCATTCACATGACACAGTAGAAAACTCTGGAACGATGTGAGATAAGGATGTCATCTACAGCCTTGTTGAATTTAGGGCAGATACTCTTTGCCTGGGGTTTGTGAAAACTGAAATTATGTATTGCTGATTATGTGCATTTGTCTGGGGAAAAGGTCTATATTTGCCATTACGCTTTCAAATGGGGCGAAGAGTCCTTGAAAGACTAAGAGTTCCTGAAGTGGAGACATTTTTTACATCAATTTATTAAGATGTGCTATAAAAAATAGTACTTTGCTACAAAAGGTTAAACATGCACAGTTTTTTAAATGGCAATAATTTTTAAATAAATTTAATCTATTTTAGATTTAGAACTTTAAAAGATGATAAGAAATTAATTCCATGTATTAATGTGTTCCAGAATCAGAAATTCCATTCCCTGAGTGAACATTTTCAGTATGGACGATGGCCTTACCAGTGTCTTAAAAATGTGGATTCTTCATTTATTCATAAAAGGTTCATTGAACTCATGCCATGTGCTGTGTACTGTAAGATGATGGACAACCCCCCAAAGGTTGATGGGACTAATATGGAATTCACTGTCTGGTTAGCAGCTGATAACAATGCTGCAGATCTTGACAAAATAAAGTGTCCAGTATACACAGATAACTCCTGCCCTAGATAGGGGTTCACAGCAGTCTTAGAACATGCAATCCTTAAACTCCATCCAGGTAGAGCCTTTGGAGTTATCTAGGTAATATTAGGGGCAGTGGACAGGAGGGACAGAGGCAGCAGGAGCAGTTTTGTGTAGCCTACCTAGGTTTTAATATACATAGGAATGACCTGGGGCTTGTGAAAATGCAGATTCTGAAAGTCTGGGCGGGGGCCTGAGAACGTGCATTTATAGGTGATGCAGCTGTTGGCAAACCTCACTTTAAGTAGCGAGGGAAGGGAAGGAGTCCTACCGGGTCATTTAGGGACCTGCAAGCAGCTCAGCATGACTCAGAAAGGAGCTCAGGTCACCTTGTTCCAGATGCCTGAAAGAATCTCTCTCTGAAATATTTTGAACATGCAGAAAAGTTCAGAGAATAATAATTGCTATACAGATTTGACAAATATGGGTTTCTAACCACATCTGCTGCGTGATTTCTTTTCTTTTTTCTTTGTTGAGTCTTGCTTTTTTAACCAGGCTGGAGTGCAGCGGCATGATCACGGCTCACTGCAGCCTCAACTTCCTGGGCTCAGGTGATCCTTCTACCTCAGCCTCCCAAATAGCTGAGACTACAGGCGTGTGCCCATGCCCAGCTAATTTTTTCTATTTTTTGTAGAGACAGGGTTTCGTCATGTTGCCTAGGCCAGTCTCAAACTACTGGATTCAAGTGATCTGCCTGGCTTGGCCTCCCAAAGTTCTGGGATTACAGGCATGAGCCACTGCACCCAGCCTGCTCCATGACTTCTGACACTGTGGTGGAAATTCCTTTCTACTCCTCCCTCCTCCCAGCCCCACCTGTTCTGCAGCAGAACCCCCATTCTGATACTGGTGTGTATCTCCTCTACCCATGCATAGGTGTACATAATCAACATTTAGTAATGTTTTGTATTTTATACAAATAATACTTCATCCAGTTTTCTACAACTTCACTCAGTTCCATGTTTTCAAGACTTGTCTCAGTTGATATTTGGAGATCTAGTGTATTCATTTTGAACATCTATTTCTGCATTATTTCTATGAATTTATTAAAATGTATGCATTCATTTACTTATTGGCGAATATGTTAGTTATTTTTAATTGTTCATTCTCAAAAACAATGATTTGCAGGGATTTTTGTGTATCCTGAATACTCATTCTCTATCAGTTTCATGCATTACAAATATATTCCTCCAGTCTGTGGCTCCTTTTGTCCTTGATATTGGCTTTAACTTTGTTTCTGGTGTCTTTTGTTATATAAAAATATGACATTTTCATTTTGTCAAACTTATCAATCTTTTTCTGTTGTGGCTTATGCTTCTTTTATCTTATTTAAGAAATCATAAAGATGCACTCTGTAACTCAGGATTTTGTAAACAATAAGAATCAGTGGAGAATAATTAATACAACATTGGGGGTGAACTTGACTGCAGTTTTCTTAACAGTTTTCTTAACTATTAAGAACATTCTCAGGCCCCTGCCCAGACTTACAGAATCAGAATCTGCATTTTCACAAGCCCCAGGTCATTCCTATGTGCATTAAAACCTAGGTAGGCGACACAAAACTGCTCCTGCTGCCTCTGTGGCACCATGGACCAGTTTTGTGGAAGACAATTTTTCCACTGATGGAATGGGGGTCAGGGGGCAGGAGGTTATGGTGGTTTCAGGATTAAACTGTTCCACCTCAGATCATCAGGCATTAGATTCTTGTAAGGAGCATACAACCTGGATCCCTCGCGTGCACAGTTCACAACAGGGTTTGTGCTTCTGTGAGAATCTAATGCCCCCACTGATTTCACAGGGGGTGGAGCTCAGGTGGTACTGCTCACTCACCCTCTGCTCACCTCCTGCTGTGTGCCCTGGTTCCTAACAGACCACAGACTGGTACCAGGGGTTAGACCCCTGCCCTAAAGGACTGGAAAATTCTTCCAGTTAGAAATAGAGGCAAGTCTTGATGCGGTGCTCTTTACTTCCTAATCTTCTTCTGGATTTTTTTTTTTTGAGACGGAGTCTCGCTCTGTCGCCCAGACTGGAGTGCAGTGGCACGATCTCTGCTCACTGCAAGCTCCGCCTCCCGGGTTCATGCCATTCTCCTGCCTCAGCCTCTCCAAGTTGCTGGGACTACAGGCACCCACCACCACGCCCGGCTAATTTTTTGTATTTTTAGTAGAGACGGGGTTTCACCGTGGTCTCGATCTCCTGACCTCGCGATCCACCCGCCTCAGCCTCCCAAAGTGCTGGGATTACAAGTGTGAGCCACTGCGCCCAGCCCCATTATATCTTAAGGTTCTAGAATAATCCTCGAGTTTGTGCCCTGCCTTCCAGACCCACTGGCACAGCTGTTTGGAAGGGGCATCTGTAATCTGAATAGGCTGAGAATTTCCCAAATCTTCAAGTTCTGGTTCCTTTTTAATAATTCCTTTCTTCTTCTTCTTCTTCTTCTTCTTCTTCTTCTTCTTCTTCTTCTTCTTCTTCTTCTTCTTCTTCTTCCTCTTCCTCTTCCTCTTCCTCTTCTTCTTCTTCTTCTTCTTCTTCTTCTTCTTCTTCTTCTCCTTCTTCTTCTTCTCCTTCTCCTTCTCCTTCTTTCTTCTCCTTCTCCTTCTCCTTCTCCTTCTCCTTCTCCTTCTCCTTCTCCTTCTTCTCCTTCTCCTTCTCCTTCTCCTTCTCCTTCTCCTTCTCCTTCTCATTCTCCTTCTCCTTCTTCTTCTTCTTCTTCTTCTTCTTCTTCTTCTTCTTCTTCTTCTTCTTCTCTTTTTTTTGAGATGGAGTTTCACACTGTTGCGCCCTGGCTGGTGTGCAGTGGCACGATCTCAGCTCACTGCAACCTCTGCCTCCCAGGTTCAAGCGATTCTCTTCCCTCAGCCTCCCAAGCAGCTAGGATTACAGGCACCCACCACCACGCCTGGCTAATTTTTTGTATTTTTAGTAGAGACGGGGTTTCACTATGTTGGCCAGGCTGTTCTGGAACTCCTGACCTCATGATCTGCCCGCCTCGGCCTCCCTAAGTGCTGGGATTACAGGCGTGAGCCGCCACATGCCCAGCCTACAATTCCTTTTTTCAATCCATCTTCCTTTTTTCACATTTGACTATAAGCAGTAAGGAGAAACCAAGCCTGTCCTTCAATCAACACTATGTTTAGAAATCTCCTTAACTAAATATCCAATTTCATTGCTTGCAAGTTATACTTCCACAAAACACTAGACACAGTTCAGCCATATTCTTTGCCACTTTATAACAAGGATCACCTTTCCTCCAGTTTTCAATAACATGTTCTTCATTTCCATCTGGGATCTTAGCAGATTGCCCTTAATGCTCATATTTCTAGCAGATACCTCAAAACTCTTCCAGCCTCTACCCATTACCCAGTTTCAAAGCCATTTCCAAGTGTTTAGGTATTTGTGTCAACACCCCACTTCTGGTACCAAAATCTGTGTTAGTCACCGCAGGCTACCATAAGAATATATCACACATGGGTGGCTTAAACAATAGAAGTTTATTTTC
Source organism: Symphalangus syndactylus (assembly GCF_028878055.3). Lineage (NCBI taxonomy): Eukaryota > Metazoa > Chordata > Mammalia > Primates > Hylobatidae > Symphalangus > Symphalangus syndactylus. The sequence continues at coordinate 67,345,194 of NC_072445.2, read as the reverse complement.
TCCCAGTTCTGAAGGCTGGAAGTTCAAGATCAGGGTACCAGTCGGATTGGGGTCTAGTGCAGGTCCTTTTTCTGGCTTGCAGATAGCTGCCTTCTTACTGTGCCCTCACACAACAGGGAGAAGGGGAGAAAGAGAGGGAGAGGGAGGCGAGGAGGGAGATATACATGTATATCTTCCTCTTCTTATAAGGCCACAGCCCTATGATATTAAGGCAGCACACTTATGACCTCATTTGATTTTTTTTTTTTTTTTTTTGAGATGGAGTCTCACTCTGTTGCCAAGGCTGGAGTGCAGCAGCACGATCTTGGCTCACTGCAACCTCCACCTGCCATGCTCAAGTGATTCTCCTGCCTCAGCCTCTCCAGTAGCTGGGATTACAGGCACACGCCACTACCATCCGGCTAATTTTTGTATTTTTAGTAGAGATGGGGTTTCACCATGTTGGTTAGGCTGGTCTCAAACTCCTGACCTCAAGTGATCCACCTGCCTCGTCCTCCCAAAGTTCTGGGATTACAGGTGTTAGCCACCATGGCCAGCCCTCATTTGGCCTTGATTACCTCCTGAAGACCCTATCTCCAGATACAATCACATTGGAAGGGTTTCAGCATATGCATTTTGGAGGGGGTCACATTTTAGTGCATAGCAATGCCCTAATGCCATTTTTACCCCAAACTCTGAGACTGATTATCCCATCTCTAAATACAACCTTGTCTCCTCCAGATCATCCTCTCAGTTACTCCAACTCTACCTGTCTTCACCTTCACCAGGGTTTGGAGAAGTTCAACTCCTCTGTGCAACCCTTTTTCTTTACCACCCCCTTCCTGCTGCCTTCACTTCTTCTCTGACCTAGACTCCGCAGCCCACCACCTTCACAAAATCTGGTTAATATCCCAAACCCCACTGGTTTTTTGTTCTTCTAATCTGCTCTGCCCCATTCTTCCAAAACCCTATCCCTAGACCCATCTTTTTCTCTTCTTCGTGCTCCTAAACTTAGGCTAGCAAGCTTTGCTGGAGAAAGTACTCCAGGTGGGTGTTACTACAAATCACCGTCTGCTGAGCCATTGGTACTACCTGACAGCCTTTGATATTTCCGGAGTCAATACCTGCTTTCCATTCTCCACAGCATCTAATGTAAGTCATGTCTTCTCATGGATGATCCTCAGCCCAGAACCACCGTGGAGTCAGTCACTCCTATGGACGCGTCCGTGTCTATGAAGGAGACTTGCGCTACTCCAAGGCGTGTCCAGGATGTGGCAGAAAGGCAGCTGCACGTGGGTGGCCCTTCTGTCTCCCCAGCGTGGTGTGTGTGCTGCAGAAGAGTGCCAGAGCCCAGCAGCGACTGGGGCACCTCTCTCTGTGTGTTCACGCCACTTCAGAAGGCCCTGCCAGTGACTGAACCTTAATAGAACCCCAACCGAAGCGTGTTTAGAGGGCCACCAGCATCAGGATCAGCTGCGGAGCTTGTTAGCAATCCAGATTGTGGGCCCTCACATTGGATCCTGGAATCAAAAATCCAAGGGTCCTGAGAATCTGCATTTTAAAGGCCCTCCATGGTGAGGATGTGGAGAAACGGGAATGCTTGTACCCTGCTGGTGGAGATGTAAAATGGGTGCAGCCTCTGTGGAAGAAGTTTGGTGATTCCCCCAAAAATTAAACAGAGAATTGCCATATGATCCTGAAATTCCACTTCTGGTTATATGCCCAAAAGAAACGAAAGCACGGTCTTGAGATATTTGTACACCATGTTCACAGCAGCATTATTCCCGATAGCCAAAAGGTGGAAGCAACTCAAGTATCCATCAATGGTGAATGAATAAACAAAATACATACAGTGGAATATTATTCAGCCATAAAAAGAAGGAAATTCTGACACATGCGACAACATGGATGAACCAGAGGACATGATGCTCAGTGAAATAAGACAGTCATAAAGGGGCAAACACTGTATGATTCCACTTATATGAAGTACCTGGAGTAGTCAGATTCACAGAGACAGAAGAGAGAATGATGGTTACCAGGAAGTGGGGGAGAGGGAGAAATGAGGAGTTGCTGTTTCGTGGAAATGAAGTTTCGGTTTTGCAAGATGAAAAGAGTTCTGGAGGAGGATGGCGGCGATGGTTGCACAGCAGTGTGAATGCCCTCAGACATGCAATTTCGCCACCCATCCTAGTCCTGCCCCCTTGGGAAGGCATTTAACCACAGTGGGTCTCAGCCTCGTTGTGGGAGAAAGCATGGGCGACAGAGCGAAACTCCGTCTCCAAACATGGTGAAATGAGCTGCACACTTAAAATGGTTAAAATTGTGAATTTATATTATATACCTTTTACTACAACTTAATAAATAATAATTTAAAAAAGAAAGAAAGAAAAACAGCTCTCCAACTAATTCTTATGCCATTAAAGTTTACCTGAAACTTTTTACCTCTTACCTCCTGGCACCCTAAAGTCTCTCTTTCCTTTGCTCTTTGCATTTAATGTGTCGCCAAATCCTTCGTTCTTAGCTTAGAGTGGTCCTTCCTTCCCCATTCCAGTCCTGCTAATACAGCCCAGGCCTGTACCACGTCATGCCTGCCATGCTCCTCTCTGGTTGGTGCCCTGTAGCTTCTGGTCTAGTTCCTATTCGGCCTGCTGGGGAAGTTGGTTTCCCCAAGTACTGTCCTGATGCTCTATACGGCAAGGCTTTCCACATCCCCCATCAGCTGGCGCTGCCCCAGACAGTTGACTCGGTTTGTCAGAAGTCTCAACACATGCCCTCTGTCCAAGTGGGCCAGCTTCCTTGTGGTGCCCTAAGACACCATGCTCTTTTTCACCTCTGTACCTTTGCTCCCACAATCACTGACACAATGACGCTTCCCTCTTTCTGTACTCTGTCCGCTCAAGCCCCAACCCCACCTTGTCCATCTACTCCTGTAGCCAGTCCTCTTCTTGGCCCTCGACTGCTGTACCTACAACATCCACATCAAAACACAAGGAAGCACCTGGCCACTATCCTCAGCATTACTCTTGCCACCCCATAAAAGGAGGACGCTGCTTCCCTGTACAGACCATTTTGTGTTTCTTTTGTGTCTCCTGCAGTAGGACCTAGCACAATCTTAAACTCCCAGTAGATATTCAACAGCTACTAGTTGACTGATGTGAATAGATTTCAATTTAGGCAGCTGGGCTGAGCAAATGTCACAGTACTAATCAGTTTCCAACATGTCAGCTGTGCTCTTTTAAATCTATTCGGGGCGTGTAGTCCTGGTCTGAGATTCCTGACAGTGGCTAAGAAGTGCTGGGTCTCCACATTTGGAAAAAGGCAGCTTTCAGGGTCATTTGAGGGCAAGGCTGGGAGCGTGGCGAGCTGGGTGTAGGACTGCGTGGGAAGCAGTAGAAAAGTGTGAGACAGAGGCGGTGTCTACAACAAGGACTCTGCAGGCATCTTCTGAAGAAACGGTGCTCTGTGGAAAGGCAGCTTGGATTCCTGGCTCTGAATTCAGGGGTGAGCAGGGAGGGAGGAGGGTGGGCTGCTGCAACACAGACTGTCTCCAAGGGAAAAGAGTAAAGGTCAGGGTCAAAGATCACCCTTCTCCTTGCCACTCATGGCCACCACCTCTCACCATTCCCACCCTCCCTCCTGCTAACGCTGCACCAATCTGGGTGAATGAAATAATCTGAAAAATCAGAGAGCATGCCTCTGGCTAGTGAGAGCTTGACTTTCCACTTCTCCATGGGCTGATGCTCACTTATCAAATACTCACTAAGCACCTGTGTGTGCAGGCACTCTGCAGGGCACTGGGACCACAGGGAGCAAACCATACAAACAGAGTCCATCATGTCTGTGATGGCGATGTGCCAGGCATCATGCTGGACACCGGAGACTCCTTGATGGAGACGGCACAGGCTTCCCAAGAAGGGACTATGGTCAGGAAGAAAAGAGTTGTATGCAGGCATTTACAGTATCAGGGTGGCACTCACACCGAAGAGTATTTAGAACTTGATGCTCATGTGTCATACATTTGGACAAAGAGAAAATAAAACTCTTTAACAGGGGAATATTTTTGTAAATGTTTAAATTTATTTTTTTAAAACAGAGTCTTGCTCTGTTGCCCAGGCTATTGTGCAATGGTGTGGTCTCATTTCACTGCAGCCTCTACTTCCCGGGTTCAAGTGATTCTCCTGCCTCAGCCTCCCGAGTAGCTGGGACTACAGGTGCACACCACCACACCCGGCTAATTTTTGTATTTTTGGTAGAGATGGGGTTTCACCATGTTGGCCAGGCTGGTCTCAAACTCCTGACCTCAGGTGATCCACCCGCCTCAGCCTCCTAAAGTGCTGGGATTACAGGCATGAGCCACCATGCCTGGCTTGTTTTTATTTTATTTTTTTCATATTTTATATGATGTTTAAAAACCCTTCTTCATGGTGTCATTGAAATGACTTTCTCCTATTTTACCCAATCTCAGCTTCCTGCTCTCACGGCCAACACTGTAGGCCACATATGCTAATTGTCTCATAAGCATATTTCATGATTTCCAAGCACTTAGTCTTGGAGGTGTCCCTACTGAGTCACGGTCCCTAGAGGACTGGTCTCAGGAGGCCCCTCCCATCCAGACACCCTCATTCTGCTAAGGCATCATCAACAACTGAGAGACTGTTTCCTGTCCCTTGACAATTACAGGTGTTGCACAGGGTGAGAGCTTTTTCTCGCCTTGAGAAGTGCTCAACGCATTCTTGGAAAATAAGGATTTAATACATTGCTCTGTTCTAAATAAGACTCGAGCCCATTCTCACTCCCCACCCCATACTTTCTGGCAAGGACGATCTTACAAAGCACTAAAATGACCTCATTCTGTTGTTATTTGAAGAACAAAAGACTTGTCTGTTCATAGATATTTTCCCACCATTGAAACTGGTGGTTGAAATTCCCACAGTAAGGGTCACTGGTTAATAGGTGTGCCCGCTAGAATGTTAATCTATGACCTGTGGGAAGGATCCCTGAAAGCAGTGGTCAAATCCCCTGGGGAGCTTTTAAAAATGCTAAATCAGGATCTCTGGGAGGTAACCATGATGACTCTTTTCAAGCTTCCAGGGTAGTTCCAATGAGCTGCGAAGTTGAGAACAGCTACCTTAAGCTCACAGAATCCAAGGAGCTGCTGAGAACAGTTCAATCCTTCAGGTCCACGAGTCCTATTCAAGGGGGCAGTAGGGTCCCCAGGAGAGGTCTTGCTCCCTCACTAGTCCCAGTGGGATTCATGGACCAGCAGCACCAGCATCAGCATCCTCTGGACACTTGTTTTAGAAATAAAGACTCCTCGAGCCCACCCCAGAACGAAGAGATCAGAATCTGCATGTGCTAAGGTTTGAAAGAGACAGTCTGGATGATGTCTTTCAGGGTCTGCTGTGGGTGTCTGCTGGTGGCTCACTGTGATAGGTCAATTTGTGTCCCTCAAAATTTACATATTGAAGTCCTAACCCCCAATACCTCAGAGTCTGACCTTATTTGGAGACAGGGTCTTTACAGAGGTAATTGGGTTAAAGTGAGGTCATTAGGGTAGGCCCTGATCCAGTACGACTTGTGTCCTTATACAAAGGGGAAATTTGGTTTTTAAATATTTTATGTTTTTAATTGGCAAATAATGATTGAACATATTCACGGGGTGGGGGGTACATAGTGATGTTTCAATACATAGAGTGCATAGCAGGGATCCCCAAACCCCAGGCCACGGACTGCTACTGGTCCATGGCCTGTTAGGAACCAGGCTGTAAGGGGTGAGCAGCCTGTGTGGGTGAGCAAGTTAGGCTTCATCTGTATTTACAGCCACTCCCCATCTTTTGCATTACTGCCTGAGCTCTGCCTCCTGTCAGATAAGCAGCAGCTTTAGATTCTCATAGGAGCATGAACCCTGTTGTGAACTGTGCATGCGAGTTACTTATGATAATCTAATGCCTGATGATCCGTCACTGTCTCCCATCAATCTAGTTGCAGGAAAACAAGCTCAGGGCTCCCACTGCTTCTACATTATGGTGAGTTGTATAATTATTTCATTATATGTCATCACAATGCAATAATAGTAGAAATAAAGTGAGCAATAAATGGAATGCGCTTGAATCATCCCGAAGCCATCCACCACCACCCCATCCATGGAAAAAATGTCTTCCATGAAACAAGCCCCTGCTGCCAAAAAGATTGGGGAACTGTGGTGTATAGTCATCAGACCAGGGTAATCAGCATATCTGTCAGCTCAAACATGTATTATTTCTTTGTGTTGGGAACGTTCGATATTCTCCTTCTAGCTGTTTGAAAGTACAGAGCATTGTTAGTGATAGTCACCCTACACTACTATGGGACAAAAGAACTTATTCCTCCTATCTAGCTATGATTTTGAATCCTTTAATAAATCTCTCCCTAATCCTCTCTTCCCTATTCTTCTCAGCCCCAAGTATCCTTTGTTCTACTTTTTAGATCTATGAGATCAACCTTTTTAAAGCTTCCATACGTGAGTATGATCACGCCATGTAAAAAGGGGAAATTTGGATGCAGAGACACACGTGTAGGGAGAGTGCCATGTGGATATGAAGATGGCCACCCGCAAGCCAAGGAGGGAGGCCTGGAATAGAGTCTTCCCTTGTGGTTCTCAGAAGGCATCAACTCCGCCAATACCTTCATCTTGAACTTTTTTTCTCTAGAACGGTGAGACAATAATCTCTTGTGTTGAAGCCACCAGTTTGTGGTAGCTCCTGCCAGTCCCAGGAAATACTCACACTGTCTCTTCTCTATTTTACTGCCAAACTTCCTGAGAAACGGCCAGAAGGAGCCCATCAGCCACTGTCATCACTGATCTGCAGAGTCACTGGCGGGAGCCTATTGATGGGCTTTCCTCAGGTCAGGAGCCCAGAGCGAATTCCTCTGGCTGTGGGCGGGGTGGCGGTGGGTCACATGGCCAGCTCTCTTTGGAAGGAGGGAGAGTTTCTTCTCACAGAGCACCTCTCACCCAGAACCCAAGCCTTGAGAATCCACCATGGCCAGTACACAGTATAGGGTACTGTAGGGACTAAATGTGATTAAATTGTCTGTCCTGTAGACATTTGCAGACTGATTGGTGAAGGGAAAATCTTGGTAACCTGATAGGTGGAGCATTCTAGGGCCATCTACCTCTCTTATGGTATCAGCTGATAGTCCAATCTCTTCATCCTGCTAAAGATCCAACCCTTCTCTGCCCCACACCCAACTTCCTTCAAGAGCTTAATGAACCATCCATCCTTTGCTGAAGGCTGGGAGATGGAGGAAAGGGCTGCGTTGCCTTACAGAGGAAACTTATGCCAACACGCCCTCCAAACTCCTCTTTCTCTTTCTCTGCAGAAATCATCCAAACCCTCTTCTTCATCTTCAGGGCCTCCATTTTATCATCCTCTCGACACATCTTCTCACAAATTCGGCAGCTGGCCTGTGGGTCATCAGACAGAGGCCAACTGAATGGCACTGTCACGGAGGCCCAGCCTGAGACCCCTGGAGCACCCCTGCCACTGAACAAGTTGGGTTTATCACGAGTTGCAGTGTGGGAGGACGCCCACCATGGGAGCCATGGGGTGTCTCTATAGAGGGTGTTAGGAAGGTTCCATGATAGGATTTGAGATTTGGTTGGATGATTTGGGGAGGCTGTCAGGAAGTGGAGGTTGGCTCTAGATTGGATGCTGTCAGAAAGATGGGCAAGTCTGTGATTGGGCGTCTCAACAACTCTCTATAAGGAAGGGAGATGAGAACAAGACAGAGCTGTCACCAGCAAAGTGGTAGTCATTCATTTTAGCCAAAAGAAGGGCTTTAGGGGGATATTTTTGTGGGTGGCATGGTGACCTTGATTTTGGTCTATGCTTATGCAGTCGCCTTGCTCTGCCTCATTGTGTCGTGGTTGCAGAATGGCATCTGAGATTGGTATTCTGTGCTGCGGCATATGCCCAGCTGTGAGTATCAGGCCAGTCTCCGGATGTCAGGGGTTGCAATTTGTTCATTTTCCCTGCACCCCATTAAAGAAAAACCAATTCATTCAGCCAATTTCATTCACCCATTATTTTTCATGCACAGCTCTAAGCTGCAGTGAGGGGGTCTCAGTTTATCTCATGCATCCCCTGTATCAGGTGAGGGCATACAATAGGGGCTTTACAATGAAAGAGCAGGATGGATACCCATGCATTGTTTCAGCCAGCATGCCTTTACCAAGGCCTCCTAAGAGCCGGGCTACCCTGAGTGTGAGCGGTTCCTGGATGAACACTACTCCATCCCTAAGATGCCAAGCTGTTTGCTGTAATACAAGTATTTGGGGTGTCGGGGTGAAGGGGTTGTATTTGTGTGTGTCTGTGTCTGAATCTCCTCCTCTTATAAGGATATGTCTGACTGGATACGGGTTCATCCTAACGACTTTTTTTTTTTTTTTTTTTTTTGACGTGAATTCTCACTCTGTCACCTGGGCTGGAGTTCAGTGGCACAATCTCAGCTAATTGCAACCTACATCTCCCAGGTCCAAGCGATTCTTGTGCTCCCAAGTAGTTGGGACTACAGGCATGCACCACCACTCCTGGCTAATATTTGTATTTTTAGCAGAGACGGGGTTTTGCTATGTTGGTCAGGCTGGTCTTGAACTCCTGACCTCAAGTGATCCACCCACCTTGGCCTCCCAAAGTGCTGGGATTACAGGTGTGAGCCACTGTGCCTGGCCAACCTCATTTAATCGTAATTACCCCTTGGGGTTAGGGCTTCAACACATGAATTTGGGGTGTGGAGCACAGCTTCATATCATAGATGGAGTCATACAGGAGGAGGTAAGAATACTTTAAGCTGTCCCAGGGCTAAGGTAGAGATGGGTAGGGTGCTCTGCAGGGTGCAAGGACGCAGGAGCAGGCATTGCTAAATGAGAACACAGGTCTCAGAGTTTTTGGAGGGGCAGTGATGGGCCAAGTCATCACAGATGATTGATGACTCCGGTGGGCACAGGGGCTGGGGGAGGGCAGTGGAGAGGTGTCCTAACCACAAGAAGGGGAAATAGGTGTGTGGAGGGAAGTACAGGTGGGGCAGCTGGTGCCTCTTGTTCCCTGTAAAATTTGGGGAAGTTAACAGAACTCTGGGCTCTCTACACCCGGGTACTGCTTACCCTGTAGGAACTGCCTCTCGTCCTGAGCTTTCTAAGAACGTGCCCTCCCGGCTGGGCCTGGCGACTCATGCCTGTAATCCCAGCATTTTGGGAGGCCAAGGTGGGCAGATCATGAGGTCAGGAGTTCAAGACCAGCCTGGCCAACATGGTGAAACTTCATCTCTACTAAAAATACAAAAACTAGCTGAGCATGGTGGTGCGTGCCTGCAATCCCAGCTACTCGGGAGACTGAGGCAGGAGAACTGCTTGAATTGAGACCCAGGAAGCAGAGGTTGCAGTGAGCTGAGATGGCATCACTCTACTCCAGCGTGGGCTACAGAGTGAATCTCTGTCTCAAAAAAGAAGAAGAAGAAGAAGAGGAAGAGGAGGAAGAAGAAGAAGAAGAAGAAGAAGAAGAAGAAGAAGAAGAAGAAGAAGAAGAAGAAGAAGAAGAAAGAAGAAGAAGAAGAAGAAAGAAGAAGAAGAAGAAGAAGAAGAAGAAGAAGAAGAAGAAGAAGAAGAAGAAGAAGAAGAAGAAGAAGAAGAAGGAGGAGGAGGAGGTGCCCTCCCAAAACCATGGAAGAAAATAAAATGTTGATTATTCTGGGAGGATTGTGACAAACAGGCACTGAGAACTGGTTTGGCAGCTGGCCCGGGAGTGTGCCCACTCTGGATGGACCCTCTGGGGGTGTTCTGGTCTTGGCTGTTTTTATGTTTACGTCTCCACCCCCATCCCCTTTCACAGGCTCAGATCTCAGCTCCATCCCATGCCAACTGGCTAACTCTGAGCAGGCGACTTCCTAAGCTCAATTTCCTCATCTGGAAAATGGGACCATGCCACCTGCCCCCAAGGGCTGCCCTAAGGAATATGTGAGGGGCTTTCACAGCAGCTGGCTCAGCCCTCTTTCCTTTCCTTCCTCCATGATTGTGGGGGAGGCAAGGAACACGCCTGAAAGAGACAAGGGACACTCAGGAGCAATCCACGCACAATCAGCTCTGCGGTACTCTTCAGGATGTGCTGACTCAGAAGCTTGTTACAGCCCAGAATGTTCAAAGGGCCTCCAGTAAGCTAGAGAAGTCATTTCGTATTTACTATAAAAAGGAACCTTGAAAGTCAGCCAGTCAACCCTCCTATTTTATGGATGAGGAAACTGAGGCCCAGGTATGCTTCGACTTGTCTCAGTCACTCAGCAAATGATTTGCAGAGCTGAGAGGAGAATGTGGGTTCACATAAAAAACATTCAAAAGAACAGGTTTGCTCACTCAGGGCCAGGAAGGAATCACAGAACAAACAACAAAGATGTTAAAAATTTATAGCTATTAGCTAATGTTTGTACATGGTCTTTACCATGTGACAGGCATTATTCTAAGTGCTTTATCCCTATTAAGTCAGTCAGTTCTCTTTACAATCTATGAAGTAGGCAGTACTATGAAGTGCTCCCATTATTTCCATTCTAAAGATGGAGCACCAATAAGTAATTGCCAAGGGTCACAGAGTTAGTGAGTTGTGGAGCAAGGGTTTGGATAGAGGTGGTCTGAGTCTATGTTCATCACCATATGGTTTACTGCCCTGTAACCAGTGTAGCCAGTGGTTCTCAAAGAGTGGTCCCCAGACCAGCAGCCCTCAATCCCCTGGGGCTATGGTTTGAATAATAGTGTCCCCTGCAGAATGCATGTTGAAACTTAATCCCTAATGCAACAGTATTAAGATGTATGGCCTTCAGAGAATACTACAAACACCTCTATGCAAATAAACTAGAAAATCTAGAAGAAATGGATAAATTCCTCGACAAATACACCCTCCCAAGACTAAACCAGGAAGAAGTTGAATCTCTGAATAGACCAATAACAGGTTCTGAAATTGTGGCAATAATCAATAGCTTACCAACCAAAAAGAGTCCAGGACCTGATGGATTCACAGCTGAATTCTACCAGAGGTACAAGGAGGAACTGGTACCATTCCTTCTGAAACTATTCCAATCGATAGAAAAAGAGGGAATCCTCCCTAACACATTTTACGAAGCCAGCATCGTCCTGATACCAAAACCTGGCAGAGACATAACCAAAAAAGAGAATTTCAGACCAATATCCTTGATGAACATTGATGCAAAAATCCTCAATAAAATACTGGCAAACCGAATCCAGCAGCACATCAAAAAGCTTATCCACCATGATCAAGTGGGCTTCATCCCTGGGATGCAAGGCTGGTTCAACATACGCAAATCAATAAATGTAATCCAGCATATAAACAGAACCAAAGACAAAAACCACATGATTATCTCAATAGATGCAGAAAAGGCCTTTGACAAAATTCAACAACCCTTCATGCTAAAAACTCTCAATAAATTAGGTATTGATGGGACGTATCTCAAAATAATAAGAGCTATCTACAACAAACCCACAGCCAATACCCTACTGAATGGGCAAAAACTGGAAGCATTCCCTCTGAAAACTGGCACAAGTCAGGGATGCCCTCTCTCACCGCTCCTATTCAACATAGTGCTGGAAGTTCTGGCCAGAGCAATCAGGCAGGAGAAGGAAATAAAGGGTATTCAATTAGGAAAAGAGGAAGTCAAATTGTCCCTGTTTGCAGATGACATGATTGTATATCTAGAAAACCCCATTGTCTCAGCCCAAAATCTCCTTAGGCTGATTAGCAACTTCAGCAAAGTCTCAGGGTACAAAATTAATGTACAAAAATCACAAGCATTCTTGTACACCAATAACAGACAAACAGAGAGCCAAATCATGAGTGAACTCCCATTCACAATTGCTTCAAAGAGAATAAAATACCTAGGAATCCAACTTACAAGGGATGTGAAGGACCTCTTCAAGGAGAACTACAAACCACTGCTCAATGAAATAAAAGAGGATACAAACAAATGGAAGAACATTCCATGCTCATGGGTTGGAAGAATCAATATCGTGAAAATGGCCATACTGCCCAAGGTAATTTATAGATTCAATGCCATCCCCATCAAGCTACCAATGACTTTCTTCACAGAATTGGAAAAAACTACTTTAAAGTTCATATGGAACCAAAAAAGAGCCCGCATCGCCAAGTCAATCCTAAGCCAAAAGAACAAAGCTGGAGGCATCACGCTACCTGACTTTAAACTATACTACAAGGCTACAGTAACCAAAACAGCATGGTACTGGTACCACAACAGAGACATAGATCAATGGAACAGAACAGAGCCCTCAGAAATGATGCCGCATAGCTACAACTATCTGATCTTTGACAAACCTGACAAAAACAAGAAATGGGGAAAGGATTCCCTATTTAATAAATGGTGCTGGGAAAACTGGCTAGCCATATGTAGAAAGCTGAAACTGGATCCCTTCCTTACACCTTATACAAAAATTAATTCAAGATGGATTAAAGACTTATATGTTAGACCTAAAACCATTAAAATCCTACAAGAAAACCTAGGCAATACCATTCAGGACATAGGCGTGGGCAAGGACTTCATGTCTAAAACACCAAAAGCAATGGTAACAAAAGCCAAAATCGACAAATGGGATCTCATTAAACTAAAGAGCTTCTGCACAGCAAAAGAAACTATCATCAGAGTGAACAGGCAACCTACACAATGGGAGAAAATTTTTGCAACCTACTCATCTGACAAAGGGCTAATATCCAGAATCTACAATGAACTCAAACAAATTTACAAGAAAAAAACAAACAACCCCATCAAAAAGTGGGCAGAGGACATGAACAGACACTTCTCAAAAGAAGACATTTATGCAGCCAAAAAACACATGAAGAAATGCTCCTCATCACTGGCCATCAGAGAAATGCAAATCAAAACCACAGTGAGATACCATCTCACACCAGTTAGAATGGCCATCATTAAAAAATCAGGAAACAACAGGTGCTGGAGAGGATGTGGAGAAATAGGAACACTTTTACACTGTTGGTGGGACTGTAAACTAGTTCAACCATTGTGGAAGTCAGTGTGGCCATTCCTCAGGGATCTAGAACTAGAAATACCATTTGACCCAGCCATCCCATTACTGGGTATATACCCAAAGGACTATAAATCATGCTGCTATAAAGACACATGCACACGTATGTTTATTGCGGCACTATTCACAATAGCAAAGAGTTGGAACCAACCCAAATGTCCAACAACGATAGACTGGATTAAGAAAATGTGGCACATATACACCATGGAATACTATGCAGCCATAAAAAATGATGAGTTCGTGTCCTTTGTAGGGACATGGATGAAACTGGAAACCATCATTCTCAGTAAACTATCGCAAGGACAAAAAACCAAACACCGCATGTTCTCACTCATAGGTGGGAATTGAACAATGAGAACTCATGGACACAGGAAGGGGAACATCACGCTCCGGGGACTGTTGTGGGGTTGGGGGAGGGGGGAGGGACAGCATTAGGAGATACACCTAATGCTAAATGACGAGTTAATGGGTGCAGGAAATCAACATGGCACATGGATACATATGTAACAAACCTGCACATTGTGCACATGTACCCTAAAACCCTAAAGTATAATAAATAAATAAAAAAAAAAAAAAAAAAAAAGATGTATGGCCTTTGGGAGTGATTAAGTCATGAGGGCTCCACTTTCATGAATGGGATTAGCACCCTCATAAAATGGCTCTAGGTTAAAGGGAACTCATGCTTGCTCTTCTGCCTTCTGCCATGTGAGGACACAGCATACCTTCCTTTTAGAGGCTGCAGCAAGAAAGCACCATCTTGGAAGGAAAGAGCTGCCCTCACCAGACTCTGGTCCTGCTGGTGCCTTGGTGTGGGACTTCCCAGCCTCTGGAACCCGGAGAAATAAATTTTTATTGTTTATAAATTACCCAGTCTGGGCTGGGAGTGGTGGCTTATGCCTGCAATCCTAGCACTTTGGGAGGCCGAGGCGGGTGGATCACCTGAGGTAGCTAGTTCAAGACCAGTCTGACCAACATGGGGAAACCCCATCTCTACTAAAAATACAAAATTAGCCGGGTGTGGTGGTGCATGCCTGTAATCCCAGCTACTCAGGAGGCTGAAGCAGGAGAATCACTTGAACCTGGGAGGTGGAGGTTGCAGTGAGCCGAGATCGCGCCACTGCACTCCAGCCTGGGCAACAAGAGCGAAACTCTGTTCCTAAATAAATAAATAAATAACCCAGTCTATGGTATTTTGTTGCAGTAGCACAGATGAACCAAAACACCTGGGAAGTTGTTAGAAATGCATTATTGGGCTGACTCAGACCTACTGGAGTGGGTGCCAGAGCTGTGTTAACAAGTGCCCCAGGTGATTCTGATGGGTGCCCAAGGTTGAGAACCACCACCTTCAGTGTTTGCCCTCCTTTCCCTCCATCCCTCAGAGAACTTTCGCTGGAGGTGGAGAAAAAGGTTAGGAAGATCCATTAGTGACACCGGAAGTTTCCTGGAGGACACACTTGGACCACGGCTTTTGCATTTTAATGAGTATAAGAAATGATCTAAGCTGGGAAGATGCCATATCGGTATTTCATCCATTTCTTTCTGCAGAAGTAAATTTGGGGCTTATTTAAACTTTTTTACCCCCCTTGTCTAAGTACCTAGCACAGAATGGAGCATTGATAATCAATAAGCTTTTATGCGGCCCCTAAATGACTTGTTTTCCACACAAAGCTAGCCTGAATGCAATGGGTCACTGATGGGTAGAGGCTTTCTGGATGGAGACTGCAGTTTGTGCCATGAGCTAGTGAAACACTCAAAGCTTGGCCTGCTTTAATGCTACTTTCTTGTCCTTCTCACCCCCTGTCTTTCTCTCTGTATTCCTTCCCTCCCTCCCTAACTCCTTCCTTCCTTTCTCTTTCTTCTTTCTTTCTTTCTTTCTTTCTTTCTTTCTTTCTTTCTTTCTTTCTTTCTTTCTTTCTTTCTTTCTTTCTTCTTTCTTTCTTTCTTTCCTTCTTTCTCCTTCCTTCCTTCCTTGCTTCCTTCCCCACATTCCAGCTTCATTATTACCATTATTTTTGAGATGATTAAAAGAAGACACTTGACACTAATTTGGGGAATTAATCTCAAGAGCAGAGATGAAAACTTGAATCAGGAAAAACAAAAACAAAAACCCACGAACCTGGAATGAAAGAAAGAAGAGATCATGTGCTAGCTAGTTGGCTTATCAAACATTTGACTCTTTTTTTCATCTTGACAATCATCAGGAAAGCAAATTTGTACTGTGAATGACCACTGCATGTGAGTGAACTCTGGTGCCTACTGGGAAAACCAACACCTAAAGTGTGCAAACTTGAGTAACCAATTTGAAGGCTTATAGGGGAGTAGACTGACTAACAACAAAATAGGATAAGCTGTTTCCAGCTTATAAGAGATGCCCCAGGAAGTGTTAAGGGAATTTGCTGAGAGGCACCATGAGATAAGAGTGAAAAATGGAGCCTTATTCAATAAACAGGGTTCAAATCAGAGGTGAGAGGGAGACCCGTGAGCACAATGAAGTCTGGATGAATAGAAAATAAAATTTACTTCCTTTCACCCTGTTTATTATGTCTCTCCTTAAAATCTTCATCATTCATTTAAGAGCAGGTGATAAGAGGTTAGTTGTAGCATCTTGACAAAGATAAGGATATCTGTAGAACAGCTAAGCAAATTAAACAATGTTATATTAATTTCTGGGGTAATGGGTGGGCCTTTCCTTTCTTAATTTAAAACACTTACTTACATAAATCTAACCCACTGAAATATAAAATCTTTCCAAGCAGATATCTAATTGGGCCTACTTCCATAAATATATAAAAAAGAAAACAAATGGCTATTTGAAATTAAATCATATCTGCTTTTTAAGGAGGAGGGACTCTCTTAAAGGATGCATTAGAGAGTAAACACAAAATGCTGTGCTGTTAAAGGAAAAAACCTCCCCTTTATTTCACTGAGTCTTTGGATTTTGGATTTGTAGATGAGAGCTCAGAGCTTACTTTGGGCACAAGGGCTAGAAGAGTTGAATAGTAGGTCTATGAGATGGCTTGAATGTTTATGGTCCCTCCAAGATACATGTGGAAACTGAATCCCTAATGCAACAGTATCAAGGGGTGGAGCCTTTAGGAAGTGATTAGACCATGAGGGTTCTAATAACGGATGGCATTAGTGCCTCATGAAAGGGCCGCAAGGAACTAGCTGGGTTTTTCTGACATTCTGTCCCTTCCGCATGTGAGGTCACAGCATTTGTCCCCTCTTTTGGAGGAAGCAGCATGCAAGGCACCATCTTGGAGGCAGAGACAGAGACCTCTTCAGACAACAAACCTGCTAGTGCTTTGATCTTGGACTTCCCAGCCTCCAAACTGTGAGAAATACATTTAAGATGTTTGTAAATTACCCAATGTGAGGTATTTTGTTATAGCAGCATAAATGGATTAAGATATTGGTTACCAGAAGGGGGATGTTGCTACAACAAATACCTAAAAATGTGGAAGTGGCTTTGGAACTAAGTGGGTAATGGGTAGAGACTGGACCATAAAGGGCTATTCTGGTGAGGGCTCAGAAGAGGAGAGCTGTAAGGAAAGCATGAATTTGTGATCAGAATGTGGGTAGAAATATGAATGATAAAGGAAATTCTGACGAGGTCTTAGACAGAAATGAGGAACAAAGTACTGGAAACTGGAGGAAAAGCCATTCTTGTTATAAGGCAGCAAAAAAACTTGGCTGAATTGCATCCATGTCTTAATGCTTTGTGGAAGGCAGATGTTGCAAGCAATAAACTAGGACATTTGGTGGAAGAAACCTCTAAGCAAAATATTCAGAATGGATTCTCTTGGCTGCTTATAGTAAAATGTGAAAAGAGAGAAACAAATTAAAGATGCAATTTATAATTAAAAGGAAAGCATAACTTAAAGATTTGGAAAATTCTCAGCCTGGCCAAATTATAAAGTATTTTGAGGAGAAAACACTAAGGGTGTAACCAAGTGAGAATTTGATAAGGAGATTAGTATCGATAGAAGAAAGCTGCATGCTATTCATCCAGACAATGGAAGAATGACCCCGAAGATAATTTGGAGATTGTTGGGGCCACCCCTCTCACCAAAGTCCAGAGTGCTAAGACCTAGGAGACAGAGCTATGTCCAAAGAGAGGACTCAAGTATGCATGGAAACTCAGCATTCACTTCCCTGCACTGCCTCAAGTCTCTGCTCCCTGTGTTCAAGCACAGCACACTTTGGTTGCCCTAGCTATAAATCAAATGGGCCCAGGTGTGGCTTGAGCCATCCTTCCAGAAGGTACAGGCCATAAACCATGCCAAAATCCTCATGATGTCAACTCTGCAGGCATGGACAGTACATAAGTTGTGGAGGCATGGCTACCTCCACCTAGATTTTGAAAGATGCCTTGGAGAGCCACAGAGCCCAGGCAGATAACTGCCACAAAGGTGGGGCTGCCACAGGGAGCCCCCACTAGGGCAATGCTTAGTGGATCTTTGTTGGCAAGGCCACCCCTGAGACAACAGACCTGGAGAGTCATCAGCGAGTAATGCCAGCCTAGGAGAGCTGCAGGCACCCAATTCCAACTCCTGAGACCTTCAGTATGGGCCGAACCCAGCAAAGCCGTGAGGGTGAGGCTGCCTGGGGCCTTTGGGGCCCAATCCATACTTCAGTTGTCTGGAAGGAAGCACATAAAGTTAAAGATTATTCTCAGTCCTCAAGATTTAATGTTATTTGCCTTGTTGGGTTTGGGAATTTCTTGGGACCCATTACTCCCTTCTTCTTTCCTATTTATTCCTTTTGGAATGAGAATATCTACCACCACTGTATTTTGGAAGTGCGTAACATGCTTGGTTTCATACGTTCACAGATGGAAACAAATTTTCCCCAAGATGAAGTATACCTTGAGTCTCATCCATATTGGATGTAGATGACATTTAGACGAGACTTTGAACCTACACCTTTGAGTTGATGCTGGAATGGGTTAAGATTTGGGGGCCATTGGGATGGAATGAGGGCATTTTGTATGTGAGGAGGACATGAATTTTGGGGGCCAGGGGCAGAATGCTATGGTTTGAATGTTTGTCTCCCCTCTCAGATTCATGTTTAAACTTAATCCCCCAATACACCAGTATTAAGAGGTGGGTCCTTTGAGAGGTGATTAAGTCACGAGGATTCTACCCTCATAGATGGGACTAATGACTTATAAAAGGGCTGAAGGGAACTAGCTGGGCGTTTTTGACCTTCTAGTCCTTCTACCATGTGAAGACAGTGGAGGAAGTAGCATCCGAGGCGCCATCTTGGAAGCAAAGACAGGGTCCTCACCAGACACCAAACCTGCCAGTGCCTTGATCTTGAACTTCCCAACCTCCAGAACTTGAGCAACACATTTATGCTGTTTATAAACTGCCCAGTATCAGGTATTTTATTACAAAAGTGAAGACTACAACATGGAATGGGAATAGTCTAGAGTTCCCAGCAACAACTAAAGAGGACAGAATGTGGCAAAATGGGAGAAGAGATAAGAGATAAGATGAGTTGACTAGGTGGCTGGTGAGCCTGGGACACGGCATGGAGTGGCAGCCAGTTGGCAGTGCCTGGTCTGGGAGAGGCTGAAAGGACTTCAGAAATGGGAACATTGACTTTATTCCGATGGAAATCTCCTCCCTGTCCTCAGATCCTCAGAAAGTGTGCTGTAGACACAAAGGTTTTGCCTGAATGGTGTCTCTTTGATAACAGTCACAGAAGGGGCCGGACACCCACGTACAGGTTGACATGGGCCCAGTAGGTAGGGGCTCTCTGCAGGCTCGATATGCCTGGAAAGCATGGGAACTCAGGACCAGAGATAACCATGGGAACTTGTGGGGTGGCATTGCCTTTGACAAGTCCTGGAACAGGGATTTGGGCCAGTGTAAACTAAAGGTTAAAGGCCAGGGTGACACAAGCTGGCTTGGGTTACAAATCAGCAAGAACTGTCATAATTGGCAGCAATGTTTCCACATACCATGCTATGAGCAATGCTTATAACTGATATGGTTTGGCTGTGTCCCCACCCAGATCTCATCTTGAATTCCCACGTGTTGTGGGAGGGACCTGGTGAGAGGTAATTGAATCATGGAGGCAGGTCTTTCTTGTGCTGTTCTTGTGATAATGAGTAAGTCTCATGAGATCTGATGGTTATCATAACGGGGATTTTTCCTGCACAAGCTCTTTTTGCCTGCCGCCATCCACATGGGATGTGACTTGCTCCACCTTGCCTTCTACCATGATTGTGAGGCCTCCCCAGCCATGTGGAACTGTAAGTCATTAAACTTCTTTCTTTTGTAAATTGCCCAGTATCCAGTAGGTCTTTATCAGCAGCGTGAAAATGGACTAATACAATAACCCATTCCCAATCTTGTTTATATCATGACAGTGTTAAACCAATGCAATATTCCATATTGGAAGGGCAACATTATTTTGTAGGTATGCATTATTAAAATGAAGTGCAAAAATGTTGAGTGCAAATGAGCTTTAGGTAATAACTCCCTAGGTAACCTCCAGCAAGTCCCTTAAGTTCCCTTAGCCTCGGATTTCTTCACAGAAAAAATAGGACTTATATGAATACATGAGGCTGCTTACCTCCAAGAATTATCAGAAAAATACATTTGTGAAAGAACATGAAAGTGTTTTGAGCGAAGAGCAAAAGATGGTAATGTCACAATATGTTGAAATAACACTGTCCATCTTCTCATTTTTCTGACCCCAAACCAGAAAAACCAAAGGCACAAACAAACAAAAAAGCAAACGCAAAGACACACACACACACACACACACACACGGATAAGTTCTTATGAGCCAGGTCGGAGCACAGAGGGACAGAGAGAGGACAGCTTTTTTCAACCATGCCATTTTGCACATCGCCACTTCCTGACCTATTTGGGAGGTGATAAAATGAGAAGAGCCTGAGAGAGGGCTTCCAACAAGAGCTGTGGGGGCTGTGTGTTCGCCCTCCCCTCCTGATTCACGTCTTCTGTTTCTTCTGTTTCACGTCAGGGCAGTGGAGAAAGTGGAGGAGTAAGGCAGAGACCTGGTCAGGAGGCTGCCTGTGCCCCCACAACCCCCTCCATGTCTCTGAGCCACCTCAGGCGAAGCTGGAAAGCAGCAAAAGACTGAAATTGGATGAAATTAAAGACTTGATTCAGATCCAACTGGACTAGGCCAACAGATCAGGAGACAACTGGCATTGAAAAGCAGCTTATTGGCTGGGCGAGGTGGCTCACGCCTGTAATCCCAGCAGTTTAGGAGACCTAGGTGGGCAGATCGCCTGAGGTCAGGAGATTGAGACCAGCCCAACCAACATGGAGAAATCCCATTTCTACTTAAAAAAAAAAAAAAAAAAAATTAACTGGGTGTGGTGGTGCGTGCCTGTAATCCCAGCTACTTGGGAGGCTGAGGCAAGAGAATAACTTGAACCTGGGAGACGAAGGTTGCAGTGAGCCAAGACAGCACCACTGCACTCCAGCCTGGGAAACAAGAGTGAAACTCCGTCTCAAACAACAACAACAACAACAACAACAACAACAACAACAACAACAAAGCTTATTAATCACAGTTCCCAAGAGGAGGGGTTATGCCATACGATGGGGGCCACAGGGAGAAGCACTAAGGTAAGTTGGGGGCAGAGGGAGCAGGGAAAGCATGGGTCAGAGCCTTCATGGTGGTTCTGCAGGAAGGAACAGGTCAGGCAGGGTAAGCAGGTTTAGGATTGGCCAGTTTGGAAAATTTCAGTAGGCTCTGGGCATAGGACTGCCCGTGGCTATCTGGTGCCTCGCCCTGGAGTGATTGGGGCAGTGGATGACAGCCTGAAAATGGAGGTGGTTGGAGGTGTGAACTCTGGATTGGTTGGTTTGTATTTGAAAAGCAAGCCCCTGAAAGGAAGATGTTCCCCAAGGAAGGGGAGACCAACAAGGGAAGCAGGAGACCAAGGCAGAGTGACTCGGGCATCTTACTGGGTTGTCCAGTATAAGGCATGTTCAGCATCTCCATGCAGGGCAGGTATTAAAGCATCCAATTGACAGAATCTGGAAACATAGCTAACATGCAAAGCCAAATCACCTCGGGAAACCTTAGCCACAGGAGTCTGGGAGTCTGGGAGTCTGGGAGTCTGGGAAGGGTGATTTTTCAGCCTTCCAGTCTCTGCCATCTAGAAAGTCTAACCAGAAGAAAACTGCAACTGACATGGAGCAAGCCAGTCCACCATCAAGCACACACAAATCACACAGTCCACACATATAGAAAACACAGAAACACAAACATAGAAATTAGACGTCAAGAGTAAACATTCTAGTCATTCTGATACTTTCTTGCACTGCAATGGGTCCAGGTGCAGGCCTCTCTATGGAGATCACTGTTTAAGATCAGTAATTAAAAACCACATGACAATGCCTGTGTTAGGACAATCTTAAGCACAGCAAAGGGCTTCTACAGATGTTAAGCCATTTGGACCCAAACACAGCTTCATAAAGTGGGCTTGCCAGCTGTTATCCCCATTTCTACATGAGGAAACTAAGGCTCAGAGAGGGTAAGTTGGTAACGAACCTGCAGCTTGAGTTCTGGTGTCTTCTTGGCCACACCCTATAGGGTTGCATGAATATTCTAGAAGTGTCTGCAAAAAGCTGTGGTCTTATATCTGGGTTTTAATAATTGTGTATATCTTTGATTCTCGTTCAACTCAAGGCTGAATGCTAACTAAATAGGAAGAAAACTCTTTCGGAACTTTAGGTAAAATATTATCTAACGCTGTAATTCCATAGCGCTTCATATATTTGAAAGGCTGTGTGAAGGCAGCCTAGTCTCCTGGCTTCTTGATTTGCCTTTCCAATATTGACAAGCACATCAAGGGAGGGAGGCAATTTCTGACTTTTGCCATAAAGCAGCCATAGTGTCCAATCTTTTGGCTTCCCTGGGCCACACTGGAACAAGGAGAATTATCTTGGGCCACACACAAAATACACTAACACTAATGATAGTTGATGAACTAAAAAAAAAAAAGACAAATCGTGAAAACATCTCATAGTGTTTTCAGAAAGTTTATGAGTTTGTGTTGGACTGCATTCAAAGCTGTTCTGGGCTGCATGTGGCCGGTGGGCCGTGGGTCAGACAAGCTTGCATTACTTTTTTCAATTCAGAGCTGTGAAAACACGTAAAATACAGAGCCTTAAAATTTTTTAAGTCATGTAAGCAAATTCTGAAACAGAAAACAGTAGAACAGGTTTGGTTCTGTGCTGGGTAGCCTGTTTCTAAATAGATCACATGTTTTGAAAAAAAAAAACACTCTATAGAGATTTAAAAAAAAACAAGTTGAAAGATACCCTGAGGGAACTCAGTGACTCAGACTGCAGACAAATAAATTACACCTTTGGTTCAGACTAATTCTGTGTGCGCTTCTAAAAAAAAATATGCAAACAGATGTAAAGAGTTACTTAGGGTTTAATGGGTTTAACGTATTAATCACCATGTTGCAAAACCAGGATAGTAAGCTAGCAAATTTAATTGTGGAAAGAGAATCCAATTGCAGTTTTCATTTATCAGGGAAATATTTACCTCCATTTCCATTGGATTTTTATTACACTAATGAATAGTCCTACTTCATTGAGACTTCTGTGTCACTAGAAAAATCAAAATGCTTAGTTTACTTTTCTTTTTTTTTTGAGACGGAGTCTCGCTCCATTGCCCAGGCTGGAGTGCAGTGGCGCGATCTCGGCTCACTGCAAGCTCCACCTTCCGGGTTCACGCCTTTCTCCTGCCTCAGCCTCCTGAGTAGCTGGGACTACAGGTGCCCGACACCGCGCCTGGCTAATTTTTTTTATTTTTAGTAGAGACGGGGTTTCACCGTGTTAGCCAGGATGGTCTCGATCTCCTGACCTCGTGATCCGCCGACCTCGGCCTCCCAAAGTGCTGGGATTACAGGTGTGAGCCAACGCGCCTGGCCTACTTTTCACCATGGAATTGGAAAAGAAACATTTGGGAATCAGCTGGAAAAATGACAACTAGCCCAATGGGGAAAACCCACAGGGACTCAGCAGGTTTGTTCATGCTTCCTGTTTATGTGAAGGAGTCCCAGATCACCTCCAAAAGAAATCTGTTTTTAAAAAGGAAGGGGATCCAATGGGGTATTTTCTGCCAGCCTCCGGAGTTATGGACATGTGGTCAATGCCAACACAATATAAGCTTAGAATCACAGGGGGCAGGAGAACAAGATCATTCTTAGTCAATTAAAAATGTCTTCTCTAGATTCCTAATCTTGCTGGATTCCATGGAAGAAAACAACACTTTTCTGTGGCCTCAGAGGGCTTAGGTTTTCATCTGACTCTACCTAGAAGATCCACCAGCCTTGTAAGGGAGCGGAAAGAGAGCAAGTAAAAAACAAAAGGATCTCAAGTCTGGGGTTTGACACGTGGTGCTTACAGAACATTCCTTTCAGCAGCTGGTGGCCTATTCTTTCCATTGATTAAGACTGTGAGGTTTAAAAAACAAACAAAATATATCATTCCACTGTCCCCTGGCTTGCTAGTTTCTGATAAGCAGCCTCTTGCCTGAGACTCTGTTCCTCTGCATGACTTTTTTTTTTTTTTTCCTCTCTCGCTCTTTTTAAAGATACTCTCCTTGTCACTGGTTTGCAGAAACTGGATTACGAAGTGCCCTGGTGAGGTTCTCTTTGTGTTTACACTACGCACTTAGGCTGCTTGTTCAGTGCCTTTGATCTGTGGGTTTATAAAACTTGAAACGTTTTCAGCCAAAAAAAAAAAAAAAGAAGAAGAAGAAGAAGAAGAAGAACATGAGCTTCAGGGTCAGCAAGACTCCAAATCAGGTTGAAAGCTGAGTTAGCAGTGGGATCTTAGAGAAGTTCCTCAAATGGTCTGAGTCTTGATTTGCTCATTGGTAAACAGGATAATAACACCAACCTTGCAGAGCCACTGTAAGGCCTAAATAAGCCAGGTAAGCGTGGCAAGACAGAATTCTGCGATATTAGCCAAGTTTCTCCCCATATGCATGCTCCTTCCTAACCACAATTTCTATCACTTTTGCCCTCTGTTCTCTCAAAGTGTGTATGGCCTTGGGGGAGGGATCTGTGGGGGATACATACAAAAGGGTTAACAGCTCAGCTCTTGAGCTCCAAGTAGGCTCTCTCCCTTCCTGTTCTTAAAAATGTTATTGATATGCAAATACAGTACCATGTGAATATAAATACTATGCACAGATCTGAAGTGCACAGCTTGATCATGAAATACATAAATGTGTAAACTGAGAGGCCCACAGAATGCCCAATACAGTGGATAAGAAAGCACCCTCACTAAAACACATTGCTGAAATATTAAAACACTAATAACAAGACACGGTACTAAAGGCTTCCAGAGAGGAGGAGAAAAGTTCACATGCAAAGGCAGGAGAATTGGAATTTCATAGGGGCCTCTCAAAGCCATAATGGAAGCCAGAAATTCAGGGGGAAATGACTCTTACCTTACTAAATTATCCATCCAGAGAGAGGAAGCCTTTTGTCCTGTCTCTTGTGAGGCATGATTTAAAAACATCTACTCTCATATACCCTTTCTTCTGAGTTATTACAGGAAAATAAAGCGGTATACCAAGAATGAGGAAGACAGGGGCTCCAGGGAACAGAGCATCCCAAAGCAGAGAGAAGCACAGGCCACCCCCGGCAGAGGCATGTGGGGACCAGCACAGTCTCAGTCCTCTCGCTAGGAGGACTGAAGGCTTAGGAGAGAAATATCCTGGAAAAAGATGGAATGGATCAGTTACCTGATGTGTTTAGTCATGTAGGTAGACAATAATATTCAGAAGGGTTTTATAATTCTGTTGAAGGATTAAGGAAGAATTAACAAACAAACCAAGCAAACAAATAAAAATGATTAGCTACCCCAATGATAACTATTAGTGTTATTAGATTATTAGATTCAGGGGAAAAATTAAAATTGTAAGTAAGGAATAAATGAAATCACAGTTCCTGACCATCATACGGTTAAGTGCAGACTGTTGATCTAGTCAGTATTGGGAAGGTGGAGGAGGAGGGACTGCAGACTGACGGGCTGAGAAGATGCAAGATACTAAATGCTCGTTTTCCATGGTAAGAAGTCATTGGATGATGTCTCAAATGGATA